>NW_022630997.1:51964570-52703734 GCF_010015895.1 Lontra canadensis | reverse complement strand
TCTTCTTCTTCTTCTCCTTCTCCTTCTCCTTCTCCTCCTCCTCCTCCTCCTCCTCCTCCTCCTCCTCCTTCTCCTTCTTCTTCTTCTTCTTCTTCAAGATTTTATTTATTTGACAGAGAGAGCCACCGAGAGAGAGAACACAGGCAGGGGGAGTGAGGGAGAAGTGGGCTTCCCTCTGGAGCAGCTAGCGCTTCATCACATGATCCTGGGCTCATAACCTGAGCCAAAGGCAGACACTTAAGGACTGAGCCACTCAGGCGCCCCAAACTTTTTTCTTAATATCGCCTTAAAATTACAATGACTCCTTAACATCCAAAATCAATTATCAAGTTCCAAAAATATATCTCACTTTTTAATAAAAAATATATTTTATTTATTTATTTGACAGACAAAGATCACAAGTAGGCAGAGAGGCAGGCAGAGAGAGAGGAGGAAGCAGGCTCCCTGCCGAGCAGATATCCTGATGCGGGGCTCGATCCCAGGACCCTGAGATCACGACCTGAGCGGAAGGCATGGGCTTTAACCCACTGAGCCACCCAGGTGCCCAGGTGCCCCACATATCTCACTTTAATATTTACTGAGAACTTGCTATGCTAGCATTAGACACCTCTCCACATAATAACTCACTTAAATTGCTGTCATTTAAATTGCCTTTTTTCCCCCTTCTTGCTTTCATTCTTACTAAAAGGAACAAGTCTGTCTCTACCAGAGGATTCAAAGCGCTCCTGAGGGGGTCTTTCCCCGCAGAGCAGCCCGGCAGCGCCCGGGCCCGCCCCTGCCCTCCCACTGAGCGTCCTAAGTTCCGACCCGGAAGCCTCTTCGCGAAGGGATTCGTTCCCCAGACTCGCGCCTGCGGCCCCGCCTCGGTTGCCTCGGCGACGAAGGGCCGCAACTCCGGGGCGAGATCCTGAGGATGTCCGTGGGGACCACTCCCGGGGGGACGACCCCCGCGGCGACGACCCCGGCGGGAACCACACCCGAGTCGGAGGTACGCCGCCCCTTCCCGGCACCCGCGACCCTCGACCTCACGCCTCAGGCCCACGCGGCCCGCGGCTGGGGCCGGTCCCCAGGGAGGCGCCTGGCTCCGGGATTGGGAGCGCGGCGACGAGTGGCGGGGGGGCAGGGAGCGGACCGGAGCGGACCGGACCGGAGTGGACCCAAGCGGTGCCAGGGTCCGGGAAGCGCCCTGCGCTCCCGGAGCCTTGCCGCCGGCCGCGCCCCCACCCGGGAGCGCCGCTAGAGGTGCCCTGGAGTGGAAACTGTAGAAATTCCTCCCTTGGGTCGGTTCCAAGTTCCTGAGACCTCACAACGCCTTTCTTCTCCCGGATTCTCTGCCCTTGAAACAGGATCTTGGAATCTAAAATGGACCAGTCCCTTTTAGAAAGTGCTGCTAATTCTTTTGCAGTGATCATAGTTCCTGTTGCTCAAAGGTGTCATGGAATAATAACTCTTCATTGTTAGTAGAATGATTAATATTTGAAGGTCAGGGCTTGGTGTCTCCCTGATTATTTTACCATTTCTCTAAATACGGAGATACATGATAGGACAAAGGAGGGGCCCTGGAAAATCGACCTTTTGGTTTTGGCTTCATTGCTCATCATCCACTTGTCTCTTTACGAAGACCAACTTTCTCCAGTGGTTTCCTGTATATGGGAAAAAAATAAAAAGAAGGAGAAGGAGAAGGAGAAGGAAAGAAGGAGAAGGAGAAAGAAGGAGGAGAAGGAGAAGGAGAAAAGAAAGGATTTATTTAGGCCCCTCCCAACACCAGCTCTCAATAATAAATGGGTTTTAGATAACTTTAATTGCTCATAAGCTTAGTATCCTGAGATTTTAATTAAGAACATATCTGCTATTCCAGATATTGCTAAAAGAAAATGTTTACATCTTCACACGGAGTCCATCATGTTCTAGAAAGTTTTTCCTTGAATTTTTTTTTAAGACTGAAGGTGAATAATAATGTTATAATTGACATGGCTATACTCCCTTCTTAGTCTAAATAACATTTTTTGTGCAGAAGCTAAGTGTTAGCTGCTATTTTCTAAATGTAGAAACACACAGCCAATAATCTGGTGCCTTGCCTCAGAGATATATACAAGTCGTTCCCAATCCAGATTCTTCCCAATACTGCAGACCGCTAAATTAGCACACTGACTGTCCTATGAGCCTGTTGAAATTAGCATACATTAAAAATACATTTTAATGTGATAAACTGGTTACTAAGCTAGTTACTCCCTTGTGATCTCTAATGTAAGTAATACAATTTCGAAAGTGGCAGAGAAAATTTCCCAATTAAGTCGTGTTTTTTAAAAATATACAAAAACTTACCTAAGAAAATGCACAATTGTCAGCGTACAGTTGTATGTATGTACTTGTCCATGTAGATATAGATATGTCCTTTCTGATAATTTGGGGCTGATGAATCTGCTTTTCAAAAAAAATAAAGAAATAAAGAAAAGAAAAAGAAATACCCCCCCCCCTTTTTTTGAAGATGCAAAGAAGTGCTATGCCCCAAGGGAAAAGAAAATCACTTTTGTTTTTTAGGTGGGTCAGATGAGTTGAGTTAATTATAGACCTCAGGTGACTGTCTGCCATCTTAGCACTGTTGGTGGGCACATTTGTTAACTCCTCTTGGAGGAGCAGGTATTCCCTGTGACAAGCAATTCAGAAAGTATTCAGTCTTTTAGTTGGTAACAAACTGAAGAAATCAAGAGGGAATTTGGACTCATTGAGCTGTACTCACTTAGCCTGTACTGAGATGAACAGGCTGATACACTGCATGGTAGAACCCAGTTTCCATTCCAATGATAGCAGGGTTCCTCTAGGTCACAGAGAAGCCAGTGGATCTGTAGAGCCTGCATTCTTTAGAGTGATGAGGTCTGCTGGCTGCCCATTTGTGCCCACAATATGTTTTAGGTGTTAGATGGAAAATATGGCCGAGACCCCTCTTTCAGTTAGATACTGAAAGGTTCTTCTTAGGTCAGATTCTTTCCAGTGTTGATCTCCCAAGACCTGAGCAGGACCATGGGGGAGGATAACAAAATTATTACTTAAAATACTGTTGAGAAGACAGTAATAATATCCCTCAAAATGTTAATATACGGTAGTATTATTTATAAAACATTTAGAACTTCTGGGAGTAGTGTCTGTGAGTGAGGAGAATTTGACAAACATTTGGGCTTGTCCTTCTTTTTATTAGTGGTCTTTGAGTTTCCTTTCTTATTTTCAAAGTCCTGTTTCTCCTGTCTTCTTCCTCCCTTTCAGATGATGCAAGTAATCTTTACTCTTTTCCTAATATATAAAGTATTGTTTTACTAAGGATTAGCCTTTAACATGGCTAAAATTAATTTTGATAGATATATTTGATAAATTTGAAATGAGTACCTAATTTTATTTTCTTCTAGACATGAATCATCAGTTACGCCAGCTTCATTTACTAAATAAACCATCCTCTCTCTTCCCATTGAGAATGGACTACCACTATCACCTTATGTGTATATACATGTGAATGAACACAAGGATGGGCAGAATAGTGGAACAGAATAGAGACTCCAAACATGTATTTATTTATACACACACACACACACGTATGTATATGTGTGTGTATTTTTGAATTTCTGAAAATTTATATATATTATTTTAGATATATTTTTGAATATCTTTTTCTTTTCCACTGACCAGTTTTCCCATTCTTAAGTCAATGCCATACTATTTTATATTTAGCTTTAATATCTAATTTGGAAAGGTTCCTCTCACTATTTTTCTTTTTTAAAAAATATATCTATTCTTCCATAAGAATTTTTAAAAATTAGTTTATAAAGTTCTAGAATGATACAGTTGAGATTTAAAACTGCCATCATGTTACATTTGTAATGTAGGAAGGATTTAATTTTTTGAAGGTTTCCAATAAATCTCCTTTATTAAGTTTTTTATTAAACTTTTGATATATAATTTCTATAGGTCTTATATCTTTCTTATTATATTTATAACCAAGTATTGTTTAATCACATTTCTGCCATTTCCATTTCTAATTAGTTTCTAATATAGAGAAAAGCAATCGGCCTTTATATATTTGTGTTATGTTACCATCTTATCAAATTTCTTATTAACTGAAACCATGTTAATACAATGTCAGGTGTCTTAGGTATACAACAATGTAACCTTCAAATAAAGACTTATTTCTTCATTTTTAATATTTAAGCCACATGTTTAGTTTTCTTATTATATTAGTTAGAATTTCTACAGAGTGTTAAATTTCAATAATGTTACTAGCCAGAATCCTTTTTTAGTTTCTGGTTTCATGAGAATGACTTCAGTTTTTTACCATTCAGTCTGATGTTTTGACAAATAATCTTTTTTGTGTTTAAGCTATTTTTTTTCTATTCATGTTTTACTAAGAGTTTTGCTCCTGAATTCTAGCAAGTGCCCACTTAATATTTCATTATTATATCATTTTTTATCATTTAATTGGACACAAAAAGTATCTTGTTAATGATGACCCATCCTTGAATTTCTGAAATTAATCTTATTTGGTCATAATGATAGCTTGTTTTTCCTAGTACACTGTTGGATTCAACTTTCTAAGACAATATTTTAATTAAAATTTTTACATCTGAATTACATCTGAAATATTGATTTATAATTTCCATTTTGTGCTTGTTTAGGTTTTTGTGTGTAGACTCTGCCAGCTTCTTAAAAATGAATTGTCTACAGTCTGTAATTATTAGTCTAACAGAATTTATGTGTTCTTCATTGTTAGGTAGAACTTCAAGTGTACAACTATCTGGGCGTGGTGACTTTTTAAAAAAGTAGACTTACAGTTTAGTTTATGTGGTCAGTTCCGTTCTCTTTCTTACCCCTGTTCAAATTTGATGACTTATACATTGTCTTGTAATTTTCAAATGTAAGTCTATAGAATGTCATATGTTTATTTTTTATTTAACCATGTTTGCCAAATATTTTTGCCTATTTTATTCATCACTTTAAAGAACTAGTTCTTGTTTTCACTTATCCTTCTTTAATCTGTTATTATTTTTTTTAATATCTTTCTTTTTCTTAAATTGGCTCCTTAACATGGCCTGGAGTGTAGTGAGGCAAGTAGGGCAGTCTTCTTGGGCATAAAATTTAAGAGATGCCAGAAATTCAGTAGTCAAGGTACTTAACTTCAGTCGAAGGCTTTTTTTTTTTTTAATTAAAAGTTAATACAAAAAGCTCATAATGTATCAAAATTTTAAATAAAGACAGAATCAGTAGTACTGATCTTTCCTTTTGCCTCAGGCTCTGACATGGCTCAACACAGTGTTGCTCCTTAGTTCATTTATTTTCATGCTTGAAGAGAGACTTTCTAAGTATAGAAATTGTAGGCTAGTCTATATTCTTTATGACTGCGAAACTCCTCTTAGTCATCTTTGATGAACTATGTTATCTTTTTTTTAATGAACGTTTATTAAGAATCTTTTGGGATACTACCAGTGATGGATAGAAAGATATCTCAAAAGCTTAAATTCTAGAAGGAAGACATACAATGTGGAAAGTTTAGGTGAATAAGAGAAGAAATTCAGAGAAAGGATTATCGGGCATATAATATTAGGCTTACAATTTTATTGCTTCTGGAATAATTGCTAAAATTACCAGGTGGCGGAATAAAATGAGTTACAGTGAAGTTTAGCTTACATATTTTTCTAGTCAGAGATGGAATTTTACAGAGAAAACCAAATTACATATCACATTTTTATTAGCCTATTCATGAATTTTGTATTGTATCTTTAATTTTTATAAGTCAGAATATATGTGTTGAAAGATTAAAGACTTTTACCACCTTATATCCTTTCAAGTGCAAGGTGGTATATAAACAAACAAGATAGAGCACTAGTTTAAAATAGGTTCAGGACATGAGAGACTATGGACTCTGAAAAACAATCTGAGGATTTTGAAGGGGCGGGGGGTGGGAGGTTGGGGGAACCAGGTGGTGGGTATTAGAGAGGGCACGGATTGCATGGAGCACTGGGTGTGGTGCAAAAACAATGAATACTGTTATGCTTAAAAGAAATAAAAAAATAAAATAAATTATGTATATAATATATATATATGTTATATATATATATATATTCCTCAAAAAATTTAAAAAAAAATTAAATAAAATATAAAGTAGGTTCAGGAATTCAATTTAAGACAAAAGAAAACAAAACAAAAACCAGAGGCAAACCCTCCTACAAGATGATTATCTTAAACTATCCAGTTTTAGTAAAAAAATGAGGCACTAATATTAGGCATTTTACCTAGAATTATTATTGTACAAAAGATTTAAGATTATTGTATTCCCTTTCATACAGTCTTGTGTGACCTATTTTTCTCTATCCAGAAAATTTTCACATCAAATAAAATTGATCTGAATGTCTGTACAGTGTACCCTCCATGCATATTTTTGTTAATGATAGTAATCTTGTGTCTTAAAACATTTCAAAATGATTTTTTTACCATGAATTCAACTTAGATTCAAATGACTTGCTGTAAGTCACAAAATTAATCAGTAGTCAAACCCTCTGAGCCCTCCAAATCCAAGTCCTATTATTCATCATTCACTATCATCTAATAATGTCATCAGATGATAGAGATGAATTCAGACAGTCAATTAACAACCTATGTTGACATAACTAGGATCTGCAGAATTGTAAAAAGAAGTAAAAGATTGAATGACTGTCCCTGAGGAATTTACAGTCTAATGGAGTTGACAGTATAGGAATAATTATACTTTACGGCTAATAATAAAAAACATACCAACAAACATTTAACAAATATGTAGTCATATGTTATTGACTAAAATACCATCCGGTCTAAAAACTGAGTTCATACAATTCAATTTACAAGATCTGAGAGCCTACTAGATGCAAGGTATTCTATCAGGTACTAAAATATTTTTTTTTCTTATTGAGTTTATAAACTAATTGAATGATATAGTTTAGGTTATAAACTAACTGAATAACCAGTTTAGTTACTTTGCTAACCCTAGGTTACAAAAAGATAGCTAATAAAGTAGCATATTTTATGACTAAATTAGATTTTTAAAAATAAAAATACAATAACCTAATATTAAATACAAACATTAAGTTGTTTGCCATTACCAATAAGTTTTAGTTTGGGGATTTTAGTACCCTTGGAAAGAAATAAGGAAAATGTAGGATATGATCTTTTTAGCTATAGCAAAGCATTTTGTTGTTGTTCTTATTCATTAGAACCCATTCACATGGAAGGATAAATAAATATTTATTGAATTGAAAACATTTGCCCCCACCTTACCCCAAAATCTCACTTTTTTTTTTATTTTTATGGAGCTACTGCTTTTTACCTCTGCTTCTCAGTCTCCTCTTCCATCCCCCACTCACAGCTCTTCTCCCCATGCTCTGGCTCGGGGCAGTTTTATCCATTGTCATACTTGGAGTGACTCTTAAGCCAATATTTTTAAACCGGATTTTTCTGAGTCTAGCATTTCTAATTACCTTCTAAACATTTCTTCCTCGATATGCGTATTCCACCTTAAATTCAACCACTGAAATCAAACTTGTCATGTTGCCCTCTTAAAACGGGTATCATCTTCCAATGCTTTTATTTTTATTGGTGTAACAAGAGTGCCACATACGGTTTTTACAGACTGTACTCTGATCAAAAGGACTCAGCTTCTGGAGGGCCTGAGAATTTCCACCTTTCTCTTTTTTCAGTCATCTATTTCAGATACATATACTATTTATTCTTACCACTTTTAGTCCCCCAGATAATGTTGCATTCACCCCTTTCTTTTCATGCACATTGCTAGAAGCCCAGTGCAATCCCATGCCTCATTCCTAACCAGTCTCAAAGACATTTTCATTAAACTTTCCTCTGTGTCCTTTCTCTGCTCCTTTCCTTTCTTCATTCCCCTACAAATTGCCCTTCCTTAAAGGACAGTTTTATCTTATCATTTCACTGCTAAAAACTTCATGGGTTCCTTACTGTCTGTATTATTAAGAACAAACTCTTCAGCTTGTCACTCTTTGACCAGCCAAGGATCTAAAATATTTGTGCTCTCTTGTGCAATAGGTTGCATTTTGTAATCACTCAGTAAATATTTATTCCAGTATTAAATTTGAGATCTCCCACAACATGTTCCCAATGCCCACTTCCCACTTAGGTCCAACTAGTCCCTGACTTGTACCCAAGGCACCATTGTGTGAATTACTTGATATTTACAGAACCAGTCCACATGTGTTCTGTTGCTGATTCATTCCATCATTCTTGTCCAGCCTTACCAAGTGCATTTCTGGACCTCCTCTCTATAGGCTCTCTTTGTCCTGTGTCTATTCTTGTCCTTTTATTATGACTCACTTATTTTATTTTCTCGTTTTAAAGTCACCCTTGGTTTGTTCCTTCCACTAGATGTTAAGTTATTGAGGCTAACAAGTTTTTTACTTGTCTTTGCCTCCTCTTGAGCCCCACACTCAATGAGGAACATGTAGGTATTTTTTTTGTAATTTTTTTATTTTATTTTTTATAAACATATATTTTTATTCCCAGGGGTACAGGTCTGTGAATCGCCAGGTTTACACACTTCACAGCACTCACCATAGCACATACCCTCCCCAATGTCCCTAACCCCACCCCCTCACCCAACCCCCCTCCCGCCAGCAACCCTCAGTTTGTTTTGTGAGATTAAGAGTCACTTATGGTTTGTCTCCCTCTCAATCCCATCTTGTTTCATTTACTCTTCTCCTACCCCCTTAACCCCCCATGTTGCATCTCCTCTCCCTCATATCAGGGAGATCATATGATAGTTGTCTTTCTCCGATTGACTTATTTCGCTAAGCATGATACCCTCTAGTTCCATCCACGTCGTCGCAAATGGCAAGATTTCATTTCTTTTGATGGCTGCATAGTATTCCATTGTGTATATATACCACTTCTTCTTTATCCATTCATCCGTTAATGGACATCTAAGTTCTTTCCATAGTTTGGCTATTGTAGACATTGCTGCTATAAACATTCAGGTGCACGTGCCCCTTCGGATCACTATGTTTGTATCTTTAGGGTAAATACCCAGTAGTGCAATTGCTGGGTCATAGGGTAGTTCTATTTTCAACATTTTGAGGAACCTCCATGCTGTTTCCCAGAGTGGTTGCACCAGCTTGCATTCCCACCAACAGTGTAGGAGGGTTCCCCTTTCTCCGCATCCTCGCCAGCATCTGTCATTTCCTGACTTGTTAATTTTACCCATTCTGACTGGTGTGAGGTGATATCTCATTGTGGTTTTAATTTGTATTTCCCTGATGCCGAGTGATATGGAACACTTTTTCATGTGTCTGTTGGCCATCTGGATGTCTTCTTTGCAGAAATGTCTGTTCATGTCTTCTGCCCATTTCTTGATTGGATTATTTGTTCTTTGGGTGTTGAGTTTGCTAAGTTCTTTATAGATTCTAGACACTAGCCCTTTATCTGATACGTCATTTGCAAATATCTTCTCCCATTCTGTCAGTTGTCTTTTGGTTTTGTTAACTGTTTCCTTTGCTGTGCAAAAGCTTTTGATCTTGATAAACTCCCAATAGTTCATTTTTGCCCTTGCTTCCCTTGCCTTTGGTGATTTCCTAGGAAGATGTTGCTGCGGCTGAGGTCGAAGAGGTTGCTGCCTGTGTTCTCCTCAAGGATGTTGATGGATTCCTTTCTCACATTGAGGTCCTTCATCCATTTTGAGTCTATTTTCATGTGTGGTGTAAGGAAATGATCCAATTTCATTTTTGTGCATGTGGCTGTCCAATTTTCCCAACACCATTTATTGAAGAGGCTGTCTTTTTTCCATTGGACATTCTTTCCTGCTTTGTCGAAAATTGGTTGACCATAGAGTTGAGGGTCTATTTCTGGGCTCTCTATTCTGTTCCATTGATCTATGTGTCTGTTTTTGTGCCAGTACCATGCTGTCTTGATGATGACAGCTTTGTAATAGAGCTTGAAGTCCAGAATTGTGATGCCACCAACTTTGGCTTTCTTTTTCAATATTCCTTTGGCTATTCGTGGTCTTTTCTGGTTCCATATAAATTTTAGGATTATTTGTTCCATTTCTTTGAAAAAAATGGATGGTACTTTGATAGGAATTGCATTAAATGTGTAGATTGCTTTAGGTAGCATAGACATTTTCACAATATTTATTCTTCCAATCCAGGAGCATGGAACATTTTTCCATTTCTTTGTGTCTTCCTCAATTTCTTTCATGAGTACTTTATAGTTTTCTGTGTATAGATTCTTAGCCTCTTTGGTTAGGTTTATTCCTAGGTATCTTATCGTTTTGGGTGAAATTGTAAATGGGATCGACTCCTTAATTTCTCTTTCTTCTGTCTTGTTGGTGTAGAGATGTGCAACTGATTTCTGTGCATTGATTTTATATCCTGACACTTTACTGAATTCCTGTACAAGTTCTAGCAGTTTTGGAGTGGAGTCTTTTGGGTTTTCCACATATAGTATCATATTATCTGTGAAGAGTGATAGTTTGACTTCTTCTTTGCAGATTTGGATGCCTTTAATTTCCTTTTGTTGTCTGATTGCTGAGGCTAGGATTTCTAGTACTATGTTGAATAGCAGTGGTGATAATGGACATCCCTGCTGTGTTCCTGACCTTAGCGGAAAAGCTTTCAGTTTTTCTCCATTGAGAATGATATTTGCGGTGGGATTTTCATAGATGGCTTTGATGATATTGAGGTATGTGCCCTCTATCCCTACACTTTGAAGACTTTTGATCAGGAAGGGATGCTGTACTTTCTCAAATGCTTTTTCAGCATCTATTGAGAGTATCATATGGTTCTTGTTCTTTCTTTTATTAATATGTTGTATCACATTGATTGATTTGCGGATGTTGAACCAACCTTGCAGCCCTGGAATAAATCCCACTTGGTGGTGGTGAATAATCCTTTTAATGTACTGTTGAATCCTATTGGCTAGTATTTTGGTGAGAACTTTTGCATCTGTGTTCATCAAGGATATTGGTCGGTAGTTCTCTTTTTTGATGGGATCCTTGTCTGGTTTTGGGATCAAGGTGATGCTGGCCTCATCAAATGAGTTTGGAAGTTTTCCTTCCATTTCTATTTTTTGGAACAGTTTCAGGAGAATAGGAATTAGTTCTTTTTTAAATGTTTGGTAGAATTCCCCTGGGGAATAGGGGATAAAAAGAGGTTCAGAAAGAAAAAAAAATTTTTTTAAAAGAAAATGAATAAAGAAAAAATATAAAAAAGAAGAATATATATATATATATATATATATATATATTAGATAAACTAGTTAAAAAACATTAAAAAAGAAAAGGGTAAAAGTTAAAAAAAAGTTTGGCAGAAGAGGAGAAAAAAAATTGAAAAAGAAAAAAAAAATTAACTGCACGGCTAAAGAATCATGGGGAGAAAGCCATGAGTTCCGTGCTTTGCTTTCTCCTCCTCTGGAATTCCGCTGCTCTCCTTGGTATTGAAACTGCACTCCTTGGTAGGTGAACTTGGTCCTGGCTGGATTTCTTGTTGATCTTCTGGGGGAGGGGCCTGTTGTAGTGATTCTCAAGTGTCTTTGCCCCAGGCAGAATTGCACCGCCCTTACCAGGGGCCGGGCTGAGTAATCCGCTCGGGTTTGCTTTCGGGAGCTTTTGTTCCCTGAGCGCTTTCCGTAGAGTTCCGGAGGACGGGAATGAAGATGGCGGCCTCCCAGTCTCTGGCCCGGAGGAGCCGAGAGCCCAGGGCCCCACTCCTCAGTGTGCCCTCAGAGAACAGCGCCCAACTACTCCCGTCACCCTGCCTCCGGCCGTGCTCCGAGCTGACCAAGCCTGCGACCAGGTCAAGGTAACCCCGAGCTGAGAGCTCACTCCTCGGCTCTGTCTCTGTAGCCGGCTTCCCCGTCCTAATACCTGTAAGCTCTGCGACACTCAGACAACCCTGATCCTTCTGTGACCCTGCAGGACCCGAGGCCATGCTGACCCCGCGTGGGCTTCGCCCCGGTTAAGACTCTGGAGCGATGTCCTTCAGCGGAACAGCCTTTTAAAAGTCCTGATTTTGTGCTCCGTTGCTCCGCCGCTTGCCAGGAGCCGGCCCCTCCCCCCATGGTCTATCTTCCCATCGCTTTGGATTCACTTCTCCGCCAGTCCTACCTTTCAGAAAGTGGTTGATTTTCTGTTTCTAGAATTGCTGTTCTTCTTCTCTTCGATCTCCCATTGGATTTGTAGGTGTTTGCAATCTTTAGATAAGCTATCTAGCTGATCTCCCGCTACCTGAAGTAGTCTCAGCTGCTACTTCTCTGCCATCTTGACTCCTCCTTTTAGGTATTTTTTAAAGTTTGTAATTAACTCATTCTTTTTCTATCAGTTCCTGGATGCCTAAGAGGACACATACAACAAGACCACAGCCCTCCATTAAAAACTCCAGATACCCAAGCAAAGATGAGGCTCATGCTCCTTTTCCTTTCTGAGTCTTTAGATGCTCTTACTGTATCTGCTCTCATCTCCTTGGCTTGCATTTGATTTCCATCCTGCATGAAGCAAGCACCCACTTGGCTGGTCCTGTGAGACCCACTCTGGGTCCTTGGATTTGGGTTGCCTGCATCATCTTGGTAATTATGAAGTGACCCTCAGAGGAACAATGGTACCCCAAAATTAAGTCTGCACAGCACAATTTGACTTTGGGGGATTGCCTACTCTGTTGGCGTAATGCTGCTGTAATTTCTGTCTCTGTGCACCTCTGTGTAACTGGTCTATTTTCTGGGGAAAAGGAAAACTGGGAGAGCCGATATGGGACCTATTCTCATTCCCTATTCTCACTCCCTGTTCATTCCCTGTGCTCTGGATTGCTTTAGTTGGCTCTGAAACTTTACTCTCACTTTAATTTGAAGATTCTCTGGTTCAGTTCTTGGACAGTTTTTCTTTAAGGCTATTAGCTGGCATAAGAGACTGAATCACTCAGCTCCAAAGAAAAGGGACACTTGTTCCTTCCCATCAGAAAGTGTTTTTAGGTGACTAAGAACCCAGGGAAGGGTCAGAAGTTATTTCTTATGTAGCAGTCCCTATAGAGGAAATCTTCTGCATGATAACTTATTTGTGGCTTGCCGGGAACACACACATAAGACTGATCATCCAAGTCCTCCAAGCCCCCACAGTGATTTAAGACTGTCACTGGGAGAAACCAAGACACATTTGGGGATGATCAGCCTATTGGTGACTCTCTGGGAAGTTCTTCCCATAAGCAGCACGTTTGATCCACCACATGTTTTCCCTAGTATAGAACACAGACTTCTAAGTCTTTCTTTCTTTTTTTCTCATTGCTGGGTGGATATCTCCTCATTGTAATGATATGATGTTGGTATTGCATTGAGGATTGGTGGCCAATCCTGTTGAGGACCAAAACTCTTAGAATTAAGAAGTGGTCCTGCTATACCCCCAGTTGCACTGGGTTTTCAGCTTCTAGGGGTAAGATGCTGGTCACTGCCAGGTAGACATTGCGTCCTTGAATGAGACATAGTGGATATTTCAGTGAGACACGTGGCAGACTGGTTACTGCTGGGTGGATGTCTGCTTGTTGGATTTCCTAGAGACATGTAATCTACCAAAACTAAAGCAATAAAAAGAGAGAGAGAGAGAGAGAGAGAGAGAAAATTTGAGCAAACCAGTTACTAGCAATGAAATTTACTCAGTAACCAAAAAATGCCCCAAAAACAAAAACTGGGACCAGATGGCTGCACAGGCAAATTCTACCAAACATTTAAAGAAATGTTAATACCTATTCTCAGACTATACCAAAAAAATACAAGAGGAAGGAGAACTCCCAAAGTCTTTCTATGAAGACAGTATCACCTTGATACCCAAACCAGATAAAGACACCACAAAAAAGAGAACTACAGACCAATATCTCTCATGAATAAAGATGCAAAAATCCTTAATATCCTTAAATCCTGTATATATAATATTATATAATATATAATAAGAATATATGGGATATGTAATATAATATTATATAATATATAATAATTTATTTAACAGAATATATAATTAATAATTATAATTATTAACAATAATTAATATAATATAATATATAATAATTTATTATGTATGGTATTATATATAATAAACTATATATAATATATACACATTATTCAGCCATAAAAAGATTAATCCTTGTCATTCATGACAACATGGATAGAGCTAGAGAATGTAATGCTAAGTGAAATAAAGTAGAGAAAGACAAATACCATATGATTCCACTTGTATGTGTAATTTAGGAAACAAAACAAATGAACAAAGGTTAAAAAAGACACAAACTAAAGGACAGACTCTTAGCTACAGAGAATAAACTGATGGTTACTGAAGGGGAGGAGGGGGAAGTGGGATTAGAGAGTATGTTATCATGATGAAAAAAATAAATACCAAAAATGGGTTTGTTAATTGAAAGCCATCACCCAGTTTTAAATATGCATAAAAGAGAGTTTAACTAGATATTCAACTTTTGAGAGGTACTATTACTTGAAAATGAAGAGAAAAATGATTATCTAGAAGACTGTTGTGTTTCACTTTTATTTCTGATGGCAACTAGAAACTAAGCACATTTTGATATTATTGGGTTAATAATATTATTGAAATAACTCATTCCTGTTGTTTTGTTTTTGTTTTGGTAGAGAGATGCTGAATTCCAGGAACATGAAATGATTCTGTCTCCAGATTTTCTTTCAGCTGCTCAAATCACTGAAATGCTGACAGAGGACATAGATGGAGTTCAACAGTAAGCATTTCAATATAACAACCAAATATAAAACAGTTCTAATTCTGCATCTATAAATGATCACAATATCCTATTATATATTTTAAACTTTTTTTCTAAAGAATTGTTATTATACATGCAAATATAGATAGATATATAGATATAGATATAGATATATCTCCAAATATATATAATCTCCAGAGTCTGGAACACCAAAATTCTCAAACAACTGACTTTTTACACTGCTCAGCTGTCGTCTTTATGCGAGAAATGCATTTCAGACCAACATGCAAATGTTAACAGAGAATAGGGATTTATTGTTAAAAGCAGACTTTAACATATGCTGTCTTCTACTTCTTTTCTCTTTCATTCGTAAAACTGTCAATTATGCACAGTAACCTTTAGGTCTTCTATCTCATCATGAAAAGAATAAGTTGTTTTTTCTGTAATATTAAGAATTAATATATTTTAATACTTTGGAAATTCTGAGTATTAGCCATCCACCTGTGATTTTTATTGTATATGAAGCTATACTAAATACTCTAATTTCATGTTTTTTTCCTAAAAATGTGAATATAACTGAAAGTATGGGAATAATTCTAATACATGTACATCTCATTCTCAAGACCGTTGATTTCTATAGCAAATCATTTACGTAGAACTCTAGTCAGATATATCTAACACACAAGTTCCTAAAATGTGTTTTGAGTAATCAGTCATCTTAGAAGTTATCTTTCTCTAATAATATGAAGACTGATTGACTATAATGTGTAGAGAGCCCACTTTACACATGATGTGATGTTCTGGACTGTAATGTCTCTTCTGCAGATCAGTCATCTGGATGTTAGGAAGGTATTGTGGACCATAATGGACAAACAGAAAATGACTCTGTCAGTGGCTATCATTTGCAAATCTTTCAAATATTGTGGAATAGAGGTGATTTACCACTAAGAAGGAAATATGACAGATGTACTGGCTGGAAGAGAAATCTGAGAAGGGAAGACATATTAAGAGCAGGCAAATGACACTGACAGGCCTTTTCCCGGGATGGTCTTCAGTTTCAGGGCCTGCAAATCTTGCTAGAAATCCTGGTATCTGTGATGTGGCCATATTGCTTACCATCTATATCTTTATAAGTATTAAGTCAATTAAAAATTTCACAGATTTTTAAACAAGTATATCATGGTAATTTTAACATTTTTATAGAAATGAATGGCCATTGGAAATTCTGAATTTTAGTATCAGAATGATTAGCAAAATTCTTTTATTAGTATCACTGATTATTTATGCTTTAAATATTTTCCATTTCTAGATAATTCCAAATATTGATCATTAAAGTGCAAAAAATAGGTATTTCATACTAGGCAAAATAATATGACAGATATTTCTTAGAGTTTATGATTTATTTGTATTAAATGTCAAAGATGCTATATTAAATTCAATTAATATTAAATAAAAGATAATGCAAACAAATTTTTTATACTTGTTTCATTCTTACCACATCTTAAGTTGTACCATACCTTGTGTGACGATCTTTTTTTCCCACTTAATGGCTCTCTTTGTTGCCAAATATTTAAATTCTAAAAGTATTTTTAATCTTTAAGTGGTGATGTCTAGGATAAAGGAAATAACACAGAGGGTGATACAGAAGTTAACTGTATAAAAACAACCAGGTTCAACATGGGTTGACCTTTTAGACTGTTTCATTAATAGAATTCACCTGAAGTAATCTCGGATTTTGGATATCAATTTTGGATAAATGACAGTGTTATGTCAGGAGCTATTTCTTTGCAGAGTAATTTTTTGAGGTTCTTTATAAGATTTTTATATTAGTAATCCTGAAATATTTGCAATCAATCATTCACTTCCCATTTAAAATAGCATTATTATAGATGGGGATTATATACTTTTCAAAATGACAGAAATATAATTTAGGTACCCTGTCACCAAGTAACAGAAGTATGCCAAAATCATGCAGTCTACAAAGCTATAAACCTATTTAAATAAATTATAGGAAATCACATTTCCCTACATTTTAAAATTAAAAACTGTTTCATGAAAGCAGCCAACCAAATGAAACATTATAGTATCATTAAAATATATTTCTAGATTATACTTCAAGTAAAGTTAAACCTCTGAGTACATTTCTCATGATCTCCTAACTATTATCAAACATTCTTGCTTTTAATGTAACCCTGATTTTTTACAGATACACCCAAATTCTTTTTGAAAAAATGTTAAGGACTAAATTAAAAATAACTAAACACAGAAATAACCCCGAGAGATCTTTTTTCTTTCTTTTTTTCTTAAAGATGTTATTTATTTATTTGACAGAGATCACAAGTAAGCAGAGAGGCAGGCAGAGAGAGAGGAAGGGAAGCAGGCTCCCCGCTGAGCAGAGAGCCGGATGCGATGCGGGGCTCGTTGCGGGGCTCGATGCGGGGCTCCATCCCAGGATGCTTGGGATCATGACCTGAGCAGAGGCTTTAACCCACTGAGCCACCCAGGTGCCCCTGAGAGATCTTTTAATAACTTTCCATAACCGGGCTTCCATGAGCTGTTCAGCTCTTGCCTTAAGGCTTATTTCTGAATATCATCATATTTAAAAAAAAAAAATAAGATGCATTCCAATTTCAAGAGCATGTAGGAATAATGTAGTACCTTTCCTGGGCTTCTTGATGAGATGAAGTAGATCATTACATCACCTGTCACTATAGTAAAACTTCCTAAATCCCAGTTAAGCATCTTTTTTTTTTCCCCATAGTCTCTAATGCCACAGCTATAGCCTTCTCTCCTCTCCCATGTCCCATCTTACCTTATCCCCAGACGAAAAACTTAAAGATTTGCCAGTAAAATGCATGGAATCTTTGCATTCAAATTGCAGCAGCATCTTGCTCCAGATGCTTCCCTGCATAAGCTCCTTTGGGGTGAAATATGTGAGCTGAGAATAGAAATGGTAAATATTCAGCCCTGCAATTCAAGTTGACGGTTAAGATTCAAATGGTACTAGGGAAGGTGGTGGAGGGGGGATGGGGAAGAGCAAAGATAGAGGTGGTCAAAGAAGTTTCATTAAAATACTCTTGGACAAATAGTTGGCTTCATTTACATATAATCAGACACTGAAAAAATGAAAATTAAAAGCAAAGAGCACATCAACTATTTAAGTCAAATATTTATTTTTTTTAAAGGAACAGCATGGAGATGGCAGATAAAATGTACAGTTAGAAGGAAGACTAACTGTTGGGAATAAAATGTGCAGAGATATTTGACTCCAGAGTTGATTGACTCAAGTCCTCCATAGTATCATCAGGAAATTTATAATTTTAGAATTGATTTTTCTTATGACTATAAGATGGCTACCAGTAGCAATCAAACATACTTATTTACTCTTGTATTTTTGTTCCACAGAATAAAATAAACCTCATCCTTAGGAATTAGAACAATTTAGGAGAGTGCCCACCACAGACCAGTAGTTACTATAGAAAATGCCATATATTGAATACCATTATATTGCATTATGGGAAGAGGGGAGATTATCTTAATTGGTTTAGAGGAATCAGAACTTACTTTTGTGGTTGAGGTCTACCTTGACACCACTGTAGATGAGATGGATGTTAGTGGTTAAATACAACATCAGCTTAATTTTTTCCCAAATTTGCTTCATCCTGTTGTATATATTCTGATTATAGAACCTATTTCAATATTGTGAATAATAAGGACTTCCTTTTTTGAAAATGGCAGTATAAAGTTGTCACACACCCACACACAGTCCTTCAGAAATCACATATAAGCAACAAGGAAATACCAATAACTTCTTTATCCAAACAAGGAGAATGCTGTATATCCAAACGACAAAATAGAGGATGACTGCCAGAAGCATTATAATTCAAGCAGAAATGGAAGAGAAAGAATGAGAAAGATATACATAGTTGAAGATCTTAGAGTGAGTTAAAAAACGTAATTATTCTCCTAGGTGAGAAGAAAACCCTGAAGTGCTATTTCAAGAACACTTGTTTGCAATAACAGGACAAGGATATACAGTCTTAGAACAGATAATTCCCATGTTTACAAGAAATGGTTTGTTTATGTGATGGTAATGAGAACCCATCCTACTTTTTTTTTTCCTTTCCCCCACTAATTGAAAAAAAGAGTAAAAAACTAGAATAAATGACACAAACTTACTCTGTACAGAAAATAGCTTGTCACATGGCCAAGTCTGAGTAAAAAAATCAAGGAATATGCATACAAAACAATTTTAAGAAAAAAAAGTAATTAAAGAATAGGGAGACAAAAACTGGCAAGAAAGAAAATACAACCAAATGAATATAGCCATGAGCAGCAAAAAAAAAAAAAAAAAAAGTCAAACATTTATCATGAATTTAAAAAGACAACTTATGAAGCAACCACAACAAGAGTATAAAATAGAGATATAAAAACCCAAGGAAGAGATAACAAGAAATAAAAGGTAATAAAGCATGTAAAAAGGCAGAGTAGAAAAGAGAGAGCTCTGTAAACAGCCCAAGGGGCAATTAACACTGCTGAAAACACTAAGGGACCTAGAAGACGGTATTGAGAAAAGTATAAAAAATGAAATGATTTGGAAAAAAAAATTTGAAGGTTAATAGAAAATTATAGCATAGACAAAATGAGTTGCTGTACTTCGAAGACAGAAGAAAGAAGAAGAGGAGGAAGGTGAGAAGGAGAATTACAAGAGACCAAATGGAAGAAGAAGAACAACAAGAGTGCTGACTCTTGCTCTCTTTATCTCTTCTTCCTCTTCCCTCTCTCTGTTTTCCTTTTGAATGTCATTGTGGACTTAGAATTTTGATACAACTATGAATATTTTTAGATTTAGGGCATTATAGAATTTTCATTCAAGAAAACTATTTGCATTTTCAAAACTTAGAAAAGGAGCTGTGCATTAATCTGGTTTTAATGTCTGGATTTTCTTTTTGTTACAGAAAATTGAAAACGTTTTTGAATTTCAAAAACCTTCACACCTGTCTAAAGGAAGCCATTCTACTAGATTATTATGTATCTGGATTTTTGTGGGCTAGAGGAATGGAATTTTCTGTTCTTCAATATTCAAAATTTATGACTTTACTAGATATGTTACTTCATAATCTTAGAAGTAAGTCCATTATTTTTTATTTTTTTTAAAGAAAATTTAGTCCACTATCTAAATTAATGTTCTTAAGCAAAAGTTTCTAATTTTCTTGTAATTCCTTCAGTGAAAATTATAGGGTTTTTTTCTGGATAGAGCAAAGATATATAGTTCAACCCTCCTTAAGTTGTGAAATTTCTAACAGTATTTAATAGGCTAAAGTTCTTTTAATTAACTTGCCAAAGATATGTTAACTTCATTTTAAAATCTTATCAATGCTGTATGTCCCCAAAATGTCATGTAGTTCACATTTATTTAGGTATTTTTTTCATTGTTTGAACTGTTTTCATTTTATCTTACCTACAAGTATTACTGGGATATCTCATAAATGACTAATGAGAGGAGGTACTTAAGTTGATATCTAAACCCCATTATATAGACATTACTCACATACACTTAGATTTTGTGACATTTTTTCTTATATAACTTTGGAATGAGTTACTATAGGAAATTTGGAAATTCTTCCTTAGAGCATTTTTCAGTTGATATATATATATATATATATTTTTTTTTTTTTTTTTCAGAATAAATACAATTGCTTTTTGGAAGAAAGAAAAGAAAGAAGTCTATCACTGATATATTGCCAACTCTGTGTGCTAGGCATTAGTTTGGTTCTAATCTTTAACATGCATTATTGAACCTCAGACCAACTCCTGCCTGGGAGGTATTATAACCACTACCTCAGTAGGTTAAGCATCTGCCTTCACCTCAAGTCATGATCCCAGTCTCCTAGGATCAGGCCCTTGTCAGGCTGCCTGCTCAGTGGGGAGTCTGCTTGTCCCTCTCGCCTGCTCGTGCTCTCTTTCTTTCTCTCTCTCTCTCAAATAAATAGGTAAAATCTTTAAAAAGCAAAAAGATAAATAATTGTACCAATAGAAGAAAAAAATAATTAAACGTGATAATGAAACTAATTTGTATGATATTAACTGATCAGATAGACTTTGGTTGTTTTTTTCCCTAATGAGGAAATGGATAAATATTTATAGAATCCTTGAGTACTACATGTCTCTAAACACAGTAATCTTTCAACACCATTGCCAAAATTACTTGGCAAACAAGGAACCATGTAACTCTCAACTTGCATGGAAAATAATAATAAATAGATGCCAACTATAAGATGAAATAGATATTGATATTATATGTTAAAGACTGAAACTGGTATTACAAAAGTGCTTAAATGAACAACCATGAACATCCTTGAAATAAATTTTAAAAAGAATCATGAAAAAAAAAAGCGGAAGGTATAAAGAAGAAATAAATGGAAATTTTGGAACAAAATTATACAATAACCGAAATTAAAATCTCATTAGATAGAAATAATAGCAAAATGGAGAAGAGACAAAAAAATCAGTGAACTTGAACATAGAGTGATAGCAATTATCTAATCTGAACAATACAGAGAAAAAAAAATTGGCAAACAAATGAACAAAACCTCAGGGACCTGTGAGAAAATTAAAGTTCTAATATACATATTGTTAGAGTCTCAGAAAGACAGCAGAAAGAGTATGTGCTAAACAAACATTTGAAGAAATAATGACTGAAAACTTTCCAAAGTTGGCAAAAGGCATAAATTTATAAATTCAGGAGGCTGATTGGACTATAGAGAGACTAAACCAAAAGAAAAACACCATCCACCAATTGGGTCTATTTGACATTTACAGAACAGTCCACCCAAAAACAGAATAGGCATTGTTTTCAAATCCACACGGAATATTCATCAAGGTGGACCGTATTCTGGGTCATAGAACAATCTTAAATTTAAAATAATTGAAATCAAATATGTTGTCTGATCACAAAGGGATTGAACAAGAAATTAATAGCAGAAATATACCAGGAAAATCTTCAAACACATATTAAACAATACAATTCTAAGTAGTATGTGGGTCTCCTATATCTAAACAGATACTAGAAAAGATTTGTAAGTAAAAATAGTTCATGAAAATTTATGTGGTACAGCTGAGTCAATGATAAGAGGGAAGTTTATGTCATTAAATACTTATATTAGAAAAAATCTAAAAATAATCTAAACTTAAGCCTTAGGAAGCCAATTTTAAAAATAAGCAGAAATCAAGCAGTAAAGAAAGATATACTAAAGAACAGAAATCAATGAAATTGAAAAAAAAAAAAACGCAATAGACAAAATCAATGAAACCAAAATCTGGATATTTGAAAATATCAATAAAACTGATAAACATGAAGCAAAACTTGACTAAGGAAGAAAAAAGATACAAGGCACAGATTGTCATTATCAGGGATAAAAAAGAGGAGGCTTTCACTACAGATTCTGTATACATTAACAGAATATTAGGGAAAAACTACTTATGTACATAAATTAGGAAACAAAAAGGAAATGAACCAAATCCTCCGAAACCACAAACCAGCAAATCTTGTGCAAGATGAAATAGATAACATGATATAGTCATGACTATTTAAGTGATTGACTTATTTAACCTTTAGGAAAAGATCTCCAGGTCTAGATATTTTCACTGGAAAATTCTATCAAACATTTAATGAAGAAATGCCACCAATTATACATAATCTCTTCCAGAAATAGTAGAAGAAAGAATTCTTCCTAATTTATTTTATGGGGCTAGAATTATCTTCATAGCAAAACCTGACAAAGACAGTGTGAAAGAGAGAGAGAGAGAGAAGAAGAAGGTGGAGGAGGAGAAAAAGGAGAGGGAGGGAGAGGAGGAAGAGAGCAGCAACGATAGCAAAAGGAGGAGGAGGAGAATCTACAGACCAACATCCTTCATGAACATAAACAAAAAATTTTTCAACAAAACATCAAAATGAAACAAGCAACCTATAAAAAGAATAGTACACATGACCAGTTGGGGTTTATCCCAGAAATCAATGCTGGTTCAATATTTGAAAATCTCATCAGTGTAAATATTCTAAAGAAGAAAAGCCACATGATCATATAAATATATGCAGAGAAAGCATTTGATTAAATACGACATCCATTCATAATTTTAGAAAAGAGTTAGAAAACTGAGAAAAGAAGCGATATTCTTCAACGTCATAGAAGACATGCACAACAAACCTAAACCAGTTGTTACACTTAGTGGTGAAAGACCAGATGCTTGTCCTGTAAGATCAGAGTCAAGGCAAGAATGTCTACTCTCACCACTCCTATTCAACACAAAACTGAAAGAAAGTCTTAGCAGTAAGTGCAATAGAGAAAGAAAAAGAAATAGAGGAGAAGGAGAAAATAAAAGTCCCTGTTCTCAGATGAAAGGATTGTCTATATAAAAAATTAAACAGAATTTTAAAAAATCCTAGAACTAATAAGATTGCAAGAATAAGATAAAACACAAAAGTCAATTGTATTTCAATGCGCTAGCAATATACATTGTATACCAGAATTTTAATAAATAGCATTATTTACAATAGCTCAAAAAATAAAAAATAAGCATAAATCTAACAATAATGTACAAGATCTGTATACTAAAAAACTACAAAATGATGATAAAAGAAATGAAAGAAAACCTAAATAAACAAAAAACTTACTGTGTTGTTGGATTAGAAGTTTCCACATGCTAAAGATGTCAGTTTTTCCCAAATTGATCTGTAGATTTAATGCAATGTCAATCTAAATTCTGGCAGGATTTTTCTCTATACATACCCAAGCTGATTTCTAAATTTATATGGAATGGCTAAGGAATTAGAATGGCTAAAGCAACTTCAAAAATAACGATAAAGCTCCAAAAAAGCATACACCCAATTTTAAGGCTTACTGTAAAGTTACAATAATAAAGTCAATGTTGAATTAGTGAAGGGATAAAAACATAGCTCAATGAAACAGAAGACAGAATTCAGAAATACACTGATGCAAAAGTGGTCATCTGATTTTTTTTATAAATATGTAAAAGCAATTCAACAGAACAGAGTAGTCTTTTCAACAAATGTTGGAATGATTTCTGTCTATATTGAAAAAATATATAGCTCAGCCTAAGCATTTTATTTGATACAATTAGCTCTAAATGGATCATAGGCATAAAGTTAGAATGTAAAGCTATAAATTTTTTAGAAGAAAATTGGGAGAAAATCTTCATGACCTAGGGTTTTACAAGAATTTCTTAGACATGACCCCCAGAACATGATGCATATAGGAAAAAAATGATAAATTAGACTTCATAAAATTATAATACTTTTGTTTTATGAAAAGTCACTGTTAAAAGAATGGACAAGCTACAGATAGGGAAAAATATCTGTAAATCACATATTGACAAAAGACTTGTCTCTGTAACATATAAAGAGCTCTCAAAACAAGAAGAAAACAAATAATCCTATTAAAAATAGGCAAAGCTATCAAAAGGCATAACTCATGTCAACCAAGAGGAAAATGTTAGACAAACCCAAACTGAGGAACATTGTGCAAACTATCTGACTGGTACCTCCCAATCTGGCAAGGTTATCAAAAATAGGAAAAGATTGAGAAATGTTCACTCTAGGGGAACCTCAAGAGACAGGACTACTAAATATAATGTGATATCATAGATGGGATGCTTGAAATTTCTTATTCTTTTTCTAGAATATTAAGTAAAAATTGAGGAATCTAATAATAATTTTAAAAATATATATGTAGAAAAAGAAAGGGATTTAATGAAAGCAAAATATATATGCACTCTAACAAAAAACTATTTAAGAATAAACTTTAAAAAGAAATGTACAAGTCTTATATGAAAAAACTTCATAACTTTTAAATGTCACAAGGAAGTTTTCTACATTTGGAAAAACCTTACAACATTCTTGGAAACACTCCACATCATAAAGAAGCTAAATCTCTCTAAATTAATATATAATATTAGTATTTCAATAAAAATACCAACAGTTTTTTGTTGTTGATGTTTTTGCCTGGGATGACTTACTAGGTAAGATGATTTTTAAAAAAATATGGAAAGTAAGCAAATACAAATTGTCTTTAAAAACTGTAATAAACCATAACATATCTTGTTATTAGCAGTAGAATTATTAATAGTAGTGTTATAAAATCTCAAATATTTGAACATAGTGGTTAATGACCAAACAGACCAAAAGAACACAATGGAAAGTATAGAAATAGACCCAAGCATTGGAATTCAGTATTTGATAGAATGACATCTCAAATCTATGATGAAAATATGTACTATTCAATAAATAATATTGTGTCCATCTAGAAAAATATAAAATTGAATCCAACCCTCTTTCTGTCCATAAACCAAAATATATTTCAAGTGGATCACATTTTTACTTAAATATAAAATAATTGGAACTATAAAAGTGTTGTAGGAAAATATGAATTAATTTTTTACAACCTTGGGTGGGGAAAACCTTTATAAATATGCCTCAAAATTCCAAAGACATAAAGACAAAGATAATTAAAGTTGATATATAAAAGTAAAAGTCTACAAAGAAAAAAATACCAAAAGAAAAATTAAAAGAAGAATAAGTAACTTGTTGTATCGCAGACACCAGCAAACTATTAAGTTCTATAATATAAAAAGAGCATGCAGAAGCAAGAAGAAGAAGACCAATAATGCAATAGAAGAACAAGCCAAGGATATGACTAAATAAATACAAGATTTTTTTTTTAAGATTGGATTTATTTGAGAGAGAGGGAGAGAGCGCACACGCGTGCACACACACACACACACACACACACACAGACCCGTAAGTGGGGGGAGAGGCACAGGGAGATGGAGAAAGAATCAGAAGCAGACTCCCCACTGAGTGCAGAGCCTGACACTGGGCTGGATTGTGAGATCATAACTTGACCTGAAACTAAGAGTCTGATGCTTAACAGACTGAGCCACCCAGGTACCCCAAAACAAGTGATTCTTAAATGAAAAATTTAATACTAAAGATAATAAGGAAAATCCTAATTAAAACTACACAGAAATGTCATTTGTCATATATCAGATTGACAAAACTGTAAAATTTTGGTATCATTTTGAGCTGTCAAAGCTATGAGAAAATAGGTACTATCTTATATTACTAAAGGAATATATATATAAATCCCCCCCATGAAGTTTAGGTTAGCAGCTATCTATCAAATTTACAAATATACTGTCCCCTTTGACCCAGCAATTCTACATTTGGGAATTTATCCTATATATCCACTTACACACGTGTATGTAAAGTCATCAGTTGCACTAATGTTTGTAAAAGCAAAAACTTAGAAATATCACCTGGAGACATTAGCATGACTCATGTTTAACATAATGTAGATACAGATGTATAGTTGTATGTCAAGTTATATATGCTTCTTAGCTCTGTCCATGGAAAGGGCCTAGAAGCAATGACATCCAGTATTAATGAGCATACCCAGGATCCAGGTCTTGCTTTATAATTTAATTCTCCAATAAAAGAAACCAGAGCTCCTTAGAGAAATGGCTGATTGTAGACCTGGAGCAGGGAACATAGAAGATGAGCCCGGGGCATATTGTAGTGACTAAGAGTAATTGCTCAAAAAATCAAAATGCTGGTGGTATGTCAATGGAATAGAGGAGACAATTGAAAAGATTCCAGTGTTCCAAGTTGGAACAATTTGAACAAAATAACATAGTGTATTGAATTATAGTCCAAAGTATAAAATTAACATCCACAACTCCATACTGATACAAATCAATGATTAGTATAAATAATCAACTGGGTAACATACAAATTCCTAATACAGAATTTCTAATAATTTATGTAGATAATTCACCTTCCAGAAGTTAAAGCACAATTCTTCACCCTTTCAGTATGAGCTATACAGTGACTTCCTTCCAAAGAGGACAGTGTGGGAAGTGGGGAAAAACTGGAACTCTACAGCAGAGAAGCCAAATAAATACTGTTTCAACCAGATGACTAAGGCTGACATCGTTAATGAAGAGCCATGTCAAATATCATATGCCCTTGATATAATGTGATAAGAATGGCACAGTGGTTTTTCTTCCCCAAATCCTTAACCCCTGTCTAATCATGAGAAAAATGTAGACAAACCCAAATTGAAGGACTTACTACAATATTTCCAACTCGTACCTCTCAAAACTGTCAAAGCTATCAAAACCCGGGCAAGTCCAAGAAACCGTAGGGTCTAAGGAGACATAATGACTGAATGTAATTTGGTATCCTGGATGGGATCTTAAGACAGAAAAAAAAGACTTCAATAGAAACTAAAAAATAAAGAAATCCAAAGAAAGTATGAACTCAGACAATAATAAAGTATCAATATTTGTTCATTGGTTGTGTCAAATGTACCATAGTGATGTTAGCAATATGGGAAACTGGGGTATATGGGAACTCTCTGTGATATTACTGAAACTTTTCTCTCAAGCTAAAACTACTCTGAAATTAAAAGCTTATCAGTAGGGATTAACTCATCCCTAACATGGAATACTATGCAGCTATAAAAATAAAAGAGTGAGGATGTTTTCTGGGTATGATATGGGGAATTGTATATTGTTATTGAGAAAGACAAGGTGTAGAATTGTGTGCTTTTGTGTATGAAAGACAAATGTGAAGAATTTATGTGTTATACATACAAAGAATACTAAGAAAATACAGAAAAAAATAATAAAAACTTTCCATAGGTATCTAAAATATACAAAGAACACCTACAACTCAATAGAACAAAAATAAATAACCCAACTTAAAAATAGGCAAAAGACTTGAATAGATATTTCTCCTCAGAAGATATTCAGAAGGCTAACAGGTTTATGAAAATATCAGTAGTCATTATGGAAATGCAGATTCAAACCACAGTGAAATACCACCCCATGACTGTTAGAATGGCCATCATCAGAAAATAAGAAATGACAAATACTGGCATGAATGTGAACAAAAAGGTAGCCTTGTGCATTGTTGGTGGGATTGTAAACTGGTACAACCACTATGGAAAACAGTCTGCGGTTTCCTCAAAAAATTTAAAATAGAACAACTGTATGATCTGGCAATCCCACTTCTGGGAATATATCCAAAGGGAACAACAACACTAACTCAAAAAGATATCTGCATCCTCATTTTGGCATTATTTAGGATAGTCAAGATGTGGGAACAACCTAAGTGTCTATTGATGAGTGAGTAAATAAAGAAGTTGTGGTATATATATAATAATGGAATAATATTCATCCATAAAAACTAAAAAATTCCTACCATTTGTGACAACATGGATGGAACCTGAAGGCATTATGCAAAATGAAATGTCATACCAAGAAAGACAAATACCGTATAATCATACATGTAGAATTTAAAATGAAAAAAAACAAAGAAACAAAACACCGAAGCTATAGAAAAGGAGATCAGACTTGTGTTTACCAGAGGTGGAAGGTGGTCAAGTTACAGACTTCCAGTTACAAAATAAGTACTAAGGATGTAATGAACATGATAACTACAGTTAGCACCACTGTGTGGTATAAAAGAAAGTTATTGAGAGTAAATCCTAAGAGTTCTCATCACAAGGAAAAATTTTCCCCTCTATCTTCTTTCCTTTCTTTTCTTTTTATTGTATCTATATGAGATGTATATTAGCTAAAGCCATGGCAGCCACCATCTCACGATAAATCATACTGTGTGCCTCAAACTTACACAGTCACATATGTCAATTATATCTCAACAACACTGGGGAAAATTTTTTTGTAGCGAAGTGTGTGGGAACTGAGCATGTGTGCAACAAAGGCTAAGGAAGCCTTTTTACAATGTATTTCACATATGGTTTTTGAACCATGTGAATGTATCACCTATGCAAAAATTAAATTGTAAAAAAGAATATATGATGTGAACAGTCCTATGGTTTGCAAACTTTAAACTGAGTGTTCACAAACTAGAAACAGAATAAAGAAAAGTAAAACATTTTCATGAATCTCACATTCCAAATTTGACAAGATATTTCCATTTTAAATTTTTTCCATAACTTAAAACTGACTCAAAATATTTCTTTTAGGTGAAATTTTATATTGTTGATATCAGTTCAAAAATGAATTTTAAAAACTTGAGCAAGATCCATCCATTTACTCATAAACTAGGAGAGAGTGAAATGCACATATAAAACTCAAGCAGGAAAAAAAAGTCAGGGATCTAGTTTTTCCTTTAGAAAGGAAAAATAAAATCCTCTCAAACTTTTAAACCTAACAAGGTTATAACATCATGAGAAAAGAATATAATTTTAGCCAAGCATGCCAGAGAAAGAGGAAAAGTCTGTTTATACTTAAACTAAAAGGTGGTAGAGTCCTGAGCCCACAGTGAACATTCCCATCCAGCAACATTTTAATAGAAAAAGCTACAGAGAACATAGTTGGGGCTGTTAGTTGTAGCATGGTTGCCCATTAATAAAACTCCAGTGAGGAACTGCATTTTCTACTGATTCAGTTTCTGATCTGTTCCTTGTCTCAAGTTTGTGCTACAAAGCATACTGCAGACAACCCACATAGAATCAGAGTGAATCAAGCTAAAAGATTATGCAATATGGGATATATACAGTTCTCTCACTAATACACATTTTGGGGAGCCTGTGTGGCATAGTCGTTTGAGCATCCAACTCTTGGTTTCCACTTAGGTCCTGATCTCATTATCCTGAGATCAAGCCCCAAGTCTGGCTCCGTGCTCAGCATGAAGTCTGCTTGAAGATTCTCTTTCTGTTTTCCTCTGCCCCTCCTGCTCCTGTTCTCTCTCTCAATCCATCTCTCTCAAATAAATATATAAATAAATCTTCAAACAAACAAACTAACTAACAAAAAACCAGTATACATTTTTGGATTTAGTTTTTCTAGAGCCTGACCGAGAACAAAGCTGTCGAGTATTAGATTATTTGACCTCTGTCCAGGTCCATAGGCTTAGATTTATTCCATTGTATATAACACGAATCTTAGCAAATAACCATAAGATACTTTTTAGTTCTATGAAATTGAATTGTTTCCCCCTAATTAAGAATGATAATAATAGGTAACATTTGGGTAGGATTAACTTGCACCAGTTATCGTGCATTTGCTTTCCAAATTCTGTCTCATTTAATTCACACACAACCTTGAAATAGTTCTATTATTCTCTCCATTTAAAAAATTTTAAAAAAAGTAAATGAGATTTAGAAAGATTAAATAACTCTTTGAAGTCACAAGCATCAGCCGCTGTGAGTGAGAAACTCACCCTTCCTACTACTATATCAAATGTTGCCAACTTTATGCTAATTCTAGAAAACACTATACATACGTAATATACTAGTGTACATAGCATTTCAGTTTCCCAAGTATTTGGCATGCATGTCTTATTTTATCCTCACTATAGCACTATAATTTTGAAAATTGGTCTTATTCTACATTTATAGATACAGAAAATGAAACTCAGCTCACCTAGCTAGTAAGTTAGGGGTAGTTAGCAGTTATAAGGTACCATCTTAAGTCTTCCAATGAATTATGACTAGCATGCTCTTTCATTACTGTAAATATTTGAAGATAAATTTTATTTCTAACAGAACTTACTATTTAAAAGGTTTAATCTTTCACATTTTAATCACTTCACTAAATGTGGTTTTTAAAAGAGCAAATATTTCAGTTAGATAAGTGAAATGATAACTTTCTTAATTTTTAAAGCCATTATATATAGAAAGACATTAGACATAGAAAAACAGTTTTAAAGTGTCAATTATATTTCAACTTAAGGAAATAGTCATATAAGTGTATTTTTGTGCTTGATAAGTATAATTACATCTGGAATTATAATCAATTATCTAAGAATTTCTTTTTTCTCTGCATCTCTATTTAATACCATCTTAGTAATAAAATGATTTGGATTTTTAATCCATTCATTTTTAATTGCTTTTATCCAGTAGATATTTCATTTCTGAAGTTATCCCAAGAAAGTTTCAAAAGAAGCTGATCATAGGGAAAAAAGTATACAATAATAATTGAGCTCCCCTTAGAATGATATAGGAAAGCTCAGTTATCCAGCAATAATTTGTGTATTTGACATATATAAAGGATGATCTGGAGGGATGCTATGAGAGAGGGACAAATTGCCATTCATTAAACCAGTTTTTAATTGTTAACGTAGTTTGTTTCATTCTAATTCCTACAAATAGGAATCTAGATGAAACAAATTGCAAGTTGTGATTATAGTGTTTCCTAAAATTTTTAATTGCTTTACTATCATTTTATCAGTAATCTGGGGTCATAACACATCCCAACGTGAAAGGATAGCTGTGTAACCGGAAGTGGCTATGTCCAACAATCAGCTTATGTTCTCATAAATCCTGTGCATTACCCCCTCTTGCTGCCCTGAAAAATTCACTTGGTTAGTGAGAAGTGCTAACCGCAGTGGTTTCCTGAGAGACATAGAAGTTTGGTTGGGACTGACCTGGAGGGAGGAGCTTACATGGAACAGCTCAGTGTTCCCTGGAGCCTTCCTCCAAACCCCCAGTTGACACCTCCCCCAGGAAGCTGGTCCAAACTCACCTTTGCTAGAGACTTTCAGTTCTCCACCTCCAGACTCTTCAGTTTTACGTCTACACTCGTCACTTGTCAGTGTGTGTGTGTGTGTGTGATGTAATAGTATTTTGCCTGCCACAAGTAAAAATGAGCATAACTAAACAGGAAAAGAAGATGGAAGTTCCTATTTGTATCATAGACACTATAAATGTTAAGTCTAAAGTTTTTGACATTTATCTACTTTTTTTTCAACTGGACACATGCCATACAAGATACTTTTGCTTTTTTGTTTGTTTTTAATTGCAAGAGAAGAGACCACAATCACTGACTTGTTTATTTTTGGTAATGGTGGCAAAGTGGTGTCAGCGTCACTCGGCTCTGTCATCTGGCTCTCACTACTACCACCAGGCATACATTTGAGAAACAGCTTACATAAGTTATAAGTCTGTAGCTTGGAAAAGAAAAAAATATCTTGATGTTTTACATAAAAATACATATTTCTGGCATCTATTGAAAATCTTCAGTCCCAAATTCCCACATGTTAACAATCAGTCAAAGCCAAGTGTTGGTTGACTCTGTTCATTTACATTTTCAGTTCTGATGAGCTCTCCTGTCTACAGTAACCGAACCTACTATGTAGGTCTTCCTCACCAGCTAATCCAAACAACTTTTGTTTCATTTCCATATATACTCTTATTCTAAGATCATTAAAAAGCATATTTTCTATTTTAAAGTAATTTTTGGGTAGATTTTAACTTATCTTTGCATCTTAAAATGGAAACAAAGTCTTCAGACAATTGTGTTGCATTATATTGTTGGGTGTATCAGCTGCTATTCTTTTACACAAAATGTAATTATTAACCTATCATTAAAAAAACATTGCTATTACCATTGTCCACACAAATATTGAAAAAGTAAATATTTGCACGCTAAGGACATCTTGGATTATTTTTTTCCCAAAACATCTATCAAAATAATGCTTAAGACTTCCCTGGATCTTATTTTAGCACTGCATATGTCTTTGGAAGACAGCATAAAATGGCTTGGAGAAGTTATGGCTGAAACAGGACCATCACCTTCACAGAAAAATGAGGAATGGAATGTCTTTAATACAAAACAAGCCAATGCTGTCATCGATTACTTAAAAATCAGGTATGGATTTTCTTTCAGTAGCATGTATTTTTTCATTTCATTATCTTTTACAAAATGTCTATTAAATAAAAATGAATTCAGTTTTTAGATATTTACAGAATTTATGCTGTAATTAACCCAGCCAATAATGACATAATATTAAAATCTTTCATCCAACAAGTAAAGTTCAGGACATTGAGATTTTGGCTAGCCTCCCATTCTTAAAAAAAGGTTCGTATTTGATAAGTATAATTTCATCTTAAATTATAATAGATTATCCAGGAATTTCTTTTTTTCTCTGAATTTCTAATTAATATCACTTTATTAACAAAATTATTCTTTTAGATTAATCAGACTTAATTACAATAGACTATATTTTAGTAGTTGGCCTTGGCATCAAAATTTCACATTTTAGAATAACATTCATTTCCATTTAAACATTTATTTTAGATGTTTTGTATTAGAAATTAAAGAGATTTATGTGCAAGTTTCCTTAGGTTTATTATGTGCCCTGAAATATTTTGTAGTATTGACCAATTAAATTCATCAAGTTTTTCTTTATGCTTAGAAAATGACAGTGAATGGAGGGAAAGTGTTCTTATTACAGTGATTCTTCATTGGTGAACTAAGAAATCCTTTTATATAATCTGTCACAAGGTCTGCATTACAATCATGCACCTCTCCCAAGGGACATTTTTAGAGTTTACAAATATTTAAATAAGAGTTGGTAAAATCTTTCTTTTGCCTAACTAAAAGCTTGTACAGAATATCTCTTTTCCTCCATTACTGTATACTGCAGTGTTTTCCAATTTTAAATTTTAAAAATTCCAAAATAAAGCATGCTGCATGATGTCCTAGACATGCTCATCATTGGCTTGGCAAAGATCCTGGCTGTTGTCTGGAAGCTTTTTAAATAATAATATGTTTAATTTGATAATGCTTATATACTGGTTTCTGGCAAGAATTAATAATAGTATTGATATAATGTGTTTTTTATATAATAACACCTGATATAACCTAATTTCTTAGCATAAAACATATACCTCCTAATGTATGTCTGTCACTAAAAGCTACAGTACTCTTTATATCAATTAGAGTAAAGCAACATCCTTGTGTGGGAGGAAGGAAGGGAGTGGAAATTCAGAACTGGAGAATCTGTTCTCTGAGGTCTTTCTGCCCAACAGAATCAGTGGCTGAGGGGAATTAATCTGCACATTTATATAGCATCCTTCTTTCTCTTCTTTATCTATTTGAGACCACCAGGTCTCTCTTTGAAGAATACATTATTACATCTGAGCTCTAAATCTCAGAGGTTTATAATGGGCACTGGGACTGATAGTTAACCATAACAGCTAAACCCATGCAGATGTCCTAATGATACCTTCTAGATGGTGAAAGATGACACCTCTTTTCTCTTTCGTCTTGTCTCTCTGGACAAACACTTATCAGTGAATTCTTGACATTTCATTTCAGAAAATGGTTAAGTTAGGAAAGGATGTCAGTATTAGTCACCATTAAATGCTTACCAGGATAACTTTACTTACCAAAAATTTCTAGCCTCATTTCTAAAAGCAACAACAAAAAGTAGTATTTGAGAGATAGTCATGTAAAGTAAATCAGAACTATTTTTGATGCCATTAAATCTCCGTATTGTGATTTAAAGAAATTGTACATTTTAAGTGCATCTGTTACAAAAAAATAAAATATCAGTTAGTATATCTAGAATCGATACTGAAGTTGTGTAAAGACAAATTTCATTTTCTACAATTCCTATTTAGAATGACTCATAGGTCCACAAATATAAATTTAATGGCAGTTAAACCATATAATATTTTTCATTTTAATGACTACAAAGAAATTTTGTAAATATGAAGCTAACTCAATTATTGAAAGTATAAGCATGTTTCAATTTAATCTGATATTAAATTTACTCAACCAGTGAAACTCTCATCAACTTAGAGTAGTTTTTAGAACATGACCTATAGAACATGAAACTTAACTGGCAATAAAATTGAAATTTTATTTGATACTGTTAATAGAATCTAAATTACATATTCCATCATGTGTCTGTGATTTGAAAAAAACTAATACCAAAATTCCTGTCTAATGTTATTGTAGGTCTGACCAATCAACTCATGTAATATATACATTGATATGTTTTATGTAATATATACAAATATAAATGCTACTGCAGCTTGTCAATATAAGACATCATTTAGATATATGTGGTCCAAGTACACTTCTGTCATTGTGTATTCTACCCATTCATTGGGAATTAGGTAAAGGTAATGTGCACAGGCATTTCTCAATATAAGAAAATCAACACTGCCCCTCTGTGCACAACAGGGTATCCTACTTCCTGGCGCGGAGCCCAGATGTCTTGACCCATTATTTCTTCCTTTGATTTAGAACTAAGACAAGATGTTTAACAAAACAGTCTAGGGGTTTGAGTCAGCTGGAAGTCTTCCTTCTAAAGGAAGAGAGAGGAAATGTATTTCCATAGCAGAGGTGTCACTTTGTTCCCATAGGAAGTCGTTGAATAGTTCCTTGATAAAGTTAGAGAACCTCAACCAATATGGGGACCAGAGTGAGGCAATGGAGGCAACTTATCCTAGCCCTGAAAAGTGCCTCCTCCATAGGTGTCCTACTTCCCCCATCTCTCTTACACTAGTCCTGGCCTTGCCCCAACTTGTATCTTTGACCACTGCATCCAAGTCATGAATTTTATTTTCATTGCAAGAAGTAAATTTTCCTTTTGGCATGAGACAATCTAATTCCTATATGCAATGAGGAGAATAAGGCTGAAAGATTATAACATTGTAGGAAGGAAGATTTATGAATTAACTTATTTGTGTAACATGAGATGGAAGGAAAATTTTATACTAATTCACTGAAAGGAAGTCAAGTTATTTCCAAATACTCTACAGGCTTCAATTTTTCTACTCAAAATCAGTTATTGCCAGCCTAATATTTTTAACCTTAAAGCTCTCTCTAGGTAAGCAATGTAAGGGAAGGAGAATTTGAATTTATTTTGCTTCATTGAATCATCAAACTTCACTAATCTTGATGTATTTTCTAGCCAACAAATCAAGCTAATGTCAAAAGCTAAGTTAGTTTTCTGAGTGTTGAAGACTAATTTGAATATACGAGGGTTTTTTTTTCCAAAAAAATTTAAAAACCCATGACTGAAGTCTGCATACACATCACTTTTTAATGGATTGTGTTAGTAGTGAAATCAACTGCTGATAAAACTCAGAGAGACCCAGCTGCCTGAGGATTTCTTCATTGATTTCAAATGAATTGAAACTTTGATCCATTACAGCGTTCAGGAGAAGCCATTATTATACATGCTCTGTAGCTACATTTTGCAAATGTTAATTTCTCAGTTATATTAAAATCAATTTTCTTAAATAGCAAAAGGCACCAGAGTGAAAGAGAAACCACTAAGACAATTTTTTTGTTCTTGGGCATTTTGCTGTATTATGAGTCTATTAATTTTCCCAACCAGCAGGAAGAGAATTTGAAAAATCCAAATATTACCACAAACAGGATATTAGAAATCAGCCCTTCAGTAAATTTTTAACTCTCAATAATACTTCACTGAAATCTTTAAACTTACTAGAAAAACTTGTTTTAAGACTCCTATCTTTTAGCTCTTCACAATTCTTATACACTGACCACCTAATATTTGGGTAGAAACTGAAGAATTATCTTTCTTAAATTAATTCCTCTATTTGACCTGTGATCAAATATTCTACAAGAAAACCAGATACCTTCTAAATAGATTTCAGTTCACATTGCATCATTTTCAGGTGTTATCAGAGATTAATCTTGAAACAGTTTGAGAACATGAGAAGTAATTGATATGGAAGTAGATTATAGAATTCAATGCCATTCATTCCAGAGGAAATTGACTCTGGTTTGAAGCAAAACATGAAAAATAATGTGAAATTTAATGTTATTTAGGGGCAGTGCATTATTTGATTGTCAACCAAGTAAAGTCAAAATGTAGTCTAGTTGCTCCCTTATCCCAAACCTCTCCACACATCACAGATTAATTTACTGATCTTATATTATGTACTGTGTTATACTGTCAATGTCTCAAAAGAGTAAATCATTAGTTTCTCACCATTTCTGGACAATTCATTTGGAATAAAAGATGTAGCTAACTCCATATTAGTGTTTAATGTCTTTCGTTTGATCATTATGAACAACTTTCCTTTAATAAATACTCTTACATATTTGTTTTCTTTCCCAATATAAGCTTATCAGAGTTGCACATTTATTTTGTATTTCAGCTTATTTCAACACTACAAGCTATATGAGTTTCTATTCTACTCTACCAGGGAAGAAATTGTGATAGGAACTGAGGTAAGTAATTTATCTAGATGGAACCAATTAAGCTGAATCACTTAATGCATGCTGATCAGCATCTGGATCTTTAACTGCTTAAAGCAACTTCTTGTCAAGATTACTCAAGTGTTAATATAACCAACTAGTAGTTTGCAAAAAGAATAATTACATAAAGTGAGCTTTGGATTAAGAAAATAAGATGTCTTTGGGCATTAAAAGCATTGTTAATCACATATACTTTACGTATTTATGGGTTATTTGACAAAGCAAAATTGAATAGGTTATGTATGTCTTCATACAAAGAAAATTTAAGGACGTGAGATAAATTAATTGATAATCTCTTCTAATTTCACATTTTTTTCAGTCTACTCATTTTTTTGAGGTCTAATTCAAATCCCACTTCCTCAGTGAAGCAAATCTTCCTTAATTGCATCACATCTCAAAGGAAGGGTATAGACAATGTCTTTAATCACATTCTATTATTTTATTCTAGTTTATCTTTTTCTGCTGAATACTGGGTACTCTTACTACACCAATAAGCACATAATGATGCACTATGCTACACACTTTTTAAAATTATTTTTTGTGGATTAAAATAGTCAACACAATTCAACTGTAATTTCCTTGAAGGCAAGGATGAGGCACTGTTTTTCTACCAAAGCGTCAAATATAATGCACCATTAGTGGCCCCTCAGTTGATACTATGTAAGTGATTCAGTGACATTGAATACAATGGCATGTCTATAAAAAATTATCTACCTAAAGATACCTTGGAACAGCTTTACATATTAATTACAAACTCATAATCGCTATAAATAAATCCTGGGTAAAAAAACATCTTAAGGAGGCTAAAGATGCCATAAAAAGTGCTCTTTTTGTTGTCAACTACTGGAGAAGGTAATGTTGCCCAGAAGTACCAGACATAGGAGAGGCCCTGGTCACAAATAAAGAGTGAATATGGTATATTTACATGATCTTTTTAATTTTCTGGATATTAAGCGCCAGGTGGAATGTGCGAACTTTTTTGTCTGCCAGAGTGTTGTTTTTCTGAAGTTTATAAAGTGCTTATTTCATAAACACCTAAGTCACTGTTAATCATCCTCCATGTGGGTACTTTTTCTAATGCTGGCCTTTTAAGTGAATTGAAGGAAAACAAGGAGCCCTTCTTGCCTTTGACTTTCCTTAAAATTTCTTCTTTGTGGGGCAACTGGGTGGCTCAGTGGGTTAAGCCTCGGCCTTCGGCTCAGGTCATGATCTCAGGGTTCTGGGATCGAGCCCGGCATCTGGCTCTCTGCTCAGCGGGGAGCCTGCTTCTCCCCTCCCTCTGCCTGCTTCTCTGCCTACTTGTGATCTCTCTGTCAAATAAGTAAATAAATAAAATTTTTTAAAAAAATTCTTCTTTGTGTTCTCACACTATATCTTTTTTTTTTAAGATTTTATTTATTTATTTGACAGAGATTACAAGTAGACAGAGAGGCAGGCAGAGAGAGGAAGGGAAGCAGGCTCCCCGCTGAGCAGAGAGCCCAATGCCGGGCTTGATCCCAGGGTCTTGGGATCATGACCTGAGCCAAGGCAGAGGCTTTAACCCACTGAGCCATCCAGGCACCCCTCCTCATACTGTATCTTAAATTATGTGTCACTTGACAGAGTTTTACTGAAAACATTTCCATTGTAGAATTACATCATTAGTGCAGCAGAGTTGCAGTAACGATCAGTTTGGAATAAAACCCTATCTCATCTATTCAGCAAAACTTTGGGAAAATGATAATGGTTTTAACAGCAGCATAAGCAGATATTTAAAATCATCAAGAAAAAATTTTATAAAGAACTCCCTTTTCCCTTTGTTAGTTACACAATCATGCCTTTCTTCTTTGTTGTAAGGATATATTTAGGTGACATTTATGCTTAGGGAAAGATAAAATGGAGAAAGTAGACTAGGATTGGTTCCTTTATTTTCCTTTGTCTTTTGTATTTTCTCCAAGCTGACCAGAACTATAAAAAAAAATCTTTAGTGAATGGATATTGGGTCTTCAAGTATTAGACCACTCATGGTACTTTAAAGGATTAACCAAAGCAGATATTATACTATAATATTTAATGGCATTGTAGAAGTGTCTGATAACCCTTGGTACAAATATGTTTTTTAATTAACAACCTTTCATAGAGGAGGCAGAGGTCTGCCCTGCTAATGTGATTATTCATGCTGACTTCAGTGCTCTGGGACTAAATAAGGTCCACACAACAATTGCATAAATATTTCAAGTTTAACTCTCAGGCTAGTGTTCAAATTAAAGAACACTAGCAAAATTTAGTTTCTTTCTTAATTATTGATAGATGGTTATAATAAAACATATAAATCCCCTCTAAAAATAATTACTAAATATTAATTTCCATCATGAAAAGAACATGAGTAAACTATATTCATACTTTTCTTGGGTTTTAGTTTAAAAAAATCATCTTTTTGTTTTGGAATTTAGTGATCATTTCTGGCTGTGTCTACTCACCTTTTCCAAGAAATTTCATGTTATGCTTAGATCATTGAAACATATTTTCAGTAAAATCATAATCCTTGACTTGAGATGCTTCATAGTCTAGAAACATTTCTAATAGATACAGTTCTATTAGTGGCATGTTTTGTAGTTCATTTGGTGGTTCACAGATCATATATGTTGAAAGGCAGTAAACAATCTGATTGAGCTAGGATAATGACAGAATGGAAGTAGCAAATTCCCATAGTTGTGGCCTCCTGAGAGGATATAGTATATGAGATTTACTCACTATTTAAAGAGATGAGTCACTGATTTCTACTCCTGAAACCAATTTGCACTGTTTGTTCACTAAAATTTAAATATAAATAAACAAACAAAAGGATGGAAACTAACTAAATAAATAAAAAGATGAGGACTCCATTTTAGTCCCATAAGCCAGGAGCTCTCCAAGTCTAGTTTTGACAATGCAATTAACCCAGATACTCTGACACAAGAATTCTAAGGGAATCAGAATCCCCTTTGGGGATATGTATTTTCTTTAGCCTAAGGCCCCACCCAGCAAGAAACCTGGAAACTTATGTTCTCTGCTTTTGTTACCTAAAAACTACATGAAACATTTAAAATTGCACACAAAGAACACTATCAGATATTAACAATGGTGATGATCAAAACCTCATAGCAGATATCCAAAGTCATGGTTCTAGTCAGGTATCTACCACCCGGCATCTATTAATATGAGATGATACAACTATAAAATTATTTATTTATTCAACTATAAAATTATTTATTTATTCATTAACATATGTTACTAGGTCCCTATTATACTGTAGGTTTTGTTAACTTCCAGGAATACACAATGATAAGCAACAATTCTTGTCCTCAAGGAGTTGGCTGTCTAATGAGAGGAGAAAGGTGATTAAGTAATTATAGTGTAGAACCCAAAATGTTATAATCCTATGGGAACAAATAGAAGACAAAGAGGAACAGCTATCCTTTATAGGTTTATAGAAGTTTCTAAGAACAAATAAAATCCTAAGAGAAAATCTAAAGGTTGTGAATGAGTTAGGCAGTGTTCTTTCGGCACCAAGAAAGAAATCCCACTCAAAATAGTTCATACAATAAAAAAAAAAAAGAAACAGATCTATTACTTGATCACAAAGTGGTAAATAGAAAATGAGCTGGACTAAGGTTAACCGACTCTAAGTAGTCAAACGATGTGAACATGTGAATGTATGTATGCATGCATATATCTCAATTCTCATCTCTCTTAGACCTTTTTCATCACTTTTCTCTGATTCTTTTTGTTTTGATCTCATTGCCCTCTACTGCACACAGTCTTTCCTCCAACTGGTGGGAGATATGACAGAGGCAGCTCCAGTTTAGCAACTCCAGGAGAAAGGAACATTCCTTCTCACATTGTTGACAGTATTAGCTATGCTTGTGCCATGTGTCCACTCTCAATTAACCACTGTGGCCAGAGGAGTGGAGTCATGCTACTAGAAGACCCAAGGAGCCATACTGAATGAGTGTCAGAGGATGAATAGCTCCCCAAAAGAAACAGAAAGAGCCTTTGCAAAAGGGAAGAGTGACTTTATCAAAAGAGTGAACTAAGCAGACATGTATGACTCTTCCATCCAAAATTCCATGAGGCCAAAAAATCCAAAACTCCATAATGTTATGGATAAAAGATTTTATAACATGTAAAACTATGGATTGCTGTTTAGATGAAAACACAGCTAATACATGCAAAGAAGATGCTATGGAGTTAATGATGTTTCCGTAAGCATACCTCACTGATATGGAAATGGGAGAAAGCTTTAGAAGGAATAAAGCATGTAGGGGACTGCTTTCAGAGCAACTGCACTGTTCATCTCCTTTACCCTCTGCTGCTTGTGCAGAGCACAGGGACTCTATAGTATTTGCTCCCAAACTAAAGAAACTAGTATGGACATTGACACCAAAGAGGAGAGCAGTTCTGAAGTTTCCTGGAGAAATGATGAATATACTTTCAGTATAAGGTACTGGCACATATAATTGCCACAATTATTTTCTCTCTCCTATAGTCTCTGGCAGCAAACTTTGGCAAACAAACATCTCCAAGCAAGTGAACCAAGACCATCTAATGTAAAGATAAGCTGGAAGCCCAAAATCACCAAGCAGTTGAGAAAATAAAATCATAGATAGACATTAAACTCTATTAATAAATCAAGAATAGCTAAGGAACAGAGTTGACAGAGCAAATGGTAGAAGACTTTAAGTCTGATTAAGATTCTCAAGAAAGTTTGAAAGTTTATTGTATTCTTGAAAAAGGAACTAATAGAAATCTCGGAAATTTAAAATAAGATTTGAAAACTTTTAATAAAGTATCAGGTATAATGTTGAAATCTAGAAAAAAAAACATACTTAGAACTGTGAATTACCAATATTTACTTGAGGGGATGTAGAAAATCTTAATAGAATGATAATTACATAAGACATTGAAAAATCCAAATGTAAAAATGGCTCCAGCCTTAGAAGATTTTACAGACTAGTTTCACCAACATTTCTAAAGTAGATAATTCCCTTTTATATAAAAATTATGACAGAGGATAGAAGGAGTTAGGGAGCTTTCAACTCATTCTTTGAAGTTAGTATAATTCTGAGAATGCTTTCAACTTATTCTATGGTTGACAATAAATTATAATCTAAGAATAAAAAAGAATGACACAAAATTATGGTCAATCTCAGGTATGATAATAGATAAAACAATCTTAAATAAAATATTAGGTGGTGGGGTTATGGACATTGGGGAGGGTATGTGCTATGGTGAGTGCTGTGAAGTGTGTAAACCTGGCGATTCACAGACCTGTACCCCTGGGGCTAAAAATACATTATATGTTTATTAAAAAATTAAAAATTAAAAATAAATAAATAAAAATAAAAAGAAATATTAGGAAGTGAAATATAGTAGAAGATTGGATTTCAGATAGGATTTATTCCATATATGCAAGGGTTGTTTAACAGTGGGATATCTATTAATACAATTCAGTACATTATCAGCTTAAGAGGAGAAAAATCAAGTGACCATCTCAATAGATATGGTAAAGTATTTGATAAAATTAGACACCCATTTTTCACCTTAAAAAAACTTCAGTTAATCAGTAATATATAATTTTTAACTGAGAATATACCAACACAAGAAACTCTAAAACCATCTTAATGACAACATTAAAATACCATAAGGAATAAGACAAAGCTGATTATAATTACCAACATTGCTTTTTAGTTCCTAGCCAATGTAATAAAACAAAAAACAAGTCAAAGTAGAAGAAAAAGAAAAATATTAAAACAAGACACAAAGCTTTTATTATTTGCGGATTACCATCCGCAAATATGAATATGAATCCATCATTAAGAAATGAATATGATATGAATCCATCATTAAGAAAATAGTATTTTCTTATACATTAGTAATAGCTAATAGAAATAAAAAGGATCACAATGATAATAATTAAAACCATACATTTTAAGAAATGACCCTAACAAAAACATGCAAGGATAATACAAAAAAATTAAGTAATTTTAGTAAAGTTAATTGGTTTTGATTCTGAGTAAATAGAAAGTAAAACATGTTCCCCGTTGAGAACACTCAATTGATGAAGACATCATGTCATTCCAAATTGGCCTGTAAACTCAGTGTAATCAAAAAGTGCCATGATTAGTGTGGTACTTTACCAAGTAATTTTTTTTAAAAAATTTTATTGTGGAACATTTCAATCAAATACAAAATAAAGGAGTAGGATATTAACCCTCATATATCCATTACCTAGCTTCAACAATTATGATCTTGTGGCCATAATGGTTAAGTATTTTAATATGTGATTCTAAAATATAATGAATTTAAAGTAACTCTTTAAAATCATCACATATGCAGTTAATGTTCAAAATTATCTTATAACTTGTCTGTATTTGTGTTTTATGTATCCATGTGTTTGTTTGTATGTTTTTTGAAGTAGCACCCAAATAAAATAACTGTATTGCAATTAGATTCTTATGTCATTTTAAATTTATAGGTTCACAATTTGTATTTTTTAATTTCCTTATAATTTGTTGAAAAGTCCACATCTTCTATCCTATAGAATTTTCCAGAGCCTAGTTTACCAATTGTGTTCTTGTCCTATTCTTAACATTTCTCTATCTTCCGTATTTCTACTAACTGGATAGTTAAATGTTGGAAAACTGACTAAATTAAAGTTCAAATGCTTAGAAAGAAGAATTTACAGGTGGTTATGTTCAATTATATTAAGAGGCAAATAAGGTTTAGTTTTCTTTTTGGTGATGTTAGCAACCACTGATCATCATTACTTAAATCTATTATTTAATTAAGGGTTAAAAATGGTGATATTCTATTTCATCATTCTTTTTTTTTGTTTATGAGCTGGATACTTCTATGAATAGAAACTTCCTCTCTTTAATTATTTGGTTAAATTGAGGTACGGTTCATATAGAAAAGACAGGAAAAGTGCTAGATTTTTCTCCTTTCTTCAATAGTTTTTAAAACAGTAAGTTGGATTTTTAGTATCCTCCAAAATTGACTGGTAGACTGCATGATTCCCCCCAAGCACCTCAAGATTCTTGGATACTAATTCCTGAAACCTCTGCATATGTAGCCTTACATGGCAAAAGGAACTTTGCAGATGTGACTAAATTAAAGGATTTGAGATGGGGAAATTATCCTGGATTATCTAAGTGAGCTCAATGTAATCATAAGATTTCTTATAAAAGAAAAAGGGAGAAAGGAGAGTCAGAGTCAGAGACAGGGAGAGAAATTTAAAGGTGCTATTACTAGCCTTAAAAATGGAGGAAGAAACCAGGAGCAAAGGAATTAAGGTGGCCTCTAGGGGAATGGATGAGACAAGGAAACAGATTCTCCTCTAGAGCCTCTAGGATGAATGCAACCCTGTCAACATGTTAAGTTGAGAACTTCTGACATCTATAACTGTAAGATAGACCTGGGCTGTTTCAGGCCACTCAGTTTGTGGTAATTTGCTATAGCAGGAATAGGAAACTAATACAGACTTTGATATAATAACATGCATTTTTTGCATTTTGATCTATTTTAATTACTATTTTTATTAATGCTCAAGTTGTCTCATCTTTGACCAATGATCACATTGATCTGTTTGCCAATCCCTGTCTGAATACCATATTGTTTTAACATATTGTGCTGGTATCTGATATGGCAATGCCTTTTCCTCTTCCTCCTCCTCCCTTAATCTTCCTCCCCTCTCCACTTCCTCCTCCTCCTCCATCATCATCATCATCATCATCATCATCATCATCATCATTATCATCAGTATTTGGTTGATTATATAGTTCATTATACGATAGTTTATATTTCCATCAATATGAAATTTGGAATTAAACACATGTGTGTGTTTCTAGTATGTAACATATACAAGTATTTAGAAAAGTGACATTTAAAACCAGTCAGGAAACTAGAGATACAGTAAAACACATCAATGAAACTAGAAGCTGGTTTTTTGAAAGAATCAGTAAGATTGATAAACCATTGGCCAAACTAATCCAAAAGAAAAGAGAGAGGACTCAATAAAATTATGAATGAAAAGGAAGAGATCATGACTAACACCACAGAAATAGAAACAATCATCAGAAATTATTATCAGCAGTTATATGCCAATAAGTTAAGCAACCTAGAAGAAATGGATGCATTCCTGGAAACCTATAAACTTCCAAAACTGAATCAGGAAGAAATTGACAACCTGAATAGACCATTACCTAGTAACGAGATTGAGGCAGTGATCAAAAGCCTCCCAAAAAGCAAGAGCCCAGGACCTGATGGATTCCCTGGAGAATTCTATCGAACATTCAAAGAAGAAATAATACCTATTCTCCTGAAGCTGTATCAAAAAATAGAAACAGAAGGAAAACTTCCAGACTCTTTTTATGAAGCAAGTATTACCCTAATCCCCAAACCAGGCAAAGACCCCACCAAACAAGAGAATTTCAGACGAATATCCCTGATGAATATGGATGCTAAGATTCTCAACAAGATTCTAGCTAATAGAATCTAACAGTACATTAAAAAGAAATAAGTCAAGCAGAGAGAGTCAATTATCATATGATTTCACTTATTTGTGGAGCATAACAAATAGCATGGAGGACATGGGGAGTTAGGAGAAGGGAGTTGGGGGAAATTGGAAGGGGAGGTGAACAATGAGAGAGTATGGACTCTGAAAAACAGTCCGAAGGGTTTAAAGAGGTGGAGGGGTGGGAGGTTGGGGGAACCAGGTGGTGGGTATTAGAGAGGGCACAGATTGCATGGAGCACTGGGTGTGGTACAAAAACAATGAATACTGTTATGTTGAAAATAAATTTTAAAAAATGATGATTAAAAAAAAAAAAAAAAGGTTATCCACTATGACCAGGTGGGATTTATCCATGGGTTGCAAGGGTGGCTCAACATTCGCAAATCAGTCAATGTGATAGAACAAATCAATAAGAGAGAAGAACCACATGATCCTCTCAATTGATGCAGAAAAAGCATTTGACAAGATACAGCATCTGTTCCTGATTAAAACTCTTCAAAGTATAGGGATAGAGGGAACATTCCTCAACTTTGTAAAATCTATCTATGAAAAACCCACAGTGAATATCATCCTCAATGGGGAAAGGCTGACAGTCGTCCCTTTGAGATCAGAAACATGACAAGGATGCCCACTCTCAACCACTTTTGTTCAACACAGTACTAGAAGTCCTAGCAACAGCTATCAGACAACAAAAAGAAATAAAATGTATTCAGATCGGCAACGAAGAAGTCAAACTCTCTCTTTGCAGATGACATGATACTTTATATGGAAAACCCAAAAGACTCCACTCCGAAACTACTAGACCTTACACAGCAATTCAGTAATGTGACAGGATACAAAATCAATGTACAGAAATCAGTTGCTTTCTTATACACTAACAATGAAAATACAGAAAGGGAAATTAGAGAATCTATTCCATTTACTATAGCAAGAACCAAGAACCATAAGATACCTGGGAATAAACCTAACCGAAGAAGTAAAGGATCTGTACTCGAGGAACTACAGAACACTCGTGAAAGAAATTGGAGAAGATACAAAAAGATGGAAGACCATTCCATGCTCATACATTGGAGAAAAAAAATTGTTAAAAGGTCTATACTGCCTAGAGCAATCTATACTTAAAATGCCATCCCAATCAAAATTCCACTGGCATTTTTCAAAGAGCTGAAACAAACAATCCTAAAATTTGTATAGAACCAAAAGAGACCCCGAATTGCTGCAGAAATGTTGAAAAAGAAAAACAAAACTGGGGGCATCACGTTGCCTGACTTCAAGCTTTACTACAAAGCAGTGATCACCAAGACAGCATGGTACTGTCACAAAAAAAGACACATAGACCAGTGGAACAGAGTAGAGAACCCAGGTATGGATCCTCAACTCTATGGTCAAATAATCTTCAGCAAAGGAGGAAAAAATATACAGTGGAAAAAAAGACAGTCTTCGATAAATAGTGCTGGGAAAATTGGGCAGCTGTATGTAGAAGAATGAAACTCGACCATTCTCTTACAACCATACACAAAAGTAAACTCGAAATGGATAGAAGGCCTCAACATAAGGTAGGAATCTATCGAAATTCTAGAGGAGAACATGGGGAGTAACCTCTTCGACATTGGCCACAGCAACTTCTTTCAAGATATGTCTCCAAAGGCAAAGGAAACAAAAGTGAAAGTGAACTTTTGGGACTTCATCAAGATCAAAAGCTTCTGCACAGCAAAGGAAACAGTCAATAAAACAAAGAGGCAACCCATGGAATGGGAGAAGATATTCGCAAATGACAGTACAGACAGGGCTGATATCCAAGATCTATAAAGAACTCAAACTCAACACACACAAAACAGATAATGATGTCAAAAAATGGGCAGAAGACATTAACAGACACTTCTCTAATGAAGACATACAAATGGCTAACAGGCACATGAAAAAATGTTCATCATCATCAGCAGAGAGATTCAAATCAAAACCACATTGCACCAGTTAAAATGGCCAAAATTAACAAGACTAAAAAACAAGTGTTGGAGGGGATGTGGAGAAAGGGGAACCCTCTTACACTGTTGGTGGGAATGCAAGTTGGTGTAGCCACTTTTGGAAAACAGTTTGGAGATTCCTTAAGAAATTAAAGATAGAGCTACCCTATGACCCTGCAATTGCACTACTGGGTATTTACCCCAAAGATACAGATGTAAGGAAAAGAAGGGCCACATGTACCCCAGTGTTCATAGCAGCAATGGCCACAGTTGCCAAACTGTGAAAAGAACCAAGATGCCCTTCAACGGACAAATGGATAAAGAAATATGGTCCATATATATACAATTGTGTATTATGCCTCCATCAGAAAGGATGAATACCCAACTTTTATATCAACATGGATGGGACTAGAAGAGATTATGCTGAGTGAAATAAGTCAAACAGAGAGAGTCAAGTATCATATGATTTCACTTAGTCATGGAGCACAAGGCATAACACAGAGGACATAGGGAGATGGAGAGAAGAAGTGAGATGGGGGAAATCGGAGGGGGAGACAAACCATGAGAGACTGTGGACTCTGAGAAACAAACTGAGGGTTTTGGAGAGGAGGGGGTGGGGGGATGGGGAGCCTGGTGGTGGGTATTATGGAGGACATGTATTGCATGGAGCACTGGGTGAGGTGTATAAACAATGAATTTTGGAACACTGAAAAGAAATAAAATAAAATGGAAAAAAATAAATAAAACAAAAACCAGTCAAGATAATGGGCTATGTGTTTGATTTTAAAAGTTAGATTTCTACCTCACCCCAAACTTCGAAATGAGTCTAACCTATTAAGAGATTTATTTTCTATAACAGCAGACATAATGACAAATTATAATTTGGCCCCATGCTTTCCCTGATAACAACTAGAAAGACTGAACAGGTTTGTTTTGTTTTGTTTTGTTTTGTTTTGTTTTAAGACTTGATGAACTGTATGGTGACCAACATACCTCAATTTAAAAATACTGTAAAAAATAAACATTAAAAAAATCTTAAGTGTTTGAAAGTATATGTTCTAGACAAGTTCAAAAAAATTGGGGGCCAAACAGACACATGAAAAATTGCTCAACATAACCTGGCATCAGGGAAATACAAATCAAAACCACAGTAAGATACCACCTCACACCAGTAAGAATGGCTAAAATTAACCAGTCAGGAAATGACAGGTGTTGGCAAGAATGCAGAGAAAGGGGAGCCCTTCTACACTTTTGGTGGGAATGCAAGCTGGCGCAGCTACTCTGGAAAGTAGTATGGAGGTTCCTCAAAAAGTTAAAAACAGAGCTACCCTATGACCCAGCAATTGCACTACTGGGTATTTATCCAAAAGATACAAATGTAGTGATCCGAAGGGGCATGTGCACCCAAATCAAATGTTTATAGCAGCAATGCCCACAATAGCATTTACAAACACACACACACACACACACACACACACACACACACACAATGAAATACTGTGCAGCCATCAAAAAACCCCAAATCTTGCCATTTGCAACAACGTGGATGGAACTAGAGGGTATTATGCTAAGTGAAATAAGTCAATCAGAAAAAGACAATTATGATTTCTCTGATATGAGGAATTTGAGAGGCAGGGTGGGGAGCCACGGGAGGAAGGGAGGGAAAGATGAAACAATATGGGACTGGGGAGGGAGACAAACCATAAAATACTCTTAATCTCAGGAAACAAACTGAGGGTTGCTGGAGGGGAAGGAGGTGAGGAATGGGGTGGCTGGGTGATGGACATTGGGGAGGGTTTGTGCTATGGTGAGTGCTGTGAATTGTGTAAGACTGATGAATTGCAGAGCTGTACCCCTGAATCAAATAATACATTTTATGTTAATTAAAAAAATGGCGGGGGTCAAATTAGTGAGCCTGGCATTTGGAAATGTTTTGGTGGACAAATGGTGCTAGGAGAACAAAAACTGGAGGGGAAGGGAAACATAATAAATCCAACAAGTTGCATGTTGGGACTCCAAAAGACCACACTCAAAGAAATCAGCCCTGTCATAAACTGAACTTCAACTTCAAATTATCTCAGGTTTTTGTAGATTTAAAGAGTATCAGTGTGTAGTTCTATTAACCTCTTCTGTAGAGTAAAACAGACTCATGCTACACTTCAGATAATATCAATAGTTTTTTTTTTATAACCAGTGTCTGCCACTCAGTAAAATTATGAGACACACAAAAAATAGAAACAGATCCATAAGTGTTTCCAGTGGTGGAGTTATTAGTCATACACTGTAAAATAATTATGCTTAAGAAATAAAAAATATTCTGTAAAATAAAATATAAGATAGTGAATTTCAGGAGAAAATTAGAAACTATTAAAATACTAAATGGATATTTTGGAATTAGAAAATATAATAATTGAAATTAATAACCAAATGGATATATTTAACAACAGGCTAGTCATGACTACAGAGAAAACTGGTAAATTAGAAGATTAATCAAAAGAAAATACCTAAGATGAATTATGGGTATGCAAAAGCATAGTAAACACAGTAAGAGATACAGGAGAATACTGACAGAGTGAAAAGGTATGCCATAGAGTAACTGAAGTCAATTCCACAACAGGAAGATAGACACAACATTTAAAATTAATTTTTAGAAATAATAAGCTTTACACCACTTTAGATTTTATTCACCTCTAATCTAAATATGCCATAGTAAAATTCACATCTAAACATATAATAGTAAAATTTCTAAAAACGATAGGTTGGAGTAGTTTCCAGATCTGCACGTAAGGAGTCTGAATTCTCCACTCTATCCTAACAAAGAGTAAAAAACTGAACAGACTGAAAATGAACAACTTTTCATGGATACATATGAAAGGGAAGGACACGGGGCAAATGGCTTCCCCCAAGATTGGAGAAACAGGCAAATTCAGGTCATTGTGGCTTATTGTAATAGACTTATGAGTAGAAACTGCCATGGGAACCAGTGCCAGGGTAAGAAAGCCTGAAATGTAATTGATGAACTGCTGGAAGCTCAGTGCCAACAACCCTTGAGAGTTAAAAACTCCAAATGGGCCCAGTCATGAGGGGCCCCACTACATTCTGAGATTTGCCCCCCAGAGCATGATTAGAAATCCACAGTAAATATTGAGAAAAATAAAACTGTACTTCTGGCAGGAGGAAAGGAAAAAAGAGCCACTTTGAAATATGCCAGACCACTTAGTTATTCTTAACAAGACCTGTACTCAAGGGAAATGAGTTAACCAGAGCCTAACCTGCTGAGGGTATTATCACAGTCTGACCAACCTGTGTAAATGGAAACACCCAGCTCCAGCCCACTCTAGCCATCTGTCCCATCTAAGTAGGGAGAAAAAAGCAGAAACTCTTGTCAAGTTTGCAGTCCAGAGGCACAGGCTACCTAAAAAACTGATATGTTATCATAGAACCATAGAACATGTTCTCTACCCTCATGCTTTACCACCACATTACTGAAGGCCAACATACAGTAGTTTCTTTTGCCATTTTACTATTTATATTAGATCCAAAAGATGAAATACTTAGGTATAAATTTTAATAAATAAGTACAAGATCTATATGAGGAGAACTATAAAGTTCTGTCAAATATAATCAAGAACTAAATAAATGGAAAGATATATTCCATGATCATGGATAAGAAGACTCAATATTGTTGCAGTTTTTCCCAATGTGATGCATAGATTAAATGCAATCACAGTTAAAGTCTCAAAAGTTATCTAATGAAGATCAAAAAATTCATTTGAAAGTTTATATGGAAAGACAAAAGGGTCTGAATAGCCAATACAATGTTGAAGAAGAAGAAAATTGGAAAACTGACACTACCCGAATTCAAGACTTACTATAAAGCTAAAATAATCAAGACAGTGTGGTACTGGTAAAGGATGGACAAATAGATTAATAGAACAGAATAGGGAACTGAGGAATAGACCTTTATAAATATAAATATTTATAATATAAATATTGATCTTAGACAAAGAAGAAAAGCAGTATAGTAGAACAAAGGTGATTTTTTGAACAAGTCATGCTGAAACAACCGGATATCCACACACAAAGAAATGAATCTAGATACAGAACTTACACCCTATACAAAAATTAACTCAAATGGATCACAGATATAAATGTAAAACACAAACTATAAAACTCCTAGAAGATAATGTAGAAGAAAACCTAGATGATCTTGGGTATGGTGATGACTTTAAAATACATTAACACACAATTCATGAAAAAAAAAGATTTAGCTGGACTTCATTAAATTAAAAAACTCTTCTGAGAAAGTCCATATCATGAGACTGTAAAGATAAGCCACAGACTGGGAGTAAATATTCACAAAATATACATTTGATCCAGAATATACAAAGAACTCTTAAAACTCAACAATAAGAAAACAATCTGATTATAAAATGGTCCAAAGATCTTAACAGACTCCACACCAAAGAAGATATACAGATGGCAAATAAGCATATGAAAAGATGCTCCACATCATATTTCATCAGGGAATTGCAAATTAAAACAACAGTGGGACACCACTACACACCTATTAGAATAGCCAACTGAAACACTGACAACAGCAAATGCTGATAAGGTTGTAGAGCTCCCTAATGCATTCCCAAGAAGTATTGAGACACATTTTATAAATTAAGTGCAGGCATATAAACATGTTTCCATACTAATATATTGACAGAGAGAGATCATCTGGGTGTTTACACAATAAAAGACTGAATAGAAAAAATAGGTGAACTCCCAATCCATAAAATTAAATACTTTGCAAGTGTGTTGCTGCCACATTTTAAATATAAATTAGGTTTAGCTGAAAAGTAATTTATAGAGTAAAAATCTGGTGTTGTGTTATAGCATCCCAAATTTTTCCTAAGAAAATAAAATTGATATCATGAATTATGTATACATAGTACATTTTAAAAATATTTATTCATTTTAATTTTACCAAAGTGACAACATATCAAATCTTGGATCATTTGTACTTTCAAAGGAGATATATATATATATATATATATATATATATATATATACACACACATATACAAATATATATATTTAAACACACACGTACATATTTGTGTTTTAATATAAAAACCTTACATGATTGCTTTGATAGTTTCTCTAATTTACAAAATGTAATAGATATAGTTTTATTTTTGACTGTTTAAGCCAGCATACTTGATATGTTTCAGAATTTTACTTTATAACATGGACTTCTTCACATAGACCCCCTCTGCACAACTCCAGGCAGCACCATTCCATTGTAGTCTATATGATTAATGGAGTTGTGCATTGTAGAAACTGCAGCTGCTATGGAGGCCCTGTTTTCACAAGTGGTACTGTAGCAGAATCTGATTATTATAAATAGGGTATACTCAGAAAGATATTTAAAGAGAATGATAAATATACCTAAGTGGTTACCTTGCCTAGAGTCATGTTTTGGCAGCCTTTCATAACCCAAAATAATACCACTTAAAGCCGGCAAATGTAGAAAATTCAGACCTCTCTAAAATCAGCGAATGTCAATTGTATATAATTTCATTTTCTGAGCACTTATTCCTAAAGCAAAAACAATATAAAGAAAACACTTTTTTCTTTCTTATTTCAAAACCCACACAGATTATGGGTGTTAATGACACTGCACTTAAAAATTGTTAGCTTTGGGGGGAAAAAGTAACCAGATAGGAACATAAATTTTATTTTCTTTCTTTAAACTATAAAGTTACAGTGTCCTGAATAGACAAAATATGAGACTTATGTAAACACTCACTCTTTTAAGGGGGAAAAAAAAAGCAGCAAAAACAACATTGCATGTCTGATCATATTTTGAAAAGGGGAAAGGCAACTGAAGCGTATCTATAAAGATACCCTTTTTCTATTCAGTTTACCCTTGAGATGTAATGTACCTATCAAAATAATCTAAACTTATCCAGATGATATTTTTAATCTTGAAAAAAGACTTTTTTTTTTCTTGTTGGAGGATCTTATTAGCAAACTGCTGGAAGGGAAAATCATACAGGACATAATTTGTAGTTTGACCTACTCACATTGGGTGTTGCTAAAGAAAATCAATCAGAAATTGTTGTGTTAAAATAACTCTATCTGCTCTAGGTGGCATGTGTGACTGACTTTAGAATCTATCATTTAAAGAAAATGGTTGACGTTTGGGTATACAATTTATCAAATTTCACTCTAGTCCTTTTTCTCCAAAGCACAGGAAAATAATCATCCCTCCCTAAATATAAATCTTTTAAGAGAAATTCAGAGATCTGTCTTCAGTAAAATAACTGATAAATAGCAGAGCATAATTTAAAGATGGTTTCCATCACAGATCACATGGCACCTAAACTCTTGAACCTGTCACTCAAGTCTTTTCATCAGTTGGCCCACTAGCATTAATCTCAGCTCCTCTGTGACCAGTTTTCTGATTGGTCTTTTCATAATTACAGGTTTCCTGCTTACTGCTGCCATGAAGTAAACTCTTCCTACCACCTGAAATGCTCCCCAACCTCTCTTTTGCCAACCCAAAGCTATTATTCCCTTACAGCTCAATTTGAGGAACACTTCTTTTAAGGAATCAAAGATAGAAGAAGAAAGGAAGAAAAGAAGAAAAGAGAAAGGCAGGAAGGGAAAATAGAATGGGTGGAAGGAAGGGAAGGAGGGAAGAGTACTTTCAATCATTACATTATTATTTCCTCATTATTAAATGCCTTCCAAATATAGCACTATAGCTTGGGAACTAATTACATAGCTCTGTGAGATCAGAGCAACTGTTTTTTTTCTCTTGTTTTTCTCAGTATAGGAACTATTTTTATTTACCTAATGTTTTGGCAACTGTTTACTGAATCAATGAACATAAAAGAAGGGACATTTTTTTCATTGACCAAACCCAAAACATTATATTTGGGGGTATTATTTCAGTGTATAATTTAAAAAATCTGAGTCACCCCATTTAAATATCAGTCATTCAACCCACTACCAGAAAATTGAAAGTTGATATAGAAGAAATATGCTTACATTACTCATTTTTAATTATGAAGATTCTACTTTATATGGACCACCTAGGGAATGTTTATTGAATAATGGGAATGTCCATTATAAATTGAGGCTACTAATATAGTAGTATTAAGACACCAGAGGCCACTAATGTATTGACTGCATCAAAAAGTATAGCTGTTTTAGGGGATGGGAACACCACAAACAGAAATCGAACAAACCCAAAAAATAAAATTTATATTACAAATGACAGAAAGGCATAAACAGACTTAATGTTATACATAATTTCTTATAAATCAATGAGAAAAAGGTGACCACTAATAAAAAATTAACAAAGCATATTTAGAAGAGAAGATATATAAAAAGCCAATAAATGTATATAAAGATTTTCACACTAGGACTCAAAGAAATGCAAATAGAGCTAAAATGATCATATTCCCCAAAATTACAATGGTAACATGCTGTCTTGTGAGAGTATGGTGAACTGACATTCTCATAAACCGATGGGAGGAATGTAAAATGGTAGACTCTCCAGAGAGCCGTTTGACAAGCTATATCAAACTTTAAAATGTGTTTACCTTTTGAGCCAACAATTTGAGTTTGAGTTTTTCCCAAAGAGGAAATCAGACAATAGGCAGAATTGTTTATTTGTATACAGTAGAAAAAAACTATAACACCCGAACTGTGAATTACCTAAGTGCCTATCATTAGAAAGCAGTTTTATAAAAATATGTGGTAACTTCATATAATATATTGCAGTCATTATTAAGGATACTCATATAGGATTGTGTTTATGATGGAAGATTATTCACATTATGTTAAGTAAAAAAAAAGACTACTGAATGTGTTTATTGTGATTGCAGTTTATAATTTTATATCCATATATATGTATATATATAGAGAGAGAATACTCCCTGAAGGACAGACATCAAATCATTAGCTACAGTCATTTGATAGTAATAGTATATACCACATAGTGTCTGCTTTCCCTTTACGTTTGTCTGTATGTCCTCAAATTTTTTGGAGTCAGCATGTATTACAGCATGTAGCTTTTTCCCAGAGTGAAGACTTAAACTATATAAGTTTTATCTCATTTCCTTTTATTTTTCTTATTCAGCATTATTTCTTCTTTTTCTTGCTTATTTAACTTTAAAAGATTGCATAACATTATGAAAATGTCTGCTTTATTTTGAAGAGATGCATTTCATGTTTATGTGATTAGGCAGTGTTCTTTTTCCCTAAAGCAAAAGGTTCTATTGCAAATGATTTAATTGTTACTCGAGGATGAGCATCTTATTATTCATGAGTTATATAAATCACCAAAATGTCCACAGTGATCACAACAAGACTTGGAAAACAAGGATGCTAACGACAGGGAGTTACTCTATTACTTAAGATATTATCTGTCCAATAGATGGCAAGGAGTGGCAGGATGAATGGAGTCTAAGAAAAATCAATGTCCCTATTTTGTGATTACATACTCAGCAGAATCCATTAATAATCCAAGCTTCTGGTTTAAAGAAAAAGTGCTCTTTTCATTCTTCTCTAAGATGTCTGGACATGTCTAAAATAGATTATATAATGTTCAGAGCCCGCATGTGAAAAGGAGCATATTCAAATCACAATGTGTTCAGAGAAAAATAACCTGGATTTTCCATGACCAGAGGACTGACTCTGAAGAAGAAAAAGTTCAGAGAAATATAATAACTATCTTCAAATCTAAAGATCTGGCAAGATAAAAAGAGATTTGTCTTGTCTGTTTGACTCCCAACTGGCAGACCAAAGACCAGTGACTGGCTATTCTGAAGGAAGATTTTGACTGGGTATATGCAATCACTTTCTAAAAAATAGACATATACAAAAATGGAAAGGATAAGTTATGGAAAGGCAGGGGCTTATGCCTTCCACACTCTGATACTAGCAACTCCTAGCACAGATCCTGGCAAACAAAAGGCACTTACAAAATTTTATTGACTGAATTGAGAGGTAATAAATTTTATCTTCATTGAGTGTACTCTGATTCAGCTATATGATTATTTTGGATATTTTGTAAAATAGTTTACAGCATTAGATAGGAGATTGAGTCAGATCATCTATAAGTGTGTGGCTATCCATCCCCAATTTTTCTAGGATTTTCTAGTATAATTCCAATTTAAACTATTTTCTTCCCTTGAGTATACTTCCAAATGTTGTTCTTGTTAGTAAAGTTAATAAAATTTATGATGAGCCAGTCTTACTCTAGGTAGCATAACTAATAGAATGACAAAGTAGATTCCTTTCTACAGGCTGGAAATCATGTTGGACTGCTATAGTCGGTGTGGATAGAGAACTGCAGTTGTTTATAACTAGGAAGTCATTTGCTATAAATGTATAGCTAGCTCTATCTTGGTGAATGCAGACTTAACTGTTACACTTTTCTGTAATCAAACAAAGCCAATCAAGATTGTATGTAGAGTAACATATTTTTATTGATTATTTTCTTTAAGAAGAATATTTTGGTCACAGTTCTATACTAGTGGGCCATACATATACCAGTGTTTCCATAGCATTCAAGTTTGATTACAAGGCCAGACTTAAGTCTTCGTGTTTGATAGATGGTTGGGAATATGCAAGTAAGTGTGCATTGTGCAGAAAAGCATGCAAGTGAAGAGTCAATCAAGAGAGAATAAACATGCTTAGAAAGAGGCCACCTTATTGGTATTCTGACTACAGAATCAAGCAACTTTCTATGCAAATTATGCAGCTGCATCAGCACCATTGACACTATAGGAGTAAAGAGGATAAAAATCCCAAAGTTTTCTGTGGCAAACTAGCTCTGTGCTTTATCAAGGAAATAATATAAGGGTAGGTGAGGTAGAGTGTTTTTTGTTGGTTGGTTGGGTTTTTTTTTTTAATTGCTTATTTCTTTTCTTTGCTTGAAGCACTAATGACCATAGCAAACGTGGCAAGTTTAACTGATGAATATAGAGTTTCATAGCTCCCAGAGCATGGCTTTTGGACGAATAGGAATTTAGATGGGAACAGCAACCTACTTTCCCTTATTTCAGGATTAGCATGCCTGCTGGTACAGACAGAATTCTAACAATGTTTATGGGTGGAGTGTCTCCCTCTCTCTCTCTCTCTCTGGCTCTGTTTCTGTCTGTCTTTCTACCTCTATTTCTCTCAAAAGAACAACCAAATTGGTACAACAACCCATTATTCAGAGAATGCTTTTCGGTCCTTATTCGATACTCAGTAACTTAAAGAATTAGGACATTTTAACTAAAGAGATCAAGAATTTTAGATGGGAAGAGACACATAGAACTAACAGTTAAGTGAACAGATATTTTTGCTCCATTTCAACAGCAAGAAATCAAACTCAAATTATCTTTTTTCAATAAAAAGCAAAATATATAAACATCACATATTAATACTTACAATTTGAAGTAACTCTTCTATGAAGCCATTCCTGACTTCCATAAGCCACACTGAATCCTCCCTTCCTATTGACCACTGTTGGGATTTGACATTAAGGCATTGCACTTTACAGTGTTAGTTTGTATGTCACCTGACTATGGAGGGGGTTCCTTGCCTTTTGAAACACACACACACACACATACATGCACACACACAAATACACATGTACAAAAACACAAACACAGTTGATTCCTAGGAGCTAAGAGGGAAATAGTTAATCTTTATATTGTAAGCTTTTATTACAAGGTCAACCCAGACATTATGCATCTGGATATATCTGGATATTTCCCTGCCCCTTCATGTTTCTTCTATCATTCTTAAATATATGTACACAAGTTCCTTAACACTTCTCCATTCAAGAGCTGAAGTTTAATTTCTCTTTCTTTAATGCAGGCTGGATTTAATGACTCTCTTTTAGAGAACAGAATATGGCAGAACTGACGGGATGTCACTCCTAAAATTAAGCTATAAAAGAACTGTGGCTTCCATGTTGTAAATACCATAAGGCTTACTTTCACTCTCTTGATATCTGCCTCTTGAATCATTTGCACTGGCATAAGCCATCATCCGCTGTATCATAAGGACACTCGGGAAACTTTTGGAGAGGCCCACTTGTCTGGGACCTGAAGCCTGCCATCAACCACATGAGTGATGTAGAAGGAGGATCCTCACCCCAAGGTGAAATGATTACAGCCTTGACCAACAGCCTGACTGGTGAGAGCCCCCGAGGCAAAACCACCCAGCTGAGCCAGCTTCAGATCCTGACCCACAGAATGGTTGACTTTAAGTGTTTAAGTGATTTTGAGCTGCCACATTTGGGGTAATTTACATAGCAACAGATAAGTAACATATTTCCCATTTATAGCAATAGCTGAAATCTCTTTTTCCTCCAATTTCAGTCACCCTCCAGTTCTCACATCTTCATCTTCTTTCGTTGTCTCCTCCCCTGTGTCAGGCTGCTCTTGCACAACACACTTGTTCTACTCTGATGGCTCTTCACTCTTAGGAGGCCTCCTGGAGTTGAAAAAAGATCAAATTCTCCACTGTGAATGGCTCATATCCCAAATTAGATTGCACATAATAGGTGCTTAATAAATATCTCTTCATAGTATAACCAAATTTCAATTTCTTCTGATTTGTGCAAATAAAAATCATTCATTTGAAAAATAGTATTTTCTTATTAGGTCAGACAAGAATTATAAAGAGAAGTGTTTAAGTGTTTGAAACTAAGCCTTTCATAAGCAAGGCTTACTAGTAACTATAAAACCTCACCTGGTACCTGAGCCAAGCAGATATTGGACTCAGTGCCCTCTTTGGCTTCAGAAACCAGAGATAGTGTGCATTTAAATTCCACATGGGCAAAGCTCAACAAGTATTTTGCCCTGAGGAAAAATTGTAGGTTCAAGATCACTGTCTTATAAGTGCATTTCCAGTACTAGGTATTGCCAGTAATTTTCAGATTTGTGTCTATTGCTACCTTTAATAATCAAGATAATTATTAAACAATTGTGGTATGCCTGCCATATTAAGTTCTCTGAGTCAGTTTGTTTACAAATACTTTTTTCGCTATAGTGTGTGACATGGGTTAGCAAAACAAACAGTTACTCATAATGCTAAATAGGCAAAAGAAATGGACAGTGATTTGATGAACCCACAGGCATGTAATCATAAGCCAAGTACTGTAAAGGAAAAATACAGATTACTATAAAGACCTGTATTAGAAAGCTTTCTCTAATCTGGGACAGAGAATCACAGAAAGTTCCTCTGAGTTAATTACCTTTGGGTAGAGATCTAGGATAATAAGTAACTAGGTAAAAGTGTAGGGCTGATGGGAAGCTAAGTTATCTGAGCATTTACAATATACCAGGAACTGTCTAAGCACTTCAGGTATCAACATAGGTAATCTTCACTATAGGAGGTGGGCTCCAACTTAACCACATTTTAAAGATATGAAACCTGAGGACTAATTTCCACATACTTACTGCTCTTCCAGACTTTCTGCAAAGGCTGTGATTTAAACCCTAGGGACACCAAAGAAAACTGTGAATGAAAGTGATTGTTCAGACCACTTTCTAGCTAAGCAGCATGTCATATTAATTACCTATGGAAGTTTTAACAATTGAAACACCAACAAATAGGACATGGTATAACTTTATTACCTTCCAAACATGTTCTCTAAAAAAATAAGATACAAATCATGTTACAAAAATTTTTGTTTTAAATTATTAAGCACTTTTATAATTTTCTTTGATTTCTTTATGCTTTCTACACAACAACCCCAGGCTATCCTTTTTTATGTAATAAATACTACTAAACAAATATATATACTCAGCTTATATACAATTTATGAAAATGGACACTGTTACTGTATATTAAGTTACAGCCAACATTGAGAAAAGAGATGGGAAAGTACTTTATTATTCTTTGTTAAGTAATGAATATTTTGGAGTAATGTAATCCTTAAACACAAATGAGCATAACTTTGATATAAATGTAAATTTTTTAAATCTTGAGATGTTCCTTAAGATAAACTCTTTGACTGAAGTCCTGAATATTTAATTGTTCCATTTTTACAAAATGAATGCAGTCATCTATTCAACATAATTAGTTATCTAGATAAAAACAATTATAATTGAACATAGCTATTTCCTAAATACATTTTAAATACCATAGATAAGCCTACATTAAATACTTGGTCTATTGTTTGGATAGATTTTGTTTGCCACTCCAAGATCCACTCTCCCTTTTTCTACCCTACTCTGTGCCTCAGAAGGCCAGCATTTCTGGAAATTATCAGTAGGCTCCTTTAGCCTTTGACCTCTAGCTGAGCCAGTGGGGTGGCAGGGGGCATGAGTGGGAGGAGAGAAACTGAACTGGTTTTCCTCTCAGCTCCCTTTCTACTGGGTCAGTGCATATTGGGTATATCCTCTACAGAAGGATAAGGTTCCTGTCATGCCTATACAGCCCTTCCATCTGTATTCTGGAAACTGTACCATCCCTTTCCCCATAAGGCCCAAGAATAAGAACAGAAAGAGTGCTGAACCATCCTTGTTACTTTCTCCCAAACCAGCCTCCACCTTTGTAAATAATCCCTTTATTAAGCCCTCCTCAATTACCCAGGGCCAGTAATATAGTTATTTGTAGAAGCCTGACCGTATAATAATTGACAATAGGAATGGCCTCCAAAATTTGCCTTCATGGAATTCTGAACTGGGCTGATCACATATGAATGGGGTATCCAGATAATTTACTGGAAAGGAGTAGGGGGAAGTGGAAAGGCAACACCGAAGAATATGGTATTAGACAAAGAGGGCAAAACAAAAGATGAGAAAATAGAGGTTGAGGAGAATGAATGTATTGATGTGGGTGCACTTACTCAGGATTCAAGATTTGAAAGTGTGGCTCGAGTACCCAGAAGTGGGTTTATTAGTCTGCTTGGCTGGTTAACTAAAGATTGAACTCAATGGTGGCCTACAGTCAATTAGGATAATGTGCCAGAATTTCCCTGCTATAACGTAAGAGAGGATTCAGATAGCTCAGGGAGAGGAAATAATGTATAACCTATTTAGCCGCTTGCTAACCATTATCCCTAGGTGGGTCCGGAGGATACACTTCTTTGATCAAGGCATTAAGAAATGCATTGGTGAGGGAGTAAGTAAGATCACTGGTGGCTGTTCTCTGTAGGCTGACTTTGAGCAGGAGGGTAAGATGCTCGGAACCATGTTTGGAATATAGATCAAATTTGCCATTCCTATGATATGCCTCTACTTTAACCACTAAATGAATTTTTAATATTAGTGAGAAAAGAATGCTACCATGAAATCCCCCTTTTAAAAAATCTCCCATAAAATCTACACTGGTCACTAACACTTTAATGAATATACTTTGCATAATTGATACAAAAAAACCACTGAGTCCTATTTCAGGTTTGGCACAAGGTGAAAACGGAAGCTGATACATGAGATTGGTCCAAAGTAAATCACTTACCAGTTGAGTTATCATTGACAATACTCTTAATCTCTATGAAGCACAGTTTCTTCATCCACAAAATGAAGGAAATAATATCTGTTTCTCATAGTTGTGAGGATAAGCAAAATAGAGGGCAGCAACTCAATTAAGTTTGCCATCTTCTGGGCTCCAACACCTTGGGCATTTCTCTCTCATAGCACTTGCAACATAGTACCATATGCTATACTGCAAACCTCTTAAGTTTGGGATCCATGTCTCTTTATATCATTTTATATCCCCAGGGTCAATACCTCAACACATATCAGAGGCCAACTGTGTGAGCAGTTGCATGAAGAATAAATGTGTTATGTTGATAATGAAATGAAAGTGGTCAGCTTATAATTTACCTTCTTTTCTGTTCCTTTGTATGTTTAAATTTCATTGCCATCTGCTCCCTTTATAATCATAAACAAATTATTTAACCTTACTGAGCTATAGTTTCCTCATCTTTGAAACTAGGAAAGATTTGTATCTTTGAACTTTGAAGTGTTATAAAAAATACATATATAATATATAATATAAATAAATATATAATAAATATATAAATATATTTATAAATTTATTTATAAATATATAAACAAATATAAAATATATAAAAATAGCGAAGTTATAAAAAACTTTGAAGTGTTATAAAAAATAAATTTTAGGGGTGCCTGGGTGGTTCAGTTGGTTGAGTGTCTGACTTGATTTCAGCTCAGGCCATGATCTCAGGGTCATGAGATAGAGCCCAGGATCCGGCTCCATGCTCAACAGGAAGTCTGCTTGAGGTTCTCTCCCCTTTCCTTCTGCTCATCTCCACCCCATGCTCACTCTCTCTCTCTCTTTCAAATAAATAAATAAACCTAAAAATAAAATAAAACAAGCTATATAACATTTAAGGTATCTGGAAAATAGGGAATACTTCATAAATTTTATTTCCCTTTCTCTTCCTCCTTTGTATCTCAAGTGCCTGGCACATTATAAGCACTGAAATATTGTTATCTGTGTTGGATCATACATGCACTTCTAATTTTGAAGTTTATACACCATTTATTCTTAAAAAAAAAAAAAAACTCCTAAATATCAGATTACTGTCCATGGGATTTCAAAATATTTTTAAGTCTTTTATAGTTCAAGTGCTCTAAGAATTTGGAAGAGGCCCCACTTCTGAAAATTATTTCAATAAATCCAAAATGGATACTTGTGGAAAATATTTAACATTCAATAGTTAATTTTGAATAGAAAGGATATATAGTTAATTTTTTTTCCTTTTTATTTATACAAATCACAAGAGACAGTTTAGATAGGTTATTCAAAAAAGCTCCCCAAATCATTTCTAATGGGATACATCAACTCAAGTGTTGCCCGAAGATTATTCCTAACAAATGTACATATTGTTTGACTTTACTTGGAATAAACAAAAAGCTTAAAATTAAATTACTGCTTAGACATAAAACCATTAAGTTAAAATAAGTCCAGACATTTGGAATTAAGTCAGTTTAAGATAGTCACCTTTGATTAAAACATAGCTACAATGTTTGGATTATTTTATTAACTTTATGTCATAACCATAAAAACTCAGTTAAATTTTAGCAGTAAGTTCATAGTGCCTTTACACAAATTCACAAACACAAAAAATCAGTGTTTTTACACAAATTCATTTAAATACTGCAAGGGACTCCAAAAAATTACTAAACCACTAACGACAAAAGACAAAAAAAGAAGACTTTTTAAAAAGTCATTTAAATCTCCACTGGCCTGCCTTTCTTTCTTCCCTTCAAATAGAAAAACATATATGTGTAATTGACAAAACTCAGTGCTATTTCACTGAGTTTTTCAGGGCTCTAGCTCTGTATCACTATCTAAAATATAAGTAATTTAAACTGATTTAGAAAAGGAAGCTTTACTTGGAGCCTTATTTGTGTTGAGTGACTTTTCAGAAATCACATTTTTCAGATTAAAGGGAAAGTTTGTGGTAACATAAGCTGTACTTGCCATTTCAAAATTATAATGAATTAAAGGATGAAGGACATGTTAAAGTATGAGTGAGTTCATAAAATAAGCATTTTACATAACTTATAAATTTAGATTTTTGTTAACTTGAAGACAGAATGATTTAAAAATGTAACGTATTAATTTGCCAAAGAAAAAGAAGAAACTTACCTACTTACTATTTTAAAAGAAATTTCCAGTGAGATTTTTGTATATAGTCAATGGAAAACTTTTGTTCTATGCCATAGATTTCCAGTTCCTAATACAGCATTGTAACAGGAGGCTTTAGATACTGAATCTGTGTCCGTGTGTGTGTGTGTGTGTATGTGTGTAAACATAGATATATAGAGAGATCGTAATAAAGATTTCATTATAATAGCCTCCTTAAGGAGCTCTTAGAGTGAACTAGAGAAATCCTAAGTTTCTGTTGAACAGTTTGGATCCTACAAGCAGTTGTGACACTGCTGATACTCCCTGAATATACATACACTGAGATTCTCCTCTTAGGACAGTGACAGATCTTGGTACATACATCCTCAACTACTGGGAAATATTAAAAATGTAATAGGTTGCGTGGACAAGCACAAATGTTAGAGACACAATGAAGAACTGAGGCAGAGTTGAGTGACAATGATCATCTCCTACATAAGCGCACTCCTTCAAGACTGGGAAACATGGTTATTTCATCCAGAAGCCAACACAGAATCAGGCAAAAGGAAGAAATAGAGGAGTATGTTTCAAATGAAAGGAAAATGTAAAACCTTGGGAAAAAAACTTAATGAAATAGAGATAAGAAATTTACCTCATAAAGAGTTCAAAATAATGGCCTAAAGATGCTCACTGAGGTGGGGAAAAGAATGAATGAGCACAATGAGAACCTTAACAAAGAGATGAAAAATATAAGAAAGTACCAAATAGAAGTCATGGAGCTGAAAATCATGATAACCAAAGTGAAAAAAGAAATACACTAGAGAGGTTCAACTGCAGACTAGATGAAACAGAAGTAAAGATCAGTCAGATGGAAGAGAAGACAGTGGAACTCATCCAGTCAGAACAGCAAAATAATGAAAAAAAAAAAAAAAGAAAAAGGTAAAGATCACCTAAGGGACTTACAGAACATCAGAATACTAACATTCACTTCAGAGTTCCCAGGAGAAGAGAGAAAGGAATAGAAATCTCATTTGAAGAAATAATTACTAAAAACCTTCCCAACCTAGAGAAGGAATCAAATATCGAACCCAGGAAGCCCAGAAAGTTCCAAATAAGATGAACCCAAAAAGACCAACACCAATACATGTTACAATTAAAATGTTAAAGACAAGTAGAGAATAAAACAATTTGTTACCTACAAGGCAACCTCCATAAGATAATCAGATTTTGACCAGAAATTTTGTAGGCCAGAAGAGAATGGCATGATATGTTCAACTTACTGAAAGAAAAAACTTCCAATCAAGAATATTCCATGTGGCAAACTTATCATTCTGAATTGAAAGAAAGATAAAGAGTATTCCAGACAAGCAAAAGCTAAGGAGTTCATCAGCACTAAACTGGCCTTAAAAGAAATGTTAAACGGACTTCTACAAGCAGAAAGGAAAGGACACTAATTAGTAATAAGAAAACAGAAAAGAATACATCTCACTGAAAAGGTAAAAATATAGTAAAGGTAGACATGATATTATATAGAGAAGATCCTAAGTAGTCCATCAAAAAACTGTAAGAACTAAAAAATTCAACAAAGTTGCAGGATAGAATGTCAAATATACAAAAATCTATTGTTTCTATATACTAATAACAAGCCATCAGAAAGAAAAATTAATGAAACACTCCAGTTTACAATTGCATGGAAAAGAATAAAATGAGTAGGAATAAATTTAACCAAGAAGGTGAAAGATCTGTATATTGAAAACCACAGGATATTAATGAGAAAAAAAGGAAGACACAGATAAATGGAACGATAGTCCATGCTCAAGATTTGAAATTATCAATGTTGTTAAAATGTCCATACTACCCAAAGTGATCCTACAGATTCAGGGCAATCCCTATCAAAATTCCAATGACAAATTTCATAGAAATATAACAAATATTCCTAAAATTTGTATAGAACCACAAAAGACCCCAAATAGCCAAAACAATATTGAAAAAGAACAAAGCTGGAAGCATCACACTCCCATATTTCAAAATATATTAAAAACCATAGTAATTAAAACATTATGCTATTGATATAAAAACAGGCATATAGATCAATGGAACAGAATAAAGAGCTCAGAAATAAACCCACACATATGTGGTCAATTTATTTATGACAAAGCCAAGAATACACAATGGGGAACATTCTCTTCAGTAAATGGTGTTGGAAAAACGGATCAGCCACGTACAAAAGAATGAAAGTCAACCACTATCTTACAGCATACACAAACATAAACTCAAAATGGATTAAAAATTTGAATATAAGACCTGGGGGGCCTGGGTGGCTCAGTTGTTAAGCGTCTGCCTTTGGCTCAGGTCATGATCCCAGGGTCCTGGGATCAAGCCCCACATCTTGCTCCCTGCTCAGCGGGGAGTCTGCTTCTCCCTCTCCCGCTCCCCCTATTTGACGTCCCTCTCTGGTTGTCTCTCTCTCTCTTTCAAATAAATAAATAAAATCTTTTTTTTTAAATAAAATCTTAACAACAAAAAAAAAGGATATAAGACCTGAAATCATAAAACTCCTAGAAAAAGCATAAACAGTAAGTACCTTGATACAGGTCTTGGTGATGATTTTTTAATCTGGACACTAAAAGCAAAAGCAACACAAGCAAAAATAGAGTCTGTGGACTCTGACAAACGAACTGAGGGTTTTGGAGGGGAGGAGGATGGGGGATGAGTGAGCCTGGTGGTGGGTATTAAGGAGGGCACATACTGCATGGAGCACTCGGTGTGGTGCATAAACAGCGAATCTTGGAACACTGAAAAAAATTTAAATTTAATTTAAAAAAAATAAATAAACAAGCAGGACCAAGTCAAACTAAAAAGCTTCTGAACAGCAAAGAAAACCATAAAGTGAAAAAGCAAGCTACGGAATGGGAGAAAATATTTGCAAAGCATGGATCAGACAAGGAGCTTATATTAAAAGTATATAAAGAACTCGCATAATTTAATAGCAAATAAAAAACACAAACAAAAAAGAAAAAAAAAAAAACAAAAAAAAAAAACACAAACATTCTTATAGGAAAATGGGTAGAAAATCTGAATAAATATTTTTCCAAAGACCTACAGATAGCCAAGAGGTACATGAAAGTATGTTCAACACCATTAGTCATCTGAGAAATACAAAACAAAATCACAATAAGGTATTATTTCATATCGGTTAGAATGGTTATTATCAAAAAGACAAGAGATAAGTATTGGCAAAGATGTAGAGTAAAAGAAAGGAACACTTGTGCACTGTTGGTAGGAATGTAAATTGGTGCAACCACTATGGAAAATAGTATGAAGTTCCTCAAAAACTTCAAAATAGAACTAGCAGGTGATCCTGCAATTCAACTTGAATATCTGTCCAAACAAAGAAAATACTAACTTAAATAGATATTTATAGCATTATTTACAATAGCCAATATATGGAAACAACCTAAGTGTCTATCACAAATGGATAAAGAAGAGGTGGTGTGTGTGTGTGTGTGTGTGTGTGTGTGTATTATTCAACTGTTAAAAGAAAAAAAATGAAGATTTTGCAACAACAGGGATGGACCTCAAGGGCATTATGTTAAGTGAAATAAGGCAAAGAAAAACAAATACTTTATGATGTCTCTTATATGTGGAATAAAAAAGAAAGAGAGAGGCGGGGGGAGGGAGGGAAAAGAAAGAAAAAAGAGACAGAAAACAAAAACAAAACCAAGATAGAACTAATTGGTGATAGCCAGCAAGGTGCAGCAAATAGCGGGAGAAATTGGTGAAGAGTTTCAAAAGGTAAAATGAAAGAAATATATTCTTACTTTTCAAAATAGTAGAAATATGTTCTTTGGGGGCATTAAACAATAAAGCATAAATTTTACAGATAATGACAGATTTCTTCAATGTGAAAAGTTCTTCATTCAAAAAATAATTATTCTGGCACATATCCCAGCTCTGATTGATTATCTTGTAATGGATCATGCAGTAATCAAGAACAAAAGAAAAGTGGATACATTTTTAGAAATCCACTTGAAGGCTTTGGAGATCTCACAAGGCAGTTAGGACTTAAGGCACAAATCCAGAAAGAAATGAACCTAATATTTTTGTTCTGCTTTTCCCCTAGGGGCATTTATTTTAGAAAGTACAAGGCAAGAAGTTGAGAAACAGGTAGAGGACAGCCTTTAAGAAGCAGAAAAGCCAACGGAACTTCTGGCAATTTTATAAGGCTAGGGAAACAAAGGTTAGAGTGTGACTATTCCAAGGCGGTCAGGATTAAGAAATTGAGATCACAGGTAGAAGGTTGATGTAGAGTAGTGAACTTTAGACCCTAAATCAGCTATCCACTCCACACATATGCTGATTCTTAAGATTTGGCAGGCAAATGATTCAAATGTTATGCAGATGCACCTCTTCAGCAAGCAGATCTTTGAGCAGTCTTATGGTATGAGGGGCATAAAAAAAATAAATAAATAAAGTTCAAAAATCCACTGGTCAGTTGGGATCTTGGAGTGATATATCCTAAGAATGGAGGTGAACTGAGGCATACTTAGCCTTACAATGTTTGGAAACTAGCTCCATTATTTTTTAGTCCATAATTGGATTAAAATTACTCTACTCCTACTTATGCCTGTCTGGAGGAAGATAAAACAAGTCAGTGACCTGACGGACAACTTCAATTGGCCAAATATATGTGTAATGGACTCCTAGAAAGAGAAAGGGAGGAGAAAAAATATTTGAAGAAACAGTGACAAATTTTTATTTGAATTTCATGAAAACTATAAACTCATGGATCTAAGCAAGAAGCTCAAGAAACCCCAGACATGAGACCCATAAAACTCAAGAGAAATCTTAAAAGCAACCAGAGAATAAAAATACATCATCTTTTTTTTTTTTTCACATGGAGGAAAAAAGATAAGAATGAGAACACAGTTCTTACTGGATGAGAACAAAGCTCTCCTTGAAAACATGCAAGCCAGAAGATGGTGAAGCGCTAAAAGAAAATAAACTGTCACCCTAGAATTCTATATCCAGTGAAGATACCTTTCAAAACTGTAGGTGAAATAAATAATTTTCCAAAGATACAAAAGCTTAAAAATATATCATCAGCAGACCTGCATTACCAGAAATGTACAGGTGAGTCCTTCAGGCAGAATAAAATGATACTAGAGGGAAATCTGGATCTATACAAAAGCATGAAAGCACTGGAAATGGTTAATATGTGAGCCAATATAAAATAATGAAAAATGTTTAAACATTTGACTATCTAAGCAAAAATAAAAACTATATTATTGGATTTATAACATAGAAAGTACCTAAAATGTATGGCAACAGTAGTACAAAGGCCAAGAGGAGAGAAACAAGAGTACATCATCATAAGTTTCTATATATGAAGCGATACAGAATATTACTTAGGGTAGACTGGATTAAAGGTGTACACTATAAACTTTAAATCAATCACTAAAAATACACCAAGAAATATAGTTAAAAAGAAGAATTGAAATGAAATAATAATATGCTCAATTAATTCAAAGTAGACAGAAAAAGAGAACAAAGGACATATAGGACAAATAGAAACAACTTCCAAGTTGGTAGTTTAAACTCAACTATATCAGTTATCACATTCAATGGAAATGTAAAACTAACAATATCAATTATCACATTAAATGTAACATCATAAATAAAAGGATATCATCAAATTGCCAACTGTATGACCCAGCTATATGATGCCTATGTTAAACACACTTAGAATATAATGCCACAAATCAGCTGAAAGTAAAAAGATGGACAATATATATATATCATTCTAATAGTCATAAAAATAAGGGAGGAATAAGTTTATAAATATCAGAGAAAGTAGATATCAGAGCAAAGAATTGGCTAGTGAAAAAGAAGGTCATTTCATAATGATAAAGGAGTCAATTCAAGAGGACAAAAATTCTTAACATTTATGTGCCTAAAAACAGATTCAAAGTGTGTGAAACAAAAACTGATAGAATTATAAAGAGAAATGATAAATCCATAATTACAGTGGGAGATTTCAACCCCTTTCAATGACTGATAGAATAAGAAAACTAAATGAATAAAGATATTGAAGACTTGAACAATACTACTAAATAACTTGACATAGTTGAATTTATAGAATAAAAACAGAAAACGTTTCTCTAAAATGAACAAAGAATATTTATAAACTTGTCCATATTTTGGACCATAAAACAAGTCTGAATTAATTTCAAAGACTTAAAATCATGCAGGATGTTTTCTGATCAATCAAATCAATTAGAAATCAGTAACATAAAACTCTGTATTTGTATAAGCTAAATAACATAGTTCTCAACAATCCATAGATTAAGAAGAAATCAAAAAGGAATTTTAAAACTATTTTAAATGGGGTGAAAATTAAAACAAAATATATTAAAATTCATGGGATAAAACTAAAGTAGTATTTACTGGGAAATTTATATCACTAAAGAAAATGTCTTTATCTCTGACCTCAACTTCCACCTTACGAAATTAGCAAGGAAGAGAAGATTAAATACAAAATAAATAGAAGAAAAGCAGGAAGTAGGAATAGAAACCAATAAAATACAAAAGCAGAGCTATTTCTTAGAAGATTGATACAATTTATGTCTCTGTGAAGACTGAGCAGAGATAACAAAGAGAAAAGACAAAATCACCAATATCATCAACAAGAGAAGTGACATTACTAAAATTTCTACAAATGTTAAAAAGATAAGGGAATATTATTGTCAAGATCTGTGAAGGGTCTGAGATTTTACATACTTCACAGTTTAGCTATCAGTTTCATGGATGCTGGCAGAAGACCTCAGACTCCTGAGCAAGAGACAAGTTAGAGAAATAAATGTAAAATACCAAATTACACCAAAAGAAAGAATTAGGAAGGAAATTAAAAAGCTAAGAGCAGAAATTAACAAAATGAAAAATATCAACCGATAGTGATAATTAACTAACCCCTGAGGTTATTCTTTAGAAAGACTAATAAAATCGATAATGTCCTAGCAAGGCAATTTAAGAAAAAAGAGAGAGTACAAAATACAATGTTAGTAATAAGAGGGAGACCTTTAAAAAATCATAGACATTAAAAAGATAGTAAGATAATATAAATAATATTGTATCTAAATTTTCATACTACATAAAAATTATAAAATTTGTAAAATCTAATAACTCTATTATATCAAAGAAATTGAATTTAATTAAGATGTTTTAAAATTAGCTTAAAATATTTTCCTAAGGAAATTTCCAAGGCCAGGTATCTTCATATTTAGGAAAGAAATAAAATTAATCTTATATAAACCGTCAAAGTTTATAAAAAGATTAACATAACCTTAATTTCAAAACTTGACAAGAACATTACAAAAAAAGGCAAATTCTTGATCTCTTATGAATATACATGCAAAAATTCTAAACAACATGTTAACAAATCAAATGCAATGGCATATGAAAAGATAATCCACCATGAACAAGTTAAGTTTATTTCAGGAATGCAAGGTTTATTTAATATTTGAGAATATACCAATACAATTTATCACCTTAGACTAAAGGAGGGCAATCATACTATCTTCTCATTAGGAGCAGAACAATCATTTCATAGATCTGACACCCAGTCATTATAATGTCTGCTAGAAAATGTGTAATAAGTATCATAATTAATGATCAAATATTGAAAAATTTACCCCTGAAAGTGGGAATAAGTATATCTGCTCTCACTACTTCTATTCAGTATACACTGGCAATTTTAGCCAGTGAAATAAGGCAGGAAAAAATTGGAGGTATAGAAATAGGAAAGATCAAAAGCTACCATTTTTCACATTTGACCTGATTGTATACGTAAAATGCAAAAGAACCTACAGGAAAATCATTGGAACTTACAAAAGAATTTTGTAAATCAATGAGCAAATAACCAATATACAGAAATATTTTTTCTATGTACTAACAAAAAAACAATTAGGAAATAAAATTTAATAAAATGACAACCTTTATAATAACATCAAAAAAGCATGAGATCTAACTGAAAAGTGCATAAAGCATATATACACAGAAGACGACAAAATGTTACTGAATGAAATTAAAGAACACCAAAACAAATGAAAGAACACAGTGGCCATGTGCTGGAGGACTCAATATAGTAAAGATTGACAGTTCCCTCCAAATTAATCTAAATATTCAACATAATCTTATTAAAAATCCCAGCAGATTTTTTGCATTGACAAACTGATTCTATAATGTATAAAGAATAGTGAAAGACAAAAATGGGCTAAAATGATCTAGAAGGAAAAAATTAAGCAGTTTATACTATCATATTTCAAGATTTGTAAATCTACAGTAATTAAGACAATGTGCTTAGTTTTGGACATATAGACCACTGGAAGAGAATAAAAGACTCCAAAAAGATTCACAATTACATTTAGTTTAATGACAAAGATGGCAAAGTAGTACAGAGAGGAAAACATGGTCTCTTCATTAAGTGATGTTGGATCAAATGTATAATTCCATAAGGAAAATAATGAATCTGGACTCTCAACTCACAGTATAAACAAAGATCAATTTCAAATGAGGTGTACATCTCAATATGAAGGGTAGGGACGCCTGGGTTGCTCAGTTGGCTGAACATCCACCTCTTGATTTCATCTAAGGTCACAATCTCAAGGTTGTAAGATCGAACCCCACATTGGGCTCCTTGCTGGGCATGGAGCCTGCTTAAGATTCTCTCCCTCTTGCTCTGCCCCTCCCCACTCATAAATATATAAATAAATAAATAAATAAATAATGAGCAAATAAATAAATATGAAAGTTAAGCATTTAGGCTATTTAGGCTAGTAGAAAACCTAGAAAAATATCATAATGGCCTTAAAAAATACTAACCAGAAAAGAAAAACCTTGATAAACTATACTGTAATAACATTACAGACTTCTTTCTAACTGAAGACACAATTAAAAGGACAAAATTTCAAGCAGATTGGGAGAATGTTAGGAGAAAAAGACTTATCTGCAATAGATATAAAGCTACAAAGCAGTAAGATATGACAGAGAAGCCAATAGGAAAAAATGGCGTACTTGAACACACACTTCACAAAAGATATCCAAATGAAAAGGTGTGTCCAACTTTGTTAGTCATCAAGAAAATGCAAACTGTTGGAAGCTGACCTCTCTCTATATGCTCTCTCAGCATAGTTTCTCCATGTGGCTAGCTGGGCTCATTGCATGGTGTTCATTACATGGATCCCACAAGTGAAGTTTGCAAGAGGGAGGAAGGGGAAGCTGCCAGTCCTTTTTAAGTTTAGGTTTAGAACTGGACAGGTTTAGAACATGTGACCATGTTGCATTGGTAAAAGTTGTCACAGAACCAGCTAGGATTCCAGAGGAGGGGAAATTAATTCAACCTCTCAATGCAGGAAGTGACAGAATTTGCAGCCATCCATAATCCATCACATCTTCCCACCTCCCTCAAAATTATGCTTTTCCAAAACTAGCTCTATCATCAAAGTCCACTTCAAATCCTCTCTCTTTTATGAATTATTAACCCCCTAAACTGAAAATAGTTCTTCCATTTCCCCCTGTGAACTCTCATTTTATCTGTACCTTTCTCGAGGCACTTTTAACTCTCAACCTTGAATTATTTATATAAGTCTTATCTCCTCTACATTTCAAATAACATTATTTCTAGTTGCTGAAATAAGAAATTCATATTGTAAAAAATTATCAGGATATATGTCTGAATTATATGTGCCTCCCCCACATTGCTTTACAAATATGAGATGATTAATAAACATTTATTGAGGAACGTTGGAATAAAATCCAAATTTCTAATAGGCCAATACTAGAGGTTTCTGAGAGTATTTGACTTGCTACTTTCTTCTTTATCCTTAATCATATTTTTAAAATATAAATAGATAAAATAATACTAAATAATGTTTGTGTATATTCTACCAGGCTCATATGAGGGGCGGGGTACCATAATAAAAAAAAAAAAAAGAAAGAAAATGACACAATGCTAAAACTGAGCTCTTAGCTATGTGCCAGGAACAGCTCTGAGAACTTCATCTTCACAGCCCTACAAAGCTTTTAAAGAAAAGGAAGAAATAACCAAAGAATGAAGAACAAAGGAAACAAAAGAGTCAGGAGAAAATGTATCCTATCGACTCCTGAGCAGTTCCAAGACTTCTGAAATTCTGACATGAGTTGGCTTACTTGATGAGGGAAACCAGACTCTAAAAACATACTCAGGAAATGACTTTCAGGAAAAAAAGGCATCTTTCCTCTGAATTAGATTCTACATTTCCCATATTTATGTGGAATACAGTCTATCTCATGAATTCTTATTTTTGAAAACAAAATTATCAATTCTTCCTTTCTAGAATTTCAAAGGCTTCAAATTACCTTGGTGGAATTTTTAATATAATATTAAATCCTTTAATCATCCATACAGGAAAAGCAAAGCCTAAGAATGACTTACTTTTTAAAAATTGTGCTCTACCTAGACGTAGTAGTCCACACTATAATTAGAGAAAATTAAACATATTTCTGATACTTTTGTTTAACAGTCAGAAAGTATTATGTGCTCAGTGCTATGCTTTATGACTGTTGAAAATTTTAAAGGAGTGTAATGTGGTATCCAACATCAGAGAATATGCAGTCTGTTTGACAAGATAAAAATAAATAATTAGGGACTTAATAAGAAAGGTTTTGTTTAAAAAAAAATAAGACAAAGGGTCAGGAAAGGGAGTAACTACTGTGGAATATAACACAAAAATAAAATTCTGTGGAGGAGTTGGGAATTGAGGTAGACCTACAAGGAATTATAGAATTTGAAAAGGTCAGCAAAGAACATCCCAGATTTGAGAAGGTGGAAATTCCTAACGATATGAGCAAAGCCACGGAGGCAAGTATGTTATATATTTTTTTTAAGATTTTATTTATTTACTTGACAGAGATCACAAGTAGGCAGAGAGGCAGGCAGAGAGAGAGAGGAAGAAGGAGGCTCCCTGCTGAGCAGAGAGCCCGATGCAGGGCTAGATCCCACGATCCTGGGATCATGACCCAGGCCGAAGGCAGAGGCTTTAACCCACTGAGCCACCCAGGCTCCCCACGTATGTTATATTTTAACTAGATAACAGGGAAGAGACTACTCATCTTGAGCAGGACTATGTATTAGAGAGTATTGGAAAATATAATTTAATGGGTAAGGCAGGGTAGATTATTATAAATAGATGCTAGTCAGTGTGTGTGGTTCAGTCTTGGTACAATAAACAACTCAAAGGCGTTTTCATACTTCACTGTGAGAACATTTAATGAACTAAAGGGAACTTGCCTGAATTTTAACATAGGAAAATTCTTCCTAAAGTACAGTACATTTGGAATGAAAGCTTTCTACTTCTTTGCCATGAATTAAGCATAATTTTCCATAAAGAGATTATTATTTTTGACATGAAGCAAAGTTCAGAGTTTGGGTGTGTATTTGCATCCACGAACATGATGATGTGTGTAGATGTTTTAATTTACAAAGTCAGGGTCAGGAAGCAGGTTAGGGCTTCAAAGTGTCATGGTAGACTGTTCATTTCAGTCCAGAAAGCAGTCAGTTTACTGGAAAATACTCAATCAACTGGGTTTAAATTAAAATAGTTACAAATTATTTGTGAAAAGCAATCCCAACTTGTTTAAAGAAAAGTATAAAAATAAGCATTTTTTTCCACAAAGAGATTTTTATTTAAACATGAAGCAAAGGTCAGAATTTGTGTGTGTGTGTGTGTGTAACTTCCAAAGTGTGGTTCAGAAGACAGTTTATTACTACATTTAGTCAATCCAACCAATCAAGTTGGTCATCTCAGTCCATGAAGTAGACAATTTACTGGAAAAAGTTCCAAAAAACTAACTTTAAAACAATATATTTACTAATTCATTGTGAAAAACCACTGTAAGTTTATCTAATGAAAGTATTAATAAAGGTATTATTTGTTGAGATCTAACAGTTTCTCATTCTGTCAATAGAAATAAATTTGATTAATCTGATGGGATACATTTCTCACAAAAAAATGGTTAATTTCTAGCAGTGCCTATATCTTCTAGGTACTTAGAAATTGATGTTCAATTCATTATAAAAAGTCCAGCAAAATTGCCAAATGAAAAACTTTCATCAATTGCTTTTCATTTCATAAATATGCTTTGAAAACACTGTTAATTTTACAGAAAGTCATTAGGTTAAATAAATTACCACTTGGATACACTTACTAATGGAGTAAAATAATTCCAATATATAATTTACTTCTAAATTCCTCAGAGTTTCAGAAAGTATTAATAAAACCCTGACTTCCTGTATCTTAAACCAAACAATAAGACTGATCATTGCTTTCCTGGGTCTTACTAAAACAAATTATGAAAACTATAATGGGCTTCTTGGAAAGGTAGTGACATGGGCATGTTTACAAAACTCTTTTCTTTGATTTCCAACTGAAACTAAGAGAAGTGAGGCTGCTACTATAAATGCTTCAGACCACATTGAGAGACGATACAGAGAGCCAAGTTTAGCTCTAGAGTTTATGACACAGTACAGAGCTGCAGGTGACATGTGATAAAAAAAATCCAAAGATTCCTGCTTTTTTGTTATTGTTAGCTTCAGAAAGCCAAAAAATACTCAGCATAGGGTCTACTTTTCTACTCCAAATGAGCAAGATTGCCAAACAGATGGGAAGTGGTTTCTCCAAACAGCATGCAGTTATCTCTGACCTGTTCTTTTAATCAAGAGTGGTGCCATCTTGGGACAAACATTAAGTGGTAGGGTATGAAAGCCTTCCTTCTATGTTATTCTCTAAATTTTTTGATATTTTTTGACTGGAGGATGCTTCTCTCTGTTAGAAGTTTGTTCTATTTTGTTATTTGCTCCCTTAGCTTTAAATTACTGATTTGGGATGATGTCAAGGGGCACCAGATAGAGGGTCCCTCAATCAAAAATAAGTAAGCAGTTTAAAAAAAAAAAGTATCTGTAATTAACAACAACAAAAATGAGAAAGAAGGAAAAGAAGAGGAGGAAGAGAGGGAAGAAAGAAAAAGAAAAGAAAGAGAAGAGGAAGGAGAAGGGAGAGAGGAGAAAATGAATGAAAAATACACACTGGCCTATTAAAAATAGATGAAGAAGACTAAAGATTTAGAGAAAAGATTTTAAACTATAAATGTTTCATAGCCCCAAAGAAATTAAGGAAACATGTATGACATAAAAAGATATAAAACAGAGTAAAATGAAAAAAGAACTGATACTCTAAAGAGAGAGAAAATGATGACATCAAAGAAATTAAAATATTTAAAAAATAATAAAGAGTAGAAATGACCCTAGGAAAACTGACCCATGGCATGGAAATCACACAAGAAGTATGTGGAAAAAGACAGAGACAAGGATTGTAAGAGATTCAGTGGAAACCCAATATATGGAGGACTGCCACCTCTGAAGAAAGCAGCAAAAGTAACAGAATAAAAAAAAATCAAAACATAATTGAAATAACATTTCTGAAATAAAGAAAGACAGGATATGAAGAATAAAAGTCACTGTTCTAGAAGAAAAAGGTAAAGAATGACAAACTCTCAGACATATCCAGGTGAAGTTATTGAACTTCATGGCTAAAGCATTCAAGCAATAAACATAAGTCACCTGGGGTGCCTGGGTGGCAGTCAGTCGAGTGTCCCCTGCTTGGTTTCTGCTTGGTTATGATATCAGGGTTGTGGGATCAAGTCCCACACTGGGCTCCATACTCAGGGAGTTTGCTTGGGATTCTCTCTCCCTCTTTCTCTGCTCCCCTCGTTCATGCTTTCTCTCTTGCTCTCTCTAGCAAAATAAATCTTTAAAAAAATAAGCTACCAACAAAGGAAGAAGGAAAACAAACAAACAAAAAAAAAAAAAAAACCCAAAACACAAAGAATTCTCCTTAGCAGGTTTAGATGCAAGAATATTTTTTTAGGGGCATCTGGGTGGTTCAGTCCTTAAACCTCTGCCTTCGGCTCAAATCATGATCCCAAAGTCCGGGGATCGAGCCCCACATCGGGCTCCCTTCTCCACAGGGAGCCTGATTCTCCGTCTCCCACTCCCTCTGCTGTGTTCCCTCTCTTGCTGTGTCTGTCAAATAAATAAATAAAATCTTTTTTTTAAAAAAAGAATATATTTTTAAAGATTTTACTTATTTATTTCTCAGAGAGAGAGAGAGAGAGAGAGTACAAACAAGGGGAGCGTCAGGCAGAGAGAAGTGGGTTCCTCTTTGAGCAAGAAGACTGATGCAGGGCTCGATCCAGAACTCTGGGATTATGACCTGCCAAAGGCAGCCACTTAATTGACTGAGCCATCCAGGTGCTGCTAGATGCAAGAATGTTGTGGAGCAATGTCAATGGAATTTGGGGAGAAAAGAGATTTGACTCTAAAATTGCAAATTCAGTCAAATTGGTATTCAAATATCTAGACAATATGAAATAATTTTGGATATACAAAGTTTGAGGAAGCATATCTCCTAGGTATCCAGGTAACATTTTTGAAAAATCCATTAGTGAAAACAATCTAGTCAATATAGAGAGATTCATCCAAATAAAAATTACAGAAATGGCAAAGTCACGGATGAGAGATGGTTGGTGAATACTGAAGTTGGTTGAGCATAAAATAAGGCCAAATTCCTAACTAACGAAGCATAAAACAATGTAATTATTATAATTTCTAAAAGAAAAACTACATAATGTGGAAGGAAAATGGTGATAAAAGACTTTATGAATACCACAGTATCAGGATTCTGGGCATGAAACAGCAGCCTCAAAAAACTTTAAAAAAAAACTTACATGGGGATGAGAACCCCCATAAGCAGGTAAGCACCTAGGTATAAGCAACAGCAGGAAAGGCATTAATACTTTTGGTAGAGAGTATTACTGTTCCTCCATTTCTTCTTCTTCCTGGGGAGGCTTATATCTCTGTACTCCACTGAAGTTAGTGTTGGCCATTACTTGTCTGAGCTAGGAAAATGTGAGCTGAAATGTCATGAAACAGATAGGCAGAGACTTTTAAAAAATATTTATTTATTTATTTTAAAGTGAAAGAGAATGGGGGGTAGGGGCAGAGGGAGAGAATCTTTCAAGCAGGTTCCCCACTGAGTGGGAGCCCAGTGCAGGGCTTGATCCCACAACCCATGAGATAATGACCTGATCATAACCAATTGAGCCACACAGGTGCCCCATGAGCAGAAATTTTAAAGTTAAATTGTGCTTCTCCATCCTGTGGATACCAAACTGGACATCAGATAGCATCACCACAATGGACAATAAATAGCTTTTATAGTTGTAAGTCACTGAGGTTTGGGGGTAATTTTTCACAGTAGCAAATCTAGCTTCATTTCACTAGTGTACTATCTCTAAGCCTGAAGAGGAAAGGAAAAGGCAAGTTATCACTAGAGTATAAAAAGTGGTGGAATCATTGAAAAGGAGCCTAGAACAAAAGTCAAAAAGAGGTATAATATAGGCAAAAACCATACTAAAGCAGTAGGAAATAGGGAAATAAATACACCAACTTTTCTTTCTCTTTGCCCTTACATTCTCCTTGTGGCTCCATTGGGCCAAATCCAACTGGAAGCAGGAGACTAAGAAGTAATCCATTCCGCAGAATTCAGTGTCACAAGTTGGGTTTCCTGTAATCAGATGATAAGATGAGTTTAGATGCAAAATCTTTACTAGGCATCAACACATGTGAAGAGAAGGGGGATGAAACAGGATCAGACAGAGAAAGACATTAAGCCACCACACAGACAATGAGCTGCAAAACATAAGCCACCCCACTGTAGAGCTCTGGAGTGAGAATTATTCATCAAAGCATCCCACATAGGACCAAAATGGCCACCATATGTGTCCATCTTGCCAGCAGTAGAAAGCCTGGTAACAAAAGCTAGTTGATGTCACCTGGGTGAGTCATTTTGTCTATTCAGTCATTTAGGTCTTCCATGGTGGATGGCCTAGAGTAGGCATTAACGTGTGATACATATACACACACACAAACTATCTTTATGTTTCATCTATTGTTTACAGAGAAGACATTAACTTTAATCAGTCATCAAAAAATTATAAATGCAATACTTTAGTCCCCAAAGAAAACCTCCACAAATTCCTATATTTAGAAATAGTACCCAATACACTGGCAATAATTCATTAAAATTAGGAATGAAAAGCAACTGTAATAGAAACAACACAGTAATAGGTGCTTGCAAATGTTAAAAGTCTCTGAAATGACTATAGCCAAAGAGTAAATCCAAACCAAAATTGCTAGAAAAATAAAAATTTTAAGCACTAATTGCCAAATCTACAGAATACAACCAAAGCTCTACACAGGACCTTAAAGTTGTTTTACTATGAAACAAAAAAGAACTAATAAAGAATCCTACTCAAGAATTTAGGGAATAAACAACAGTTAATAGCAAAGAAATCAGAAAGTCATTAATTAATAAAAAGAAGAAATTAATGAATTTTTAAAAAGAAAAGCAGCTTAATGAATAAATAATTGCTTCTTCAGAGAGAAAGTATACTAAGTAAAATATTAGCTAGTCTAAATTTTAAAAACATAAAGGAAAAACACTGATACAAAACTAAATATGAATTAGAAAGTAGAAATGACCATAGATCACTATGGAAAAATGTGGTTGAGGGGGAAGAAAAAATGATCAAAATAGTCACAAGATGATTTTGAAAGCCAAAACCAACCGATAGCTGTACCATGGAAACTAAAAACAAAAAAGTCTTCTTTACAGAAAGAAGAAAGGCTGCTCATGTTGTTTAGGAAGCCAAAATAATGATTCTAAGTCTTGTCAAAAGTAATCTAAAAGAGAAAACTATAAAGCAATTCACTAATGAATATTGGTGCAAATAACTCAAATACAATTTTAGCAAGTACAATTTACTGATACTTTAAAAGATCAACATGCTGTGATTAAGTAGAGTTATTGCAGGAATGCAAGGATAGTCCTCTGACCTAAGTCATTTCTTAATAGACAAGAAGAAAAAATTATGTTATTTCCTTGATAAATATTTAAAAAGCATTTAATAAAATTTAATAGTCACACACACTGCTGATAAGAGCTCTTATTAAAATAGTAATAGAAGGATACTTAACATTTTTAAGGTATGCATTTCCCAAACTTAAAGCTAAAGTACAAATACTACAAGCATTCCCATTAAAAATAGTGCCCTAGAGTTCCTGCTATTATTTAACAATTAAATGACTTACAGCCTGTATAATAGAATTAAATAAGCAAATTCATCTCCTTGGGCTGCCATAACAAAATACCACTTACAGGATGTCTTAAATAATAGCAATTTATTTTCTCCTGGTTCTGGAATCTAGAAGACTAAGTCAGTTCCACCATGGTCAGTCTTGATGAGAGCTCTCCTCCTGGCTTAGAGATGACCCCATTCCCTCTGTTCTCACATGAAAAAGATTCAACAGATCATTGTAGCACAATGAAGAATTTAGAAAGAGCTGTGAACATATATGGGATCTTTTATTTTTATTTTTTATTTTTTTAAAAGATTTTATTTATTTATTTGACAGAGAGAGATCACAAGTAGGCAGAGAGGCAGTCAGAGAGAGAGGGGGAAGCAGGCTCCCTGCTGAGCAGAGATTCCCAATACGGGGCTCAATCCCAGGACCCAGAAACCATGACCTGAGCCAAAGGCAGAGGCTTTAACCCACTGAGCCACCCAGGTTCCCCCATATATAGGATCTTAATACACAATAGAGATGGCATTCAAATCAAAGAACGAAATATGGAAAATGGAAAAATGCCCATTACCAGGTCACTCTTAACATCAAAGAAAACACCAGATAAATAAAATATATAGTTAAGAAATTAAATCATAGTAGAACTAGATGAAAATACAAGTGAATTAATTTTTAATTTCTTTATAATTCTGGATGGAGAGAGCCTTTCTGAGCATGTAAGAAAAGGATCAATAATTATAAAAACCATCATAATTACATTTTTAATAAAAAGAGACAACAAAAACAAGTTTGAAAAATTTTTAAAAGAGAAATATTATTTGTAACACATGTTAAACAAAGAATTAATATCCTTAGCATCTTATATATAAAAAGAGAAAGAAAGGGGCACCTGGGTGGCTCAATGGGTTAAAGCCTCTGCCTTCGGCTCAGGTCATGATCCCAGGGTCCTGGGATCGAGCCCTGCATCGGGCTCTCTGCTCAGCTGGGAGCCTGCTTCCTCCTCTCTCTCTGCCTGCCTCTCTGTCTGTCAAATAAATAAATAAAATCTTTAAAAAAAAGAGAGAGAGAGAAAGAAAACACCACAACTGTAATATAAACAAACAACATGAACAGCATTTCATGAAAGAAGAAACAAGTGTGTCAACTAGATATATGAAAAAAAATATTCAGGTTCACTAACAATCACAGAAATACAAACAAGGTAATGTTACACTATTTCCTTTATTAGACTGGCAATCCTGAGTGTTAACCCTTTTGTGAAAAACTCTCCTGAATCGTCTGTGGAAAATTAAAGTGGTACTCTGCTAGAGTATAATTTGTTAAAATGTATCAAAATTTTAAAAAGTCATATCCTTTAATAATGGCAATTCCAATTTCAGGGTTTTAGTCCAAGAAGATAATTCAACATGTACAGAGATATATCTATGAGGACTTTTATCCTAGTGCTGCTTTTTATAATCATGAAAATTTGGAAAATAATGTTCGCCAACAAGAAATTGATTAAGCACATATGAATACATCTATCCAATGTAAGACTACATAATACCCATTAAAAATAAAGAACTCATGAATTTTCACTCAAGATTGACAAGGAAATATTACAAAATACCTCTATCCTATCATCCAATTTCTTAAAATAAATATATACATATGCTGGGGCACCTGGGTGGCTCAGTGGGTTAGAGCCTCTGCCTTTGGCTCAGGTCATGATCTCAGGGTCCTGGGATCGAGCCCCACATAGGGCTCTCTGCTCAGTGGAGAGCCTGCTTCCTCCTCTCTCTCTGCCTGCTTCTCTGCCTACTTGTGATCTCTGTCAAATAAATAAATAAAATCTTTAAAAATATATATATATACATATGTATATATATATACATATGTATATATATATATATACATATGCAATATTAAATGTAGCAATATAAAAGATATGGATTTATCTTATGTCATATTTGGGTACATAGAATAATGTCTGGGAAATGTTTACATGTTAAAGATTTCTGCTATTCGAACAATTTTTAGTTATTTTTCTTTTGTATTTTACTATTTTGTATTGCTTGACTACTTTCACAATGATTCTGTTCTTTTTTTTTAAATTAAAAATCAATAAAATCATTTTCACTGGTGGGGAAAATACTATGACAGGGGATATGTTTATTCATTCCAATAGTTAGAAACCACTATTATTAGTGGAATCATATATGATCTCCCAGAATTAGACGACTTACTTTGAACTCCCACATCACTTCATTTATTATACTTGTATAAATTATACTAATGAAAGACAAAATGTGATTTTTTAAACTATCATCTTCCACCAGACTATAAATTCTTGAAGTTATGACTATTTCTTATTTAATTGAGTCTCCTACAAATTTTAACATAAGGATGTACTCAGTAAGCATTGATTGAGTTGAGCCAATTAAACTTATGCAACCATTTAAAAAAAGCATGATCTTTATACCTAATATACTAATAAAACTGGAATTTTCATATCATTCTAGTGTCAAAAACCAAACTCTACATACTGAATAAAACAAAGCAGAAAGATAGATTTATCAGAAAGCTTTTGACCTGCAAGTTGGGAAATTCAAGGTTACAGGGAAAAAAGAGTTACAAGTAGCTCAAAGACTAAGAGATTTTTATGGAATAAATGTGAAAGTCCTTGGCTTTTTTGGCTGATGGGTTGCCCAGTTGTCTTCTTTCTGATTTGGATCAGGGTAGCTGAGTCAAAGGAATCAGGAATTGCGGGGATGGCATGAACGAACAGATCTGGCATTTGGGTTATTGGCTAGTATCCTCTCCTGGTTCTGAAAAAAGCTGTAAATTCCTGTAAAGTTAGGTTAGCTTTCCTTTATGTGCCTTCATTGACTCCATTTTGTCCTTGACATAAGTGACTTCATTTTAGTGTGTTTCTACACTAGTTACAAACAAAAAGACTTAAGAATTGGCCATTGCAAAAATCTCAAGTATAATTTTTACAATAGTAAGATTTTTAGTGGTGTTCTCAGAATATTGAAGAAAGAGATTTAAACCGTTTTAAGTTAATTAAAATGCATCCAAAAGAGCTCTAGAGTTCAAAGAATGTACAATCAAGCCCCTTACACACAGCATTTCTCTCCAGTAAAAAAATAACTAGAAATGTCTGTTTTCATCTATAACTCTGCAAATAGCACAAGCTCAGTTTAAAAAATGATTTTTGAATGTATCTAAGATAAAAGAAAAGCAGAATTTTTTTATAATTGTCTGTCATTCTGTTCCTTTTCTGCATTTTCTGTAATGTGCATCTATAATGATCAAGAATATTTTCTAAGTTTGTAAATGATCAGCATGACTCAATAAAAAAAATAATAATAATTTTGAACACCTAACCAGTAATATTTTTAAATATTCCTTGAGCTGGAACAATTAGATGTTTGAATTACGTACTCTGAATGCTAATGTATGAATACTTTTCTCCTGTTCCACATTCATCTCTCTATATATAAACTATTTAAATCACAGTATAATTATGGAATATGTTAGTAGAGGGAAGGCACAGTGTTTTATCAATGCCTGTAAGCATCATTTACATTAACATCTGTTACAGAATTGGTTTTAAATTTATTTCTAGAGCCTTAAAATCTGTGGGTCACACACATTCAGTGTTTTTAAACTATAATGTCATAGGACTAAAACCATTTTTTCAACCTTCCTTTGTTTTAACATGCTTTTGAAGGCACCTGAAGATATGGGTATTTTATCTTTCTATCTAATTTCTTTAAATCCTTTTACCTCTGTAAGTCTTCTTACGTGTTGAGTTTTCCATTTTGTTATTTGTTTTCTTTTAAATATACAAAGTTAGTTCTTACTCATGTTTATATCCGGGCCTTTACCACTTTGCATATCAATTTTCAGATGCTGGCAATAAACGTATCTTTCTTAAAATATGGAAGTATAAGATAGATCTGCCAGGACTGCAGTTGACCTATCAGTATTTGTAAATTAGCACCAAAGATCACCAGATGATTGTGGATCTCTGGGCAAAAACATAGATGGAGAGGAGAAGGGAGTTGAGGGAAATTGGAAGGGGAGGTGAACCATGAGAGACTATGGACTCTGAAAAACAATCTGAGGGTTTTGAAGGGGTGGAGGGGTGGGAGGTTGGGGGAACCAGGTGGTGGGTATTAGAGAGGGCATGGATTGCATGGAGCACTGGGTGTGGTGCAAAAACAATGAATACTGTTACGCTGAAAAGAAATAAAAAATTTAAAAAAAACATATCAATGGGGAACTAGCCTCATAAGTAAATTCATTAGATATCCCCTTGCCAAGTCAAAAGGAAGAATAATCCCTAATATTTCTATGCATTTTATATCTTCCTTCAAAGATGAAAAAAATATATTGAACTCTTGAGATTATAAGGGAAAGAGAATGTAACAATATTAGTTCCTTTTATAAGCAGATAGCTAACCTAATTGTTTCAATTAATATTTGAATAGACTCCAAAAGGTTATGTCAGGATTTGGAGTTCCAAAAATTTTGACCAAGCTCAGCTTCTGCCAGCACATCCGGAAGGAGGCTGGGGAAATACAGTTTATCCATCCAGAGTCCAGAGTTTAGTCACTACAACTGGCAGCAGGATGGGAGATTGATGTGGCCAGAGCCAATATTCTTAAGTCTTTCCTTCTTCTTTCTCTCTTCATCCATTTCCCTTTCCTCTCTTGGAGCCTGACTCGGGCCAATGGGGAGAGAGAGAGGATAGCACATGTCTAGAGTTAAACTTTTGATTGGCACAACTTTGAAAACTGGTTGCATGTGGTGGGGGGGGTAGAATTGAGCAAATAAGTTTGTCAAGAAAAATGTTTTTTTTTTCACTCTAGGAGAAGGAAATTATATATGTGGTAAGAGGGAAAACTAAAACAAACCATATGGTATTAGAGTTACCAGTGTGAACTAATGGATTTTAATATCAATAGATGATAGATAAATAGAGTATAATATAATGATAATTTCTTTTTCTAATATCGTCCACTGAGATGACCCAGCACAATGATACCTTGGTAACAGTGAGCACACTAAGGGCCCAGCTCTTGGTTTCTAAAATCCATTGTCCAGTAAAAGAAATGACTGACTTTGGATTTGGGGAGGGAATGTTAGATGGATCTAGAGTTATGTTGACATACTAGAAAGCAAAGGCGTATACAAAGAGTGATGGGATCTTATCCAAAGGACACATGATTCAGCTTGAAGGGCCTCCTATTAGCCAATCTGAACATCAGAATAAATTACGATATTAATAAACCATAATCATTTGAGCAAAATATGTATCCATGAAGCATGTCTCTTATAAATACATGAATTTAAAAAAATAGATATATGTGGGAAATAGGATGCATCAGTAGAACGACAACTAATAAATCCAAAAAGAATAATGAAATTAGAATATTACTATTTGGTAATCATCACAATAATAATTGATTTCAGCATGAATGATCAAAGAATGCTAAAACTAAAGGTGTAAATTTGATAAGGAAATAAATATTTACATAGTCCCAATGTATCTTCCCATAAAAATTGTTATTGTTTATTAAATAATAAGTCTACTAGGTTGAATAATTGATTTCACAGCAGAGAACCCTAGCCAATCTTATCCTATCCAAGTAATACACATTAATATTATAAGAAATTATGCAAATTGACATTGTTATTTACTGATAAGCTGCAATGAGAAGAATATAATATCATAGAGTACTCCTGTCAAAAATGCGTTTAAGAAGGTATGTGCTATGGTGAGTGCTGTGAAGTGTGTAAACCTGGCTATTCACAGACCTGTACCTCTGGGGCTAATAATATGTTATATGTTAATAAAAAAAATAAAAAATTTTTAAAAATGCATTTAAGTCATGAAGATCAAATGAACCCCAAAGAACAATATCCTAAAAACTAACTGTAGGCCCTTCAAAAATGTCAGGGTCAAGAAAAATAATCTTATAAATTGAAACAAACTGCAGAAACATTTAACTACCAAACACGCTTCTTCAGGATTGGATCCTAGACATATAAATGACATTATTAGGACACTTGGCAAAATTCTATTGGAATCTGGGGGTTACATTACAATATTAGATCAAACTTAATTTTAATAGCTCTTCTGTGACTATATAGAAAAATGCCATTGTACTTAAATGTACTCTGATAAGAAATGCAGCATTAGTCTGCAATTTAATCTCAGCAGTTATACAGGAACTCTATGTATTATTTCCATAACTTATGTGTATATTAGAAGTTGTTTGAAAAGAAAATGTAAAACAAACAAAATTTGATTAAAGCTCTATGTAATATTTTTAAAATCTTAAGGTCTGAATTATGGGAGCACTGGGAATTTATATGGGCCCTTCAAAGAAGTTGCTTCCTCATGTTATGACTCTTGTTTCTATTGGATTTTGTTACATAATCCTGCCCAAGGAAGCACAGTGTATCATTTTGTTTACCTAAAGATGAAGCCCATATAAAATCCAGGGTTGTAAACTTCCCTTTATCATTCTCTTAACTATTGTAGTGTGAAGGTTTCTAGTACTCAGCTAATCTCATATTTCATCTTCTGATTGTTCTTGTTTTTAAAATCAAAATGACAATCACTCCTCAAAATACTGATTTTTTAGCGGAGTCAAATTTGGAAATTAAATGAATTTTGCTAAATGTTTAAGAAATGGAACATTTTGGCTAACCAAAATTTGCTTTTATTTTGACATGTTAGATCTTGCAAAAAATCTATCAGTATTTCTTACTGATTGTGGTAAAAATAATAAATGAAGAAGGAAGGAGGGAAAGGGAGAGAGAGGGAGAAAGAAAGGAAAGAGAGAAAGAAGGAAGGAAAGAAGAAAAATAGTTTTCTTAATAAAACTCTTTTTAAGGAAGACACTTTAGTATCCAAGAGTGATATAAAATTCAGTGGAAACCTGGTCCATCCATCCCTAATATAGATCCCAGAAGTTGCATTTTTTGGGTTACTAACATCAAGTCATTTGACTACAACTGAAATAATCTTCGACAAGTGTGCCAGGAATACACAATGGGGAAAGGATAGTCTCTTCAGTAAATGGTGTTGGGAAAACTGGACACCCACATGCAAAAAGATGAAATTGGACCTCTGTCTTACACAACACACAAAAATCAACCCAAAATGGATTAAAGACTTAAACACAATACCTGAAATGGCAAAACTCCTAGAAGAAAGCATAGAGGAAAAGCTTCATAACATCAGTCTTGACAATGATATCATGGCTAGAACACCAAAACCAGAGGCGACAAAAACAAAAATGGACAAGTGGTAGTACATCAAACTAAACGCTTCTGCACAGCAAAGGAAACAAAACACGATGAAAAGACAACCTACAGAATGGGAGAAAATATTTGCAAATTATATATCTGATAAAGGGTTTATTTCCAAAATATACAATAAACTCCTACAATTCCACAGCAAAATAAAACAAAACTGATTTTAAAATGGACAAAGGACTTGAAGAGATATTTCTCCGAAGAAGTCATACAAATCAACAACAGGTATAGATAGTAAAGGTACTAATATCACTAATCATTAGAGAACTGCAAATCAAAAGCACAATGAGATATCACATCACACCTGTTTGCATGGTTATTATTTAAAAGAAAAAAGATAATATGAGGATATGGAGGAATTGCAACTCTTGTGCACTGTTGGTAGGAATGTTAAGTGGTGCAGCCACTATGGAAAAGAGTAAGGATGCTCCTCAAAAAAAAAAAAAAAAAATTAAAATAGAACTACCATATGATCCAGCAATCCCACTTCTGGGTAGGTAGCCAAAAGAATTGAAATCAGCACTTTGAAAAGATATTAGCACTTCCGTGTTCATTGAAACACTACTCAAAACAGCCAAGATGTGGAAGTAACATAAATGTCTATCAGTGGATGAATGGATAAAGAAAATGTTATACACACACACACACACACACACACACACACACACACACACGTATATATTTTGGAATATTATTCAGCATTTAAAAAGAAGGAAATCCTACCATTTGCAACAACATATGGATGGATCTGGAAGACATTCTGCTAAGTGAAATAAGCCAGTCACAGAAGGACAAATACTGCATGATTCCACTTATATGGGGTATATAAAATAGTCAAATTCATAGAAGCAAAGAACAGAAGAATTGTTGCCAGAGGGTGAAGGGGGAGCTAGACGGGGAGCTATTCAATGGGTATAAGCTTTCAGATAAGTTGCAGAGCTCTGCTGTACAACATAGTGCCTATAGTTAACAATATATTATTACATATTTTAAATTCCTTAAGAGGATAGATCTCATGCTAAGTGATATTACCACAAAAATAAATAAAGAAGGAAGGAAAGAAAGAAAGGGAAAGAAAGAGATACAAGAAAACTTTTGGAGGTAATGAGTATGTTTATTACCCTTGTAGTGAGAGTATCATGAGTGTATGCATATGTCCAAACTCATTATACATTAAATATGTAAACTTTTAAAATGTATTAACAGTATACTTCAGTAAAACTGGAAAAGATTTTTGAACATAGATGTCCTAAAAACCAAAAATCCAGTAAATAGAATGTTCTGGTTAACTAGATTCCAGATTAAAAAGCAAAGAAAACCTTAATGGTATATGATTCTATTATTTATGGTAAGTATCTGATTATGTAATTTGCCAATTTTACATAAGAATAATATTTAAAAGTCATTTTTATTGTATGGAAACAGTTTATCCAAGTCTTTATTTTTTATTACTTTTTAATCTACTTTTTGAGTTCTTTATTGGCTTAAGAATCTGTAACTATGAGCTAAAAGAAAAGATAATTAAATTAAAACAGGCTGTCCTGAATCCCCAGGGGAGTGATGAACTAGTGTTTTAATTACCAACAAATTTAATTATTCAACACAGGTATAAACCAACAAAAGTTTTAGAGAACTCTGTTTCGTAAGTGCTTTGCATTTGTATGAAAATATGATGTCATCAATTTCTAATATAGAATGCAGATTAAGAAAGCTATGAGATTTGTACTGCAGTTATATTATTTTGCTTCAACTATAAATTCCCAGAATATTAAAGCTATTTGTATTTGACCATAAAGAGAAATATGTACCACCCAAAAGTTAAGCCAGATTGATGTAGGGATTTTTACCACTTTAACTTCCTACCAGTCTTTCCCTCCATTGTTAGGATTTACCTAATTGCATGCCATTTTTTTGGCAAAACTATACTGAAATGACTAATTTACTTAATGGAAATAGATTTGTTATGTACGGTTGTAGAACTATGTAACTTGATCTTTAACTACTGATCTTGTTACTCTTCAAATTTTACGAAACTGTCTATTCAGGATAGCTGTTTTGAACTTGTGTGGCATTCTGTTAGTCCTCAAAATAACAAGACAAGACCCACAAGAGGCACATGATAACTGCCAAGAGCACAATTATTTTCAAAAAAATTTAACTCTGGTAAAATATCAAAATATTTTATCTCCTGGGAACGAATTGAAAATACACTAGTAAAATTGAAAGTCAGGACCAGGGGCATTTAAAACATCTTAATTTGGACTAAATCCCCACTTTTATCATTATAGTGAATGTTTTTAAAGCCCTATTGGGAGGAGGTGAACCAGTTTGGAAATGCTTTGCTATTTATATTTTAATTATATTTCTATATTCACTGAGATTGATTTATCTATCTACTGTCTGGTTAGCTAAGCATACCATTATAAGTAATATATTTATTTGTAATAACATTTACATATCCTACTTATAGAAATGTACTGCTTATAAGTAATAATGCATTTATCCATTGAATGTCTTTTGGTTTTGATTGCTTATCCTGATAGTTCTAAAATATTCTTGTCATTTGTTAAAATATTATATAACTTTAATCTGTTTAGATTTTGCTTCATCCACACCACACATCTTACCAAGTTTGCTATATTTTGTGATAAGATTTAATGTTGAGTATATGCCACAAGAGAAAGGTTAAATTACCTGTATTCTTTTTTAACCAAAGAAAAAATATTTGCCACATGTGAAATCTACCTATCTTGAGTTTTGAAAACTAGACTTTTCTAATTAAGGAGAAGGAATCATTATTTTAGATGTTTAATCAAGGACCAGCTAATGACAGAATGGGTTGCTATAGTTGCAATTTATACCAGAGTCACACTATAGTGCCCTCCTGTGGAGGTTTGGTTAAAACTTCACTTTTATGCCCATGAGAATGACTTTCACACTAAGTGACAAAATCATTACATTCAAATTACTGAAGTTTGATATAATTTGGTCATTTTTTTTCACTTATAACTAGATGTTAAATTACTTTTAAAATATAAGAACATTCACAGTTCAGACCATTTGCAGTTGAAAATACAAACTGAAACATGTCAGCTTTTTATCTATATTTCTTAATTATTTTATGGAAATAGATTTCTTGCCTTGATTTTTTCCTTAAATAATTAAATAATGAAGAAGAAAGAGCATACTCAAATCTATAGCTAGAAAGATAAATTCTTCATTTAAGACATTTTCAGATTTATGTAATAGAAACAGAGTTTTATTGTAAGAAACATAAAGACTGTAATATTTTTAAACTACAAAAGAAAAAAAAATGACAATAAAGGTTTAGTCTAGAATATATACTTAGTTATATTTGCCCAAAAATATGCAAAAGGTGACTTTTTTCAAACTCAAGCTTTTTTTTCCCCCCAATTCAAGATTTAAACTTTTTCTGAGGATAAGTTAATGTCACATATTGGGTATTTATTTCAAATAATTTGGTTTGTTTGGTTTTCCTCTCATCCCTAAACCTTCTCCCACTCTTAGTTCCCAGGGTTTGGAACTGCTATTAATTACCACATATGGCACACAGACATACAAACACACATATACTCAATACATATCCAAAGCCCTTTTCACTCTTGGCACATATTAATATTCAAGTTCAATGTGTACAAAATCCTCAGATCAGTGGATTTAGGTGTCTCCTGATTCCTCTTGTATTTAGTCTTTCCAGTAGCCTACTGCTTTGCTACCCAACCTTTTCCATTTGTTAATGCTAAGATACCTGCTAACTTCTGAGAGCCTAAAGCCCACCTTCCTTCTTAAACGAGAAATTAGACAGGTGTTAAGAACCACTAGAACCTAATAAGGACTTTCTTGAAGAAGTAGGAGAGGAGAAAAACATTAAAAAGAGTTGAGACAAAAACCAGAAAACTATCTACAGCACTTTATGTCAACAACAAATACAATGGATTTTTGTCTCTTCACATAAATCTCTTTAAATCTGTCTCCGGCAAATGGGAAGGGAAAAACACTGGTTTTTCAAAGTTTAAACGTCTGTAATTACAGACTATTAGGTAACTGGCAACATTCATGACTAGAGAAGTAAGTGGAGCTCTTTCTGAATCAATAGCCATGATCAAAGAGATTATAAGTAAGCTCATCCAAACTAAAAGTGTTGGATAAAATCTTAAAATAAAAATGAGATAATGTGGAAGAGAGCGGAGAATGGCATTCATTTTCTTTAGTAAAATGAGATTAGAACCAAAGTTGAGAAACTCAACCTAACTTAAAAGTAACCTTAAAATTTTAGAAGTATTCTTAGTACTTCATACCCTTGTTCTTCTACATTCTAAAGCGAATCTAGGAGAAAAATGGGATTCCCCAAGGCCAGGAATGTAGGAAGTTCCATTGACAAGGAGTGATGTAATGTGAAATATCTTTGTAGAATAGTAAAGCCACTGGAATAAAATTGGGGCCCAGGCAGAAAATTTCCCTCACGGGGATCCAGGACAAAGCCCCAAAACTGTTTACAGCAAGAGCATCATGTGGTCCTCAGTCAAAAAGGAACACATGGGGCTCCAAAGACAACCTCAGAAAGCCAATTCAGCACAGGAGGAACTTCATCTCTCTTTCTAGACTCCAGGCAGGTTTCTGTCACAATAAAATCAGATAAAGTCAGCCAGCTAAAACATCTAATACTAGGTGATGGTAATCCTTCAATACCGAGTCTTAATTTCCCACCAAAAGCCCCTGAGGCAGCTAAGCTTAGTATTCCCTCACACTAATATTTTTTGAGCTTCTACCATGCCATAAGCCCTGGAGGTCCTCTTGGAAAAGGAAACTTTTTTTAAAGCCTAAATTCCTTCTTTTTTTTTCTACTTCCTGTAGCAAAATTGCTCTGAGGCCTTGATGACAGGTGGGAAAGAAGAATGGGTAACCAGATCAGATAAATGAGGGAAGAAATAAACATTTAAAGAGATGCTCACAGGGGTGCCTGGTTGGTTCAGTCAGTTGATCGACTGATTCTTGATTTCAGCTCAGGTTGTGAACTTAGAGTTATAAGATTGAGCCCCACATGGGGTTCCACACTGGGCATGGAACCCACTTAAGATTCTCTCTGTGTCCCTCTGAATATGCTCATGCTCTCTCTCTCTAAAAAAATAAAATGAAGTAAAAGAGATGCTAACAATTCTAATCCAATGTTTCCTATATTCCCTTCCCTTATTAGTTCTTAAATAATATCCCACCAAGGGATCTGTGCTACTATCTAAGCCTGACCATGTACCTGAATCATTTGTAATATTTTCAAAAATGTATTCTTGACTTCCCCCACCATAATTCTAGTTCAATAGGTCTAGGTTAGGGCTTGGCATCTCTACTTCTTAAGCACTCCATGGTGATTTTGAAGTACAAGCATGGTTGAAAACTGGCAGATTAAGCTTTGCCTGCTAAGTTTAATTTTCTGGCATAGTTCCTACCATCTCCTAAGTATGTATGGTTTATTATTTGACAGTTGTGGACAATATGATATGTGACAGAATCTCTGATTTGTCTCCCAAAATCTATTCTCTCATTTTGCCCTTAATTGAAAATTTTCAGGGAACATCTGGATGGCTCAATCAGTTAAGCGTCTATCTTTGGCTCAGGTCATGATCCCAGTGTCCAGGGATTGAGCCCCACATTGGGGCCTCAGTGGGGAGCCTGCTTCTCCCTCTCTCTCTGCTGCTCCTCCTCCTGCCTGTGCTCCCTCTCTGTGTCAAATAAATAAATAAAATCTTTAAAGAAAAAAAGAAAATTTTCAGTTGGGCAAATCATTGACCGGAATAGACTTCATTTTCCAGCCTCTTTTTCAATAAGTAAATAAGTAAACTTAGCCAAAACAATTCTGGTTAATGGGATGTAAGCATAAGTAAAGTGTGGAATTTAATGGACGTGTCCTTAAAGGGAAGAAACATATCTTTCTTTTTCCCTTTGTCCTATTTTTCTGGCTAGAATATGAAAGGGATGGGGGCACCTTGGTGGCTCAGTCAGTTATGTATCAGACTCTTGATTTCAGCTCAACTCATGATGTCAGGGTTGTGAGATAGAGCCTCACATCAGGCTCTGGAATGGGCATGGAGTCTGCTTAAAAATCTCTCTAACCCCTGCCCCCAAACACTCTGTCTTTCTCACTCTCAAATAAATAAATACATCTTTTATTTGCTTATAAATAAAATTTACTTATGAATAAAAAATTTACTTATAAATAAAAAATTTACTCATAAATAAAAGATTATTTATTTATTTATTTATTTATGAAAATGAGAGATCAAGAGAGAGAGCATGAGCAGGGAGAGGAGCAGAGGGAGAGGGAGAAATAGAATCCCTGCTGAGCAGGGAACTTGATGCAGGGATCAGTCCAGGGACTCCAGGTTCATGACCTGAGCCAAAGATAGGCACGTAACCGACTGAGCCACTAGGTACCCCAATAACGAAATCTTTAAAAAGAGAGAGGTATAGTTTCAGGTGGAGCAATTATTTTGGACCATGGAGTAATCTTGCAAATAGAGGCCAGGCCAACATGAAGGAGAAGCAAGACAGAAGGAACCTAGACCCTAAAATAATAGCCTTCTATGGCTAAACTCTGGATTTTTATGTGAAGGCAAGGTAAAATAGAATCTTGTTAAAGCTACTGAATTTTGGATTTTCTGTCACTTTAATAGCTAAATGCTATCCAAATACACCAATATCACTACTTTATATTATTAACAAAAAAAGTTACCCACTTTTAATTTTAAAAATTAAAAATGTTTTTAATGATAGCCCCAGAGTCAAAATGTTATATTTTATCCTCTGAAAATATTTGTATTTTTCATATACTTCTAACATAAACATTGTAGTATACATTGTATTATATGCTAACAATTATATTGAATGATACACATTGTAACAGTTAAAGTCATTTTGAAAATAATAAACAGAGGGCACCTGGGTGGCTCAGCGGGTTAAAGCCTCTGCCTTCGGCTCAGGTCATGATCCCAGGGTCTTGGGATGGAGCCCTGCATCGGGCTCTCTGCTCAGCGGGGAGCCTGCTTCCTCCTCTCTCTCTCTGCCTGCCTCTCTGCCTACTTGTGATCTCTGTCTGTCAAATAAATAAAAATAAAATCTTAAAAAAAAAAAGAAAATAATAAACAGTAAATACTTCATAAATTCAAACTTAAATAACTTAAAATTTCAGAATGTCAACCTGGTCTACAGTAATATTAGTAAAATTTCAGTCTGTAAAAGAACAGAGACATAGAATGTAGACAATATTACATGGAGGCTGTTTATAAACAGCATCTTGCTTTCTTAAGTTGGAAAGTTTTCTAATTTTGCAGTATTCAATGTTTGTATGCAAATGGGCATTGTTATTATAAATGAAGTAGTTTTGTTTTTTGTTTTTTGTTTTTTTAAGATCTTGTTCATTTATTTGAGAGAGAGCTTGAGTAGCATGGGGGGTGTGGAGGCAGAGGGAGAAGGAGAGGCAGACTTCCCACTGAGCATGGAGCCTAATGCAGAGCTCGAAGGGCTTGATGTAATGCAGGCCTTGTTGCGGGCTCCATGCAGGGCTCTATCCCAGGACCCTGAGCCAAAGTCAGAGACTTAACGACTGACCCACCCAAGTGCCCCTGAAGTGAGGGTTTTTAAAGTCATTAAGGTAGATAGAGAATCTCTACTTGTAATATTTTATTAACAATTTATTTGTTATGCTAATCTTTTTAATAGTTGTTCTTCAAGAGACTAGGTCTTACAGAAAGTTGTTTAGGTGACTATTTTGATTTTCTCAAGAATGATACATAGTAAGATTCTATATGCATAGGAAAGAAGTTAATTTATTATAAACAATGGATGCCTTAGCACAAAGGCTGACATCTCTGGGATTCCTTGTTGAGAAGCTGAGAATGCTACCACTTAAAAGTAAAGCTCTATTTAGAAGATATTCTATAAAGCTGTCAAATTGAGGCTGACTTTTCACTCAAGTCATCCAAATTAATAATATTAACTTGAATTCTTCAGAAATTTGAGCTTTTTTTTATTCCATCTTTGGTAAGATGGAATGTTAAAAAAAAAACCCAATTCTAGATTACAGTTTTTAAGCATGAGACTGATATGATAGAAGCAGTATTTTGATCAAAGTAACTTGGTAATATTCTACACAACATTTGAAATGAAAACACATTAGAGACAAAAAGATAGATGAGGAAATTAGGAAATTGAGAAATAATAAAAAATAGGTCTGGGATATAGCAATGGAAATGGAAAGGAATGAGCATATGCAAAAGTTAACACAGAAGTTGATGCCCATTTAGATATTGAAAGACTAAGAAGGTGAACCGAATCTTGTACAGATTTGAGCAAGAAGACCTGAAAGTAATTGTGCCATTGACATAATTAGAAGAGACATTTTCATAATGATAGTAAGGGTTGTGATGATGACTTTAATGTTAAATGCATTAAATTTGATGTGATAATGGAATGAGAAAATATAAACTTCCTATAGACAGCTGGAGATAGACAGCTAGATATATTAGAAAGGTCAATTGTTTGAATCAGGAGAGGGAACTATTTCTTGTATAATAATCTATATCTAACTAGCTTTGTGCTTTTACCACCACTATGACATCTTGACACAAAGGTACAGGGTCCAAGGTCATATTGCCATGTGAGTGTGTCCTTTAGGACCAGGCCCCAGACATGTGTAAGCAGTGGAAGAGAAACCAGGTTTAAAATGTATTGAGCTAGACGTTAGTCTATGGAAAATTCTAATAATTATCAGCAGTGTAAAAAGTTATTCAGGTCTTGCAATAAGAGTTAAATGACATTTTAAGAACTCTAAAATATATTTTTGAAGACTTGGAAGAAAAACCCAAGTGCAAATGAAATGCAAACATTTTATTCAATAAATTTTGAATATACCGTTTTAACTGCAATTTGGGCAGACTTTTGGAATGTTTTAGTTCAACAAGTGAGAAATTACAGCTTGTGATTTGGACTTATATTCAGAGTACCTTCTTTTGTCATCTTAAATTGATTTATTAAAGAACTGAGAAAAATTTAAAGTATAGTGGAATATGAAACAAGGGTAATACAGATGAGCAATTAAATCAGTAGAAATTATTCTGACATCAATGAGTAATTGTAAGCCCCCCAAATTCAGATCAGAACAAAAGTAGTAATCCAATAAAAAGAAGAAATACATTTTAAATCGAAGCAATGAATAGGCTTCTAGATTGCTTGATAGTCCAATTAGTGAAGATGATTGAATCATAGTAACACATTGTAAAAAGATTTCAATTTCTTTCATTTTTACAAAAAAATACTAACATCAATGAAGATAACATCAAACATATATTCCTCTACAACGAAGACATCGACATAAATTGATTAATGAGTGCCATCCATTCAACAAGTAAAGATTATTTTAAACTGTTCACTGCAGAAGAGAACCTGAAAAGCATCTTAAATTCTGCAAGTCATATATGAAAGGAAACTTGGGTACAGGCTTTCTGAAATCTGACATCAATCCTCAAATGTACATGATACTACATGATACTACCGATAATGAGTTGCAAGGCTGAAATTCCATTTACAGGCTAAAAGAAAGACCCACTAAGCTTTACATTCTTTCTATGGAAGATAATATTACAAAATCATCATCATGTGAATAGCAGATTAGAGTATAAAAGCCAAAAAGTTAAATATATTACAGTTGTGAGGTCAAGCAGTTAATATTCTTTATTTTTCTATTCTATGTGTAGAATTTGTCAGGTTTTTTTTGTTTTCTTTCGCTTTTTTACATTTTATTTATTTGAGGGAGATTGAGAGTGAGACAGAGAGAGAAGGCGTGTGAGCTGGGGGAAGCAGAGGGAGAAGCAGACTCCCTGCTGAGCAGAGAGCCCACCTCCAGGCTCTATTCCGGGACTGCTGGATCATGACCTGAGAGGAAGGCAGACGCTTGACCTACTGAGCTACCCAGGTGTCTCTGTCAGCTCTTTAATATATGTAGTTTCTCGTTACTACTATTACCATTCTATATATTCACTTTTGTATGTAATTTTGTATCATAACAACTTCACGTTCCCCCAAACCTATATTTGGCTGCCCCTTGTACATGCTTCCTACTGGGTAGGGGAGAAGAGACACTTATTTTCCATAGCTAGAAGGTGATGGCTGTGGTCCTGGGAGCTTGGAGAAGTTGGTGGTGGCAGGGAAGGCAGATCGAAGTAGATGTCAGATTTCAGAGCAAATCTGACAGGAATTGCTGAAGAATTCGATACAAAGGCTGAGGGAGAGAGAGGAATCAGGGATGGCCCCACGGTTCTGATTTGAATAGCCGGATGCGTATCTCCGCCTTTACCTGGAAGACTGGGGAAGGAACAGGTTAAGGGATAAAACAAAGAGTTCCTCTGGACAGGAGGAGTTTGTCATGATTTTCCCCATCACACCACACTGCCTTTCATGCTGCTTATCATACTGTACTTCATACTATAGTCACACCCACACCAGACTATAAACTCTAACTAGAGTAGAGAACTCACTGCTCTTTGCCCTTATGAGCTTAAAATTTCCATTCAGTTGAATTTAACATGTATCACAGCGAACATATACAAGATGCTCTACCAGAACTAGCTTTCAAGTCTTTGAATCAAACTTGTCCTACAAAAAAATGCAAATGGATGAGAACCCAGGTTTAGAATGAAGTAGACCAGATTTAGCACTCTACTTCAGTCTCCTGCCAATTGTGGCATCTGGGAAAAATACCATAACCTCTCAGAGCCTCTTGTTTCTTGTCTAGAAATGAGAACAATTATCCTTACCTGGTAGGATTATCACAAGTAAGAGTAAAACAATATATGCAAAATGCTTATCACAGTGCCCCGTATCCATGAGCACTGAATAAATGGTACGATGCACTTGCATTTGGTTTTCTTGCTAATACAGATAATGTCTATAGCAGCAGCATCACAAAATCAGTGTACTAGAAAATGTTGAGAGGGAAAAGTTACACTTTCAGCATAAGAACATATCTTAAATTATTTCAGGAAAAGATAATAGGCTTCTGTATTCTTTCAGTCCTGAAAAGGGGGAGGGGAATTAAAGGCGCTGTGAGCAAAAATAGAATGAATTTACCCAATTCTTTACTGCACTATTTAACCTCTGCTTTCTTAATCATATGCACAGCAGGGGAAAGGATGTGCTAAAACAATTCATGTGTCATGAACAAAGCAGCCACAGATTTTAGCTCAAAAATCACACTAGGAAAACCACCAGTTGGAAGTAAAGTAATAAGGCCAAATTTATTTTTTTAATTGAGTCTTGAGTTACAAGCAACCCTTTAATTACATTAATCAAGCAGGCTTCCTCTCAGCCAAGGATGGGGGAACTGCATTGTTCTAACTTTTGCTGAACTTGTTTTAAAAATTGCTGGATATTATTTAGACATATGGAAAATAAATCCTTTGATTTATTTTTAATTTTTTCCCAATGTTTCAATGTAGCTCTAGCAAAAGACACACACTTACTTCTTAGACATGACTTACTCTAAAAGGCTATAATTCACATTTTCAATTTAAAACATTTAAATATTTAAAACATTAGCACTCCTCAAATAAAATTTCATTTTGTTGTTAGACTTTTACATCATAATTTTAATTCCCACTACTCTGTGCTTTGAATTTTTGATATATGTTCCCACAAAATCCCCAAGAAAATGGGTTCTATCGATTAAATGTCAATCAGCAGGTTACTTGCCCCATGTGATAGGTGGCAAATCTAAGGCATACTGGAAATTAAATGACTTGCCCAAAAGTTATATAGTTAACCAACACCTGCCCCTTATGACCCTAGCTCTTCACCAACACTGAGTGCATCTCTTGCCAAAGTGCTCTTCTTACTCTCTATGTTTATGTAAATGCCACTTTCCCTGTCTGTCTTTCTGGCTGGGATTTGCCCTCTCTAACTCTGTCTGCTTGCTAGCCCTATTTCTTCTTCAAGATTTAATTCAGGTACCATGTCCCTTTTACATCTCCCTGGGAGATCCCCTCTTCCCTTCCACCACAATGAAGTGGCTCTTTCCTCTAAGTTTCTAGGCCGCCCTACATATACTTATAATAATTACTGCACACTGCCAATTACTGTGCTATTTCTACCAAGCCCCCCACCCACACACTGGGTTGTGACCTCCTTGAAAGTTGGGGAATGTATGTTGGTCATGTCTGAATTCTCAGGGCCTAGACAGCAGTTGGCTTATTCGTACACCCTCAGTAAAGGTATGATAAAAATGATTGTATATGTGAGAGTTTGGGAAACATAGATTGACTTGTTTTCTGGGGAAAAAAATTATGAGGAGGAGCTGGGATTTTAGCTGAACTTTTGAAGACATACAGGATTTATGTTAATATCTTTACAGGAAATGTAAAGAAACTATATTTCTGTCACTGCCAGTCATACTTTGAGAATGCAATAAAATAATTAATATTTTACAGTAAGGGCCCTAAAAGTATACATTAAATATTCTATGTTGTCTCATTTTTTAAAGTGATTATTGCTGTGTAATTTACACTTTGCTCAAGTAAGTATGACAAACATGGCATATTTTTCATCGGTGTCACCAAGCAGCCCAGCAACAATTCATTTGATCTAATATTTCATAAATGAAACTCGTTTGAGCCAGGTGGTTTCTTTCAGATAAGTGAGGATAATCTTGGTTTGTAATCAAACAGAACTAGACCTCCAGTGGCACTCTCATGTTGCACTGGTGTTATCAGCCCTAGGAGGCACTACAGAGCCAGAGCTGACACCCTCAGAAAGGAGATGCATTCGGCCCTGGTCCTTACTCACTGCCATGCAGCAATCATAAACCAGCTCAATCTCCATTTAAGAAAAAAAAAATACAAACACCATCTGTGTCTTAGTAAAAAATGGCGTTAAATAAAACCACTAATTCAATAAGGTTGAAATAAAATAACAAATGCTTTGGGAGGGAGGTACTGTGGAATGAGTTTTCATTTCCAAATGCACACCTATATTCTGCGGACTTGTATTTAAGTAGATCATCCATTTGTTACGTTTCTCTTGAATCAACATCTTGTCCTTTGAAAGAGTAGCAGCATTTCAGTGCTATTCCTGTGTGTGTATAGTCAGTAATGTTTGTCAAGAGCTTTGGGAGAAAAGGACTACACAAATGTCAGTAGTTATTAATATTTGGGTTTTTAAAATGTATTTAACTATCAATGCTTTTTCCATAATCTATGACCAGAGGCCCATTTGTATCCCTCCAACTATAAACATTTTAAGTAAAAATAACCATTAGCCAACAATAGTATTTCTTCTGTTCTTCCTTATAAGCAAAGTAATATTTATCAGCAATTAACAATTATGCTCAAATTCTTCATGAGCCAAGTTTATTTTAAAATGTTTTTATAGTCAAGTGGTTTAATGCCACTTATTCCTCTGGCTTTGGATAATTATTATGAAGAGAAGCTAGCTGACAGTGGAAACACCCACATACTCCTCCATGCCCTTCCCTTTCTTGCTAGTGTCTTCATTTGGCTGATTCCCTAACTGGTACATCATTCAGTCATCAGCTAAGTAAAGGATGACTGACCAGCAGTCCCCTATTCTAGCCCAGTTGTAGCCATTTCCACACATCGTTATAATTGATTTCGTATCCCTTCCTTCTAATTTCACCTCCAGATTGTAATCCCTGTGAGCTCAGAAATCCTACCCAGATGGAATGCACTCATTTCAACTGAATGGAACTGAAATCTAAATCTTACTCAAGAGACAAAACTCTTCTTTTAAATATGGGATCTGGTACAGCATATAGCTTACTAGCAAAGTCACAGCAAAGCCAGCAAAATGGCTTTTTACTTTTCTGTTAAGTGCTATTTCTACTTTGTTTTCTTTGAAAGATCCAAAGTATTAAAAAAGGGGGACAGAGGATAATGGAGCAGGTGGGTTGACCTACAGCTGGATCTCAAGTTCTCTAACTCAAAGTCTAGTTTAGCTTAAAAAAACAAATTGATTTGAGGACCTCTCACCACGTGCCCCATCCACTCATGCGTTTTTAAGAAGTATACAAATTCCCACGTTTGGCATTGACTCATAAAGAGAAGAATAGGCCAAAATGTAAAGACAGTGCTACATAAAGCAATCTACGAATACGGACGTATCCTCTTTCTGGCTTAAACCAGCAACATTAGCCCTTCACTTTTATGTGCACTAAATTTCACTCTAGTTTTAATAATAACATCAATAAATATAACAATAAAACCTTGTTTATATAAGAGGTTCTTCTAGTTAAAAATGCAGTGAGACTCATGGTACTTTATATGACCCAATTTATATTCCCTTTGATGATTTGAAAGTGATAACTTTGTGTGATTCGTTGCCACCTAGTTCTGAATTTTAATAACATAATGACTCATCACGATTTTTACATTTCTTAGAGAACCAGCTTGGCCAAACCATTGCAATTGTTTTTACTGGGGTCATCTGAACTACGGTTCCCAGAATGCTCATGAAAGGGATATGCTTATGTGTTTCGAACAGCCATAATCCATCATGGCTGGTGCCAGGTCGACACATTATGAGTTTACAGTGTCAGCCCAGTGAATTAAAGCTTTGTTGTAGACCAGCTTGGTCTGCAATTATTTCCAGTTCATATCCTATAAATCATCACTCTTCACATGACAATCAGCAATTTCCATCTAATATTCTAAACATCCATGTTTTATGTTAATTGTGCTATCTGATTCTGCACCTAGGACGATGTGATACGACTGGTACCAATAGCTTAGAAAATAAATTTCACTATCACTAGAACCTATTTAAGGAATATTCTACCTTCTCACATTTTTGTCGAGCTATTTGGTATTTATGTTGAAATAATAGGAAATGAATTTAAATAGAAACACTTCTCGTATCTTATCTCTGCAAACAAAAAAACATAATTTACAATAAATTAGCACCGCAGTTGTTAGTGTAGCTCGGCTCTATTTTGCAATTCTCACACCGAAGCTCACAAGTTGACACTTTTTCTGATAAGGTAATCTTTATAAGGTAGTTCTGTAGGTGATTAAATCTGACAGATGCTAGTGAGATGGGGAAGTTCAGAGATGTAGCAGCAAACGCTTTAAAAAATTCTTGCTAAAATAATAAAATGCCTATGATCTACCAGCAGGAAAATCGATCTAATAAAAGAATAAATCAGTTATAAGGCTGTACTTCTGTGTCTACAACCAAAAATAAAATTATTTGCCAATAACCAAGTAAGCAAACCAATTATAGCAAAATAAACTGTAAGGAAAACGCTATTTTTTTTAGAAGAAAGAATGACCGTAAAATATTATCTTGCCAGGTGTTTCTTAGTATTTACCATCATTGCTGAGATGAACAGAACAAAATGTTTCAAAAACAACTAGACGCTAAAGAAATAGAATTTGCCTTTTCATAACATTTTGATCTTCTATCTGTTCTTCAAAACATGCCTTGAACACCATATTCCTCAAAGTAAATCTTCGTCTTCTCCGAGGGCAATGAAGTAATCAGGTGGCTGATGTTTACAGTGATCCTCCAGTCCAACATCGGTGAAGGCTCAGTTGTAGATTGTATAATTAGATTAACCCAGCTAATACTATGGCTTAGTTTTGCGATTTCCCTTTATTATCTGAATGGTTTTAGTCCTAGTTTCTTACTTCTAGGCAGATTTCGAAACAGTAGCTCATTGTCTTTGCTTGTTTTTGAACACTTAAATGATGTTAGCTTTGCTCGAATCGATTGATACTACAATCTGTTGAAGCACTATATTACAGCATGTGCTGTTTTCTGATTTTCTTATCTAAATATCAGTTGCCTAATGTATGGAGTTCATTTATAAATACCAGGAAGTTCCCTACATCAAGTAAATTAACATGCCGGGCCACATTCTCTGGCTTCATTAGCAACTCTTCATGCCAGGGCTGTGTTCATACAAGTGTGAAAACCAGAACGATCCTTCAAGGCTTTTCTCCTGACCTGAATAATTTCTTCATCAGGGAAAAGGCTACACTCACTCTAATATTCCAGTCTTACCACCACCATCTATACATTTGGTATAACTCCATCTTACATGGACACCTTTTGGAACAATCGAACCATTAATAGAGGGAATAATACATCAAGGAGCCAGGCTAGACACCCAGATCAGGAGCGGTCTGAGTTATAGGTCATAATAGATGGCTGAAGTTGGGGGCACGGGCTGGTGGCAGGAAGGAGGTACAGAAAAAAATCATAAAATTTGGCACCTTGTATGTCAGTAGACTTCTATAGCAAGGGGACATGGTGATAGAGTGATCTATGGACCACAGTGATTTCCTACATTTAATTATTCAATAAATATTTATTACTTTCCCATTATTTATCTGCTGCCTGCCAGGAAGTGAAGTGGGAAACAAAACAGACCAAGTCCCTACCCTCAGGAGATCTTTGCTTATCGCTATTGTAGACATAAATAAGTGACATGAGAATGGTATATTTAAAAAAAACCTGCACACTTTTAAGCTGTCTCTACATGCCTGACACTGTGTAAGTGCTTTACACATACTGATTTAATCTTTACAAAACCCATGTGGTGGGTGACTACTATTATCCCCATTTTCTAGATGAGGACAGTGACCTTTGTTGTAGGACCACGTATGAATAAGCCTCCTCAGAGAGCTGCAGTTATGCCTTTTACTGTGTTTCAATATAGCTGGTGATATTTTGGTGCAATGAATTTTAAAATAAAATGTGTGCATTCTGTTTTTCACTCAAAATAAATGAGTGATGCAAACTATGAAAACAGGTGTCTACAATCTGTAAAACAGAACACTATAGTCCCTATAGGACAGCTATTCAGATCAAGCCAAAGCACCACTGGGTCTCTGCTAAAAGAGTAAGTTGGTACAGCTGTCTGATTCCTTTCATGAAAAGGATGGGGCTGATCAGAAATTAGAGCCACAGGGTGGACAATGAAACTCGTCCACAATGGAATGAATATCTCATTCACCCAGGTTTGACTTTAAAATTATATCAGCCATGAAAATTATTTCACTGTCTTCTGTCGTGAGTAATCAGGCTATATTTAATTTTAATCATTAAAATGTAAAAATAATAAAAGCCACCAAAATAGTCTATAGTCAATTTTCTGATAAAGCAAATTTGTTTTTTCCTCCATTTGTGATTTAAATGGGCTCCAGAAAGTTTTTTGGGACTAAGTGTTAATTAAAAATATGGAAATGGATTTAAAGCACATTACAGCACACAGTGGAAGAATAATCACAAGAGATTTGTTCACACAACCATACTCATTTCTCAGTGTGTTTTTTAACTGTCTAGGTTATTGGTTGCTTTTCTGTATGTGCCTGTTCCTAGAAAAAAAAAAAAACAAAGCTGTGATTCCAAAGAAAACAGTAATTACAATTACAACAAATGAGACAAAATGCTATTTGAGCGGGAACATGCAGTTTTAGTCACCAACAGCAAACTGGTGGTCCTATGCATTCCTGCTTACACAAATGAATGAAGCATGTTCTCAAATTTGTTTTTAAACCAAATGCCTTTTACATCTTTCCATCTTAAAAAAAAATTACAACCTCCATGTCTTACTTTTGTTGAGTTAATTTTGAATTATGCACAGTAGGGCTGTGAGGAATTGGTGAATAAATTCTTTCTGAAATTCCCTGACCATTTATGGTCAGATCTCTAGTGTGCATATATCATCTCACTTTTCTGATCCTATATTTTTTCACTTGTAAACCAGAGAGAAACATTCTTGGGAATCCACAAAAAAACAAGCAAACAAACAAACAAACAGTGGGGTTGCACTTGCTGCTGAAGATTAGGTGCATGGATTTTGAAGTTAAATAGATCTGAGTTCAAGTTCTGCCGGAATTTGCCATTCTCTAGTTAGTTGCATGATCTTGGCTGAGTTACCCAAACTCTGTGAGCTTTAGGTTCTTCATCCAAGTAATGAGGTCTATAAAACCTCTCTTCACAAGGGAGTATGAATTGAAGGACCTAATATTTATAGTGTGCTTTCTAACTAGCTCAATGCCAGGCTCAGAGTAGATTCTCAATAAATGAGAGTTTCTTTTCTTCATCAGCAGTGTTCATTTTCCTGGATGGTGACCAGTACTGCCACAACTCCAATGGGTACCATTCATATTTGTTTTGAGGGCTGGGGATGATGGTGGATGGCCAATGGAGAGCAATGTGAATCATGGACCCCGGAGTTGGGCAACTCAGAAAAATCTAGGCATTTTCTGATGTTAATATTACTTCCATTAGAAGCTGTGTAGGGAGAAAGTGGTATCCCTAAGGAATTCTCTAGAATTTTAAACAATACTGTGTAAAACAATTCTTAGTCAATTTAAGCAATGCAGTCAAGTCAGTGAGAAGTGGTTTTGTTGTTTGGCATTACGGTAATCAAGCGAATACTCTAGGATTCATTCATAACTGAGAAATACAGGTATTGCCCTGATGCAACAATAAACCATTAGATTTGCTTCTCAAGTGGTACGATTCTTCATGTTAACCTTTTAAAACTGAATCATAGCAGATCAAACAAGTTGTCAGCCCTGAAAATTCTTAAATGAATCGTTACCCTAATAGAGTATTTAATACCTAATGAATGCTGCCTTTGTACAAAGACCTGAGCTAGGGTCCCAAGATGAATAACACGGTCTTTGCCCTCAAGTCGTTTCCACAAAGTGGTGGGAGACCAGCCCTGCATAGCTGTAACTCAAAGTACATAGAACAAATAGTCTTCAAGGGAAACAAGCAAAATGCTCTGGCACAAGGGAGATCAAGGAAAACTTCACCGAGGTGAATGAGCTAGCCTGGAAGGGCAGATGTAATATTGATCAGCCAGGATGAGGAAGAAGTGCCCTCCCAGCGAAGAGGGCAGCATAGGCAAGACTCACAGCTGGGAAATCACCTCCATCCACCCTTGCTGGCTGACTGACTGGCTTTCTCTTTTCCCATAGCAAATGTTTATAGAGCACCCACTGTGTTGTAGGCACTGTGCGTAGTGGGAAAGTAGTAGTGCGGTATGGCTGGAGTTAAGATCTCTGAAGGCAAGATCTTGGCTCTGGAGGCTACAGGTGGGCACAGTTAAGAAAAATAAGGGGGCAGGTATGACACGCATCACAGAGGTGCCCCCCAACTCTTGATTTAATGTTAGGGCCAAGAGAGAGGGAACAACTGAAGACAACCTCAACGTTTTGAGTCCAGAAACCAAGAAGTTGGTGATGTCCTTGAGAGACAAAGAAAATGAAGGAGGAACTGGTTTGCAGAAGATAATTAAGTAGAAATAAATGGACAAGCTGCAGCCTGTCTAAGACTCCATTAAGTACTGAGAGTGTCATCCAAATATCCTTCTACATCATGACAGAAAATACTGAAGCTGAGGATCTGCACAGGCTGGCGACTTTGAGGCTTGTTTAAAATAGAGAAAAACCCACTTGAAATTTAGTAATGTAGGATATAGCATCTGTAACTGAACTAGAGAAGACCTAGCTTAACCCCCTGATTCTACAAATAAAGAAAACATGTTCCAGAGATACTCTCTACCGAGGGGCAGAGTCAATTCAGGACTCTGACTACACATTTAAGGGGGGAGAAGGGGAACCAGATTTCTAAAACATTCAAATCTAAAGTACAGATACCACCTAAATTTTTCAGAGTTGCCGTGATTTCAATTTATTTTTAACAGATTATAGGTAAAAGGTGGAAGTGGTTTTGTTTTGTTTTGTTTTGTTTTGCAGAAGTCTATTGCTGTGTGTCATTGTCCACAAAACCAGTTTTGTAATTAATTTCCAAGAATTCAGATTCCATGAAAAGCCTCAGAAACTTAGAGGACCTAGAGCTCTTCCTGGGAAGGAAAGACAAGACTCTTTTTAAGTTATAGAAATAATGACACCCCCATGTATATAATAATGGGCTGCGCGGCATAGAAGGAGGGACCTGGGTGCTCCCTGAAAGAGCCCAGTTTCCAGAACGCCAGGCACACAAGAGTAATCAACAGCAGTTTTCTCCCAAGCAAGAAAATCCTGCCCTGCTGATCAAAGAAGAATGACTACTGCACTTAAAGAACCAGTTAGTGGAGATTTTTAAAGGAGGGCTGGGGGAGGGAGGATGGTGGAGGGAGTTAGGCTGAGGGGGAAATATTTATAACTGTGACATGTTTCCTTGTAATAATTTATGAGCCCACTGGAGAAAAAGGAAACACACAAACTATGAATAAAATATCCCAAATGTAAACATCATGCCTTCTGTGAATTTTCTTTAGTTAAAAATTAAAGTTGAGGTTGACTAAAGTAAATGACTACATTTTCGTGGTCTCTTATTTCCTTGATGCTAAGGGTTACCAACTGATTTACAACTTCCTGTGTTGTTTTTTAATCTATATTTGTCAGCACATTTTTAATGTCAGATTACTTAAAATAGACATCTTGGGTCTAAGAGGTCAGGAATAATAATATTATGTCGACTTTTCTAAAGACTTCATAGCACTCTACAAACATTCTAGTTTAGTCTTAAAAAAAAAGCTTTATATTTCTAAATGAAATTAATTTCAATATAGTTTTAAGAAATTTTTTGTTTGTTTTGGAGGGGTTTTTTGTTTTACTTTTTTTTTTTTTTTTTTTTTTTACTTCCAACGGATGATGACTTCAGGACTGAAGTGCAAGTCAATTGGTATGCTTTGAAGTTAAGTAAATTACATGGATAGCTTTATCCAAATAGTTTCAGCCTCCTCTTACTTAGGTAATTCAAGCTGTGAGAATAACAGGAAGTCCATGAAAAGAGAAAAACTAGAACCAAAGACTTAGGGTTCCTTCATTTATTGTAGTTTCTCTTCTAATCATTATGACTTACTGTCTCAGATGATTTTCTGCAAATTCCAGGTACTTGTTCAAAAAGAGTATTTTCAAATATAAAGCCCATGAACTAATTTCATCTTCATAGAACCTATCATAAGATATAATTAGAATGAAACATATATAAAATCAATTTTTTAAATTTATATTTGAAAATTCAAAACCAACTTCTCAAAGCAGCAAATATAATTGTGTAACTTGTCTTTATCATGCTGACTAATTTACAGATACTGATACTTAATTCTTGAAACAGGAGATAATTTAGAGTATTTCCTCAATTTTAAATATTAAAAACCATCGAACTTTAAATAGAATGCCAGGATGAAGCTAAAACACATTTATCCATGATGAGAACTTTTTGAAATACTCTACACTGAGTTCAGGGATATCCCTTTCAGAGTGTAACTTAGTTAGCTAAACAAATACACTCTGAGTGACTTTTTGTTAGTTATTTTCCAATTATTTATAATAGAACCAACCATACATTCCCTCTCTCACCCTAAGGAAGTTGCAAAATAAGGTCAATCTAAGAATCAAAGGTACAATGTTGAACTTAGCAGTTTGAAGAGGTCCGGTGTTCCAATTTTCACAAAAAAGACATGCTAAAAAATGTGTCCAATAGGCCCTACGTCCTCACCTTTGATGACATCTGTTAAAGGAAATCTTTTGGAAGTGAACTCAGTTTGGACAACCACGGGCCACACTGGATGCTGAAAAACGAAAGGTGAAAAGAGTGATATATTGGATGGGGAAGGGTGGAGAGGCAGTTTTTCTAATTTTGAAAGTTAGATGTAAACGTCTCCTTTTTTAAATAGGTGGTTTGCGTTAGTCTCGATCATGTCACAGAACAACTAACTATGTTATGCTATCTAGGTCTCCAGAGAGAAGTTATTTGGGTCTGAGGAACTCTTCAAATAAGGTGGCATTGAATACATATTTGGTAATTTAAAGGTTGTAACTATATGGAAACAGGGTGACAGCATGTTCTTATTAACAAACTCTTCTCCATTAGCTGGACTCTTGGGGCAATGTTAATTATTTCATACAGAAATATCATGGACTGATATTCTCAATATGGCTACTCTACTCTTTCTTCCAGTGCTGGCATTAGAAAGATGATCCTTTCAATAATAACAGTAATTATAAATAATAATAATAGTACACCTTTGGGTTTAATAATACTTTCCCTTTGAAGAACTCCCAGAATTTTCATCCACATTATCTAATTTGTGCTTGAAACAATTCAATGAAGTAGCCAGGTAGCAATTATCATTATCCTACTCTTACAGATAAACAAACTGAGGCCTAGGGATTTTCTTAGCATCACACAATTAGGAATAGAGCCAAGTCTAAAGCCTATAATTCAGTGGTCTATCCTCCAGATTATTGCCATCTTTAGAAAATATCTGGGTATCTGAAGAACTGTTCAATCCCTCAGGAAATGTTTACACCAGAGCCAGATCAAAACATCTTTTCCTTTTAAATTGCATTTACACTACAAGAAGGTATTTTTTTTTCCAAATTCATTAGAGAGGATTTTGTTGTCTGAAGTCATTAAGATAGGAGTACTCCGATTTCTTTTCGAATTGTAATGTTGGCCTTAAGCAGAACTACGCTTGGAAATACTAGAGATGTCTAAAATACTCTGGAATCAGTTTCTTTAGTTATTTCATTTTTTTAAAAAAATTTCAAGCCCAAGTTATAACAAGAGATCTAAATAAAAATGGGCACAAGGTGTTAACTCGAGTGTCCTAGCTGGGCTGCAATTTGGTTTACTGTGGGCCTGCCAACTTAAATTCCTCCTTGCCACTTCATCTGGAATGGGGAGTCTTCATTTCCTGTCCTAACTTTTTGTGGGTCACTGGTCACTGTTGAGGTGATCAGCGTGTGGATCTGATGGTCTCAAAGCTCTGTTAAGTTATAGATGTTCAAACTGCCAGTGTGTTGTGGATAAAAATAGAAGTTGCTATTAGATGTCTATTCATACCCTGCAGAAGCCTGGCAACATTTTGAACCTTTTCAAAATGTAAATACTGCATATTAAGCACAGGAAAGAAAATTAATGTGCTGCATTTGCAAATTTATTTCCAAGTCAAAAATGCAAAGGGGGAGGAGGACTCTTGTAGCAGAATTGATATTCTACATTTATGGGGTATATTAAGAAGTTTGTAATGGCCTGAACACAAAAGAAAACACTTTAGAAATGGATTAATTGAAGTTTCTCTGATAATCTGAGCTTTTGAATTTTCTCTCTTTTGATTTTAAATTTATGGCCTCAGTATGACATTACCAGAGTTTATTGCATTTTGCAGGTGGCACTCATATGTTGTTACTTTTTGTGTGGTATATTGTGGGCAATGGGTTACAATTTTTGTTAAAAATTTCCAGAACCACACATGTACCTCTTCATTAGACTTGCAAATAAGTAATGCCTTTTTTCAAGGGGAGAAAATAGTTAAAACATTACAGGAATTTTTGTGCCTTTTTTCCTTAGTTAGTATTGGGAAATGTTTGCAATAAAGTTTGCTTTTTGAAACTTTGACATTTTGTAGTAAGTTTTGATTTACATATGAAGTCATCATCTGACAATTTGAAACAAATGTCTTTTTAAAGCATACCAGTTTTTTGTACGTATTTCTATCGCTCCAAAAAGGTTTAACAGATTTATCTTGCTTTCTGCTGTTGAAAACAGTGGAGAGTTGTCATTTCAATGGCATTTTTAATATCTTGAATATTTTAATAATTGGATTTAATAATTTAGTAATTGCCACCTTGATCATAGATTTTATCAGTACAACCACTATCCACAAATCCGCCCACACTTTTTTTCAAAGAAAAATAAAAAATAAGTAACAATAAACAAAAACATTAAAAAAAAAAACAGGATAACAAAAACAGTAAGCCAGACTTTGTATTATCAATAACACGAACACATAAAAAAGAAAAAGAAAGCATGAAGTAACACAATTTTCAGATACAATTTTTATTCTTCTCAGACACAATAAAATCTGGAGCAGATTCTAATTCCTATAAGCACTCTTTAAACCTACACTGACCCTGTACTTAGTTCCAGGAGGACTCAAAATTCCTATCATTTATTCCCATGATAGATGTCCATTTCATATTGAATATGTAAAATCTTAAAAGTATTCTAGTGATTTCATTTGGCTTGTAAAGTAAAGATCTTGGATTTTTTAAAACCTACATAATGTTTCAGTGATGAAATTTTGTACTTACAAGTATTAAATTATGCCAAAAAGCCATTTACTTGATATTCTTTAAATACCATAGCACAATTCAACTAAAGCTCAGATTGTAGACCATCTTAAATAACACTAATGCAGTGTGCACGTAATGAACAATATAGCTAACTTAAGTTAATTTTCATGTAACAGATAACATCTGGGGGAAATGTATATTGGTAAGTTATGCAAAACTAATTTTCTAGCGATCACATCTGTAGATGTTATTTATTGTATGTTCACTTAACAGTCCATTATTCTGTTTAGAAATCTATTCTCTTCTTTATTAGAACTTTTAATGTACTCACCTTGGTTCAAATGGTCTGCTCATTATCAGAAAAAATATAAATGGCATTCACATGGAACAACATGATTGTTTTTATTATATCCATTTGTGTGCAAGCATTCAAAAATGGCAAGAGAAACACATTTATTGCTTTACATTCAAAGTAATATTTAGGGGGTATTTGAAAGTCAAGCAAAACCAATCATTTGGCCAAATGGATGTATGTGTATAATCAGAAACTCCTGATTTTTAATCTCAGCATTAGGCCTCAGGCAAGTCACTTAAAGTCTTTTCCTTTGTTTCCTGCTCTGAAGATTATGGGTGCTATTCTCTTAGAGAAGAAGAAAGGGTGCTTGCTAAATCAGGATACCAAATAGGAGCGTTTTTTTAATAAACATACTTGATCCTTTTTCTGTTTTTATTTTCCTAGGTTTAAGAGGTAACATATTAGACTTTTGAGGAAAAAAATATGAGACAATTACAATGCTACAGGAATGTATAAAAATAGTTATAAAACTAGCTTTATTTAATTTGCCTCAACTATTCATAGACTTGAGGAAATTATAACGTTCTTTCAGAAAATCTAACTTAATAAAGCTGACCATGTCTTTCTGTTTTAAATAGATTTTATTACAGAACCAGTGATGTTGTAAAACATGAGGTTTTGTTAAAAAAAATACAAAGGCCTAATTGTATTTTTTTAAGAAAGTATTGCATCAGACGGTTTCATTTAAACATATTTGCTAGCTCTCTGCTCTCACCACAATTATTGATTCTAATTTTCCTTAAACTTATTTTTTAAAAAGACTTCTTAATGGGGGGAAAATCACTACGATGCTTCTGGCACTAGGTTTATTTCAAACTATATATTTGACAGTATGTCTTCTTATTAATGAGATGACTTTATATTTACCCCCATCTAAAACTGGGGCATTTCTTTCCTTTGTAGTATCTTAGTAACAAAGCCAAATGTAACTCTTTGTGAAAGAGAAAAATGTGGCTATGATTTGGTTCACTGATAGTATGCAAAACACTCTGAAGAAATTCTCACCACAAGTTTTTGTGCAGGAATTAAATCAAATGAATACCTGTATGAGCTATGAGATATATTCATAAAAATCAAGCAAAAGAGGTTCTTGAGATAAACAGGAGTTCCACTCCACCAAAAAAAAATAAATAAAATAAAAATGTAGGGCTGGAAGTGGCCCAGGTTCCCAAGTATGTGCCCGATACACACACACACACACACACACACACACACAATGCCAAAGACCAGGAAAACTGGGTAGTTGGCAAGTAGTTCAGATGAGCCTCGTAAAGAAATGTGGACCACAGAGGTGTGAGGGACGAAACTTGCCCACAAATGTGTCTCTTGCACTTAAGTGTATGATCCGATGGAAGAAAAGGCTTGAGGGGGGAGGGAGAAATCTGTTACCACCAGGATACAGAGGTGATCTGCTGAGAACTTCCATGAGAGGATCAGAAAAAATTCGCAGAAAGTCCTAGCCTGTGTGTAGAAAAGCAGAGCTGCAAGACAGATTTGGCAAAAGCAGCAAAATAAAATTCTGCTTCAATAAAAGAAATATTTTACCTTGAAGGTTTGCTCATGCTTTCTTTCTCTGGGCATACAGTAAAAGCAGCAAACCCTATTGGGTTCCTTGCTCTCTGCTTTCCAATGGCTGACTCGCCACCACTTCCCCCAAATTCCCATTCCTCACCCTCTGTGAGAGTGTGCACCACTCATTAAATGCTTCATCATCCACCCTTGTCTCTGGATTCCCATGTGCAGCTTATTTATTTTACTGATAATGTTACAAAGAACACTAAATTATATTTAGCTGTTTCCTTTTCCAAGCTTGGTAAAATAAAGAGCAATATAAGGTGTGGGAGGATGAAAAACAAGCATGATGAAAAAAATACACAAATAATTTTGTGGGAAGAAGAAAATGTTTGCATGTCTCATTTAGGGGAAAAGATGACTTGTGAACATGATGAAAGAAAAAAATTGTTCTTCCATATTTTTTATATTTCTATTAATGTTTAGTCAATTTAAGAAGAATAATCTGGAATGATGTCACCTAACAGAATAGAGATTAAGTGATTAATAATAATCAGTAATTTCCAAGTACAGCAACATGATGACATAGATACTGAAAACTGCACAGGCTGAGAAGTCAGCACAGCAGGGTTTAACTCCCAGCCTGGGCCCTAGGTGATGATTGATGATTTGACCTTAAGTCAACTATTTAATCTCTTGGTTTCCAAATTGCCTTGACTATTAACTTCTATCTAATACTTCAGTCTTTCTCTAGATTTACTAAGCAGCAACTTCCTATAAAATCGAACTAAAGTTAATAATATGAATTCAGTATGAAATACATTGGGATGACTAAGCATTAGCTTAAGTTTTCAGGACATTCCCAAACCTATCTAAATAAAAAAAATTATAAATATTCAATTATTAATATTCATAATGTTTCAATCATTATGAAACATTACAACCTGTAAGTTATACATCATCACATGTTTAACATGCAAGTTAACTTGAAATATTGTGGAGAAGAGGTTGGATTATGGACAGTGGGGAAGGTATGTGATATGGTGAGTGCTGTGAAGTGTGTAAGCCTGACGATTCACAGACCTGTACCCCTGGGGCAAATAATACATTACATGTTAATAAAAATAATCAATCAAAAATAATAATTAAAAAAAAAGAAATATTGTGGAGAAGTTAGAAATGAATGGATGATGATTTCCAGTTTTTCCAGGTCCTGGAGGATGGTAATTAGCTGGTGATTTTATGCATTTCCAGACTTTTGTCTTTAAACATGTATGTTCATGGTTTGACTTTGTCAGCACATGGTGGGTAGCTTCACCTCTAGGCCTCAAAAGCAAGCTCACTGTATAAACGAGAACATCAACGTACTGATGTACAGTGAGGAATTTAATAGGGCATGAAGATCAAAGCACTGAGCTCAGCACTTCTTTATAGATCAATGGAGATAGGAAGTCAAATTATGATCAAAATGTTGCTTGTCAGAATCAGAATTTTAACAAAACTAATTAAATGATTCAGATGTTTGCCATCATCAGTACGTTCCTCTCTTTCTCACCTTCAAGTCATGGTGGGATGGACACCACTTAAGTTGACTTCTTTGACTCCTATTTCTTCATTTCCAGTTTTGACCAACCATTGCCCTCCCTCAGTTTTGCACACTTGCTACACAATTCTGAAGTGCTCCTGGTGGTCTTGCCTTGCCCTCTGTGTTTTTGGTTGGTTTTGCAGATCTCCTCTCTGATTCATAGTGTACTGACTTTATGCATTAACCTTCAGTCTTTATTGTCCTTATCACCAAGTTCTCGGTGGTCACTTTGCCATTGCCCCCAAGAATGGTCACACTCTGCTGATTAACGTTGATCACCATTAGGCTGTTGGTAAATATTTCAAGCACCCAAACTCTGCCAGGACTGGAGAAGGTATACAAAGGATCTAAAACATGGTCTCTACCTACAGAGAGCTTGTAGGAAACAGGAAGGGGACACTGATGCATAAAACAATTAAAGATAAAAAAAAAAAACAATTAAAGATCAAGGCAGTATAAAATGAAGTCCTAAGCCACATAGTATAGAAAGAGAATAAGACAGTGGGAAGAATAAAATGCTAATTATCAGATACAGAGAACAAAAAGCAACAGAGAACTAAGAGGGCAGTGATGTCAAGAATTCAGAGGAGATAGCACTTAAAAAATAATAGACTTGGAACTATGTATAAACATATGCATACTTATGTAAAAATTTTATGTTACATTAATTATACATAATTATGTATATATATAAAATTATATAATTTTAATTAATTTAATTGATAATAGATATATGATGTATGTTATATAATATGTGCTATGTATTATATAGATAATATATAATACATATATTATATAATATGTGCTATGTATTATATACTATATATTCATTACAATATATAGAGAGAGATGAATGAATTGGCCGAAATTATGGTTAGTCACCAAAGGCTTTTTCATAATACAGCTCTTTTCTTCCCCTCCAGCAAGTGTTAGAGGTTGTCAAGCCTTCGGGTGGTCTCTTCCCAGATCCTCTAGAAGAAGGAATTTCATTTGATATTTATTCAACATTCATAGAGACACCCCCAAAACTGGATACAGAAATGAAGGTAGGTTTCCTTCTGTCTCTTAATTCACCTTGTTTCAGCATTATATTCTCTATGGGCAGGAGGAAAAAAAAAATGCTCTTCCATTGTCTTTCCCTCTGATTTTTCCCAGCTCAATATAAACATTTCTTTTAGGGTTGACTAGCTGGTGGGCCAGCTGAGGATGGCTCAGCAATTTTAATCTCTCTACTTTCACTTTCCTCAAAGTAAGCACTGATTAGCGGCACCATGACTTGATCTGTCCTGATGCTCATGAATAACAGAAATGCAGGATAACATCCAATCAAAACCTTCTTCCAGATTGACATCGTTCCTTGTAGAAAAGCACCCAGGAGAGGTCTGAGGGCACATATAAATCACGAATGTTCCAGAAGTCACTTAAGTGTGCTTTCCTTTTAATATTCCAGGGATTGGATCAAGAACAAGGCCCTGAGGAATCCCAGTCAGAAGCCAACACTTCCGCTGAGGATCCTTTAGTGGGTTTCACCATCAAGGATATAAAAGCAGTGTTGGATCAAGTCACAGATGATATTGTAATTGGCATTCAGGTACTCACCCTTGATAGTGTGCTCACTTACTTTATTATTACTGGTTAATTAGCCAGCCTGAGCTTTAATGTCTGTAAACACTACCCACACTCTGCCAGCAAGAGTGATACCTACCATGGAGGACTTCAATTTCACATCTCCATGTAATTCACAGTTGAGTCATTGGAGACTCAATAAGATCACAAAAAAGATTCACCAACAGCACCTAGGGGTGGGGTGTATTGCCAGTTTCCAAAATCCCCCATCATCAGAACCCAAAAAGTAACACAGTAAAGACTCCACGCCTGTCATACTGTAAACATGGCTCATGAAAGAGTAAACCGAGTACAAACATGGAATTTCAACCACGATTCTTAGGTAAGTCTTCTCACCAAATTTGTAAAGAGAGGCCTTAAAATCCTTGAACTCCCTGTCAGGTAATTTGTTCATTTTTAAGTACCATTAGTAGCTAAGCCATGTTCACCAAAGGCTGCCTGGAAATGGGGATGGGACAGCTATCCCGGTAGTTCATGGATCAATCAGTTTAACTTTATGTTTAATCTTTTTTTCCTGTCCAAACAAAACAAAAACCCATCTTTTACTGAACACAAAGACTTAACATCATTTTTCAGGCAAAATGGTTAAGTAAGTGAATTGCATATTTTAAGAAGATTTATGATTTCTTGTAGAAATGACCATGAATCAATAGAACAACATACTACATGGTTAAAATATTAATGCATCTCAGGGAGGGATTTAATTTTTATCTGAAATATGAGATGATATATGAAAAGCACATCATATTAACAACTAATTTAGAGAGAGCAAAAGATTGGCTTGGTATAAGCATACCTTGTTACTTGTCTAATCATCAAACGTTAATGCACTATTTACATGAACGTTTAATGATTCGATACAAACAGAATCAGCCAAAGTCCTCAGCTTAATAAGGGGTGTTTAGTGTTTACCAGAAATAGTGGTAGAACACGTTTTACACAAAGCTTTATTGTTAACAATCCCATGAATGTAATAACTGGTTACTGTGTGGAAGGGCAGAGTGCAGTTGAATTAAACTGAGTTCAGAACATATCTCCTTTTTAGATTTGATAACATTTCATCTAAATATAGTTTATGTATAATCATGGCCCTGGGCTCCTTTGCCATCCTGCAGCTCTGAAATTATTGCTGAGGAACTACTAGACAGTAATAGAATTGTTTGCAGGCCCCCAAAATTGAAAACATCTTTACCAAGGCCATGTTCCATGTAGTGAGCAGTATATTTTTAACTGTTCATTGAATTTTTTTTTAGCTGTTAGAGTTTGCAACACTTATTCCACTACTCTATAACAGAAAGAATATGATTACTGTGTGCATGTGTTATTGTCTCTTTGGCCTGAAGCCAACCTTGCTGGCCCTGGAAGTTCATTAGCTGGTTCATCTAAATGCAATTAGGCATAGAAAGGACTTAGACCAGAGGTGATGGGAGCAGATCTTTTAGGTGCCACGATCCTTTCCATTTTAAGTGGATTCATGGACATTAATCTGGGCCAAATTACTGCCGATTTTCCAATAAAATGGCTTGATGATGTGGATTTATACAATGTCTCAAGATATAGCAAACCCATTTATGTCTTTTCTCTCAACAGTCCTGGTAAACTACATGAGAATGAGTCAGGCAGTTCCCTGATAAGTAAATTGGAAAATGATAGACATGGAAAGACTAAATAATTTATCCAGCATTTCCAGGGTCAGAAACTGTTGAAAGGCCCCGAATGGGAGCTGTGACCTGGATTCTAGTTCAAATCCCAGTGTTATCCACAAAAACCACACAACCTCTAATATCACAACCAGACTACTTTGGACTTTAATACTCCAGTGGTGTGGCATGATTTCAGTGTTTACCCTTGTGTCTTGGTCAAGTCCCAAGTTTAATTACTCTCTGCCTACCTAAAAATTTTCCCCTGTTTTAGATAGGTAGGTTATTTTCCCCTTCTAAACCCTGACTTCCAATGTTGCTCGCTCTTAAAACTGCAACATTCCTGTTCAAAGGTAGCCACATGTCAGTGGTCAGGGTAGGAACATGCTGACTGGCTGTAGGAACATTTAATGAATTAATATTTGCAAGATGTTTTCAATTTTCCAATAGTTTTTTTTTCTCCTTTATTTAAGAGCCATGCTGTTATTATAATTTTTGGAGGAAAAGGCAGTAGAGAATTCATGTTTTGAATCCAGTTTTTTTAGAGCTCCTTCTCCAGTGTGGTTTCAGGCATTTTTCACTTTCTATAATTCAGAAATTTCAGAGAATGTAGTGTGAATCTTTAAATTTTTTTATGTTAATCCACTTACTTTCCCATTGACGCACTTTATAGTTCTAGAGATTTATTAAGAATGAAGTTATCTTGGCCCTGAGATGTTAATTAAAATTATACTGAATAGAGAAAACATTTTAAGCTTATATAGTTTAGGTATTATAATTTTAAGGATACATTCAAAATGAAATTATTTTGGCCCTGAGTTGTATAATAAAAATTATACCCAATGGAACAAACTTTAATATATTTAAAGAATTACGTTTCAGAGAAATATGAATACCAACACTAAATTCTTACATTAAATGTTGGCTGTTGGCCCTGTCCAAGCAACAGGGCAAAATAATGTAAAAACCTTGAGGGAAGTTTGCCATCTTGGGACTTGAGGTATTTTTAGGTCAACTTGAATTTCCAGGTTAGAAAAACTGAATGGGAGAACACCTCAAGGTAGTGGTCAGTGAGAGGATACTGAGCCCAGGTCATAGGTTTCCTTTTCTTTTTTTAATTAGGTCTTTTATTATTATTATTATTTTAAGATTTTATTTATTTATTTGACAGAGATCACAAGTAGGCAGAGAGGCAGGCAGAGAGAGAGGAAGAAGCAAGTCCCCCTATGAGCAGAGAGCCCAATGTTGGGCTTGATACCAGGACCCTGGGATCATGACCCAAGCTGAAGGCAGAGGCTTTAACCCACTGAGCCACCCAGGCACCCCGGTCATAGGTTTTCCATTCTTACCTTAAAAGCAACAGAAACTTTCCCTATGCTAGTAGTTGTGGGATAGCTAATCATCTGCTCAGCAGCATTTGAAGAATAACATGGAGATGTGGTAGACTAATGACAACCTCATTCTTGACCAGAGCAGGAGGCTTTTCATCCAGGCTCTGCAGGTTGTACCTGAACTGAAGTACTGATCACCATGGTCTAGAGATCTGAGATGTATCTCCCCTTGTCAGCACACAATGCTATTTGGCACGGACCGTATCCTCACGAGGCTTCTCCCCCAAGCCCACACCTGTGTCAATGATTTTTGTTTCAGTGAAATACCAGAGAGGTCTCCGGGTTAATGTGCAAACACTGGTGACACAGTAAAACAGAAGCTGGAGTCCTTAGTTGAAAGAAATGAAAGTATAAGTGGACATAGAACATATTAATTGAAATGGGAAGAGTTAATTAACTGCTTAGTTAGAGTAGTGTTTCTCAATCCTTTGGAATTGTGGCAAGATTATTTCTTCAAACCATTTCAATTCCTATATCGTCTATTACGTTGCACACCAGAAAGAAGCAGGAGTAACATATTTTAAAAATATTTCACAAAGCCATACTACTGAAATATAACATTGGTGAATATATCAGAAAATTAGGAGTTGGAATTACAAATTTAAAAGTTAGCATGTAATGTTAACATACTTAATTTTTAACTACTTAATTTTTCAGGTAAGAACTAATACCCAAGGTGGCTAAGTGACTTATCCAAGGTTACATAACTAAATTAATCCACCTCCTAAACCAGTGCTCTTTCCACCTCTACTAAAACCATGACCAAGGGGATTAGTGATTTCTGAAAAATGACAGAGTTCCTTTGTAATCTGGAGGCCCATGTTCATTCTTCCTTGCCTCCTCACCCAACCACCAAGAAAGGAAGAAGGATAAAAATGAGAAACCAGAGGCCGGAGCCTCAGGTAGGGCTTGATAAAACTTGAATCGGGGCACCTTGGTGACTCAGTCGGTTAGGTGTCTGACTCTTGATTTCAGGTCAGGTCATGATCTCAGGGTGCTGAGATGGAGCCCCTTGTCAGGACTGCACTCAGCAGGGAGTATGCTTGAGAGTCTCTCCCTCTCCCTCTGCCCCCACCTCACGCATGCATTCTCTCTCTCTCTTTCAAAAGTAAATAAATCTTTTTTAAAAATGATAACAATGAAAAAAAAAACTTGAATCAAAAAGACAGATACTCACATAAGGATCCAGAATTGTTAACATCAATGATCTTTTCAGAAATATTGATTCTGACCATGAAAGTGAAACAAAATCTTATCCGATAAGGTAACCAGGGTGTACACTTCAAAACTATCTATTACAGTTACACTCATAAATAAATAAAGGAGAATGAAAATTTATATGTAGCCCAAAACAATATTTGATTTTTTAAATGTATTCTGTATAAATTGAAATAACAGAAGTTTCTCAAAATGCAGTAACCCCGAAGACATCAAATTATGTTATAGATGTTAACATTCTAAACTTCAAATTGCTTATTAATAGTTATGTGTATGAACTACTCCTAGTACGGTCATAAACGTTTCTTAAATCACCTAAACAAAACACCAGTTTTGCCACATTACTCACCACTGGCTTCTTGATACATAATTTTATTATTTGTCATGAAAAAGGGAAGACATTTCCGGGACTACTGATGTTCAGATAATGTGGAAGGATTTCTGGAATTGTGCAGGTAGTAATGTCAGCCCACAGAATATCACTGCCAGAGGCTAAATGCTATCACAGCTGCAGCAAACACTCAAACCTGTCAGCAATCATGTACTTTTTTCTACCCAAACTGTACCACAAAGTGGCATAATTCCAGGAGTTATAATGTATGATGAATATTCTTAATTATGAGAGCTGTTCTAATTGTGAGATTATTTGTGTTGTGATTTCACAACAGAAGCTTTCTGAGATCTCATTTAGAAGGTATTACACAGGAGACAAAAACATCATGGCACAGGGGTGGGGGAACCACGACGCCGCACTCACTGAGCCCAGAGCAGTTATTCTGATTCGGTGCTTATTGGTAAAGTCTGTCTGAAAATACAGATAATTATCCTATCTCCCAACACAAGGCTATGTGAAAAATGGCTGTCCAAATACCACTTCCTGTTCACAGCAGCCATGCTATACGTCGGGAATGTGCACAGAAATATGATAAAGTTTATCACATCACTACAGGCTGAAACATGGCTCTGTCTGCAAAACAGGAAGGTGTGTGAGGGATAATGTCTGTCTTTAGGCACTATAGTATGTCAAAACCACAAAGACAATGTGCAGCAAAAGATAGCTCCATCATAACCACTTTTTTATGATTGTCTTCACAGACCAAGATAAACGAAAAGCTGCAAATACAGGAAGAGGCCTTTAATGCACGAATAGAAAAACTGAAAAAGGCCTGAGGACCCAGTACAAGGAGAGTGATGCTAAACTTCACAGAAACAAACACAACCAGCCAGAATAATAGACCCTCCTGAGCAGCTGAACTCCTTCATTTTGTTGGGAGAGGAAAACCAAGACCCACATTTTATTATCTGAAGTAATTAGAAAAGTACTGGCCCCCATTTTGCTATCTCCTGTCCCATAATAGCCTCCAAATTTATGGCACTAAGGGTAATAAGGACATTTTGTATACAAGAGTTTGGAGAATTATATATAAAAATACAATTACTTTTACGGTACTCCTTTGACATTTTGACTAATAAATGCTATTCATCTTCAGGGAAAATGAAGCCAACTTTTTTAAATAAGGAAAAATAATAATAATTTTATCCATATTGACCCAGTGAGCTGCTGCATTACTGGAGCCCTGTGAACAGATACGACACTGCCAAGGAAAAAACATGCTAAACAATAGTAATTAAAATGCATATACTATGGGTTTTTTTCTCCCCCTTAAATCACTTGGTTTTCTTATTTAAACGTTTCAGTGTGAAGCCAATTTTCTGAAATTATATAATGCAGTTTGAAGCACTTTAATTTATTCTGTACTGTATTTGTTATTTCTAATCTTGTTACTCTCCCAGGAGAATACATGACCTATATAAAAAGAAGCAATGTATAAATGGTTATTAAAGACCAACCTATATATAGATTGTAAAAATCTTAAATACAAATCAAACTCACAGAGCTCTTAAAATTAACTATTCTATTGCAGTAGAATGATTGAAAACATCCCAAGCCCTTAAATACGTTTAGTAAAATATGATTTTAGAAGAAAAATATCCATTTGCCAACTGATTGTTTCAGGTTGGATAAATTCAAATAATAGCTAGCTAGATCCTTTCCAAATTGCTTAGACTTCGGAGTATCTGAGAAAGGAGAGCATTACTGGGAAGGGGAGAGCTCCTTCTAGAACTTCCTCGTTTAGGAGCACTGGGTGGCTCAGTCAGTTCAGCGTCTGCATTTTGACTCAGGTCATGATCTCCCGGGTCCTGAGATGGAGTCCCCCATCAGGCTCCCCGTTTAGCTGCTTCTCCCTCATCTTCTGCCTGCTGCTCCCCTTGCTCTCTCTGTCAAATAAATAAACAAAATCTTCTTTAAAAAATAAATTTTGAGTTGATAAAGGAATATACACACTCAGTTAAAGACAATGACAACAAAGTGTAGACAATGAAAAATACATTTCACCCAAGCTGGGTACCCCCATTTCTCTCCCTATGAGGCGAACATGGCTTCCAGTAAATTCTTTTTTTTTAAGATTTTAAGAATCTTTTTAAATAATGCTGAGTTTGGTCCCAGGACCCTGGGATCATGACCTGAGCCAAATGCAGCCATTCAACTGACTGAGCCACCCAGGCGCCCCCCAGTAAATTCTTGAGGAAGTATTTTTTATCCATTTAAATAATTGGAAACTTGCATAGAGTGATCAAAAAAAAAAAACGTAATTTGCATTGTTCTTTACATGGATCGTTTCATCAAATAATATATTTTGGAGATAATTCCCTATCAATACATTTTAATGACCATACAATATTTCATTTTATCAGTTCCATAAGTTTTTAAACTAGTCCTATTGATGAACTTTTTATTGCTTCCAGTAACTTACCAGCACAATGCTACTTTGCCATTTTTATGAACATGTATGATTGTACCTGTAAGATGAATTCCTAGAAAGGGAAATTTCTAGGTCAAATTTAATGCCTTTCAAATATATTTCACCAACAGTGAAATGAGAATACTTATCACTACATTGTTACCAACAGCAAGCATTGGCCAGTTTTTTAATCTTTGGTATTCTCATAAGTAGAACATAATGTCACACTGTTGTGTTAATTTGCTTTTATCTTCTTATTCCACACAGATTGAGCAACACTCATATGTTTATAAGCAAGTGTGTGTGTGTGTTTGTGTGTGTGTGTGTGTGTGTGTGTGTGTGGTAAATCCTCCTGATAACCCTAAGGCAGAGAAAGATAGGTATTATTAACCTCATGTATGATTGTACCTGTTGCGGAGCCTGAAGCTTAGAGAAATTATTAACTTGAACCAAGTTGCACAATTAATAATGGATGGATCAGGGCTTTAAACCCAGGTCTGACCTATTTTATAGATGAGGAAACTGGAACACAGGAAAATTTTAGGTACTTTTCCCATGATCACACAGCCAGTAGGTGGTAGAAACAGGTTTTGAATTTAGGTCGCTATGATTATAAAACCCACATTCTTCACCTTAATCTTCACTGAGCTATCTCATTGTCAATATGAAACAAAGTGAAAACTGGCCTTTCTTTTTTGTAGTAAGTTATAATAAAGGAACACACTAATTTTGTTGTTGCCATATTAAGTATTTAGAAAAGTTGCCCAAGAAAAGCAAGTATAACTCAGCTCTGTTCATTTGTTCATTCATTCATTCAATCATTATCCTGTCCATAGCAATTGAGTACCAGGGCAATGAGTAGTGAGCCAAACAGACATGGTCTCCGCCCCCAGTAATCTAGTAGAGGAAACAGTTAATATTAACTGTGATTAACTGTTTAAGCTTTGGGGAATTATGAGAGTATTGAACAAAGAAGTTCGGAAGGTCATGACATGTTCCACTGGTTTTGACATTTGGGCTGGGAACTGAGGGATACCTAGAATAACTAGACAAAGAAGGTAAAGGAAGAGGAATTTCAGACAGAGAATTATGTGCAAAGTCCCTGGGACACAAGGAGAGGCTGAACAAGTTAGACACAGTCAAAGTTCTCTCAGGGTCCCATAGACCACATTATAGAATTTCATTTTTAAGCTAACAGCAACGGAAACTTGTTGATAAATTTAAAATAGCAATTGACATCCGATTCGTATTTTTTAAAAGGTCATCTCCCTGGTGCTAGGACTTCAATCCATGGAGATAAGGAAAATAGTATTCTCGTAAAAGGATTCCTACTGCTAATGATGCTAAGCTCTACTTCTTAGCCATTCCTACAAGTGAGAGACATAAAGAAAAATTTTGACTTTTTGAAGTCACAGAGTTCACCTACTTGAAGCAGTCTTTGACACAAAGGCAGCCTTCTGAAGAGCCAATTAAAAACCAATACTAACCTATTACTTAGACAAGCAGCAATCTTTCTCTTAGCACCCACAGTAAGATCTCTTTCTTCCATCTGCAGGAATAATGTGAGGCACTTTTTTCCTCACCTCCACGATAAGTTTCAAAGAGAAAATATGTTCATTATGTTATGAACAAGCCACAGACTGCCACAATTTCAGGTACTTGCAGGCACTGTGGCGCCTATATCTAGCTGTGGAGTCATTTTTCCAAAATCCGAATATAAAGCCCCTATTTCTATCCTCCATTTGATTGGAACCATTCAACCATCCTGGTAGATAATAAGTTTGCATGTTCTTAGATTGCATTTCATTATGCTTCAGTTCCCCTAGAGAATAAACGTGCTCCTTTTCCCAACAATTGTAGAGGAGAAATACTTTTGACATCTCAAATTTCAGAGAGCCTCAGGAAGACGTCCCTCTTCTGGACATCAAAGTCTTTATTATTTTTTTTTTTCCTGGACATTGATTTGTTAAATAAGAGAAGGCTGTACTCCTTTGTGGCAGCCAAAATATCTATTAATTTAAGTTTCCTAAGCAAAAAGGAATCTAAATCAAAATAATACCATCTTGTTGGAATTTAAATTCCAAAACAAAGAAAGAATACCAAAAATCTTTTTTGTTTTTAGGGTCCCTCCTTTTTTCATGGAAGTACCAGCAGTGGAGATTGGCTTATCTTTTTTCTTGGTTAGAGCCACCAAAGATTTTTGTATTATTTTACTTAATTTTAGCTTCAGAGAATGTTCAGTGCTGATATTTCCAAGGCTCGTTTGATGTTTGTTTCTTCTTTTGAATATACTCAGGTCACTTTCTAGCTAGGACAAACAAAATAAGACAGATAAGGTCCTTGACTTGCTGGAGTTCATGGAATTGATAAAGTTTATAATCTAGAAGCAGATGTAAACAAAGAAAGAAATAAGAGGATCTTAGATAAAAATACATGCTGCTAATAATTAACACAAAGCTATGGGATAGAAGGTTGCCATATCTAAAAAAATATATACATAATTATAACCACAAATGCTTAGTGGGATAGCCCGAAACCCAAATAAACCCACCTACTTAACAGAATCTTGGTCTGAATCTTCCTTGCGAAAGAATTTCAAATAAATTAATAGATATTCTACTCCAAAAGAGGAGGAGCATAACTCCCGTCATTACATGGGGGCTGCTCAGAGTGACTTCTTTCCAAAGAATACAGTATGGAGAGATTACCTTAGAGTTAAGAAACCTGATGAATGCTACTTCCTCCATATAATCAATATCAACATCAATAGTCAAAAATCATGTTGATGTCATATACGCTTGATATGAGTTGATGAAAATAGTACTTTCCTCACAAAAACCAATAACCCTTGACTAACCATGAGGCAAAAATCAGGCAAATTCCAGTAGAAGAATATCCTACAACATACCCTATCAGTACTCAAAACCATCAAGGTCAGGGGCACCTGGGTTCAGTTGGTTAAGTGTCTGCCTTCAGTTCATTTCATGATCCCAAGGGTCTAGGATCAAGCCCTGCATCTCCTCAGACTCCCTGCTCAGTGGGGAGTCGTCTTCTCCCTCTCCCTCTGCCCCTCCCCCTTCATTCCTGTTGTGTCTCTTGCTTTTTCTCTCAAATAAATAATTAAAATTTTTTAAAAAAAATCAAAATCACCAAAAACAAGGAAAGTGTGAGAAAATGTCATAGCCAGAGGGAACTTAAGGACACATGAGAATAAAATGTGGAATCCTGGATGAGATTCTGGAACAGAAAAAGGAAATCTAAAGAAATATGAATATGAACTTTTACTTAATAAAATCATATCAATATTTGTTCATTAATAGTACCAAATGTGCCATACTAATGCAAAACTAATAAGAATAATAGTAATTATCAATAATAGAAACTGTGGACAGGGAGGGGAGCAATACACAGGAAGTCTCTGTACTATCCACTTAATTTTTCTGTATATCTAAAACTGTTTTTAAAATCATCTATTAATTTAAAAGTATCTCAGTCAAAACAAAATTAGTTAGGAGGAAAGATATCCCTAGTCAGATTTCACCTCTGTTGTAGTGACATTCCCTTCCAGTGACACATGAAAAATCGGATATAGCCATCTTGCAAACTGGCAGGAAAAAGAAATGCTAATAAAGAAGGTCAAAGTGATAAATTCCATTTTTAAGAGAAACTTCAAACATCATCAGTCTTGGGCCTCACCTTACCTTCTCAGTTCCATAGTACATTTCATACTTTCTAAAAATGTGTATAACTCATAAAAGCAGAGGGTGTATGGGTTTCTTTTAAGTACCCAACTCTACAATATAACATGATAATATGGTCTATCAGCTAAACTTAAATAAAAACATCAACCATTTGAAGAATAATCCCAGTCTCTAAAGGTGTTCTCAACAAAGTAAGTTTCCTCTAGATCCCACTAAGACTTCTCTCAATGAACATTTCTTGATTTATATAATATGGGCATAATATAGAAAGTGCTGTCTTGAAATAGAGAGAGGATAGATGATAGATTAGATAGACAGATGATACATAAGTGATATCCAATAACTTAAAATCAGGCATGGCAATGATCTCCTGCCATTATACCACAAAAAAAAAGGTTAAAATATCCTGGATATTAATCTTTTTTTATTGATTATCAATCTCAAAATTTAAAAAAACTCCTGTTCATATATCAATAAATTTTATATGAATGCCTTGTCATTCCTATTGTCCCTCCTAAAACCAAGTTTTAAATTCAACCAGAATAAAAGTAACATGGTGCTCATTTTCGGACCCCAGAGAGAAGTTAATCTTATAATGATCAACAAAATGTTTGTGGCTTTTGTTTCCTTATCTTTTTCTGTATAATGACTGATACTATTATTTTTTATTAACCCTATCCAATCCCCTTTTCAGTTGTTACTGGACTTCATGGGTTAAGATACAGTTAATGTTTACACTGAAATTCAAAGTGAAACAATAAGAGTGTTCTCACTTTACCTTGCCAGACCCAGAACTTGTTGCATCTGCTTAGGAAATGTAGCTGAGTGACTAAACAAATGTGAATACCCACAGGATTCAGTTTTCAAATAGAAGGACCACAGGACCATGGTGACGAAGTTCTTGAACACCATCTAATTCAACCCTGTCACAATGAAGAAACTGAGCCCTGACAAGGGAAGACTTTGTGATCATAGTTAATTTGTAGCAGGACCCAGAATAGAATAGAAATCATTCATTCATTCATTCATTCACTCACTCATTCAAACATGCTTATGTTCAACACATGTTTAGTAAGTTTCTTCCAGGGTAAGAATTGACACTGAGCACATGTAAGCTAAAACAGACAGAACCGTTGACCTCATGGAGTTTATAGTCTATCGAGAGAGGTAGATTTTAATCAGTCACACAAGCAATTATAAAAATGTAACTGTAATGGGTGTTATTAAAAAAAAGATATATTCTTGCAATGAGAGCTTATTTAGAGAATTATGAGCAAATCAAGGAAGGTTCCACTGGGAGAGTCACATTTAAAGGCACTAATGAAGCAAAAAGGGCAGAAAAGAGTTTTTGGACCAAGGGAACGCCAAGTGTGAAGAACACAGGAAGTAGAGACTGTGAAAAGGGGTGTGCGTGGCCAGAGCCTCAAAAGTGAGCAGGGGTATTTTCCAAAATTGAATATGCTTAGGTAAATGGAAATTGGATTATGCAGAGTCTTGTATGTCAGGCTAAAGAGTTTTGTCTTTGTCCAAAATACAGTGAGGAGTTATTGAAACTTTTTAAGAGATTTAAGTGGTTGGTGAAGGACAAGCCCATTTACCCTATGCCAAGATGGTTCTAATTCTAATTCTAATTCTAATTCTAATTCTAATTCTAATTCTAATAATCTAACTAGTGGGGAGAGTGGAGAAGAGACCAGGGAGGATGGGGTTACCCGTCTAGGAGACTTTGCCAGCCTGGTGCTCTGTTATACTACGTATGTGTCAGAAGCCATCCACCAAAATCCACTCTCCTAGAATGGCAGGACTCTGTTTCCCAGGTCACGTGGCAGTTGGGTGTGAACGTGTAACTAAGCTCCAGCCAGAGAAATGTGAACAGAAGTGAAATGGGCTACTGAGGCTGTTGCCCAAGACCAGACAACATCTCTCCTTGTTCTTTCTTCCACCTTTCTGCTGGATGGCCGTGAGGAGAGTGACATTTTGAAGGTAATAGAGCAACTGTCTGCCTAGATTCCTAAATGACCCCATGGCAAGAAACACTTCCCAACCCAGATCCCGTGTCCAGACTGTCTTATGAGAGAGAAATGAGCTACCACTTCTTAGGGTGACTTCATTCTGGGGTCTATCTGCTACAGCAATTTAGCATGCCCTAATTAACTCAGTGAATATGTCTGTCTGTGTTCATGCATATGCACTATGTCTCATATGGGTCAGTGTCTATAAACTGGGAAAACAACTAGCAAATTCATTAACTAGGGACCTGCTTTAGTTTTATTACATAAGGTAATTACTTCTTAGTTTATATAAGCCCACAGCCCCTCCTAGACTGACATTCTATGAAATAATTGACTGAGCCTCACAAGTGTGATGAATTGTACACCCAGGAATTTCCCATGAGAGGACACACCTTAAATAGTTTCTAGTTTAAGCAAGGCCAGTAAATTTTTAAATGTTTGTGGTTAGTTAGGGATTACTCTAATATAATAAGAAAAGTATAAATAAGACTCTAAATTATTAATTCGCTAATAATTTTTTCTTTCAGCCAAGGTTATTTCCTGAGTTGAAATACTCTAATTCACTGAAAATTGTTTACTAAATACTTCTACAGGAACCTCATAAGACCTACATTGAGCAAATATTGATATTTTGGGTGCTATCAATATTAACTATATTTATTTCTAAAGACCAATGTGTATTTCTGAAGTATTATTCTCATTTGGATAGTCTACAAGTTAAAATAAAAGACACACTCAGATCATAGACAAAGTTGGGAATAGAAAATTGAGATTCTGTCGGAAAAAAAAAAAAAAAGAAGAAGAATGGTCATTGGGCTAGCAACTCCATGCGTACTCCATCTCCACAACACCTCATACTTCAGGATGTCCTACCATGCTCGGCATTTTCCAATTCCAAATTTAGATAGAGTGATAGGTAGATGAGAGAGAGAGATCTTTTCCTCCTTTTCAAGGATTATGCTACTGGTGCTGATTATTATCTCTACGGATGGGTGTGGTTTTTAAAATGTTTGCCATCGAAGAAGCTAAATGTATTCCAACATGCCTATGAAAAATAACAAGAAATTGTTGAAACCAAACCTTTTCAGCTCTTAAGGTGCTGGATTCATATTGAATTATTATTATCATTTCCTTTCTGCTGAAATTTTGATGACATGGTCATCATTCATTCAAGTGTGGCCATTTCAGATTCAGTTAAGTGTCTTTATTCAAGGCATCCTCATAGGCTCCTTTATTTGTTAGAACTATTTCAAAATGAATAGCCAGATGAATCATCAAAGCATTGCAAAGCAAAACTCATGTGTCAGGGCTAAACTGAGGAAACAGAACAAACAAAAAGATGAGGCAATTACAGGCTTGGGAAATTGTTTATGATATAATATTGAATGAAAAAAAGGAAAAATCTATCATTTAATATGAAATGTGTGTTGTGGAGAAAATCTGATAGGCAAAGAAAAAGCATTCAGACAAAATGGGGGTTATCTCATGGTGGTAAGATTACAGGGGATTCTTACATTTTTTGCAGTATTTTCCATTCATTTCATATTAACTTTTTTTTAACTAATAAGAAAGAAGCACTGCTTTTACTAGGCTTAAGTTATCCCCTAGCCTGCACTGTCATCACCCTTTTGCCAGCACCTGGGCCAACCCCCTGGAAGAGGGGAAGAGTTGGGGCAGGCCTGGAGTCTCTAGAGCAGAAAACATTAGGAGATAGCAGGTACCTTTTGGACCAGCGCAAGCACCGAGAGCTGCCCAAAATGTCTGCTGTTCTAAAAAAGCTCCCGGTCTTAACATTAGCAGGCCCATGGTGTTGGGTAAGTGGACACATTGCCCATTTAGTAGTGAGATGACTTCTAGAGCTGGATTCCACAGAGGATTCTCTGTTGGAAGGAACTGCCTACTGGCAAGCATGTCACATAACCCCACTGGGCTTTGGGTTATGACTGACAACAGGTAAAAGGACGTGACATTGAAAAGCCTTTTCCTAAAACTCCCTGATTTAAAAAAACTAGTCTTAAAGGAACACAGCATGTTGAAGAATGTCTCATTTTGGCTTAAAATTGAAAGACCAGATGTATTCTCATCTAAGCCAAGAATGACACAAGGGTAGTAAGCAATGAAGTAATTACATATATGAAGACCTGTCTAATATCTGTCTCCCTGTCCAGGCTATAGCTCTAGGAGGACAGTGACTGTGCTCTGTCTCCAACATCTAGCACAGTGCCTAGCAGAGTAGGTGCTTCATGAATATTTTGTAGATGGGAGAGCAGAGAGCAAGCAGACACATTGGCTGGCTGGCTGTTTTCACCACCGGTATTGAACTTTTCCTAACACTACAATAAGACAACATATGGAAATTAAAAGTATAATTAACACAAAGCTAAAATTATTATTGTTTTTAGATCATATGATTATCTACATTGAAAACCCATGAAAAAACTGTTTTAAAAAAATAAGAAAAAGCTAAAAATAAATATTAAAAATAGATTTTCTATAAATTAATGGATTCCAAAATACAATGGAAAAAAAATCTCTTATAGTAATAACACAAATACCAAATACTTCAGGTGGAAATAGGAAACGTAAAGAACCGGCTGAGGAAGAACATAAAACTCTCCTACAGGGCGTTTTGCTAGATGTAATGTTTAAATATAGTAAAAATGTCTTTTTAAGTGTAATTCCACTGAAAATCTCAGGGTCTGTAATTGCAAATGCCAGTCTGCGATCAACATGAATGCTGAAAGAATAAAAAAGGGCAAAGGCTTTCCAATTTAAAAATGTGACAAAGCTAAAATACTTTCAAGTATGATATTAGTGAAAAAAAAAATAGTCACCAAATTAAGAATTTGTTTTACAGTGAAACTTACCTGGTGGCCGAGTCTATGAATTGGATCCTGAGATCCATTCTTAGATCTGCCCCTGTCTGTAAAAGTAGTATGAGCTCACTCATCTCTAAAATGGGCATAAAAAGAATTCTATAGTCACAGGACAATGGGAAAATAAAGAAATCTATAAGAAATGATGCTGAGACAATAAACTGAGGAAAAATGTTTATTTGTTACATATTCATGTTCTTACATATTCAGTTCTTACATACATCTTACAGAGTATCAACAGGCTAAAGCATTAAATGCAAAATGTTAAAACTACAGAATAACTAAAAGAAAGTATAAGTGATTCTTCTCCTAATCTTGTTATGGGGAAGGCTCTAACAAACAAAAGAAATTAAACAATATCACAAAGAACAGGCAAAAAGGATCATTTTAACTATAGAAAAATTTGGAACTGCTCCATGTAAAAGAAAATTCATTATAAGTAAAAAGAAAAAGAAAAAAATAAGAGAATTAGAAGAAAAAAATAAAAGAGAAAAATACTTTAGGCAAGACATATGACAAATATGGAGTTAACAACTTTAATATATAAATAGCTCTTTAAAATCAATACAAAGAACACTAAAAACTCAGTAGAAAAATTGCAAAGGATCTGAACAACGAATTCACAAATTAGAGAATTAAAGAAAAAAGGCAAATTGTCAGAATAATGAAAAAGTCTTTAACTTCATCAGTTCTAGAATTTCCAAATGCTATATATTTGATGTATTTGGAGTCAAAGAAATCCATAAAGGGAAATGCAGAAATGAAAGCATTTTGTGTACCATTTATGCCAGAAATTGCCTAAAATTGACTCAAATATATGAAGCATTGTGAAACTCCCATTTAACCCTGGTGTGTTAAGGAGTACTTTGAAAATTTTAATGAGATACTAGAACTCAATTTTGATAACTTGCACTATGCCATTTGCTCACTCGCTCTGCCACCTTGTGTTGTTCTCTAATTTTCTAACATGGTGCATGTAACTTTCCGATGTGACCATGTCCACATCATAAATAACCAATATGGATGAGCAAGAACTAATTAGTTGATGAAAGATCCCGGAGGAAACCATAGAGAGATCTAGTTGTGGATCTTGTTTTCTTACCATGGTCATTACTTGTTCAAATGTAAGATGATTATTAAATCAGTGTTTCTCCTAATGAGGTCTAAAATTCCTGCACCCTACTTCATCCCTTCAGAATCAGAACCCGGAAATTGGCATTTTTAACAAGCACCCCACTGAATGCTTAGGGACTTTCAAGTTTGTAAACTTTAACTATAATGACAGACCACCCAGTCCCCTCTATTGCTCCCAAATTGGATAGTTTGAAGGAAAAAAAAAAAAATGCATGCTGACTAACAGCCTCCCTCTGTACATACAAGAATGATACCCACCTCAATTCTCAGATCCTTGTTATATTTGAGTTGACATCTCTTTAGGTTTATTCTCCCAATTCCATGCATCAAATTACACTCATCAAAGCTGCCAGTCTTCAAAAGTGCTTTCAGAAGGCACATAAATTCAATCCTGACTCCTTATGATTCAGACATTTAATCACACCATAAACTTAATGGAATCCAATTTGAATGTAGACACCTCAATAGCTACATTGCATTGAATTCACAACCTTCATAAAATGTGGGTCTCAAAATGAATCACCAGTTTAATGAAAAGTTCAGAGGAGAATTCCGCCCTCTCATTGGTCACTGTCCTGGGTCTTTAGCTGCCAGGAAAAGGACTGGAGCTGTCAACACAACACTGTAGCCCAGGCAACCAGCCATGCCACTGGGAACTTTTCAACACTTGAAAAAAATAAAAGTTACTATAGAAACTTTCAGATGTTCTTTAGATTGTTTGGACAGCCCATGATTTATAACAGTAATGATGCCAGGGCAGACTTCACCTGTCAGTTTAGGACCTCCCTTCATTAACAGCCCAGGAATAGGTTGCTTTTGGGGTTCTCAGACTCTTGCCTGATTCCCACCATAAAGTCTGTTCCTTGAGTGGTGTATGTTCTCTGGGTAAGAAGAAAGGGATAGAGGAATAGTATGCTTCCAAAAGCCCAACAATTACTTAAAACAACAGGAAATAAAAATACAACTGGTTCTCCAAACATCCAGATGTGGTCTCAATGATGTTTGGCATCCTCTAGGTAAGGACATCTGGGTGATTGATTCTGATCTTCCAACCAGATGTTTAACCATAGTGACAACTCAACTTTGAACTGAAACTGAGTAAGGATAGCAGTTATTATGGAGCTATCTGTGTGAGCTTCTTATATTGGGAATGTCTTCTCACATTAGCTTTTCTACCTTGGGTAGGTGGCTTTGCCTGAAAGAACCTCAGGGTCTTCAGAGCCACTGAGATCAACCTTCTCAATTGTGCTTTCTCTTCGTTAAGCTTTTGTTGTCATTGTTAAGCTAAGTAGAAGGAAGACCAAATCCTTTCTTAATTTTTTTTTTTTTGAGGACAGCTGATGAAATCTACCTATTCTTAAAAAGTTATTTACCTGAAGTAGGAACCATGTCCATAAGGGAAGGAGGTAGGGCTCTCAAAATGTCTTGTAAACTTTTTGAGTCTAATATGCTGAACTGCAAATTTAATCCACTGAAGTGGTTTCATGCAAACACTCCTCTCAAATTCCTTTTGTACAAAATCTTGATGCATAATGTATAGAGTCTGAAAATGGATTAAGCTACATTTGGAGATGGTTTGAGTTTTTTTTTTTTCTTTCTTTTTTTTTTTTAAAGCAAGCAAAAACAAGCGGTTTTCTGTTGTTGCCTTGTTTAACCCTTCCTGCTCAAGCAAGCACACATGGATTGTGTCTTCTCAAAGCTGCCTTCCACACAATGTTTCTTGGTTGTTGTTTTTTTTCCTTTTTCTTTCTGTCAAAAAGTTTGAAATGTTAGAAGTTTTAATTAGAAATGTGAAGAGTGAATTAGACTCATTTCCCTCAGATTTCCCGACTCAAGCAAGCAAATTGACTGGTAAAACCTTCTGATTTACTTCTGGAAGATAATTTAGCAACTGAGTAAGCAAATGAGTAGAATCTTACTGAAAAAAATGTCTCCAGGTATTCCTGGATCTTAACTACCCTGAGGGCTGTGGCCATAGGTGGAACGCTTAGTCTGTATGTTGTTGGAAGAAGGGGTGGTAAATGCTCAGAGACACATGTCCACCAATGCCAATCAAGGCCAAAATGGTGGAAAAGGAGACAGCCAGGGAGGATTGTTGAAGCTTTGAAAGAAATCACAGATACTAGGAATCTTACACTTAACGCTTTGATGAATCAATACATTTGTAATGCTCTGTTTCATCATTTGCTTATTTTTGCATGTCATTTGAATATTATGTAAATTGTACTGAAAAAAGAATTGTGGCTAGAATGAGGAAATTTGGGCTGAAGCCCTAAGTTTGACCTAGCATTGTTCTGTGAACTTAAAACCACTTGCTTTTTCTAGGTTCCATATCATCATCTGTCATATAAGGAGAACCACCCTCCCTCTAGCTGCCCACCTGCATCTGGGCCACTGGGACAGTGAATGAGATGGGTGGGAAAGTATTGTGTCAAGTCTCAAGCCTCATGGACATGGATGATTTCTCTGCTTTGGGTTAACTACTGTCTTCTTCTGAGTAAATGGTGGCATCCTTGGCTGTTCTGCCATATATTTCTTCACCAGGCTTCTCCAAAGCCAGGGTGAAGAGAACAGTTGGTTCTCAGGGAGACTCACAGCTGCAGCACAACTGACCACTCCTGGGGGCTTCACATACTGGGTCCCAACAGGAGCTTTCATGCTCACACGAGGCTCCATACATAACTCTTAAAAACATGGCTTCAGATCAATAAAGAGAACCAACACCCGCCTGACTCAAGATTTCTTGTGGTTCCCATTCTGAATCCTCACCTGGTACCACCTTGTTCCTGACCTCATAACTTGCCCTTCTACTATTATTTGCCTTGCCCCTGCTGCTTCCAGATCATTCCAGTTATCAGGTTTGAGTCTCTTCTCCATTGTGATTCAAATGATTCACTTACTCATACTCCCTTTCTCTTGTGCCCAGCACCCAGGCCAAGAATAGGACACAAACAAAAAGCAGGTTTTATTGGCAGGTATAAAAATTGAGATGTGCCTCCCAAAACAGGCCATGTAAAGCCTTCTGCCAACACTACAAACATTTTCTCTTTTGGAACTACAGACTTAGAACAATTGGACAATTTCAGATTCTATAGGGGAAGACGACAGAGGAAAAAGAAGAGTTTTTTCCCCAATTCACCTCCTCTTCCTACTTTAAATGTTAACACACACTAACGTATGTGAAAACACAGAGGAATCATATCCTGTTTGTGCTTCTCCATATAGAGCTTGATTTGTTGGATGCAGTGTTGAATGGGAAGGGAAGACTAATTTAAATTCAAATTCATTCCCCATGACTTCACAATAATATGGACCTTACTAAACATTTTTTAAAATCTCTACAATGTAGTGAGAGCAAGACCATGCCTGTCTTGTTCATTGGAGTATTTTTAGGACCCAGCACGCAGAAGGTGTTTTAAAAATATTTGTTGCCTGAATGAATACATGAGAAGAAAAAACAAAGTAATATTTGTAAGATTTCTTATTATCTGATGCTGATAGAGAGTAAAGTTAATGATTTAGAGAACAAGTATCCAGCAGTACAGCTCGCTAATACCTTTTAAAATGTGTTGATACTCATAAATCCAAAATAAACGACCTGTAAAATCACTTAAGAAGAAATAATACGCATTTAATCAGGCTTCCAGAGGAAAGTCTCGGGGAAAAGCTGAGAACTTCAAGAATTATTAAATCCCTTCCAATTCAATCACTGACCGATCACAGACACACCGCATGTCCCTCTGCCCGCAGGGCTGTCACATCCGGCAGTCCTGCTCAGCCCTTCGTTATAAAACTCCCAAATTACAGCCACCTCCTGGAGCCAGAGGGAAAGGCTTTGGATCAGCTGTAAAGGGTAAGTCCTCTTACAGGTCTACCCAGCACGCTTTTCCACATTCCACAGAGGGATCTTCAATCAAGGGGGAGAAATTGAACACATCACCCACATCCTAAAGCCAGCATCTTCAAAGTCTTAACACACGGCTTTAGCTTCAAGTCAAAGGGCTCTTCCTCTGGCAAATAAAATTCAAAATACTGTGAAATGCTAGTCTGTGCTTTATAATCCTGTTGAAGTTTTTGGAATTTAACAGTGTTCTGGTACCTTCCATTCCATCCTGGATTTTACCTCTTAGTCTGTTAATGAGAGTTACTTTACCTTTCCCAGAGTTTGATTAAGGTCCTGAGGGTGGTAGTAAAATGGATCCATCTTTTTGTTACAAACTCAATTAGCAGAAGTTGGAATTGCTCTCTTCAACAAAGTTAAATAAATTGTTAATGAGAAATTTACCTTCACTTGATTCGTTAGATGCCTTATTAGCTTGGAGTCAACACTATTAAAGGAGAAGATGCTTATTAAAGCTTAAGGTGTTTGCTGGATTGAATGTTAAAAAGAAGATGGCAGGCTAGCACTGCTGACTGCCTGCTTCCAAAACCTGGAGGGGTTTCCATGATGCATCCAAAATAAGCAACTTTGAGCCTTCATTTGGGGTTTCCTCATCAGAGAAATAGAGATGTACATGGTAGGTAAATGTGCCACATTCCCATTGGTAGGTAACATCTAAAGCTTCTCTTTTTGGCTACTGTGACGAGATGGTTTTCTAAGCCATATAGACACTGGCCTGAAGGAAATCCACTCAATTCAAATGAGTCGGAACACCTTGCCTCCTCTGATAAGGAGGGATCTAAAACATGTTGGAAGAGGTCATCAAGGGGGACATGACCACTTATTGACCTGTGAACTGGACCCACACAATCAAAGGTTTCTCATTCCCTCTCCTGTCCTTGGAAGGAACATTCTACCTACCTTCCCCACACTGGGAACCAGTTTCAAGGAGTAGCTTTGAGAGAGCAATGTGTTGTTGAGACCATCTGGACAGTATATGTGACTGAACCCGGTAAAGACCTCTAAACATTGAATTCTGGCAGGAGGGTACAGAGATTTACTCATCTTGCAACTTTCCAAAACAAGCCTCATATGTAAATTCCCTTGTTTATTAAATCTTCCACCTACCAAGCTGGAGTGATCTACCATCTTCTTGGTTCTTTCCTTGCCCTTCCTATATGGGAGCCGGTTTTTCAAACCACCACCCCCACCATAAACATCAGGGGCATAGGAGAAGGAGGCTATTTACTCAAAAAAAGTTTATGGGCAGATCTTAAAACCACCTCCTTGCTGTGGTATTTCTAAAATGCCTCACTTTGATAACCAGGACTGGCTCTAGGCACAGTTGTGAGGTCAGTCATAACTGTTTTCAGCCCCTTCTCCATTCCCCTCTTTAAAAATACTCCCTTACATTCCCACCATGTGGCTCCTCTGCCAGAATCTGCAGGCTGGTTCTCTCTAGTTCACTCAACATCTTCATGGCCATTGGATGGCCCTGCAGAGGCTGGCAAGCTAAGTGGTGTCATTTCCCAGAGTGGCCTACATCTCAGGTTCCACACAAGACCTAACTTCAACCAAGCAGACACTCCCCCAGGAAATATGAAAGTAGACTTCAAAGTGTAGGCTATACTCTTCTACTTTCTCTAGCCAGCAAGTGTGGAAACATATGGACAATCTAACAGAAGCCCCGGGGTCCAGACCCTAGGACTATGGCTACTGAGAGGCAGGCCAAGAAGAACATTTGTTTTGTTGCTATGGGCTGGGATAGACACAGTGAGGTACAAAAGCCGGCAGTTGTAGAGGTGACTTTCTTCTTTATCAACTGGATCATGGCAGCCGTTGCCTTTGTGGGTCAGTTCTGAGGTGTTGTTCTAGAGTGTGATTCCTGGAAGGTCAGCTGAAAACCTTTTCCCCCAGCTCTTCTAGGGGTTTTTGTAAACTCCTTATACCTTGTATGAAATCCATTTCCGCTAAAAATAGCTAGACTGAATTCTGTTACTTGCAACTAAACTCTAACAAAGACACTTCTTTCCTACAGAACAACCGAGTGCTTTAATGCTTGCCCCCCCCCCCGACTTCTCAGATGAAATGAGTTGATAAATTAATTCACAATAATGTAGTTAATAACTACTAAAGTAATTTGGGGTACTTGCCTTAACCCAAGCAAAAAGATGTTAATGGTGAATTTCCAAACATGAATCCTTTACAGTGTTGATGGGAATTTTTGTTCCTAGGTGGGGAGGCATATGTTTTTTGAACTATAAAGTAGCTGTTGCTAGTTGTTAATGATGACAGAGATGATAATTATAGTGGTGATGTCAAAAAGCATGAGAGAGCAAATCAAACTTGTAAGGTTCACTCAGCTGATATCCCCAAGCTCCCCTACTCTCACTCAATCCTCTAACCAGGGCAGGAAACACCATGGTCATCACCCAGCTTCTCACCCCTCACTGCAGAACTCTCAGAGGTTGTGTTCTGTGATGTCATGACAATCCCATGAGAGAGAAAACCTGCATCAGAAGGAGACGAGCAAGAATCTCCCTGAAAGTCAAGCACATTACTCTCAGAGAAGACAAAGACAGGTGAAGAACGGGCTGTTGAATGGAGAGATGATTGAAGACGTTTGTCTGCAATGCCACAGAGATTTTTGGAGCAGCCAGTCTGTGGAGGCACTTACCCTGACACTTGTGGAGCCCATGGTACAGGAGAAAATAGGGATTGCCATTTCTTAATCATTTGCTGTGTGCCGGACATCCCTCCATTCATTTCATTCACTCAAGAAACACTTTACTTGTGTTTTTGTTGCTATTGTAGATACTGGTGAATAAACTCTATTTCCCAATCCTGATGTGACACCAGTACTCACATGGAAATTTCTAGATTACAGTTGAGGTCAGTATTATAAAGAAAAACCATAGCACACTGCCTGATGTGGGAAGGGGAGTTGGCATAACTAAGTCTTGGGGTTCACGGGATACTTTCCAGAAGAAAAGCCATTCCAGCTGAATTTTAGGGACTGAGCACAACTTAGGTTGAGGGAACAGCACAAGCAAAGGCTCTGAGGTTGGAGGGAGCATAAACCAAGGGGATACATATTATTACCTCCACTTTATACAGGAAGCAACAGAGACATGGAAAGATTAGGTAACTCCCTAAGGTTATGCAGAGCTTAGGGCAGTAGGAACCAAAAGTCTCCTTCCATGTAATCCAGCTTCCGTGAGAGGCGGAGACAAAAATACCAGACAGGCTTTAAAAACAATTACCAGGAGACCCTCTCAAGACCTTCAAGGCCACCCCTCCTCCTGAAGGAGTTGAGGACAGATTTTCATTTTCTCACTCTACTGGGCTCGAGACTAAATTAAATGAAAAACCTGCTATTTCAGACGCAAAAGTCCTGGGTGCTTTTCGGGAATGAAACCATGTTCCCTCCTCCCCGGGGCCTTTCATAGCATTATGGTGCAGTCCCAAGCTATCAATGAGAGTAAAAAAACGGGGCTTTGCGGTAGAGGAAAGAGGCTATTCACACTGCTCCTGATTTCTATAAAAGAGATCTTTTGATCTTTGAAACAGCCAAAAGGGCAGTTTGATCTTCCTCAAACTCATTTATTTTCAGATTCTTGCAAATTTCTTTTCTGTAGGTTTACTTCCTTAGAAAGCTCAATATTCAATTGAACAGTGACTTTTATATATTGAAATGCAATATTGAATAGCTGACGCCCTAATAAATGCCATCCTGGCTATAGAGGATATTTTAAAAATCATAAAAGGGCCGACTGAGCCCGATCCAGGCAAAGATGACAAAGCGAATTCAATGCTTCTTTTGAAAATGAGTCATGGTCAGAAATACTCACTTTGACCAAAAGCATTTCTTTGAATGCCAGAGGTAAATTTGCTCACTTTCATTTTCTGCCTGGATTTCAAGTCGGCCCCACAGAACTGAACAAAATCAACTCCGAGAGGCCCTGGCAGCTGTTCCAGATGTAAATGTGAACAGGATCGTGAGTTTGGGCCTATTCCCTTCAATGTCTCATTTTCAAATTATGTAGATGATGTTCGTATAGGGATTGATCACACTTTGTATATTTTTTCAGGGAGGAGTAAAGCATTGCTATTTTCTGCTGCTTTAACATTCCCCAGGACCACCCTTTCTTTTACATAGGAAAAGGATGTTTTATTATCATGAGCCTCTAAATTACTGGCAAAGGGAGAGTTTGACATATGTTCCCAGTCGTGGGGGACTCAGGGGAGGACAGGCACAACATACTCAATCGATTAGCCAAAAGGAACAGCCTTTGATGTCAGGGAACCTTTCCAAATTTCATTTAAGACTCAAACAATCTGTGGGAAATCAAAGTTCTCAATCAGAACCTTTGCCCCACTCCTCTGAGTGCAGCCGTGGCTGGAGGAACTTTTGTTTTAACTATTTGTAGATGATGACTCAGCCTGAGGATGTGTCCATCCTGTGGCCCTTTCGAGGCTTGTTGGGATGATAGCTTCATTTTCCACTTTCTTCTAGTCACGTGTGCTTTTTCCCTTTAGTGTGTATATTTCGGGAAAATGCACATGAGCACTGCCAAAGAGGCCACTATGCAGAAGCCCCTCCTCAGCGTGACCTTCAAAGAGGGTCTGGTTGTGTAAAGTATTATAGGAATGCCCTACATTTTGCATACTTCTAGTATCAGCCGAAAGGCAGATCTGACTTGGGAGAGGAACGAAGCCCAGGAGAAACATGATGGCCCATGGAAGGGAAATGATAAGTACCAGGAAGGAGGTGAGGGAGAAAAAGGAAGACTCAAAGATGGATGGAAGAATCTGGGTCTCACTCTCAGAAATAGCAAAGTCAAGAGGAGGAGCTGAATGTGCTGTCTGGTTAGAGATCATGGTTCGGATTTTGAATAAATTTGATTTTAAGTGGTACTTTGGATATCTTAGCAGAACAGGCACTGCCTATGAGCCTGGATTACTTCGGTAATCAGAGGCAGATGTTTATCCTATAAATAAGAACATAAGAACATTCCAGAAGAAGATTCCTGAACCTTCACCTGTTTAGTACTTGGTCAGACCATATCCAGGATGCCACACCACCTTCAGTGTGGAAACTACAATTCTGTTCACCACAGCACTGTCATTTCTTCATGCTGGTTTCTAATATAGACACTGACTAGCTAGAGTTTCCACAGACAAGAATGGCCAAGATGGTTACACGTCTGGACAGCAGTTAACACCCTAGAGATGTTTAGCCCAAGAAAGGATGACTTAGAGAAGAAAACACTGAAGATCTGTCATTTGAGGAGGGATTTGATGGGCCCTTTTCTAGGAGGGAAGATCTGTGGGAGATACTGGGGGTGGAAAGATGATCTTCACAGTTATAGAAATCCCAAATAATGCCTCGCTAAAGTAGTGGGTTTCCTATCATCCTTCCTATCCTTTGAAGATCTCCTTCACCTGAAAGGGAAGTTGTTGAAGAAGGAACTCAACACATTCTCGGATTAATATCGAAACTGTAAGGGACCTTCAGTTGCCTGTGTGTCAGTATTCCCAAGTGTCCACGGGGTATAAGAAAATCCTGATAATCACCCTTGGGGCTTGCTACCTTACCAGCAAGTAGACAGAATTTATGGTGTCAGAACACCCATAAATTGTTTTTGAGACAATCAAAAACAATTCCACAGAAGAAAGCCTCTCTTGATTCAGCACCCCCATTCCGGGTCTATGTACTAAGGAAATAAAATCACTATCTTGAAGAGGTAGCTGCACTCTCATGTTCAATGCAGCTTTATTCACAGTAGCCAAGATACTGAAACAATCTAAGTTCTGTTGATGGATGACTGGGTAAAGAAAATGTGATATAGATGGATTAGATATTGATAGATACATAGATATACATACAATGAAATATTATTCAACCATAAAATGAAAGGAAAGCCTGTCATTTGTGATAACATGAATGAAACTGGAGGACATGATGCTGAGTGAAATAGGTCAGACACAGAATGACAAATATATTCTCACTTACAAGTGCAACAAAACTGTTGAACTCCTAGAACTTGGGGTTAGAATGGTGCAGCGGTTAGGGATGGGGGAAAGTGGGAGATGTTGGGTAAGTTCTGGGGACCTAATATATAGCATGGTGATTAGAGTTAATGATGTAGTATTGGATACTTGAAATTTCCTAAGAGAGTAGATCTTCAGTGTCCTGACAACAACAACAACAACAACAACAAAAGGAGATATCTATGGGAGGTGATGGACATGTTAATTACCTCAACTGTGGTAATCATTTCACAATATATATGTGTATCAAAATATCACATTGTATACCTTAAACATATATGATTTGATTTGTCAGTTATACCTCCATAAAGTTAGAAAGAAATAAAAGAAAGTTTCTCTTAGGGGTGGGTCAACTATCCACAGCTTCAAAAACAATGGCTGATAATTAATGCCCATGAAAAAACTTGAAATAGAGAATACCAAGCAGCTCAAGGACAAAATTCAGAGCTAACTGAATACACATAGACATGCCCACACCTCTTTCTAAGGCTCTTAGTTTCCCAGTTTGGGGAAAGGAACTATTTGTTTTCTTAGAAGCAAATGGGGGGCTTCCCTTCATTTCCTTAGAGAACATTTTAAGACAAATTAACAAGAACAACAAAACAGTACCTGGATTTCTTGTCACTCACAGATAGGGCCCTTACAATCCAAGGACTAGACATAACATGTTCCAAAAGAAACATAAGATATAAAACAGGTAAGTTCATTCAGGGCATGGTAATAAAAATCAAAGACAAAACGGCACCACCCACATCTCAGAACGGGCACGTGCTCTGCATCCAGGTAAACATTGGTTTGAATACCACTAGTGTGACAAGATTGCCTTTGTCACTCTGTTAGCGCCTCTTGTCTCCTTTTATTCACTTTGCTGCTTTCCGGTTGCAATTTTGTCAGGAGATTGAATCAAGCTGTAGACTTCTTCTGGAATAACACCCCCAGACACTCACCTAAGAGTAGTTTGGGCAAAGTTGCCAGTGCCAGGAATAAAAAATGTTGGAATTGAAAGAGAAGTAGAACCAAATGGAAATCTATAAATGGCAGACAGGCTGCCCACCTAATTAGAGTGGGGGACAGGGCAAGAAATTGTGGGGCAAGATGCTAAATACCACAAGAAAAAATGGAGGGACCTGGCTTCAGGTAAGTAGGACCCACTCTCCAAGCATTTTTCCCAGGCCTCGGCCATCTTCTGCAAGACAGACCATCTGCCAACTGCTCGTTGGTAAGAGTGTGTCACTAAGTAGAATGGGTTCATCGGCACAGCTGTTTGGTGTGCTCATTAGTTCTAGGATAAAGTGAGAGAAAAACCTTCCAATGCAGTATTCAACACTGATCTTGGTGCCTACCACCCTTACATATCCAAAGATCTTCTAGGAAAGCAAGAGAAAACAGCAATAAAATTGCAAAGCATAAACATAATTTTGCTATGCACCATTTATGAACTAAGCAACAGGGAAGAGTTGGGGGGAAATGTTCACTGACGATAAGCCAAAAGCTAGATACTTGCCCCAAACTTGCTATCAGTAAAATGCTATCAAAACAAGCAAGGAAAAATACATTCTTATTTCAATTTCTATTTCAATGCAAAATATACCTCTCAAAATGTCAGTTTCATCTAGCCTGGCCTTTCCAAGGATGTGCATAGTTAAACTTCAGTGACCTGGAGTGTTTGGAGGAGGATATTTAATTGGATTTTCAGGTTAACTGGGGGTGAGGCAGAAACCTTTTTTTCTCTTTCAGTTCTATTACAACTCAACATAAGATACTGATGGAATGAAGATGGTTTTTTTAGAGATCCAGAATCCTAGATCTGTGGACAATTCCTTGGGAAGTCATATGTAAGAAACTCCCACAAAAGAAAATACCTAATGCCTCATTGTTAATTGCCCTTGTGTCCTGAGCTCTGGGCAGGCCTCTCTGATAGGGTCAATCAGAACCGATGCCCTAGCTCAAGACTTTTGGGTCCTCTCCCTGCCCATCTGCCTAAACCCTAATCTAGCCATTAGGACATCATAGAACAAAAGAACCTTGCCAAGTCCCACATGGAAATGAGCCCTAAACTTTGCTACTTTAGCCTCATGAAGGGAGAAAGCAGACCCTTTTTCTTACTTATAAATATGGTTCGCAGAAAAACTAAATTTCACTTAATGGGCAGTTTTATGTCTTTTGCTAATTGTAATTTTGTTACATGCAGGTGACAGTTTGCAGGTCACTTCTCCATATCTTTACCAGGTTTAGGGAGTGGAGCACCACCTTCATCACTGTGATTACCATCATCATAAACAAGACTTTTCTAACACAGTTAGTTACCGAAAGACCAGTACATCCATCCTTACTGTAGGGAGATATAAAAGAAAAGGCCAGTTCAAAGGTGAGTGGGCAGTGGTGTATAGATCTAAATCATCCAAAACATCCTCCTAAAACCCTTCAAAGTTCTAAGAAGATAAGCAAAATTAATTTCTTAAGTAAGGATACTCTCAAAAATTAATACATTGCTAAGAAAAAAACACATTTTTTGTTTACATTATAATAGTCAAATAGATTTTTATGTGACATATGAATATTTCACATATAATTGGGGCACTTATACAAACAATGGCTAAGGAATATACATTTCATTTAAAACTTGTGATTTTAGGCTTTTTAAATTTAATAGGAATTAGATCTTACTCTCATTATTTTAATATTTTTGCAGTTTGTATCTTGAATTTGGTGACAATGAAAGGTCATCTCTAATATATTTGAAGCTACAGCCGTGTTTAGGAACACAACTCCCAAATATAACACTTAGAATGGAAAGTATTGTCCATTATATAGTGATGTGCGCAATGATCCAGTTTCCAAGATTATGTCTTGGCAAAGAGCTAGGACTGAATCCGTGCCTCCCTGTTTTAATTACTTATTTGCATCCATGAATCAGGAATAAAGAGCATTTGATGTATATTGAGTATATTGCCTATGGTAAACAATCACCATAGGGATCTTCACCCGCCCTTCATCAAAGGCTTCTAGGAGAGAGAGATGCTTCTATCCTTCCATCCACAAGACCCATTCCATGCGTGGAGTGACTGCAGCACCTAGAGACCAACCGTGAACTCCAAATAGCCTGCAACTCCTTTTGATTCTCCAGTCCCAGAAGGGGGCAGAAAGTGGTCTCCAAAGAGAATATGAAGGCCTTTGCCCATCGCTGGGCATGAAGCTCATTCAGATTCAGTTCTGAGGCCCTGCTTCTATAGGCTCAGAAGCTTTGTGTTGCTTTGAGATCACAGAACACCTTCCCAGCCCCAGTGCATTCACGCTCCCACAATTTAGCCCAGAAGACCAATATGTAAGGTTCAGACCAACAGGCAAAGTGGTCGAATCTGTGTAAAACTATCACCACTCCTAGAAAGAGAATCCTGGGTGTGTGCTCAGCTTTAATAGGAACCAGTGCACATCCTAGAGCATGACACTGGGATTGGGGAAAATAATTCAAAAACACGCTGGTTTTCTTGGTTCCTGATTAAACACCTAAGACAAATTACATGGATGCAAAACACATATGAAGAAGTGAAAGCATAAGGCAAAGCCACAAAGGAACAAAAAGCACTACTGTCAGTAATAAAAATACCATGGCATTTTCTTTTCCACTGAATTAGTCAGAACTCTATCAGTCGTTAGTGACTGACCAAAATGCAACTCAAACCAGTTGCAACCAAAATGGGAGTGAATCTACCAGCTCACGCATTTAGAAATTCAGGGATTCAGCTGTTGAATCCATGTATTCAGTGATGTCTCTATCATGCCTTCACTCTATCACCATCTCTTGTGTCTGGTTGATGTGTCGTGGCTTCACTGGTCTCTTCACAAGTCCCTGAAGATCCCGCTGAGTCATGCTTGTTTCTATTGCTTGTAATCTTCAAAGGGAAAAGAGACCCCCTCTTACTTAGGAGTTTCAGCAGGAGTCCCAGAGTGACCAGCTTGAGCCGAGTGCCTGTCCCTGAGCTTGTCCCAGCACCCGGGGGATGGAATTTGTTTATGAGGCCTACTCCTGGTCCCAAGATGTGGACAGCTCTCCCTGCAGGACATGAATCAGAAGTGGGAAAGGGAACAGTTTGCCAAGGGAGAAGCAGAGAGGTAAAGGCAGAGTAAGGGGAAAGGGATTGTTGGTTTCATTTTATTTTATTTTGATAAACAACAAATAATCACATTAGTTACCAAGACCAGACGGCATTATGAAGAATGAACTCTGAAATATCTAAAATTCTTTGGACGCTCTTGGGGCTCTCTGTGGCATTTGTTCTTGAACTCAAGGATCCAGGGGCTACAACCAGAAGACACAGTGTGCATCCATTATTCATCTGACCACTGTTTACCGAGTGCCATCCCAGAGCTAGGTACTGGGGATACAACAGCAAGTAAGAAATACACATGTGCTAAGAGGTGGGTGGGGGGTGGCTACATCACATGCCTAACGAGTGTTCATCAGGGGACAGATACTGGAATCAACTTATGTATTTTTAAGGCTGTTATGGGAGCACAAAGGAAGAAATCCTCCCTTAGACTTGGGGGACCACAGAATGCTCGTAGAGGAAGTGAAATCAAAGCTGACATCTGAAAAACGGGTAGGAGTTTAGCTAGTCAAAGGAAGAAGTCAAGTAGTTCAAGCAAAGGGAGTAGCACACCCCCAAACAAGGAAGAGTACAGTGTTTTAAAGGAACAGAAAGAGGTATATAAAACAAATCATTTATTAATATAAATATCCTTGAGGGCAAAAACCGTATCTTATTCAACTCGCTTTCAGATCTCAAACAGGTCATTTGAATCTGCTGGGTCTCCCTCATCAAGTTGTCATAAGGATCAAAAGAAATAATGTATGTGAGAGACTTTGTGGGTTTTAACTCCTCAAAAGGAGTTAAAGGCACGTTTAGAGAACTAAAAGAAACACACAGAATCGTAAAATCCTGAGTGAAGAAAAAAGATTGGCTCTACATAAGTGAGCTTTTCAAGAAAAACATACTACAGCTTTATGATGTCTGTTTGGCCACTCAGGCCTCCTCTTACTCACGGGGGTTTAGCCGTTAGTCTAGACTATGGTTAATAGATAGATATCCCATTGTCTATAAACAATGAAGACAGGGATCATGTGTTCTCTTCATCAGCAGCCAGAAATATCACAAGAGGGAGTGGGCAACACGGAAGAGTGTGTTCCCTAAGAAAAACAATGGAAGTGCTTAAAACATGTAGGTTTGACACAGTGTCGTGAAAGCATCGCTGGTGGGATAAAGGGATCCTGGGATTTTAAAAGGAAGGGAAGAGAAAGTTCGCTTGCTAAGGTTCTAAGAGTAGAATCAATGAAAAAGATGTACTTGGAAGATACCTGAAAGGGGGAAAAAAAAACCAAAAGCCTACCATGGCATGAAGTGACTGCAGCAGGTCACAAACTATGAGAAGAAGTACAGGAAATGGTGTGGGGACTTGGACTCTTAAAACGTCAACATAAGGTATGTTTAAATTGTAACCTAGGCCAGAGAGTCATGAATAATCAGTTTGTCTTGGAGAATTCTGGAATTATAAACAAAAGGATACAAAACATTGCCCAAGGTAAATATTGACATGACTGAAGAGGAACTAGAAAAACTTTTAATGAAGCCAAAAATACTGCATCTGGGGAAGATGTTTCACATTCTTATAATAAACACTCGGATGCAAGAAGTTTTAGAACGATGGGGAGGGATGATTGTCCGGTAGGTCGAAAAATTGAATTAGAACAAAGGCTTTTTCCCATTTAAAACAGTAATACTATAAAAACATGAGCATTCATTTTTATAACCATGTTATTTCTTAAAATAAAGATAATTCTCTCTGCCAGACACTTATTAGCCCAAAATTCGATAGGATTAGTATTCACATCCTGAAAGAGCCACCCAATTTATGGGTGGCAGATGTGCCGTGGCTTTTTCCTCGACTCCCAGCTGCCCCCCGAGATCAGGTGGGCTGGGAAGTCCCTCCTCACCAAGGCCCAGGACCCCACCCCAACCCTGACAAACCTTCTGCTTGGCCCATCCCCATCAAGGAGAGCGAGGGAAGGACTCCCCTCGTTCCTCCAGGCTCATACCTTCGTTCATTCCAGAGGACGTTCAGGTGGGGTAACCTGAAACTTAGAATAAACAGAAGCCCATTCTGGCTGCTTAGTGGGAGCCAGTGAAAGATCTTGTCAGCAGAAAAGCACCATGGCAACCAAATCTTCAAAGCATTTTTTAAAAATACAAGTCAAATTTCATCTGGAAACATCCCAATTACCCAATTAGACTAAGCTGCAAAGTCTTTTTAGAATAATCTCAGATCATAAGTGAGTGAACAGCTCAAACCCAAACCATTGTTTTCTGATACTCAGAAAATGCAAGCTGTGGGTCCTGGATTCTGGAAGGAAGACAGTCCTTTATTAGCAGGAGAAATGAAGCCAGTCTGCATTTCCACAGGGTTCTCAATACTAACATAATATATAACTATATCCCATTGGGAGCCATGAGCTTCTGGTTTTATTTTTCTCACCTTACAGATGGGAAAACTAAGGAACTCTAAGTAGTCTCATCCCCAGTGGGACACAGAACGAGGCTATGTTGGGGTCAATCTGTCATTCTCTTGCTGTGTGTGTGTGTGTGTGTGTGTGTGTGTGTGTGCAAGGAGTTGGGGGAATCAGACCTCAAGCTCTGTAGATTCCACGTCTGAGCTGTCTCTACCCTTCATCCCTTCTCTCCACCGTCCCCTGTGCTGGTCGGGCATTCAGTGTTGATAGCCTGGACCGATGCAATCTTCTTGTGTTGCTCGTGGACGTGTCCACCAATGCCCAGGTCAGAACATGGGCTCCCCTGTACTCAAAGGATCACAGCTTCCCTGGAGCCTATAAAAAAAAAAGTTCCCTGTGCTAAGGATGGCAGTCAAGTTCTCCTTGATGTCACAGATTAATAGAATTAGAAGAATTGTCCATTACACCCTCCCCCACCACCCAACACACCATGAGTCACCAACACACTATTATTCCTCAGACGTTCTCTGTCAGCCTAGAATTAACTTACCTACCTTGGCTTCTTATCACTCAGCCCTCAAGGCCCAGGCCCAGACCATAAAGTGTCTCCCTAATCCCTCACTAAGGGAGTATAGCTAAGACTTGAGAGATGCTTTTCATATGCTAGGCTCAGTGCAAAAGCATTTTCCACACACTGCCTCATTTCATCCTCCCGACTATCATATAGGATGGATACTCCCGCTGATCTCATTTCATGGAGACAAGAGACAAGGTGGCTGTCATCACAGCTAGTAAGTGGCATCCTCACTCCAGAGCACCTGCCATCCCTCGGCTCTGTTCTCCCTCTTTGGGGGTAACGTTTGCTCTGCATTCCCACTCTACTGTGACCCTCGAAGGGAGCACGTTTATTTCACTCTCCCCCCGCCCCTTTGAAAGGTCCAAGGCACTGTGCAGGCTGCTAAACCTCTTGGGTCCCAGCTTCCTCATCTGAAAAATGGAGATAATAACTGACTATATGGTTATGTTTTCTAAAGTCCACACGAGCTACTGCATCACAAGGAAATGCTTGGAACTATGGCACACAGCAGGTACTGGATGGATGGCAGGTATTAATTGATCAGACTCCTGGTTCTCCAAAAAGAATTTGAGCTCCTCCATCCAACTTATCTTGGTATCTCCAAACCTCCAAGCCAAATGGAGTGCTCTACACGAGCTGGGCACTAAGTGAATAGCTATTCAAGTATTCATGGAATTTGTCACTGACAATAGATACAATGCATGGATCTACCCTTTTCCCATCACTCATTTTTTTTATAATTTTTTTATTTTTTTATAAACATAGAATGTATTATTAGCCCCAGGCATACAGGTCTGTGAATCGCCAGGTTTACACACTTCACAGCACTCACCATAGCACAGACCCTCCCCAATGTCCATAACCCCACCCCCTCTCCTTACCCCCCTCCCCCCAGCCACCCTCAGTTTGTTTTGTGACTTTAAGAGTCTCTTATGGTTTGTCTCCCTCCCGATCCCATCTTGTTTCATTTATTCTTTTCCTACCTTTCCTTCCTCATATCAGGGAGATCATATGATAGTTGTCTTTCCCCGACAGATTTATTTCACTAAGCATAATACCCTCTAGTTCCACCCACGTCGTCACAATTTTCCCATCACTCTTAAAATGAAACCCAATGTCTCCACCCTGCCCTGCCTAGGGCTCTCCCCACTGGCATCGAACTACTCCTCCCACCTCATTTCCTCCTTTTACCTCTCTCCCTCCATCACTTCAAGCACCCTGTGATCACCTCGCCCTTCCTCAAACACACCTAACACATTTCGAGCTCAGAGGTTCTGCTCCAACCTCTCCCTTACCCGGCTACATTTTTCTTGGAACCTGACGGTTTCTTACAAATCTCTCTATGCATTTATTATCTGCCCTCCCCATTAGAATGGCAGCTTCATGAGGGCGTCAGCTCTATCGGCTCCACAGCTGTGTTCCCTGTGCCCAGACAGCGAGCGGCACATAGCAGAAGTTCTGTAACAACTGGAAGACCACGCGGGTGAACAATTAAATCTCTGAACCCAACACTGTTGAAAGGTGCACACCATTTTACAAATTAAAAAAAAAAAAAAACTAACTAAACTAAGATGCAGAGATATTAAGAAATTTTCCCAGAGGCACACATTGAGTAAGAGGCAGAGCTTGAATTTTATCCACGTCTCTCTGATTCCAAAATTCATTCCCGTGTCTCCTGATCTTAAGGCACTCAGATGCCACCTTCAAGAGATTTGCCGCATTCCACACAACATCTGAACTAATATTTACCTTGCATTTTTATTTAAGTCACTTATAGCTTATGCAAATAATTTTATTTTAAAAGAAAAGCAATCATTCCCATGGAATAAATCACACTGAAATAGCTGTGTATCCATTAAAATTCAAAATATTCATCAGTGTATTTTGAAGCATGGATATGCCTGCTGCATTTGAAAACACAGACACTGTCTTTTTCTGGGTGCCCCTGGGGCTGGTCCTGAACCCAGCGGCCCAGGGGTCAGACTCCTCTCCACCCCACAATCTGTATCTCAGCTCTCCTTCACTCAGCTTCCTGCTCACAAATCATTCTTCTCTTTCATGGGACATTCCTCATTGAGAGAAAGACACAAAAAAAGCCTTTAAAGTACACACACACACACACACACACCACGTGGGAAATACAGAGAGCCCACGAACACTCCAGCTCCCCAAATGAAAGCAAAAGCAAGATGCAGGAGGTGGGAAGAGAGAAATTAATTGAAAACTTGAGGTTGTCAAGCCATACTGAGGAAAAACTCTGTGAGTTAAAGATCGGGGACATAATCAAGGAAAGTGGCTTCTATAAAAGCTTGATTGGTTGATCGAAATCTCCAGTCATCCCGAAAATAATTGCCTGGAAGAAAGCACCGAGTGACCTGTCTGCTTGGGAAGGAGCACCCGCGCCGACAGCAGCAGGCCTCCCTCCAGCAGTCCTCGCCTCCTGCCCATCGAGGCCCCGACCAGGATGCACGGAATCTGCTCAAGGAGGTATAGCGCCTCATTATTTTCGGCTCTGACATTCATGCATATTTCTCATGGATGTTAACGCTCAACAACATAGAGGAAGTGTTTGTGCTCTTTGTTTCTGCAGCTTTTTCATCTCTATGTCAGTGTTTTATAAATATTCAGTCTGTACTCCTCTTGGGGGAGGGGGAGGGAAAAGGAAGAGGGCCGCCTGAGGGCGAAGCTCCTGGAAACAGGCCAGTGCTGGGGGCTGTCCTGAGTCCCCAGAATGTCCTCCCCAGAGGGGCTTCCTCTGCCTGTACGCACTTCTCTCCCTTCTCCTTCCTGGCACCACAGTGCCGTCAAAAATGCCGACGTGACCACAACTCCTTTTAAGCAAAAAGCCTTTGGCATGCTCTACAGCCAACGGAAGAAACTTCGTGGTCCTCCATGTGATGATCAAGGCCTTCCAGGATCTAGCCCTGGGCTACCTCTTCTGAGCTCTTCTCCCAAATCATTCCTGTACCAACTCAAAGACCTTCGAGTCTTTCACACCTCTGCACTTGCCTGGGTTGTTCCGACAAGGCCTACTTACCTCACACCCCTTGTCCACCTTGGGAACTCCTTTTCACCCTGTAAGACTCTGCTCCGTGAAGCCTTCTCTCAGCAGCTCCCTGCCCAAGTCCACTGACGCTCAGAAGAGAGATGCCCAGAGCCTTAGAGAAATGTCCCCGCATTGGGGCTCCAGCCCTGCATCCAAGACCATCTCATACTCCACCCACTTCCTTAAGGAAGTCTTCCCTGATTTTTTTTTTTTTTACCCAGCCCACATAGATCTCCAACTTTCCTGAGTTTTTATGTGATTTAAATCTGTGACACACATCTGAATATTTTTCTTCTACCACAGATTTGAAGTCACGCCAAAAGTTCTGACCAAGTCATTCTCTTCCAGGAATCTGTCCCAAGGAAATAATTAAAAAACTGATTAAAGATTCATGAACACAGAGGCTCATTGCATCATTTTTTATAATTACAAAAAAAAAAAAAGGGGGAACAACCTAAGTGTGTAACAGTGGGAGGTAGCTATATAAAATATATCCATACGGCCATTAAAAATATTTTGAAACATATATAAGGACATGGAAAAATACTCATGAATGCTAGCCATGGACTCCAGAACTTGGCTGCCTGCACAGGTTTCATCTTTTGGTCTTAGGAATATTACTTAGCCATTCTTTCCTTCAGTTTCCTTCTCCACAACTTTGGGATAGTAATAACACCCTTCATGTAGGGTTACTGTGATGATTAAATTAGTTAATGCATGTGAAGTGGGTGAAATTACTCCTGGCATATCACAGGTGCTATATACATGGCAGTCATCTTTGTTCTTAGCTGCTGAAAAAAATACTGCCTTCTCTGGATGATGGAACTATAGTGATTTTAATTTTTACCTTTACATTTCTCCATCTCCCCCCCCATCACCATGACTTTATAGTCATTTTTTAAAGATTTATTTATTTATTTTTAAGATTTTATTTATTTATTTGAGAAGGAGAAAGGGAGAGAGAACACAGAGCACAGAAGCAGAGGGAGGGGCAAAGAGAGGATCAGACTTCCCAGTGAACAAGGAACCCAATGCAGGGCTCCATCCCAAGACCCTGGAATCATGACCTGAGCTGAAGGCAGACATTTAACCAACTGGGCCACCGAGGTGCCCCACGATTTATTTATTTTAGAGAGAGAGAGTATGAGTTGCGGGGAAGGGTAGAGGGAAAGGGAGAGAATGTCCAGCAGACTGTCCACTGAGTACAGAGTCCGATGTGGGGCTCTATCCCAGGATCTTGAGATTATGACCTCAGCTGAAATCAAGAGTCAGACACTTAGCCAACTGAGGCACCCCAGAGTCATTTTTCAATCTGAAAAATACAAAGTGTTTTTAAAGAATAAACCTCCATTCAAAATCTGTTATTCTTGACTCAGGGTTCAAACATTGGATCTTTTCCTTCTCTCCTTCCTTCCTGCCTTCTTTCCTTCCTTCTTTCCTTAAGAAATGGAGACAGAATGTGCCATCAACCAGTCTACGTTGCCTAAACCTCTGTTCCCCGGAAAAACACAACCCCTCAGACTCAGGGAAGAAAGTTCAAATATAGAATCCAGCTGCTGGGAACAAAAGCACTGGGGACCAAAGAGAAAATGGTACTGCATCACCTGGGCAAGTTGCAAACTTAAGTCTCAGACTTAAGTCTCAGATTTCTTATCTGCAAAATGGGGAAAAATAATTCCTGTTTCATAAAGTAGCTGGAGAAACACATAAGCTTGAATAGGGCCTGGCCCATACTAGGGACTCAGGAAATGTTAGTCATCAAAGTCATGATCAAAACTTAAAATAGAGTTCCCCAATTGACACAAGTATAATGGAAGGAACAGCTTTGGGGACTTCACACTTGGGTGTGAACCAAGGCTTTAATCCTCTTACACTGTGCATTCAAGGTCAAGGTCAAAATCAAGGTTCCTTTCATTCTGCATCCCCAATTATTCTCTATCTTAACACACTCTATCTTAAATACACACACACACACACACACACACATTCATAATCTCAGTGGGAAATAAATGATAAGTGCTCCAAAGGCTTTAAATTATATTTAAGATTTTATTTATTTGAAAGACAAATAGAATGAGCAAGTAAGAGAGAGAACATAAGAACATAAGCCGGGAGCAGAGGGAGAGGGAGAAGCAGACTACCTACTGAGCAAGGAGTCCAACATGGGGCTTGATCCCAGGACCCTGGAATCATGACCTGAGCCAAAGGTAGATGCTTAGCTGACTGAGCCACCCAGGCACCCTTCTCACTGATATATTCTTTGTTTAGTTATATTCTATCTACCCTCCCAATTAGGTTGCAAGCCCCAGAAAGGCAGGGATCAAGTGTATCACATTCAGTATGGGATCCCCAGGGCCTAGAGCAATGTCTAGAACAAGATAGCACTCATTAAATTATTTTGTTGTAAAAGAATAAAGGGGCAAGTGAACAAATTAACTTGGGCAAGTTACTTTATTTGCTTTTGCCTTTATGAAAACTAAATAACGGAAGGCAAACATGGTACCTGATATATACTAGGTGCTCTTTCAATATTAATTTCTTCTCTCTGGCTATTCACAAAGATAACTTTTATCAGACCCACACATTTTCTAAAATTGCTTTGACTGTCTGGACAAATGCTATTCGGATACATCTTAAACTATTATCCCTTGTGCCTGAACAATTGCTATCTGATAAAGGGAATTTTTCCCACAGAACAGAGCAAAAGAAGCTTTGAAACCAGAATTTTTATAGTTCACACCCCATGCATGCCAGACGCAAAAATCACTTTGAGGTGCTAATTGGTGACGTAAAAAATGAAAAATAAAAATGTAAAAAATGCAACAGTGGGTTTTAGCAGCAAGGCAAAGAGGTTCTTTTCAATCTAAAAATGGTTGTCATCTCAATTCTTACTGCCTTAATTCATTTCTTAAGCAGCGGGCAAAAAAAAAAAAATTGATGATTAAGATGTGTAATGGAAAATTTTTAGAGCAGAGTGAGGAGGTGACTAGAGACCATATGTTGCCCAAGAACGAAGCCTTCAGCAAACATTGGAGAAGAACAAATGTGCTGATTTGCATACTATTAGCGATTATGTCCTAGTGAAAGAATACATCCCATTAGTACTAATGGGCATTATATACACATACGATTAAAACACCATATAACCTTTCCTGAGACCAAAAGCAAAGGAAAAGCTGGTAATACATTGCTAGGGGAAGGAAAAAAAAAAAAAAAAGAAGAAGAAGAAAAAAAATAAATAAACTTCTGGATAAGAATATTTCACACAGTCCACATTAGAAAAAAAAATTTTTTTAACCAAATTCTTAATATTAGCAAAGCAATGAGTCTCCTAGAATCCTATGTGAAATCATCCCCCTCTGTCAGAAATGCAGACTGTATCGTGGCTGTGGCAATGAACAAACCTACAAAATAAGGTATAACGGGCCTTGTCATTTACCTTGATTCTCGGAGGTGAACTCAAATGGTAAAACTTACAGTTAAATCATGCAGTAAATATAAGCTTTACACTCACTAGAATATTCAGCAAACAATACCGGCACAAAATGCCAGGCAAAGTTCAAGGCAATTCACCCAAGAGTGGTTTGTGCAAAGTTTTCAGTGTCAGGAATAAAAATGTGGCCATGTGCTTCCATCAGTCAGTGGTATAAACATCAACAGTCCTGAGCCATAAATTCCACCCAAGCCAATGGTCAAAGTCTTTGGCAGTCAGAAGTTGAGAAGTCAAACCCAAAGTAAGTCAGGCCAAGGGCCATAGGGAGGCTGCCTTCAGTTATTTCTGAGATGAGGAGGGCAAATTCAGTGACGCAGGTCAGAATAAGTTGCAATCAGTACCTGAGGAAGGTGTCCCAAGATATATAGTGTGGATAACAGTTGGAACAAACTATGGCTATCCTTGGTCCTAAAGAAGGGTACTTCTGGCCTCAGGACAGTCAGCAATGAGCTGGCTCCATGATGTGGTTGTAAACATTTAAAACATTACATCCAAAGGAAAGACTTGCTTGAGGACAGAGACCATCTTGTAGTTTTGAGTTTCCCATAGTGCCCATCATTATACTTTGGTGAGATTAGGAAGCTTACTGTTCACCAAACACCTATCTGTTCTCAGCCATTGTCTGTCCCCCTACAAGTGCCCAGTGCCCTTAAAAATGTCACTTAGAGTCGCCACCAAAGCTTACGGCCCAGTCAGATCCATGTTTAAATCTGATTCACTACTTAATAGTAGTAAAAACATCTACTATGCCACACCTATTTCAGGCACTATTCTAAATACTCATACATAATAACTCCTTTTATCGTCACAATAACCCAGAGGTAGATACTATTATTATCCCCATATATAGATGCAGAAACTAAGTTATAAAGGACGTAAACACCAGCCTCAAACCCCAGCTGTAATACTAATTAACTCTGTGACCTTGGACAAGTTACTTAACCTTGCTGAGCCCTATTCCTTCATTCAACAAATATGTATTGAATGCATGCTATGTGTCAGGAACTATTCCTAGCACAAGGGATAAAGTGGTGAATAAGATAAAGATGTCTCTTCTCTACCAGGCAAAGACTTAGCAAAGACACAGGCAACATACAATAAATAGGATTATTTAACATTAGACCAATGGAAAAAATAAAACAAGGTAATATGATAAAGTAGAGGGGGCAAGCCCTTAGTTAAGGTGGTTGAGGAAGTTCTCTCTGAGGCAAATAAGCTGAAATCCAAACAAAAATTCAGCGAACCTACTGGCCAAAGCCCAAGATTCCACAGTAAGACGGTACTTGGTTATTAGTGTTGGTTTGGAGATAGGTGCTCTGAGATGGGCGTTAACGTATCATACAAAGACCTTTATAGTTCCTGCCCACTTTCTTAAGTCCCTCCATATGCTTCTTATCCAAATCTTGTCCCCTGTCTTGCAATCTTGCTCCTTCCAGGCTCCTGTCTAACCAAGCCAACCATTTGCCCTGACTGAGTCTGTGCATATGCTTTCCATACAATTTCTTACCTTGGGCCGTTCATCCTTTTGCACAAAATGGCAAAAGGATGTGTACCCCTGACGCCCTGCCCATTGAGAGCATCTCTGCTGTCTTTCCTGAGCAGGACTGTTGTGCAGCAACAGCTTGTTTTTGGTTTCTACCCACATATTGAGCAGACCCACGTGTAAAACAAGCTCTGTTCTTTCCTCCTCTGACAGTAATAATGAACCCGCCATGTGGACATATGTGTGCTGAGAGAGATCAACTGGGGCAAAAGTGAGGACGGTGCAAGGAACTGGCCACTCACTTGTAAGGCTTGCTCCTGCCTTCTGACCCTGCCATGTCCAATGCCAGCTGATGATGTTGACGATGATGATGATGGATTGCTGATAGGTCCACCCAACCTTTGTGGATCTGAGAGAACCCAGCTTATGATGGGTAACTCTGGCCACAAGGTCTCTTGATGGTACAGGGTCAGATGTTCTGTTCTCCCAAGGACAAGTATCATGTAAGGAGTCGCTTTCTGAATGCTATATAATCCTCTGTGAATGGAATGACCTTGCTTTAGAATCCCAGGGATCTACACTGTTATTTTCCTAGGGGAGAGTGCCATAAACTCCACATGGAGGTGTTTAGCATCACACATACTTCTATTATCATAGGGTCTGCCGAGCCTTATGGTGCAAGTGGCAGGGCTGCTTGCATTGTAGCCTGGATCTGCTACAGAGCCCTTTCGTGCTGTTGGCCCACACATAGTACAGAGACTGAAGCAGTATTTTCAAGTGTGGAATACGCTGCAGCAGAACCCAGAAATACCTACAAAACACGGTTCTTCTTTCTTAGTGGTGGGAGGGGAAAGATGGGATAATTGTTTGTTTGTTTGTTTTTTCTTTAAAGGTGATGCCTTGGCATGACCTAGACTTTTTTGGTCTTGAAAAGCTTCACAGATTTAATGTCTTACCTTCTTAAAGTTTGTCTCTCACCCTCTGGAGCACATAGATCTTATTCAAACTTCCACTTAGCTGCTGCTTTTGCTTATCTGATCCAATAAACATGACATCACCAAGGTAAAGGACCGATGTGATGGCCTATCTCTGTTGTAAAGATAGCCCAGAGCCCTTTAGATTACTTGGTGACAGTGAGAAGGGGAAATAACAAAGCCCTGGGACAAGAATGTCCATTCTCCAAAAATGAGAAATATTTCTAATCTTTCTTATTAATGGGGATGGAACAAATACATTCATCACCGATGACCACACACTGGTCTACTCATCTGAGGTCATGGTAACCTGCCCTAGCAATGACATCATATCCAGCATCACACTGCAATTGGGACTACTGTTTGCCTACAACTGTGTGGTCCACTGTTGACCACTGGAATCCATTCAGTTTTTGTTGGGGTTAGACTGGTAAACTGGGGTGGGAGGGGGTGGATACCACCAATCCTGTATCTTTTAGATATTTAAGGATATTTAAGGATAGCCCTAATTTCTGCCATTCCTCCAGGGTACAATATTGGTTTCGATTCACAATTTTGAAGGGGAGTAAGGAGGCAGTTCCAGGGGATTCCACTTGAAATTCTGCTCTAAGATAACTTTGGCTTCTAGACCAAAGAAACAAATGTGATGGTTCTGCCTACCACCAAGTACATCTGTTCCAGTTATATATTCAATACCCAGGGGAATGACCATGAGGTGGAACTAGCAGACCCACTATGTGTCACACAGAGATAAGATTCCATATATTACCTGCTCCCTAAACTCATGCTAATCCATGAAGCTACTTTTTTCTTCTGAGCCTAGATAAGAAACTTAGAATCCTTCTCCACAAAGTGCTCTGGGAAATCACTAGGAATTAATTAAAGTTGATACTGAACATAAAACCTACAGACCACCTCCAGACTAAAAGCTCCCTTCTTGTAGCCACACGCCATGACTGCTCAGAGCCACATACGGAGAATCACAAACCCACACTGACCCAGTGATTCTTAGGTATCATCAGCAGGACTATGAGGACAACTGCTCAGGCAGAAGTCATAAACTGTGTCCCGATTTTTCCAATGCCTTCATCCTCTCTGCCTTTTGGTAGGCTAGGGCCAGGGTCCCAACCATAAGCCTAGGCTCCAGCCCCATTTATCCCTAACCTGACCCAATAAGTAACTCTTCGGTAGAAGTGGCCCTCGGGCATGCCAAGCAATCAGGCCGGTTGAAACTATCACATAGAAAATCAATTTTATCACAAGTCATCACCTCAGTGCAAATGAGTTCTGATCTTTACTTGTCCTCAATAGGCCTTTTGTTTTATAGGAATTAAGTCTTTTATTCCCACAAGCAACATAAAGACAAACCATCCCCAACCAACCTCTCGTGCCCTCACCATTTCATGATCACTTCCCCTCTTCCCAACAAACACACACTAATAAGAAATCACCTGACCAACTAAGGACAAGAGTAATAGTCCTCTTGCACAGCCCATCTGAGTCTTTCCCTCCCAAAGCTCTCCCCTTCCCACACATCCCCTTATGCCACCTCCCTGTCTTTCAGTAGCTCATTTTACATGAGGGTTTTGCAAGACAAACCCCATTGTTCTTAAAATAATCTACTGTCCTCATTAGGGTCCACCTTTTAAGGCCCTTTAACTATTTTGAAATTCTTAACACTGTCCTTGTTCCCTGATTTGTCAGTAATGCTGCCAGATACAACGTATCATTCAATAAATCCTATTGCTTGTCAAAAATAGCAACTGAATTCTCCATATTGCCAACTCAGAGCTTGATCTCCTGAAGCCCAGACACAAAAATACATTAAGCTCCACAAGGTTCAAATTGCATTTGGAGATCTTTGGCTGAAGCTGCCAGTTCCCAGGACCCTAAGGCCTAAAGTCAAGCATTAGGTGAAAAGTATGCCAGAATATAGGACATCAGGTCTAGAGGGGACCTCAAAGATCATGTAGCCCAGGCCCCTTGTTTTACAAAAAGAGAAAATACGCCCAGAAAGGTTAAGTGATTTACTCAAGGTTACCCAGCAACTTAGTGACAAGGTAAGAATTGGAACGCTTGCCTGGTGGGCACCCTACACACATGCTTGCACCTCCCTATCACCTCTTGTTATTACAAATATTCACAGCACATTCTCTTCAGAGGGCCTAGGGAAAAAATGGGGCCAAATTTCCAATACCAACTCTCCTCTGGTAATATTATAGGTTATATGTTAACATCCTACCTAATAACCATTTCCATTCCACCTTATTTTCCCTTATCCTGAAAGAACAAGAAAATCCAGTTGGGGCAAATTTTGCTGTTGTTGTTGTTGTTGTTGTTGTTGTTGTTTTTAATTTAAGTATCAGGTTTTGTTAAGGTCATGGGCAGTGTAGAAGTTACAAGAATAAGGGACAGACTGTTGAATTCATGTGGCTTGGGGCACCTACTGAAATATCTCCTTGGCTCAACATACTCCCAATTGCTGGCTATGGTATCTACGGGAAAGATGCTTTAGGAACTAAAGAGTGTTAAGGGAGGACCTCCCTGACAAAGCAACAGTTGAACAGAGACCCAAAGGAGGTGAGGGAGCCAGTAGGGTGGGTATCTGGAGGAAATGTTTGTTGCAGGCAGAAGGCATGGTATCTGCAAAGGGTATATGGCCAAACTGAGCAGAAGGAGCCAAAGGGAACATGGCAGGTAAGAGTAGGATTGGGAAGGGTGGGGAGCAAATCACAGAGGGCCTTAAAAACCACTTGAAGAACTTTAGATTTTACTATGAGTGATGAGCCATCTGGGTACTTAGAAAAGGGAGGGGGCGTGACACGATTTGACTTACATGTGTAAGGAACATCTAAATAATGAGAGATCACTTCACACTCACTAGGATGGTTGGCTATAAGCAAAAAGTCAGATAAAAACAAATGTTGGCAAGAATATGGAAAAAGTATAACCTTCATACATTGCTGGTAGAAATGTGAAATGATGCAGTCACTTTGGAAAACAATCTGGCAGTTTTTCAAAAGGTTAAACAGAGAGTTACCATATGACTCAGCAATTCCACTCCTACTTATATACCCAAGAGACATGAAAACATATGCGCATGCCAAAGCTTGTACATAAATGTTCATAGCAGCATTATTCATAATAGCCCAAAGTGGAAACAACACAAATGTCCATTAACTGATGAACAGATGAATAGAATGTAATCTATCTATAGAATACAATATTACTTGGTAATAAAAAGAAATGAAACACTGATCCATGTTATAATATGAACCTCAAACACAGCAGGCTAGATGAGAAGTCACAGAGGATCACATATTGCATGATTCTGTTTATACAAAATATCTGAAATAAGAAAATTAATAAAGACAGAAACTAGATTCGTAGTTGCCTAGGGACTGGGGGTGGGCAGAGAAGGTTACAATGAAATAAGAAGTGGCCACAAAATGGTTTGGGGCTTCTTTGTGGGGGGCAATGACAGTGTTCTAAACTTTATTGTGCTAACAGCTTCACGACTCTGTAAATAAACTAAAAGCCATAAAATTGTACATTTTAAATAGGTGAATTACACAGAATAGGTAAACAATATTTCGATTAGGCTGTTATAAACAGCAAATCAATCTATCATTAGGATCAGGGTGGCTTGGATAAAACAGAATGTCACAGTCAGAAGCACAGAAAACAATTAAGAAGCAATCTCTGAAACAAGGTTTGAGATGATCGTAGCTGGGACCAGGGTAAGAAGCAAAGGTGGAAGAAATCAGTAAGTATTATATACCTTCTGAAAGATGAGTCCATATCCTTCATTCTGATGGATTAAGTATGAAATAAGAGTTAGAAGTAAATGTCATTTTGGGGTCTAAGCAGATGATAGGGAGAGTTAGTATGGACTCTGAAGGGGTCACTGCTGGAGGAAAGCCTGGAGGGTCGGGGGGACCCATGAGACTGGAGTTTACTCTAGGCTCTGTTAGCTTTGAGATCCTATTAGACACCTAAGTGGAAGTGTTGAGTGGGCACCTGAATCTGATATCAGAGGAAGAGGTCAAAATTGAAAAATAAGATAGGGATGGTCAGCATTTAGATATTCTGAACCATGAGATGGAATATCACATGGAGCATGAGATCAATACAGAAGCTAAGAATTCTAAGGGTGAGTCCTGGCACTATGCCAGCATTCAACAGTTTGGGAAATGAGGAGAAAGCATCAAAGGATATGCAGAAGGAGTGACTATTGAGACAGGAGGAAAAACAGATAAATAAGGAATCTTGGGGCCAAAGAAAGAACATATCTCAATGAGAAGAACTGATCGTCATGTCAAGTACTTCTGAGAAGTCCAGGAAGTTCAGGACTGAGAATGGACCAATGGACGTAGTAGTTAGAGAGCATGAGTGTGACCTTCACAGAATTAGTTTCAGTGGCCTTAATCTGGAGGCAAAAGACTGATCGGAGTAACTTCAAGAGAGAACAAAAAGAAGAAAAAAAGCATAAAGACAACTTGTTCAACTAGTTTTTTCATAGAGAAGTTCTAAAAAATGAAGTGGCAGCTGGAAGAAGTGTGTGTCAGGAGAGTTTCTTTTTTAAAAATGTGAACTCTTGGGGCGCCTGGGTGGCTCAGTGGGTTAAGCCGCTGCCTTCGGCTCAGGTCATGATCTCAGGGTCCTGGGATCGAGTCCCACATCGGGCTCTCTGCTCAGCAGGGAGCCTGCTTCCCTCTCTCTCTCTGCCTGCCTCTCTGTCTACTTGTGATCTCTGTCTGTCAAATAAATAAATAAAATCTTTAAAAAAAAAAAATGTGAACTCTTACAGCATGTTTGTATGCTGATGGGAAGTATCTGGCAGATGAGTAAACAGGGAATGTTGGCGATATAGGACAAGAGGAGACAGTGACAAGAGTCAACTTCTCCATAAACAAGAGAGAAAAGTGGAAGTCTGGCACCCATGATGGTGATCCAGACTGAGACAAGAGCATGGACTGCCCATTCACCGTGAAAAGAGGCCAGAGAAGACAGCAGCCAGAGTTAGGAAGATGTAGAAACTGGAACGTGAAGTCATCTTCTATTGATTGCATCTGTGAGACAAGAAGCAAGGTCATTAGCTGAGAGGGAAGAGGGAAGAGGAGAGGTAGGGATACAGCATTTTGAGGAAGGAGAAGAGGAAAAAATCTTCCTCTGGGAAGAGAGGGAATGACCATACCAGATATTTCAGTGACTATTAATTAAAGCATTACTGTTCATCATGTATGTTTTCACTGGCCACATTTAATTGTATGGGTACAATCAGAGTGTGGAACTTAATCAAGGCTGAGGTTTTCCAGAAGAGAGTAATGAGGAGGGAGAGGGTGAAGTCGTTGATGGGATGCAAAAAAAAAAAAAAAAAATGATTATAATGATGGCCCAGGGACTCTAAGCTAGTAGAGTGAACTGAGGACATGGAGGGGATTGAGGAACAGTGAAAGGTTGGTGGGAAAATGGAGTGTAGGTCCCAGTGGGGAAGAAAAAATTTGGAAGCTTGAAGGAGGAAGAAACACATTAAGCCATTATCAGATATCACCACCTCTGCCTGAATTCATTTACAGGCACTTGTTAAATTAAATTAAACTTTAATGCATTAATACCATCGGCAATGTTACATGGTGTATTAGTTTCCTGGGGCTGCTTTAACTGGGTGGCGTAAACAACGGAAATTTATTGTCTCACAGATCTGGAGGCTAGAAATTCTAAATCAAGGCGTTGTCAGAATTGATTCCTTCTTAGGGTTGTAAGGGAGAATCTGTTCCATGTCCTTCTTCTGGCTTCTGGTATCTGCAGACATTCCTTGACTTATAGACAGTATACTCCCTGTGTCTTCAATAGTCTTCCCTTTGCATGTCTGTCTCTGTCCAAATGTCCCCTTTGTATAAGTACATCAGTCTTATTGGATTAGAGCCCATCTTCGTGACCTCATTTTAACTTGATTACTGCTGGAAAGACCCTGATTCCAAGCAAGATCACATTCTGAGATATGGGGGAGTTAGGACTCCAATGCACTTATCTGGGGGGACATAATTCAACCCTTAACATTGGTATCCTAGGACGTAATATACATAAAGAAAAAGAAGTAATATACATGTTGAGGACATACACAGGCAGGTGTATGTGCCAGCAGGATATTTTAAACTGAGAGTGATCAAACTTGGACCTAAAAACAAAACAAAACAAAACAACAACAACAACAACAACAAAAAGTCTTTTTCAGTTGTTGGATGTTCATTTGAACAGGTACCAAGTCATCCATTACCCTTTACCTCTACTGGTGGCAATAGGAAGGTGAGAGTACAGAAGTGGGGAGTGAGGGAATAGGAAAGCCAGAAAAATTACCTGGATAATGGTCCAAACAGAGGCCATGGAGAAAAATCACACAGAGGCTTTTAGTCCCCAGCTAGGGACCCGAAAAACATTCTCCACCAGAGTCTGAAGCTCCTTTTCCTTCCTCATCACTATCTATGAAACGGGTTGGCCATTCTGTACTATTGGCCCATGGATGGACTGGCATTCTCCCAGCCTTAGGAAATGTCAAGCTCACTACTGAGTCACGGCAAACCACATAAGCCCTCACACAAGGCACTTCTCTCTCCAAACTAAGGCACCTGCCAAAACAAATGCAGCCCCAGAAGTGACCAATAGATGCCCAAAGACCTTGTTGAAAATATATAGGAAGCAGACACCCAGTGTCTGGGCCTCTACTTGTGGAGGTATTTGCCAGAAAATCTACCTAAATTAGGATCTAATTGGAAAAAGTCAGGCAATCTGGTTCACCAGACTTCTAGAATTATGATTATCAAACTAAGACCAATGAGACCCATCGATCGGCTGCCATTTCAATGGAAGAAAACCAGTCCTGATTTAATTCATAGCCATTCGGACTATTTATTACTATGTGGACTATTAGAGGTCACTAAATTTTAGTCTTCATAAATTAAAGTCAGTGCATTACAAATGGATCGAGGATGTTAATTCATTGCTCTGCTAACAAGTTTGGCTCCCAGACAATGCTTCGCGACATTGCCAACTCCAACATAAGCCAGGTACACACAGCTGGAATTCCCACAGGTTTCAGGAAGGATCCATTGTTGTCAATGTACTAGCAATGTTGTTTTGGGTTGGTTGGTTGTGGTTTTCAAATTGTTGCTATTCTTGTTTTTTAATTACAGATTACTGTGGTTTCATTATATCATTATTAATTGTGTTTGTTGTCAGTTGTTTGGTAAACCCTACTGTATGTAATGGTGCACATTTGCACCGAGTATTTTAGGTCTATAATTATCCAATAACTAAACTTCAAGGCAAATATGAATCATTCAGACCATTGCTTCTACAGCAGATTATATACATGTATATATATAATATGTGTGTATTTTATATATATACATGTATGAATACATACACATAAATATGTACATATAAGCATAAATATGTAGTATATTTACATATTAAGTGTTCCTTCCAAATTTGCTTGTACAATGGCATTTTGTTGGTGATAAATATTTGTGCTTTTTTTTTACACAACTTCCATTATTGGGTTATTTTTGTAGGTGTAGGGCATTCTTTTATAATAAGGAATCATGTATTTATGTATCTTATCTTCTCTTATATGATAAACAGTAGGTTTTGAAGTTGTAAGAAATGGATTAGTGACACTTTCTTATTTTGTTCCCCATATAAGAGGATATAATGTGCTGCTTTTGTAGGTGTGTTCCCTGCCAGGATTTATGTCTGAGGCATCTGAGAGTTGGAAGCCTTGGCACTTATGTGGGATGACAGCTTGACAGAGTTATTGGGATGGATATGTACAATAAGGTGAAGCAGTTCAGAGCAAGGGCCAGATCAAATCCTGACCCTACATTCTAGTGACATGACCACAGGAAACTTTTTCAATCTGAGTTCCAACTTCCTCATCTGCAAACTGAGGAAACAGATCTACTTCACAAGGTTGTTACCAAATTAAATGAGATGAAGCATGCAAAATCCTTAGCACAGGGTTTAGCTCCCCAAAATGGCAATATTCTTATTGCTGGGGTTATTACCATCATTAACATATCAGCCAGGATGGGCTAGTTTATACAGGCCTAACAAACAGCACACAGAGAAAAGCTCCGTGGTTTCCAACAGCAAGATTTATCTCTTGAATTCACTACGTATCCATTGCAGTTTCGCTGCAGCTTTGCTCCAACTCACGTGTGCTCGGGGACCCAAACTGGAACATTGCTAGCTATTGTGGCAGAGGAAAAGGAGAGAAAAATGTTGCTGGCTCTTAAAGCTTTTGCCCAGGAGCCCATGCATCACATTGGCCCATATTTCATTGGTGGATGCAAATCATATGGCCATTTGTACGTTTAACAAGGTGGGAACATGTAACTGCCCTGAAGAAAAGGTCCAACAAGGAGAAGGGAATATTTGGGGAGCAGAGATATCATCAGCCATACTATTACTAACTCAAAGACAAGGGGAGGCAGTTAAATGATGAAATGACCCATCTGAGGTTTATTCATGGAACCATGACTGGAAATGAATGGTGTCAAGTCTTGGTTACCGTGGGCACAATCCCCACTTCCTCAGTCTGGGAGTTGACCCAAGGTAACTGTTAGGGTCCAAACTCCCTGCCAATGCAATACAAGCTATACTGAACAATCATCTGAAAACAGACCCTACAATGGGGGCACCTCTCCAAATCTCTCTTATATTCAGATCTGCCTTCCGCTGCCGTTTCACGAATGCTCAGAGCAGTGAGTTCAGGCTGTCCTAACCACTACTGCCTCACTTCCAGCCAGATTCTCCCCATGCCAGAGCTACTCCAACACCTTAACAAATGCAAAGTGCTCTTCCCCTCTCAATTTCTCTCCTCCCCTGCTTCCTGAAGTGGCAGGTCTTGCTGAACCATAAATGTCCCCAAAGAATAAGTAACTAAATTATTTGTGTAGAAGAGGGAGGAGACACATAAAAAGGTAATACAATTTCCTGAGAGCTGAACTTAGAGAAGCAGAATGATGTCCACTCTCAGGGGATTTGTTTCTACATCCATTATGGGCCTACCACAAGCTAGACTGGGAGCTAGACTCTGGGAATGTTCACATCTCAGTCAGCTCACAGTCTCAGATTGAGTGGCCAGTAACTCAAAGGAAGGATTTAGGGATGGGAAAGCCAGGGGATGGGAAACTGAGTCAGGAAGCAAACCTACACTTACAGCAAATCAAAATTTGAGCTTATGTCAGTTAACAAATATAAAAACACACCCAACCTTGATGACCCTTCCCCCAAAGCCACTCAGATGCAAGCCCATATTTAAAGACTGATACTTGGGGGTCTGACACTTCCTGGACTCACCTGAATGATGAGGATGAATACATTAAATTCCCCCCAAATTCACAAGCCATCTTGGCAAACTGTCTAAAGTGTCACCTGGACAGCATAAGAGATCTAGTCTAGACCTGGCTCCAGGAAGCCGAGATGGTATTGTTGTACCCCTTTAAAGTATGAAGTTGAGGCCCATTGAGATAAAGACATGTAGGGAATGAGTGAGGCTCTGGCCTCCTGTCTCTACGCAGGAGCTTCCCCAAACTCCAGCCCTTCCTCTGCTACCTGCGGAAACCACACCACAGCTACGTGCCACCTGCCGTATTATAACCTAATCCTTTTAATATTGAATTACTCTTTTTAAACTGAACTTAAATTTAATCTTTTCCTAATCATTAGTAGCTGTGAACTCACAGCTTTGATGTGCTAATATTTTGCGTGATATACTTGAAAATAAATAACTATTAAAATATTTTTAAAATGAGTCCATAAACCCCAGGCCCCACAGGTGATGTGCACACCAAGCTCAGAGGACGTACTCTGCAACCTGCTGCCTGTGCAGAGTCCCACTGTGTGTCTCCGTGAGGCTGGCCATGCCTTCATTCTTTCTCCTATTCTTCCTTTATCCATAACACAGACCCAAGCCAAGACTTATTTATTTATTTATTTATTTATTTATTTATTTATTACTCAGAGGTGCTTCAAGGAATGATTTGACAACTTTGGCTTCTCTGGTAGACTCCTGAATTTCTTTTTGAATGTTTGGCTCACCTGAACACCAACCTGTACGTTGGGGGATTCCAGGCCTTATCAGCCCATCTCACCATAAAGTTGATACAAACTCTACTGGGCTTCCTGCAGTGAGGGCACAACCATGTAGTTCAGACTCAGCTCATCTGATGATCTCACATAAGAATGTGAATTCAAAATCTGGTCACACAAAAAGTGCCACCAAGAGCCCATCTACAGAAGGTAGCAGACACCTCCATCCCTCTCCTCAACAAGTTCATGATCTAGAACGTTCCAAACAGATGTCATTGGATAATTGTAATATACTGAAATAACTATTCTAATTAGGACAGGTGCAGAACACTCGATGCAGAGGTTATAGGAAAAATCACCAGGGAGGAGATATTTGTGTTGACTCATGAAGGATGGGGTTTCCTAAAACACTAAGGAAAAAAGTAGCTTAATTCATGTTACCTATTATTATTACCATTCGTACAAGATTTGAGTCACACAGGCATGGATTCAAGTCACAGCTCCAGTAGGAAGGTTACTTTCTTCATCTGTAATCTTGCCCTATTTGGTTCTGCAAAGAATAAGTAAGATGATTTAAGTAAAACACAAACTAAAATACTTGATACATAGGTTCTTCATAACTGTTCTTTCTCTTCCCAACTCTACTTTTGGTTTTAGTTTTGGTTGTTATTGTTTTTTTTTTTTCTTTATTGGAATGCCTTTCTCCACTCCATTTCCAACCTAGAAAAAAATCTACCTATTATTCAAATTGTACTTGAAATACTGCTTCTTCTGTGAAGCTATTACTTACCAAGAAGACATAATCTTCCCTCCTTTGAAATCCCTTTAAAGTTCATCTTGACCTCCATAATGCTTTGCTTGTGGTTGGTACATATTTGTTGAGATAAATTAAATTGCCCCCCATTCTGACTCCTATTCATAGTCTTAATGTCTGCTTAGCTGTTTTGTTCGTTTGTTTGTTTTTTCAGTTCTTTCCATGTGCCCAGCTAGCATTATGGCCATGACAAGGTAAAACTGATTTTTTTAAAAATACTTGTCCAGCAGTTGGGATAACTAAACTACAATGTGTCTTTGATCCCAAGATTCTGCATGTCCCTCCACTCTTAGTCAGTCTTGTTCCAAACCTGTTTTCTTCTCTCCACATGGTACACAGCTACTGCTCCTTCCACATACCAGAGAGGGTCATAGGCACTTAGGATATGTCAGTGAATAACACAGACCTTGTTCCTTGTCCATGCTGTGAAGGAACTTATACTCTAGTGTGGGGAGAAGGTGAGCAATCAAACAAAAACACAATGACAATGGTGCTACAATGGAAAAGTACAGACAGACTTGTTCTAGGTCCGGTCTGTCTCTTGTCTTGCTTCACCTAGCCACTCTGCCATCTTTTCTTCCTCTCCACTCTCATCCCAGTATCTGTAGGTCTGAATTCTTATCTTTAAGGCTCAGTTCAGTGCCATCTTCTTCATGAATGTAGAGAAAAACTTGTGCACCATTTAAGCACACAGAGAGCTTTTCATGTGCAGCTTCTCACCCATACTACAAGCTCCTGAGGACAAGTCTTCACATACTTCATCTGGGTGCCAAGACCTCCCAACAGAAAGCCAAGAAAGAAGCACTCAGTAGCTCTTTATGAAATGAGCAAATGGTCCTCCCCTTGTCCTGCCACATTATACCTAAGGAACCCCCCATCCATATTCTTTGTAGGAAACCTGTTCTGTTTCTGCCTCCATTCAGGAATATATTCTTTATAAAAGGTAAATAAACACTTGCCATCCAGAGATGCCAAGAACTTAGAACATTCTACATCATGATTTCCATGGTAACTGAAGTTGTGCGTAAAGAACTCTGCCATGACAGTATCTTAATCCAGAAAGGCTGAGCATTTTTCAAATTAATTCTGCTACTCTGGCCATAATGGTTACCTGGATTTCAAGCTGCTGCATACATCAATACTCTGCATTTTTAAGCCCACCGTCACCGTTCCACTGCATAGCCACCACGAATGTAAAGTACTACTCACCAACAGATCATCTGAAGTTGTTATTGGAGCCCTGGATCAAGTCAACACTTATTGCTATTAGTAAAGAAACAGAAACTTATAGAACATTAGGCTAGGCTATACACACGTTATTCCTCAGTTCCTACAGAGCTCACGACTTTTCACCATATATTTGATTTTTATCTTAGGTGCTATGCATAAACAGAGCCATAGGCACTGCCATAAGGGCTGGTGAATGTGCACGCCTCTGTTTATTTGGGAAATGTCAGAGCTGTGGGGTTTTAATTACCCTGAGCCGGTAGAGATCAATTTGAAAAACAAACATATTAGTAAAAAAATCAAGTGCTCTTTTGCTGCCAGAGGATTACAATTGAAACCATAGCATCTTGGAGCTTTACAGCTAGAAGAAACAGAAACCAGGGGGAGCCAAGTCCCTCATTTTACAGGTTGGAAAACAGAGCCCCAAAAGTTGAAATAGCATGAACCTTGTTTAAGATCTTGGGTTCTGCTATGAGATCTTGCTCAAATCCCAGGTCCATGACTTAGCAAATGACCTGGAAAGTCACTTGACCTTTCTGGGCCTCAGTGGCCTCATCTGAAAAATGGGGACAGTGATAGAGTTGTCAGGATTAAATGTGGTAATGGATGTAAAGTGCTCAGCATGGTACCTGACGTAGTCAATAATCAAAAATACGAACTTGAGTCATTATCATCATCATCATCAACATCAACATCATCATCATCATCATTGTCATCATCAAGGTCACAAGGCTTATTAGTAACATTGTTTTTGCCTGAACTAATACCTCTTTACACATACTGAGTTTGTTTTTATAAAGATTAAGAAATAAGGATAAGTCTTATCCCAATAATCATATGGTCCAAATTAGTTTCCAAATCAACTTTTACAGTAATTCAGTATTCTCCAGTGCTCACTGAATCTGCCAGTAATTGTACGTTCTACATTGTCGCAGTTCTGGAAATACAGTTCACTCAGCATGAATATATTCTTGTCCTGAATGTATAGCCACTCGAGAACTAGGATTTGCCAAGATGTTTTACTTTAAAGAGTACAGAATCTCAGTATATTTGGCTACAATTCTTTTACCCTTTCCAAAGGCCCCAACTTAACAAAACACGATGCTCTTTGTGGCTTAATCTAAATGGATAATCCGTGACTCAGAAAAAGATGATTTCAGAGCATGACATGCAAATGCAGAATTCATGGCTGTTTGTTTAAAATCTGGGCCCTTTTCCTTGACTGCATTTACTATAATTAGAAGACTAGCTGTTCTCACAAGGGGTTACAAACACACCATGGGCAATGTTATATGTGCGATGCCAGAAAAAAGATTAATACATTTATGCTGAAACCGTCAGCCCCCAACACAACTTGCTTATCTAAAAAAAGAGAAAGAAGGGCACCTGGGTGGCTTAGTTAGTTAAGTGTCGGCCCTCAGCTCAGGTCGTGATCTTGGGATCCCTGCTCAGCAGGGAGCCTGCTTCTCCCTCTCCCTCTGCCCAACCCCACTGCTTGTGCATGCTTGCTCTCTCTCAAACAAATAAATAAAATCTAAAAACATAAATAAAAAATAAAAAGAGAGATTCCAGAGAAGGGACACACTAGGAATTTGGATGACGATTAATAGCCAGCCAAGAGAAGAGAACTGTTTACTAGATTCTCCGTGGGATGGTGGGAGACAAGAATGGAAGGACTGGACTATGTGATGATCCAGCCTAGAATAAAATCTTGCTTTCAGTGGCAGATTCAAGTTTTGTGGGGTCCAAAGCTCACATAATTGAGGAGAGCCTCTTTGAGTAAAATAATACAAAGTTATAAATAAAAACTACTGGGACCTCTCCCAGAATCTTACAAAGGGCCCTGGCAAGGGAAAGGCCCTGAAGCTTAAGCTTCATTAGTAAATCTGGTAAATAGTAAATAGTAAAGTTGATACCATTTTCACATAGGTCAGATTTAGTAAATTGACTAACGGCTGTCAAAGTTGAGGAACTGTGGTTTGACTCCTGGGTTGACCATTTATAGCTGTGTCTGTCACTTTAGGCAAATGTCTTCATGTCTCTGATCCTCATTTTCCCCAACTATAAAAGAGAAAAAATAAAATCAACTTTGTATGGTTATGCAAATTTTTAAAATTCATGTAAAATACTGAAATAAGCATCTCACTAATATCTAGCAGGTGTTCCAAAAATAGTAATATTGTTTTTATTTTTTATTTCCTATATTTCTCATCTAGTTCACATATTAATCCTTTTGGTACACTTCTAGAAAATAGGTTTTCCCCTTCAGTGTCAACCTTTGATAATCTAGGGATTACAATTGTCTAAGCCTATATCTCTTGCTTCTCTCTTTTGATGCCTCACTTGTTCTCATGAATTGTTTTACCCAAAAATGAGTATGGGGCAGGGTGAGAAATGGAATTCGAATTAGCTAGTTAGTATCCCGGAAAAAAGAAAAAAGAAAAAGGTACCTAGTGTCCGAAGTATTCAATCCCTTGGCCCCAGGCCAGCTGTTCTAGATCAGCCATTCCTTCCCTGTAATGGTCACAGACCTCGGGGAGCAGGGGTGGGATGCAGGTACACACAGGTGGGCTTCTGCATCTTGTTCCTTCCTTGGTCAGGTTGAGAAGATGGAACATGAGACTCAGGGGTTTTCCAACTCTATCCTTTCTCCTGGAGATACAGACAGTGTCTTCGGGTTTAGAAATAAGGACGTGTCCCTACCTTTCCACAGTTTGCTATTGTTGACATTGCTGCCATAAACACTGGGGCAAACCATGCGAGACTCTTAACTCGAGGAAACAAAGGGTTGTTGGAGTCTAGGTGGATGGAGGTTCTGGGGTAACTGGGTGATGGACATTAAGGAGGGCACTTGATGGAGTGAGCACTGGGTGTTGTACACAACTGATGAATCATTGAACTCTACTTCTGAAACTAATAATACACTTTATTATAATACTAAATATTACTACTAATAATACTAATAATACTGTTAATAATTGAATTCAAATAAAATTTTTTAAAAAAGAAAGAAGGGCACAAATTTTTCATTGAAAAAGAACAGCCTTACTTCCTGGGGGTGTCAGTCTCACATTTCGGACTCTGCAGGTGGAGACAAGCTTCAGCTCTGCAAGGAGACACATCGTGTAGATTTGAAGTCACGTTCCACTACTGACTGCTGGTGGGACCTTGGGCAAGTTAGTTTCAGGAGATGTAACAATCGCACCTACCTCCCAGGATTCTTATGAGGGTTCAATAACATATGTATGTAAAACACACAGTATAGTTCAGGGCCAGAGGGGAGTGAGAGGGAGGGAGAGGGGGAGAGAGAGAGAAAGAACAAGAAAAAGCACCAAAGAAATCCAAAGCATTCAGTTGTATCTCAAAGTATGAAGAACTAGGGCATGTCCCAACAGCTAAAGGGCCTTCACAGGGCAAAAAGACTTCATCCTTTTGTGCCAAGACAAGCCCTGGGCACTTACCACACTGTAATAAGAAGGATCTTAAGGCCATATCCAGGCATAGCAGGAAGAAGTACCATGATCTATGAATAATGTCTGCCATAGACATGGGACATAGCATCTTGCAACATATAGTCCCCACCTACTAGCTCCGCCTTCTCTGCTCCTGGGGATTCAGATCATTTTCCCAGGCTCTGCCACTAGATAAATATATGAGGTCGCTATTTTAGGTACAACCTCAATCTTCAGAACTAAGAAGACCTACCATTTATGTAAAAATTAAATAGTTCTTCACAATAAATATGCCAGGAAATAACCTAAACAATAGGAATCTCTGTTGTTCTTCCTATTGCTTTATTAGTTAGCTACTTGGACCTTCCAATTCCATTTAATTTCTGCAGTGCTCAGCAAAGTCTGTTAATTCTCTTTGGAGACAGAAACAACCACCACCACCTCCCTGATTTACAGATTTCTAAACATTTCAAGACAGATGGTGTTCATTTTAATTCTGTACTGTGGATCTCACCTGACACTAACTTTGGTACACAATAGGTGCTCAATAAATACTTTTAATGAATTAATAAGATCTATTTCATGCCAGCTTCTTCATTCCAATAGACACTTCTGAAAGATATGATCTATTACTCATTATTTGTTCGCTTGCCCCATTCCCCCAAGTGATTGACATAGTATCCAGTGCATGGTAAGAGCTTTATAAATATTTGTTAAATGAATGAAGTATTAACGGCAGGACTGCCAACCCCCATAGCTTCAAATTCCTTCTGCTATCTCTTCAGTCCTCTTGCTACATAAGTCTTTCATATCAGCGCATTAGAGTATTTGAGAATTTCCCATTTGAAAAGCTCACCAGAGAATGTTCCTCATAAAGAGGAATGGCCCCTGTATCACCTTATTACTCACTAAGTTCACCAGAAGTGCCATTTGCTGAATTCCCCCAAGCTACTTCCTTTTTTGTTTTTTACTTTCCCTGCCACTATCTGCCCGGTTCTCAGAGGGATTGCTCATTCTCTTCTAGCCACAAGCAGTCACTGGGAGCCAAACGCCTTCTGGTCCCACTGTAGCAAATGTCATGAGCTTCCCTGCTGCACCTTGGGCTGGAGAAGTTTCCATTTACCCAACCCAGTAAGCACCTTTATAGCTCGATGACTCAGCAACTCATTTCTAACACTCGATCAACGCATGCTATTTTTCCATCACGTGTTGGTTAAGCTTAACTTAAGACAAAGATTTCTTCACACTCTTACTCCATTTTGCTTCCATTTCCAAGGCTCTTTGTGTTTGTGCGGAAACCAAATGGGCTTTCCGCAGGCAGATGGATGCTGGTGTTTTATTCGACAGGTGTCTACCTACTACCTACCTATCTTCTCATCTTTCTAGTCTTGTTTTTTTCTCTCTGCAGAAACTTGTCTTTTATTTGTTTCAGTTCATTTAATCTCATTTTATTGCATTCATCTTTGTTAGCTACTCAAATCTATTTGAACTAATATGGTTTATACAACTCAATGAATGTATATATGTGAATGTATACACACACACACACACACACACTCACTCACTTGAGGAACAACACAAGGGAGTGAATGGCAGACAGCAGCAAGTATATACTAGTACACAGAAGGTTAATTTGAAGGGACATTCAAAATCATCCCTCTGAGGTTAGGGACACTGGCCTAAAGTCACACGACTGTTTAGTGGCAGAGTTAAAACAAGTTCTCAGGTCTTCTAACACCAAAATTTGTGCTTCATCACATCCTCAGTATCTTACCCAGTGCTTAGTGTTAAGACAAATATATGTAGTAATCCTTCTGGGCAGGTGACTCAACAGATGTGAGATAATCTGTCATCATAAGGCAAACACCATGTATCCTCTAAGAGTTATACAAGCAAATGTCTGCCCTTTTTTGTTTTTTACAAAAGAAAAAAGTCTTTTTCAATATATTTCTTTAGTCTAATGGAACTTATGGTACTATTTGATTGGCTGAAAAACTCTCTAATTCTGAATCAATTCAATTTAAATTTATGTTTTTGAAACACTCATTTCTCTTTAAGAAGTATTTGAAGGAGCTTATAGTAGGAAAAAGAAAATTAATAAAATAGGACCCAAAAGGGAGATTCAGTCTTGAAAACAGTTGGTAGCCAGCGACAATAGTTGTTATCTTTGCACTTTAAACATGGCTCTGAGCTTCCTGGAAGTCCAATCAAAACAGAAAATACAATTAGTTGTGTGGTTCTCTTTAGGGAGAAACAGAATCATATTTTCTCAGAAGAGAAGAAATTTCCTTATGTTAAATTCTGAGATAATTTTCTCACAGGGAGCAATATTTGAGGGAATGTAATAAATGGTATTTTCAATGATAATTCTCAGCCACATCAAAATCCACACAACTTTTCTGTAGCAATTCCAGCAAAGAGACCAAGATGATGTCTTAAATTATATGAGAAATATTCTGTGAGGGACCCAGCAGTCAACTCGATCAAAGGGGAAAGTGTAGGTAATCTAGAGAAAAGGGCAAATTACATGAGCCTTAAATTATTCTTCTTCAACTTTTCTTTCTTCCAGGCTCTGAACAGGTTGTAGATGTGATACAGTTTCAAGGCCTTACTCTCTAGCAAGAACACAGAGTGCAGTTATCCAGAAGACTGCTAATTGTGGGGCAAAGTTAAAATTTTGACAACATGTAAGCAGGTGTTAAATTTGATACTGCCTCGGGCAAACCGTCAAGCCCAGGCCAACTTCCTGCCTGAGTGAAAGATCTCCACCCAGAGACAGGTTAAACTTCCTAGTCAGGAAAAAGTAAACAACTCCATGCTGCCTTACTCAGGGCTGCCTCAGTTTCCTCAACTGTAGGATGGGAATAAGAGTTGGCCAACTCACAAAGTTGTCAGTGGAGAGTGACAGTGATAACATGAAAACATCCTTGGCACCTAGTGGATTCCCAATAAAATGCTACATGCATGAAAAAGTTTCAGTTGATACTATAGACTTCCACTGAATGTGAACTACTCATCACTCCAAAAGAGATCTCAAAACCAGCTTTAAAGGACCTGTGTGTTCTCCCTCCTTTTCACGTGTGGTTGTATCATGGCTCCAGTCATCGAGAGCAGAGGTCACCAAACTACTGCCCTTAAACCTAATCCAGCCCACTGCTTGTTCTTGTAAATAAAGTCTTATTGAAGCACAGCCACCACCGCCTGCTCTCCTGATGGACCAGCAGCTGAATAGTTACAACAAAGACCATGAGGCCCATAGAGTCTAAAATATTTCCTACCAGGCCCTTTACAAAAATTTCTTGCTGACCTCTGAACAGAGCAAATGTCCTCTTAGATGCTGCACATCATTTCAAACACGGAACATTCCAAACTATGATTTTCACCGGAGCATGCCCATTGATGAGCATCCATGCCGACTTACCCTTCTCAACCTTAGATCCTGGTTCCTATCATTACTGCTCCCATCTTCTGAACCCAGTTAATGAATCAAATCCTACCATCTTCTTTTTCCTTTAAAAACTCTCACAGTCTACAGCCTTTCCGTTCTCTACCTTTTCTAAGGTAGCCCAGAGGGCAACTAGACCCGCCCTTTATTCTCTTCCCCTCCCCTCCCCCTCCTTCTTCTCCCCGCCATGACCTCCCACACACACTCTCCTCCATACACCTGCCTGAGCCAGTGGCCTAAAATGCCATTTTTACCCTTTTCCAATCCAGCTCAAGAGTCTACAGTGGCTCCCACCTGCCTTTTACACCAAGTCTGACTTCACTATCTTGGCTTTCATAGCAGTTTACAGCCTGGCTCCACAGCACATGTATAAGTCGAAGTCCCACTCCTTCCCCATCCACACGGAGCACTGTGGTCTGGCCCATCTCCATCAGCACCCACCTTGCTAAAATCTCACCACCGTTCTTCATTCCTACCACAGTCTCTGTTCTGGATTGCATTGAGTCCTCCAAATTCCATATGTTGAAGTCTGGACCCCTAGTACCTCAGAATATGACCCTACTTGGAAATAGGGTCATTGCGGATGTGATTAGTTAATAATGGAGTAAGTGGGCCTTATAAGTGTTTTTATTAAAAGAAAAAAAAAAAAGAAGAAGAAAGGAGAAATTTGGAACTAGAGACAGAGGGAAAACACCATGTGAACATCCAGGTCAGATGTAACTGTAAGCCAAGAAATGCCAGAGGCGTCCAGCAAGCCACCAGAAGCTGACACAGGGGCCTGGAACAGATTCTCCCTCATGGCTCTCAAAAGGGTCCAAATCTGCCAACACCTTGCTCCTGGACTTTTGGCCTCCAGAACTGTTGCACAATAAATTTCCACTCTCTAAGCCCCATCTTTGGTACTTTGTTAAGCAGCCCTGGCAAGCTAATACAGCCTCCTACCTGCCCCAGGCTCAGAGGCTTCCTGGAATAAGATGGCCCTGAAGGCCCTATGATATGTGGCCACAGAGAGGTGACAGGTAGAGAGTTCTGTGAACAGCAAGGGAGCAATTAGGGAACCCAGCAGACTGGCCCCTCCCTTCCCAAAGGAAACTCGGCCTGCTTCCTCACAAGCCTGCATGCTTTCCCGGACGTCACCTCATTCCTACCGGGTCAGAGGTCCAGCAGGATTGAGGAAAGCCCAGATCCGGAAATGCATTCCAGGGATCTGCCTTCCTTGCCTTGCTTCTAAATGTCCACTCTTCCCCTCCCTTCCTTTCCTCACTGAAGACTTAAGTCACAAGTTTTGTAAAAAGCAAGTTCTGAGCCAAGCAAATCCGCTTCAGGAGTCCAGTGTCCGCCCTCGCCCTGCTTCTGTCCTGGAAGTCTGGACATCTAACTGGAGATGGCCGCAGTCCTTGAACGAAGGCCACCCGCGAGAGGCTGCCAAGACTCCAGCGTTGTCCAGGAACTTCAGGGAGCTAAATTGGGACCTATCAACTCATTAAGGAGACTTCTTGTAGGGAATGTGACCCTGGGGAATGAAGAGAGGCAGAGGAGCTCTGTGGCCCTGTTTTGCTCTTCTACTCAAGCCCACATGACGCTGGCTGGTTGTTGGTGAGAAAAAAAAACCTCCTCCAAGTCACTTGATTCCAGGAGGCCAAAGGCCAAGCCAACCGTTCAGCCACCGAGTCATCACAGACTGTGTGTCTGTAAGTGTATTATCCTCTTCCCCCAGGGACATCTGGTAAATTCAAATGGCTTGGTAAACTTCTTATCTCAAAGAATGTAGAGCGAGCAGTGATCAGATTTTCTTAATCCCAGAGAAGAAAGAAAGACAGTCACTCAAGTGAGGACATGGCTAATAAGGTAGAGGGAGAAGCAGGGCCAGCTTCATGGGTATGCAGTGTGTGCACAGGAGGCATGCATTTTTATTTTGCTCTGAATCCTAAAAATTATGTAAACAGTTCTGGGGGAAAGTGTGTGTGTGTGTGTGTGTGTGTGTGTGTGTGTGTGTGTGTGTTTAGCCAGGAGGTAGGAGTTGATGATGAGTGAGGAGTAGAGAAAGAATGGTCCAAATTCAACCTGGGAGTAAAGAATAATGAGAAGTCCAGTCTGTTCTCAGTATTTATATTTACTCGGGTTCAATAAAGTTGCCACAACACTGAATTTGTGAACACTGAACAATGCATCGCTCCTAGGGGAAATACAAGGTTAGGTTCCTGTGAGCCTCTGGTCCCAACATTTTCACCAATTTATCCACATACAACCTACTTTTGTATGTGTTTATGTTTAAAGACACCTTATTAAACATACATTGTTGGTTTGTTAACATAAAACTCACAGCCCACAGCTCTATAACTCAAACGGGAACAAAGCTTATATAACCCGTTTTCTCTACAAAGCACACTGCAGCTGGTTTGCACTTGGGGGCACCAGACAGCACTTCAGCACAGTGTTCAGGGGCCACTTTAAATAGTGAAATCACCAGCAAAAAGCACAAAAGTGTGAAAACACGACACTGCACTCACTGTGAAAAGGACACGTGTTTACACCCTGAGAGAGGAAACAAGGCAGATGTTGCCTCGTTCGCCCTCTGCTGGGAACATACCTGCCCAGTGACTCAATTCACCACTCTTCACGGGTCCAAAAAAATCTGCAAAACTGCCCCAAGTATTGGCTGGGAGTTACAAATAATTCGCAAGCCTGGAATCCACAAATAAGGAGGATTGAAGGTGTCTTCAATCAGGACAGGGCGCCTGTCGGACAATTTCTGCTCTATCACTGCTGTATGACCTTCAGAAAGTGATTTATCCTATCCATTGCTTTCCTCTTCTCCATCACTTGAATTTCTATTCAAACTTCAAGACACAAGAAGCACCATTTCCTCCATGAGGATTGTCCAACAACCTCAGTAGAAAATGAATTGTTTCTTTTTTTGTGGTCCCAAGTCACTACTTCTCCATGACATCTGCCCCGCATCTGTTACGGTGCCTTGGATAATAGCCATGTTGTTGGAGCATGGGGCAGCTTTATCTACACACACTACACCACTCCGTCTTCCTCCTCACTGCCTTTAGTTCCACTGACCGCTACCTCCTGGCTCTCATGGCCAATGACTGCCACGTGGCTGTGCACCAATCCCTGCTTTATATCACCATCATGACGCAGAAAGCCCACTTGGGTTTTGTGGTTGGCACTTGTGTTTTTGGTGTGCCTTTGTGATGAATTGTTCCTTTATCCTCAATATTTCTCATGTGTGCCCCTTCTGCCATTATAAAGATGATTTAATTATGCTTTACTGTAATTCATTGTTGATCTTCTCTTATTCCAGTAAGTAGATTATAAAATCTATTAGGAGAGGGATTATATCTTATTCACCTTTTTAGCCACAACACTAGTGAGCCATTTTCCACAATACAGGTGGTGAATAGGGATTTATTAATTTGAAATAGGAATAATAATCCTGGCCTTATCTATTATCATTTTTTAAATTGTAGTAAAACACCCTTAGCATAAAATTTATCATTAGGAGTATTTAGTACTTACAATGATGTACAACCATCACAGAATATTTCAACACCCCCCAAAAAATACAACAATCCCATACCCATTTAATAGTCATTCCCTAATGTCCCCTTCCTTTAGGCCCTGGCAAGTACTAATCTGCTTTCTGTCTCTATGGGTTTGCCTCTTCTGGACATTTCATGTAAATGGAATCATATAATATGTGGCATTTGTGTCTGGCTTCTTTCACTTCACATGATGATTTGGGAGTTCCATCATGTTGTATCATTACCAATACTTCATTCCTTTTTTATGGCTGAATAATATTCCATTGTGTGAATAGACCATATTTTGTTTTTTTCATTCATCAATCGATGGGCACTTGGGTTGTTTCAACTTTTGGCTTTTATGAGGAGTCTGCCATAATATTTTAATACTCTGATTCACTACAGAAATGTTAGTGATAATGACTATTTTTGTTACACATAAGGACTGCCTATTTACCAATCCCCTACCACATCCCCACTAGACTATAAGGTCCTGAGGGCAAGGACTTTATCTTGCTCCCTATGGATTCCCTAGGGTCTTGGCTAATTCTGGTGCAGAGTACATGCCTCAATAAATCTGCTGACTGATGAATGATTTCTGCTTAGAGGTTTGACTGCCCTATCACAATAGATACAAGACATAGCAAAGCCTACTCTCCTAAAATCATAGAATATTAGATCTTGAAGAAGAAATCATTTGGTCCAAAATTGCCCTTGAATATTTTTGGCACCATCACTTTCTAGCTGTGTGACCTTACATAAGTTTCTTAATCTGTTATTCAGATTCCTTATCTATAAAATAGAGGTAATAACTTGATCTACCCTCTAAAGCTGTTTTGATGATTAAGTGACTTAATACATATTCAATGCTGACTATTAGGAATGAGGAATTAAGATCAAAAAGGGTAAGCAAATTATCCAACATTGCACAGCTAATTAAAGGCAGAGCTGAGATTAGAACCCATATCTCTTAGCTTTCCCATCTGCCATGTTTGAAGGCTACTCAGAACCCATGGGGAACAGAGCTTTCCCCTATACTGAGATCAGTACTACTTCCACAACCATATTCTCTGGGGCAAACATCACCTTCCTTGAACAGGTGACCTCCAAGCACAGTGGGCTTTTTTTGTTTGGTTTGGGGGCTTGCTTTTGTTGTTACTGGTTTTTGCTTTTATTTGTTTGTTTTTGCTTTTGCCTCCTTCCACATGCCAAATCTAAGTTTTTGCCTACCTCAGGAAAATAGGACATCTCTTGGAAACTAGCACATTAAGTCTACTAAAAAGTTCTAAGAAATTCTACATCTAGATCCCTGCTCACCCAGCAGTTCCAGAGCATAAGGAAATAAGAAATCTTTTCTCAGCAGAGAATCTCTATCACCATACTTGGAATGCCAAAACAAACATAGTGTTTTGGCAAACACTGGCCTCAGTTGTCACCCGTAACATCAAATGAAAGAATTTTGTCTAGTTTATTCACTAGAACAGTACCTGGCAACAAATGCTTTTTGTTGAAGAAATGAATAATTTTTTTTTAATTTTTTATTTTTTTATAAACATATAATTTATTTTTATCCCCAGGGGTACAGGTCTGTGAATAGCTAGGTTTACACACTTCATAGCACTCACCATAGCACATACCCTCCCCAATGTCCATAACCCCACCCCCTCTCCCAACCCCCCTCCCCCCAGCAACCCTCAGTTTGTTTTGTGAGATTAAGAGTCACTTATGGTTTGTCTCCCTCCCAATCCCATCTTGTTTCATTTATTCTTCTCCTACCCCCCTAACCCCCCACGTTGCATCTCCACTTCCTCATATCAGGGAGATCATATGACAGTTGTCTTTCTCCGACTGACTTATTTCACTAAGCATGATACCCTCTAGTTCCATCCACATCGTCGCAAATGGCAAGAAGAAATGAATAATTTTAATGAAGGTAGCTACTTGGAATTTGAGGTATTGGCCACCGGTGGAGAAGAAGCCCACACATCAGCTGCTGGGTCTTCAGTCTAATTGTCCCCAAGCAGAAGATACCCCGTTGAGTTGGCTTTCTCACAAGAAGAAGGCTCCCATCTACCAGGCTACTGGCCTCTTGCTTTCCAAGATGGCGAGTCCTTGTCAGAGCAGCCCAAGGATGTAACTCCAGTCACTGCTACCTGGGTCACTAGACACCTTCCTCAGGTTACCAGTGTTTCCAAAGGCAACAGTCTTCGTGACTTCCACTTAAAAATCAGGTCCCTTTATAGATCTGATTTGAGTCAACAGCTTAAATAAGTCTAACCTGAACACTCATCAGTGAATGAACTCCCTTCCACTGGGACCTGCCAGTCCTTCTGGGCTTATCTAGGCAGTAGCCAAGAGCACTAGGGAAAGGGAAGGCTGCTTCAACTTTTCCTGGCAAAGGGGCCTTCCTTTTTAGAAACTTTAGCTCAGCTAAGTGGAGACACCTGGTGTTTGTTGTTGCAACTTCAAGAACAATACATCAAAGGCTCCAGGCAGAAAGTCAGGCTCCTCCTAAAAATTGCATCATCACAAAGACCGTTGGAGAAGAGGAAATGCAAATGGCTGGCCATCTCACGCCTAGGAGACTTTCTTCCCTCTCATATTTTCTACAGTCTCTGGTTTTCCTCCATACTTTTGCCTTTAAAACATAGGGGAAAACGCAATTACACAGCACCCAAATTTTGTGAGCCGCCAGGCAGGAGGAGAAAGCCTCCTTCCTGATTGTTTCTTTTTGTCAGGTGTCCTATCAGAGTGCTAACTTGTGAGCACTAACTGGCAATACTTAATAAGTAGCCGGCGTACCAGAGTCCCCCGCCCCACCCCCAATTTTTTAAGTCTATACAAGGCCAAAAGAATATTAAAGTTTCACTGTGGAAGAAATATGGCCACTGCCAAGAACTGATTAGTCATAAAATCCACAGCATTATCATCATCCATCACTGCCTTTCTTTTAATGACTGAATAAAGAGAGAGACATCAAAGTTTTCAAAATAAGGTTATAAAAACGCTGTACACAGATGAGGCCTCCAAATATTTTGATAGAACCTGAACAAAAAAAATACAGAAAAATCATTGAAACAAATCACAAAACATATGTTGTTATGTTTTGCTCTAAAAACCATGAAGTTTATCCAGAACCCTATTATGGTAACTGCTTAGCTTTTCATGCATTCCTAAATTACCATGTAATCTAAAACCTTGTTTTCAGCTGCCCTATATTGGAAAGTCCCTTAAAATAATCAGGATGATTACAGGCTAGTATTCAGAAAGAAACTTGCTTTTATTATAGTAAATGAAAGTGTTATTTATCAGGCAGGCTCCTTTAAAAAAAAAAAAAAAAAAAAAAAAAAAAAAAACTACCTCAGAAACACAATGTATTCAGGAAATACCTAAACCAAGGATTGCATTTTGGGCTCTCTACATTTTCAAACACATGGATAGTTGGTGTAAAAATATGTTCTTTTCCTGCAGGGACTTGACTGTAATTAGTGTATGCCAAAACTCTCTCACAGAGATTTCATTGTCTTATCTACTTACATCATCTTAATGCGATTTTATTTTACTTTGTCAAAGTCATATTAATGTAAATGTGTTCTTGATAGCAAACAGAGTTCTTTTTTATGCAAAACAGGATTCAGCTGACTAATAAAACAGCTTGCAGTCTATTAGACTATAACAGTAATGTGCTTATTTTGTTTCTCAAATCAAGACTGTGTCAGAAAGCTATAGACAGAGATTTGTCTTGTTTTTCACAATAATTGCTAGGGTGGGGTTACATTATGATCTTTAAATGAATAGTATCGCTTAGAACAAACACTTCATATATCTTTTATCTTCCCCTGCATACAGTTCTGAGTTTTCTTTGAAAATGCTGTGCTACTTTTCCACATAAGTCATCAGAATGTTTCCAAAGAATTTTAACTGCCAGATTAATTATATCTTGCAAACAAAGATAGATTGCTTACATTCTTTATTCAGAATTCCTGCCAGTATGGAGCAACTGGCAACAAATTAATTTCTTTTGCAACCATGCAAAATGTTTTGCTATGAAAAGCTCTGGAAGGTAAATGGATCCTTCAAAAAAAAAAAAAAAAAAAAGCAGGTTGCTCATTCTGAAAGGCTAATCTGTAAGCAAAGAACAGAGGATTAAATGAACTTCATGCTCTCTCTCCCCCTTTTTAGCATCTATGTTATAGCCTTCCGTTAATGTATTCAGTTAATTAAGTATTGCTGTGACCTGGTGGCAATTTTTGAAATTCAGGGAATTTTTCCCCCTCTAAATTCTGCTTCCCCCACAGAGCAGAATATAATCTGTTTCCAGTCAGTCTGTTTATGTCAGCTGTGCCTCTACTACAAGCCTCTAAAATGTTTTAATAAATTTATCAACCAAAAAATATTACAAACATTTCATTTCCTTTGATTCAGACACACACACATACACACACACACACACACACACACAGACCTCTGCCTTCATTGCAAATTCTTGCTGGTATGAATCATTCTAAGTAATATTTGCTTTAACTTTTGTGTGGTTCTACAAACAACCTTTATATGGCTGGACTTCAAAGCTAGGAGAAATAAAGGTTAGAAATGTGATAGGAGTAATCTATTATTAGGCATGAAACATTAAACCACTTTTAGCTATAAGTCTTAAAACTTGAATAATCTAGGTTTTTAATGTAGTGCATATTTATGGTGCTTTCCTTACACAGGCATTTATCACAGGGAAGTGTTTGGAGGAGAAATATTTTCCATTGCACTATGCGTCACAATTTGGTTTAATTTTTCCTAATATTTAATTTAGAAAAACGGTAATATTATAACAGGGTTCTCATGTTTCCTCGCCAAAATGCTTGGTGTTCCTCACAGAGTAAAATTAATGCTACCAGCCTGCTGACCTGTAAGTCAGGTTTCAGTAAAGTAGGCACAGAGCCGGGAGAGCAGAGGAAGGGGGTGAGTTAGGGTGGGTAGGGAGATAAGATCTCTTTCTTTGACTAGAAGGAAGAAAAAAAAAGGGCTTAGAGGAATGTCTCAACCCACCCATGCCATCAAATGACAGAAAATAAGCTAAACGTGTATTTGAGCTGGGGAGTGTTTGAAAACATTTATTAGCTCCATCCAGAACGACTTGCACTACAGGAATGTTAATTGTTAAAATCTGTACTGCAGTGATTTCTTGAAGCTGGGGGGCTACATGGAGTGGAAATTCAGCTCCTCGTTTCTCTTTTTCCTCCACGTATATTTGCTCTTAAAACAAAACAAAACAAAAAACAAAAAAAACTATGTTATGAAATAAGTCAATGTCAGATGGGGAGCTTCCTAGCACAAGGGAATGCAAAACAGTGTTAAGGATATATGCATATGCAGGAACAAAAAAACAACATTGGTAACATTTTGTTCTTGATTTAATTTGTGCTCCTAATACAGCAAATTAAAAATAAGTCCAAATGTTAAACACATTAGTATTCAGTCACTACCCATGTGCCAGGAAAGCAGCTATCACTTTGGACCTGGCCAGACTCTCTCTGTAATCTTGAGGAGACAGGAAATCTGACCCCCAGGAAATCTGAGTCCCCAAGTCCATCAATGACCCTACAGTTTGAGGATTCCTCATTTTCATCTGCTGATTAAATCCCAGAAGCTACTTCACATCTTCTCACACTGTGTCAAAACTGGGGTCTCTCAACAAAGCTGAAAGAGAGTATTGGCTTGGAAAGATGGAGAGAAAAAATGGCTAACAACCAGCCACAAACAAGATACTTTTCGAGGAAAATTCAAGTTAAATTGTAGTCTATTCGATAATTATTTTTGAGATTTATGTCCTTTAGAAGGTTGGTGTAAGTCCCACCTTCCACTCCCCTAGAATTTTATGACTGGGGCTAAAGATAGGATTTAATTCCTATATGCCTGAACTAGAAGACATTCCAGAGATCACAGCACTCTCTTCTTCCATGGGTGATGCCCCGGGAGGTTAAAGACAGGGCGTGACCAACATCCTACAGTGAATCTGGCCCTTTTACTAGACAGGAAACCCAAGCTCCGGTTCCCCCAACACTGTCTGTTGTATGATACCACACTGCCCTTTCACTTTGTTCAACAACAAAACAAAACAAAACAAAAAAATGAAGTTAAACCCATGGGTAAGAAAAATAATATATTTCTTCAGGTAATTACAACAATGGCTCTTTACCTAATCTGTGTGTTATTTCACCTGTATTTTTATTTTATTTTTGTTTAAAGATCTGTTTATTTTACAGAAAGAGAGAGTAAGCTGGGGGAGGAGCAGAAGGAGAGGGAGAATGTCAAGCAGACTCCCCACTGAGCTTGGAGCCCGATGCAAGGCTCCATCTCACGACCCTGAGAACATGACCTCAGCCAAGATCAACAGTCAGGTGCTTAACTGACTGAGCCATCCATGAGTCCCACACCTCTGTGTTTTTGTTTTTTTTTTTAAGATTTTATTTATTTGACAGAGAGAGAGAGATCACAAGTAGGTGGAGAGTCAAGCAGAGAGAGAGAGAGAAGAGGAAGCAGGCTCCCCATTGAGCAGAGAGCCCGATACGGGGCTCGATCCCAGGACCCTGGGATCATGACCTGAGCTGAAGGCAGAGGCTTTAACCCACTGAGCCACCCAGGTGCCCCACCTCTGTGTTTTTTAAGAAAAAGTATAGCTTCTTTTTTTTAAACGAAAATAGCAACTCTACAGTTCTTAACCCTCCTTCCCTCACACACATCCTCCTCCCCCAACTTCCCCTGCTCCCTCTCCAGTGTACTTTTTTGTGGTCTTTGGTCAATCTGGTTTAATAGTTTACCTGTTGCTGACACTCTCACTTCATACAGAAATGAAGCTCTCTGCTGCGACATGCTTTCTGGAAGCAGAAGCATATGAGGCTGTGACATCTGTAAGTCTAGGAAGTAATAGCTCCCCAAAAGCAATGCGGAGAGCTGCAGATCTTGCCGGAAAGGAAAAGAGTTAATTGAAACTATTTGGGGCATGCAGTATTGAACAAGGAGACGGTTTCTGAGCAACACATATCTAAACGTGGCTTGCCAAAGACCTGCACACTTTTAATTTGCTCTACAAATTTAGTTAGCCCTATAAAGTGCAAATATCAAACACTGGTCATGGAGAGCATTAAACATTAACCAACTGAGACCTTAAAGACTGGAGTAGGACATTATAAAATTAGAGGAGAAAGATAGACCAGGCAACTCTGGGAAATTAGGTTAAAACTCCAAAAAAGAATGTTTGTTGGCTGAGTAAAAATAAAGTAAAAACTATTTTGAGACTGGTAACCATTTGTCTCTGTAGACAGGCCATTTCCCCCTCTGAGATTATATTTTTAAAATCAGGCAAACTTACCAAAGTCTATTTGATTTTCTGATTATTCTTTAAGATGCAATGTATTACCACCCAAATGAACCCTAAAGAGGGTATTTCAATTGCCCTTCCCAGACCCATTACCTTACCTGGAACTGTGCATTTTATCCATTCGTGTGTTGATGTGGCTTCCATGTTTCTTCATCAGGGGTTCAAATTCTGTAGAGGTTCAATAAACTTTTGTCAAGCAGCAAAATAAAAATGCTCTTTAAGGCAGAAAGAATGGCTCCCAGGTTCACCCATTCAGATTGTTGGATAAACCCTAACACAAAAACCTGCTTGAGTCCCAGATGTACTATCTTCTCCACAAGGGGAATAAGCACTTCCTTTGAAATAGCAGGATTCAGAAAAAGGAGAATAATACCATATTTAAGTACCTTGTTCTCTAAGTATCCTTTGGCCCTGCAGGCCTCATAAAGTAAATCCCTGCACGGTAAGAAGAGTTTTCTCTCAGGAGAAATTTGGTACAGTATTTCTTTGATATCTATTAAGTGTCTAGGATAAAGTAGGTGACAGCTCTCAATAGCCCCACATAAGACATGGGGAGTCTGAAGTAAAAATAAGTTAAACCACTACTAGGCCAAGAATTAACTCCTAAGACAATTTAAATATGGCTGCTTATCTTCGTAAGATTAAAAATACCTACTCATGACAGAACAAAAGAATCCTTAGGAGCCCTGTCTTAACTCGGGTTGCCTGAATAGTAGCCCCTGAGACAAGGATTTGAGTGAAGACATTGATTTGGGAGGCAAAAGAAAAACTGATCAAGGACAAGGGAAATGAGACTGGATAGGGAAGCCAGCCAATAAGAGATGTATTGACGAGCCAACTATCACCGTGGACAACAGGCGCAAACTCTGAGAGCCAGTGTAGAATACACACATCTGTGTTATCCCACCACAGAGAGGGGAGCCGGGGTATTTATATACCAGCTGCCATCAGTCTTCAGAGGAAGTTGTTCCTGAGAGACACTCATTCTGGGGCACAGAACAGCTGGCCACGCAGGCCGACAAAGCAGGTTTTGGTGACCAAAGGAAGCTCTCAAGCAAGGAAATGCAGGAGATGGTAATTATTACACAAGTCACCAGGATGAGAGACTATGGGTAGGGCCCTCCAAGGCCCCTTTGGTGGACTCTAAGTATCAGCACTAACTTCCAAGAAGTTCAACAGTCGCTCTTTGTTGTGTTTAATAGAACAGCTAACACATCGTAGGGACTTAATATTTGTCAAATAAAGGAAGGACAGAATAAAACATCAGTTAATGATTTTTTTAATGCTTCAAATAAACACCTTAGGCTCTATTCAATATTGAACTTTTTTTTTTTCTAAGGAAGCTATATAATATGAGCTCAGGCTTGGTATCAGACAGGCCAGAGTTTAAACCCCACTTCTGTCCCTTTCAAGCTGTGAGAGCATGAGCACACTACTCTTCTTCTAGTCTTGGTTACGCCATTTGCAAGGTGCCTATTTCATAATATCAAATGATACGAGGCTAGAAAAGTAAGAGATACAAGGATTGGTACAGTAACGGATGCATACTTCATACTCAATGCTACTCTAAAGACTCAAGAGTCAGTTCTCTGACTTCATATCCCACTTGGGCCACCAACCATCTATCTTCAAGCAAGTCTTCTTAGCCTTCTGACGCAAACTTCCCTGTCTTAAAAGTGGAGACGAAAGTTGTCTGCTGCTCATTCCCCAGAGACTGAGGCCCTAAGCAGATATCATGACAGGGATAAGTCACACTGATGAAGCATGTCATAGGTTATACAAACCTTATATATACGTGTCATCTCATTTCCGAACAGGAAAGGATTCTGGACTTACATATCATTCTTCCAATTTAAGGGAGTGCTTCTCCATTTCTCCAAATGCCCCCCACCACCGGTTCTGATTTGTGCTTAGATTATGTCATAGACCATGAAATGATCCAGGGACCTAGACGAAATCCACACAGGTACCCTGAGGAAATAGAGTTTGACTCCCCTCCTCAGTGCTAGGTGAGGCAGTCCGTGTAGGCATGAGACTGGTGTTCAGCAGGGGCATTCCCAAGTGGATTTTATAAGTCTATGTCAGGATAGAGTGTTAATAAAGATTCCAAATGAGCCAAGAGTAGAATTTATACCAGCAGCCACTGAACCAATGAAGTCATGGGGCAAGGGGTCTGAGTGGGCTTGTCTGAGACGGGCAGGTAAGGTAGGCCTCATACACACAAAACCCAAAGACAGAAGCTTAAAACTTTGCCTGAGGATGATCCCAACAGAATGTCTGAGCCGTCATTATGTGTCAGGTATGGTAAAGGATACACAGATGAACCTCCTTTTATTATCTCTGTTTCCTGGTTGATAAGATGGAGGCTTAGAAGAGGAAGTTATTTGCCTTGGTTATGCAAAACCATGGGCCTGCTCAGCCTGATGCCAAAGAGAGACTGATTTGAGAGAGAGAGAGAGAGAGAGAGAGAGAGCAGGCATGGTGGCTGGGGCAGGGGAAAACCCTGGCTTTCCATAACATTGTAGAATTGATAACATTCAAAATAAAACTATAATAGATAAACACCAAATAAAGAAAATCTAGTTGATAATATATATTTTTTAACTTTCAACATCCTGAGGGAAAAAAGCATTTTACAACAAATGAATGGAATGAGCATTTGCATCAAGAGTACACTCCACAAGAGAAAACAAAGTCATGGCCACAGCTCTCCAAACGCCCTTGTTCTAAGTCATTGCTAAGGTTTGCGCAAGAATTTAGCCAGGTTAACACAAATAAATTTAAATAATTAGTCCTGTTTGTGATCAGTTTCCTTCATAGCATCTCAATGAGCTCACTTTAATATAAGGGGAATCTAAGAATCAATTAATAATTGCTCACTAACTAATTATTTGCTGAGCACTTACTTCGTGGTAGGGCACTGACTCAGTGCCCTACCTAGCTTGTCGCCTGTATTCCTCACCACATCCTTCTGGAGTAGGGGCTCTGAGTTTCTCCTTTTACAGACGTGAAACTGAAGCTCCGAAAGGTTGAAGAACTTCTCCAAGGTACCATTAAACCTAATGAATGGAAGTTTTGAGATCCAAATCCTGACTCCCTGCTTATAGGACCAATACACTCCTTATCCAGAGTGCTTGGCTATCTCTGGAGCCTTGAACTCTAGTGATGGAAAAGTACCCACTTTTATTTAGGCATTCCCTATTACATGGGACAAATATGGGCTTTTAAGTATTATAAACAACTTCTTTTTTTCAATGTACTTGAGCAAACTCAGTTCCTAGGAATTCTTGAGAACAGAGTTTACGTTCCAAAACAAAACAAAGCTTCCTAAAATGAGCCTGTTCATGACATAAATGTATAAAGAAGTCCAATATATAATTACATACAATATATGATCCCAATTTCATACACATTTTTAAAACTTTTGATAAATATATATTTGTAAAACTATACCTTCAGAAAACACCCTATTTCTTATGCAAGTTTATAATCCTGACACTTAACCTTATTTTATGAGTATACAATCTCCATAAAATTCAGCGTGGAATAAAACTCTAGAAAGAAATACAGTACAACTCAAAACATGATCTCTATTTCCTCTTATCTAAAAGAACAATTATTATACTATTATCAGGGGAAAAATGAGCATTAGTATTTTCTCTTTCACCACTATCAGGGATAGAGCTGGGCTTTTCTCATCTATTATCTCAACTAATATCCGCAACAAGCTTGTGATGTAGCTATTGTTTTGCCCATTTTATTAATAAGGAAGCAAGATTCAGAAAAATTAGGTGGCTGTCCCAGGGTCATATGACTAAAACCTGGCAGACACAGGATTCCTACTCTTTCTTATTCCAGGCTAAGAGCTCTTTGCACTACAATATGATGCATTTACAAATTATTTTTCTTGGCATCTATACATGTCTCCATGGCAAGATGATTTACTGAGATACTAATTTATGCTATGTTCCTGACTTTATAGGATACTGGAAGGAAAAGGCATTTTCTCCACTCTAAATCAAAACTGTGGAGAGGAATCATCCCAAGACAGGAGAGATTCCTAGGGCAGAGGTGACCTACAAGTGGAAAGGGACGGACAGGGTGTTGGGATCGTTGAAGGTATGAATGGGATGCTGGCTCTCCAGGGAGGCTGCCCACGAGGCCCCCAATCCAGGCATTTTGCCCAAATATCCTGCTGCTTCAGCTTAGCCCATGGCAAATAAGGCTGCCCACCTTTGAAACAAGGAACCCCAGGATTGCTCAGAGCATAACTAGAAAACCTCCAACCTGAAGAATTCAATGAATGGAACTTTCTCCTTCTCTGTCAGGTCAGGGTTCAGACTTTGTAGCAAGGCGTTTACTCAGACACAGGCACGAAGCCCAATTCACCAGGGCCTCTGAGGTGTTGAACTCATGGGCACCATACCAGGAAATTCATCCTCGTTGGTAGGACAGCATGAGAAGCAAACTCTGGTGAATAGCCAATAGTCCCCTGCTCCTGTTTTTCAAAAGTTTCTCCTGAGGCAATATGGCTGCCATTTGGAATGGCCGGAGCCCACCATCCAGCAGAAAGGAGCTGATTCCCGGTAGCCTGTGGGCCACGTACGCCATGCCCTCCCCAAAGAAGCCACGTTTCAGTCCCATCAGCAATTCCTCTAGCTGCGCCCCCCAACCCCCCGCGTGGGCTTCACGTCGATCATTTAGCAATAAATAGAAAATGCAAGAAAACTCCTCCCGGAAGTCTCCTTTTCATTTAAAACATGGAGATTTCATTGCTTGTGCCATGGCTAATAGCAGGCCACAAAGTGGCACGGCAGTTCCCCGAGTCCATTCTGTGGGCAGGCGCGTTACCCTCGGGAGCGGGTCTTGTCCGTGGTGCGCGCATGTGTTTTATGGCACATGGTCAGGAACTCAGGTGCTGGGCCTCTTTAACTCCAGCTTTCAGCAGCTGCCTTGGCACTTCCCTTTCACATAATTAAACACCCTATGGTACTTAACAGAGTTATAAGTAGCACATCAATAAAGCAATAAATAATTGTATTCAGGAACACTCCAGAACCATCATGCATTAACCAGCAGCTGTGAGCAATAGTTTTGATTAATCAATAAAGTTATATAATAGGAAAGCAAAAGTCAGGCCGGCCCGGGGAGGAAGCAGCCAGACTCCGCAGCCGTGAAGGAGTCTTATCTCTGAGGTAACTTGCAGGCAGAATATCAATTGGAAGCACTAACCCAGGGACTAAGTGCAGCAGCAGGAATCCCCACCTCCAGAAACTAGTTAAAAATGCTAGTTAAAAACAAAGAAGCGGGACAATTCAGCTCTAAGGCAGGAGGGCTGCCTACTGAGACTATGGAGGGAGGGCCCCATAAAAGCAAAGTGCTTCAACCTCAGAAAACAAATCCTGGCAGCTGAGCAAGGAGGGGGAGCAAGAAGCAAGGAGGGGGATCATGACAGCCTGCATCCCCATCAACGTGCCCACCGTGAACTTGCCCAGGTGCCTGTGGGAAGGTACTCAGACTCCTGCCAACAGGGAGGCACTATGGGACATGATCAGACCACCGCTCTGAGGGCTGAGGCCAGGACAGGGCCAGGGAAATCATTTTGGGGAACTGCTCAGAGCCCTCAGAATTGGCTGTGAAGTTTTGGGTTGCAGTGGCTTCCCTGGGCCAAGGGCCTGCAAGAGGGACCCAGGAAACCATATTTTTAACACACTTTCAGGTTGTCCTGCTGCACGTCCCATGGGGAGACCCTCAGGTTTAGAGACCCCCCCCCCATGGACTTTGTCAGCTGGGTCAGCCTTGCCACATGGGAGGCATGAGGTGGTCCATGTCCTTGGCTTGCCAAGCAAAACCCATTTCTGCCATTTCTAGTTTTGTGAATGAGGCAAGAGCTTACTTGTTTGCACCCATAGTGCAGGGCCCATGCTGCACAAAATCTCAGGGGCTCTTGTCCAAGCCTCTGAGATGTAGGATGTTCCTCCAGTGATTCTGATGGAACTAGCCTAATGCCACTCGTGCTGAGAAACATGCATTGATTCCACAAAATACTGAGGACCATCTACGTGCCAGGCACTGTTCTAAACTCGGGATCTTCAGGGATGAAAAGTAGTAATGATCCCTGCTCTCAGGGAGCTTTGTTCTAGTGGTGCCCCAGAGGATGTCCATGTCTCAGTGCATGCGCGGGTGGGGACTGAGCCAGTGGACCTCACCCACCCAAACTCCAGTGTAGCAAGACAGCCATGTTTTAATGGCAGAACCGTAAAAGTACACAGAAAAGTAGGTGGGTGGTATAGTGAACCCCCATAGACCTCCAACCTATGTCCACAACTCTGAACTCATGGGCAATCTTCCATACTCGCTGTCACCCCTAACACCCAGGTTTTTCTGAAGCAGCCCCAGAAAGCATATCATTTCATCTGTAAGCATTGTCAGCATGCATCTCCAGGACACAGATAACAATTAAAAAAAAATAATAACGACTTCTTTTCTTACCTAAAAAGTTAACATTAATTTTTTAATATCATTAAATTTACAGTCAGTGTTAACCTTTCCCCCAACTGTCTCATATTTTTTAAGTGTATGTATGCAAATCAGAATCAAAATAAGGTCCAAACATGGAAATTAGTTGATACGTCTCTGAAGTCTTTTTGGCTCTAAAACATTTCCTTCCTCTCTCTCCCCCCCCCCCCCCCACTCTCTGCTGAAATTTGCTGGAGTAACCATGTCCTCTGTCCTGTGTATTTCCTGTAATGTACTAGTTACAGCCAGACATTTGCTGGGAGTTGCTTATGACTTTTCGGCAAAAGTGTTTCAGAGGTCTATCAGGAGGCTTTTCATATCTGGTTGATGTTTAGCTTTTTGTGAAGTCAGCAGCCTTGTACGGCCATCACCTAGATCCCTTATTTCATTAGGGGTTCGTGAAATAATTTGTGAATCACTAAGAGAATTCATCAGAATCATTACATTAGATCCCTTATTCAGTTACTGATATTCTAATTTGGATAACTTAATTTATCAGCTGAATCCTTTTATGATGAAAACTTCTTATCAGCTTTCTGGTTACTCTGAGGGACAGGAAAAACAGGACAATGTTCGATTTCTTTATTATCAGTTTTCAAAATTAGTTGTTTCTTATCACCAATCAAAGGTTTTTATAAGTATCAGTATAAATCCATGGGTCCAAACAGTTTGATGTGTTTTACTTCATTGCAGTTAATGTCCTTCTGAGCCTCATGTTTTCACACCTTTGTCCGGTGGAGCTAACTTAGATTGGCTTCTGGGTCCTTGCCATGTGACTCAGTGAAGTCTTTGATGAATGCCAAGATGTTCTGGTATGCTAAGATGTTCTAGGTGCTTCTTGTACCTATCCTGCCTCTGGTCTGGAGTTAGCCATTTTCCCAAAGAACCCTGCTGTATTTTTAATGAGCAATGGTATTTAAAGACCATATTCTGCAGTCCCACTTTTATCAGTTGTATTTACTGGGCTTTGGCATGAGATCCCATAGAATAAAAGGGTTTTGCTACTTAAGCATTTCTTTGACAGTCTCTTGTCTTGGGAAGAAAAAGTTGACAAAGGGTTAATGTGGAATATATCATGAGTTCCTGACAATTAACTTAAAATATAAATAAGTCAATGGAAATATAAGCAAAAAATTTCAATAGGCAATTAAGAAAAAAATACAAATGTACAGGAAACACAGAAAAATGTTCAAGCTTCGAGCTGTCAGGGAATTACAAACTAAATCACTAATGAGGTAGTGGTTTTCAGCCTTCGATTTGGAAAGATTTGAGCGTTACATTTTAAGTGGTGCCAGAGGTAACAGACATAGACACTCTCATACACCAATGTTGGGACTATTAATTGACCCAACTTTTTCTGGAAAGTAAAATTTTTAATATGTATAGCCTCTGACCCTGTAATCTCATTTCTAGGAATTGAGGCTATGGAAAGAAAGTGCACATAGCATATATTTGGATTTTGTCACAGCATTGTTTACAATGAAATTGAAGGGAAAAAATACGTAAAGTCCACTAGGAGGGTACTCGTTGAAATTATGACACATGCTATAGAATGTTATGCAGCTATTTTTTAAATGTTATATATTTATATTTACCAATATGTAAACATATCCATAATATACCCATAGTTCCACAACTAATAGATGTAGAATAATCCTATGTATATATGGATGGAGATATATATATATATCCATATATATGGATCTATGTTTATATACATATGTACATATAATAGATAGGTGGTAGTTAGATAGAAAGACAGCAAAATGACTCAGAGAAGATGCACAGCAAAATGTCGAGTAGTTACCTTTAGTAGGCAGAATGGGATCAGAATGACATTTTCAATTTTCAATGCTTAATTTCATATTATTGTTAAAAAGTGATGACAATGTGAGTAGTTCTCTTTTTTTTTTTTTTTTTTTTGGTATAACACCCCAAACCAAAATAAAACAAAACAAAACGCAACCCACCACATTAGCTCCAGTTAAGACAATATCATTTATCAAAGAATTTGACATGGGTTATCAAATTCTATCTTCATAAATCCATGACAGATACTTACAGAAGAACGTGGTGGTCAAGGGTAATTGCTACTCACTTCGACCTTGGTATTTGCACCATGATTTAGTTTCTATGCCCTCCAAGCTTCTGTGATCATGATAGGATGAGATGTTTCTTCAAGGCACCCCTTTCCTTGCACTGAGTTAACTTTCTGTGCTATTGCTTCTTTCTGTTCAGGTGTCTGGGTAACTGTTCCCAATAAAACTGTTGCCTCTGACAACTGTGGAAGCTTCAGAGGGTGGAATGCTGAGTGCTGCTGCTGAACTGTAAATCTATAAATTGTTACTGATTTCCTGGGACTCTCCCCATGACACATTACCACTGATCCCCATGGACTAGTCAAATGAAGTTTTTACCAAGGTGTTGCAGAAATTAAGAAGAATATAAAATGTAATCGAACACATTAGGAAGGCTCATGGGTGGCATTAAGTTTAAGGCTCTCCAGTGGGTGCATGATAGCCTGTCCTGGCTTCCTCTCTAAGTCCCATAAATTTTCTGCAACAGAAGATGGCTATATGGCTCATCTCATTTGAATGTGTATGGAGCCCTTGGTCATCATAGATGAGGTTAATCAACCCAACATCCCAAGGACATAGATCACGGTCATAATCTCAGTGTAGAAACCTAAACGCTATACTGCAGGTTAAACCACTTCCCTGAGTCCTACAACATTCCCTTATGTGGACACTCCTACCAATATTGGAGCTCTTCTTGACATCCCCAGGTCAGTCAGTCCTCAGACACTCTTTTTGGCCTTATCTTTAGGGTCATCATCTCAGTAATAGTCACGTCTCTTTGAGTTCCAAGTCAAAGAGATTTCCATTTACAAAATCCCATTTATAAAATACCAACCACTTGCAAATTGAGACACCTGCCCATGCCATTGCAGTGGTTTTCATGAGACCCCACAACTGGCCTCTAGCTCTTACAGGAAAGGCCATGAATTCATTCCTTTGAATTTCCACCACATTCCAGGTGCTGTCTCTGTCCAATATCCCTCACCTTATTGGACATTGGGCATATGGGATCTAGAAGAAACTTGATAACAAGCTCATTCATCCCCTTTTTAAACTCCTGAGCAAGTAGTTAGGTGGTCATGACTTACAATATATCATAAAGATCATTTCATAGCAGCCAGGGCTAGCGACCCACTTAACATGTAGATCTCCTGGCTTGGTCTAAGCACGTATTTGCCTTCAGCATGTAAATTCAATGGCTCCTCTAGCCTTTCCTTTCATTTAAATGTTTTCAGGTCTTCTCCAACCTCTTGATTCAGACTTAGCTGCAATATTTCCTTCCTTCCTACAAGCATTCTTGAAATTCAATTTTTCCCAGCAAAACTCATTTTAGGCTCATCATTTCTTGTATGATGATATGACTGAGGGGGATTCTAAATAACAGGAAAAGTGACTTCTCTGGATGCCTTTCCTTTTGCATATCTGGGAAATAGCAAATTCCTAGTTACCCTTCAATACCTTACACAAGTATAATGCCTCCTCTTAGCCTTCCCTACTACACCCTTTATCCTCTGCTGGGCAGAAGTATTTTCCTCCATTTGTGCTGGAGTGATTCACAACATGCTGGTCTCTCCTGCTAGACTATGAACTCCCTACACAAGTGACCACATTCCTATATCACCCCTGGGGCTCAGTACAGTGTCTGGCACACGAAAAGTGTTTAGTAAATGCCTGTTGAAACAAAATAAAATGGATATATACCATCCCTCCTAATGAACCCCTCATTCCTTCCCAGGATTTATTTTTTAATCTATTTAATTTATAATCTCTCTATAGCATGTAATAGTTTCTGCTCTTAAATGTTACATGCCACCTACATGTAGTTGGGGTCGACAACATTTCTAATTATACAGTATCATCAAAGAATGGGACGTTTCACATAATAAAATTTTCACTCTTCTTTTCAGGATTAATATATCCTTCCTTTAATTAATTGTTGGTGACCTTTGTAAAAAGTATTATAAACTTCCCAGAATTCTTAAACAGAGCACAATGATTATAACATATTGTTTTCCTGATGAGTCAAGCAACCATAGGCACACCAGTTATTGTACTCTGATATCACATAATGAAGCCCTCGGGGGCTATTAAGGAAAGTAGATTTGTTGCTCCCCCACCCCCCAATTCAAGACCCTAAGGTTCAGTGTTGTTACTGCTTGAGTCTCATTTTGGAGCTTTCTGTTTCCTTATTCGAAGTGCCATTGTCACTCTGTTAGCATCAAAATGTGAGACTTGCCTCTCCTAATTCATATTGTGTTTTCAATAAGTCATTGTTGACTGTGATGAATTGGTTAAAAAGCAAGGACTTTTTGACAGCTACTCAGCTCTTGTTCCTACTCTTCAAGTAAGAGGGACATTACTAATGTGAGGACAGCCAGGCAGCCACAGAACAGGAAAAATGTTACGTAAGGATTGGATGCAGGGCTCATGATATGAGAAGAATCAGAGACATGAGAGAAAAATGGCAACATTCTACAGGATTCCAAGGGAAAAATAGGCAGAACTAGCAAATGAACTGCACCAATGTTTTTATTCACTGAATTCTGGGGCCCCCCACTCCTCATTTCCCAATTCTTACACCATGGTAGACATCACCGAGTCCTCTGGTCTTTTTATTCCTATTGGAGAAGGTCTTAGAATCTTTCTGAGCTTTGGTCTCCAGAAAGCCACCATTGGTCCATCTTCAACTATAGAATAGAATACTTTCCAATAGGCAATCTGGTAAGTAGTTCTCTCTACACAAACAATGAATCATGGAATACTACATCAAAAAAATAATGACGTGGGACGCCTGGGTGGCCTAGTCAGTTAAGCCGCTGCCTTCGGCTCAGGTCATGATCCCAGGGTCCTGGGATCGAGTCCCACATCGGGCTCCTTGCTTAGAAAGGAGACTGCTTCTCTCTCTGCCTCTGCCTTCTTGTGCGTGCTCTCTCTCTCTCTCTCCCTGACAAAAATAAATAAATAAATAAATAAATAAAATCTTTAAAAAAAGAAATAATGATGTACAGTGTATAGTGACTAACATAACCTAATAAATAAAAAAAACAAAACAAATAAACAAAAGAACTATTATTTATTAGGTGGGGGCCATGTGCTAAGCAAAGTCACAACCACTTTATATCATTTAAAGTCTGCAATCACTCTATGATATAAGCAACATTATTTCCCCATTTCACAGATGAGGAAACTAAGGCCCATGGAAGTGATGTAACTTCCAAAAAAGGCAGAGCTTGCAAGTAGTGGCACTGGTCTTTGAACCCTGGGTCTTCCTTACTCCAAAGCCCATGGTCTCAAACAAACCCTATCCTGTATCTCTTTTCCAGGGAACTGCATTTCTTATCACTGAAGATATTCAAACACATACTGAGTGCCTACTTGGCAGGGATACTGTTGAAGGCAATTAAGTATCATATGAGGTTAAACCAAATGACCATTTAAATCCCTGGCAATTCTGACAGTCTTATATTTCCATTTGCTCCTTGATAATAGAATTACTTACATGAGACAAGTCTCATAAATCCCAAATATCACTAGATAATTTCAAAGGTTTCTGTGTTTGCAGTTTTAAGATAATACATAGGAGGACATTGTTAATGACGTTTATCTAAGAGAAGCCCACATTTATTGAATTCTTTTACCAGTGGAATATAATGAGTTAAAGCAGGTAATTAACCAGGAGCTAGAGATGAACATTCTATAAAGCTGGCTGGGTTGGAGTGGAAACACAGAAATGCCGAGTTGGGCTGCAAAAGACCTCAGAATCTTTGAGTGGCTGACCAACATCTGTTTCTCTCCTTTATGAGAAATACTTATTCAGTGGCTATTATGACTGGGCTCAGGGGGTTCAGTAGAGGTTCAGGTAGACAAAACTCTGTCTCAGAAAGTGGCAGTCAGCTGGAGGCAGCCTCCTCTGCATCAGGACAACTGAGGTAAGCTACGAGTCCTGGCTTCCCTTTTGAGGAACCCGTGGAATATATCTGCTGTCTCATCTAGTAGATAGCCACGCGTCATCTACTAGAAGTCAACTGTAATATCTCCTTCAGGTCTTATTTTGGGGGGCTAAGCACTCCCAATGTGTCAACCATCTCTCATACCATGTGGTTTCCAGCCTGCCTCCCATCCTGAAGAGCCCGCCCTGGATCCATGTTAACAAATGGATTTAGAACTATCATATTCCAATTGTACTTTGACCAATAAAAAAGATGCTAGGCTTGCCTCCTCCCTCATTAGTTTTCCGACTTTTCTTATGGACCCAAAGGGAAAAAAAAAAATAGTCAAGATAGCAGGCAACATCCTAGGAATACAAACTACTGTCTGTTGAGTACCTACCCTGTGCCAGGCACGATGTTAAGAATTTTCCTTGCAGTAACTCATTCACTATCAAATATTTTTCCACTTTAAACATGAAGAAAGGAGATTGTAAGAGGCTGTAACTTCTTCAAAGTGACATTGCTAGTAAGCACTGAAACTGGAATTCAGTTGGGAATTCAGAATGGGAAACCAGAGTTTGCTGTCTCCCAAGGTCACAACCTTGGTTTGCATCAGGTGCATCACACCTTCTCTGTCCTGACATCTGGAAGGTGGGAAACTTCCGTGAATAACCGCTAAGGTGGAAAGTTCCTTCAACCCCCTGCTGTGCACAGTTGCCCTTCCCAAACCTCCTATACCCAAACAGCAAATGGGGCTTATTCTTTCACTAATTTATTTCCCAAATATTTACCTAACAAATACTATGTAACAGGTACCATTCTAGGTTCTGGGCCACCAAGGATTAACGCGACAGACTAGATTCCTACTCTCTAGGACATACATACCTATGTGAATGATAAACACAGGAACAACACCCTGAGGGTAGTAATAAGTACTCTAGAGAAAAGTAAAGCAAAGGAAGGAAATAGAGGACAAGTGTTGGTGTTTCAAAATGTACTTGGGATTTTGGTTTTATTTAGGTATAGTGAGGCAAACGGATTAGGAGACAATTGCCATTGAAAAAATAGTTACTCACAGTTCCCACTAGGAGGGGGTCCACCTGGTCAGACAAGGCCACACAGGGAAGCACCAGGATCAGTCAGAAGGCACAGGGAGCGAAGGGGAAGAGGGGGCAAAAGCCCCTGTTGTGGTTTTAAAGGAAAGGAATAGGTGAGTCAAGGCAAGCAGTTGAGCTGTGGGCTCTGGGCTACAGGGTGATCTCCACTACCTGGCCCTGAGTGATTTATTGCAAAGGGACAGCTATCTGTGACTAGTGGAGCTTGGTAAAGGAGATGGCGGTGGGGGGTGTAAATCTCAGGATTGGTTGGTTTACATATCAAAGTCAGGCTCCTACTCCAAGGCAAGTGGTTTGCTCTCCCTAGGAATTAGCCAGCCCTGGGAGGGGCAGTCTCCCCCAAAGTCCTGAAGGTCCTGAGATGCCAAAGCCTCTTAAAGTCAAGAAACAGAACAAAAACAAACAAACAAAACATGTTTAATGTAATGAGATTTAGGGAAAGACAATAGTTTATCTATTAGTCAGGGACAAAGGAGGATTTGAGCAGAAACCTAGAGAAGATGAGGCTGGGGAGGATCCTCAAAGGGCAGAGGAAACCCCAAAGCCTTCTGGGAGAACAGGGTCTTTACCTGAATAGCAGTAAGAGGGCCAGTGTGGGGCGAGTGGAATGCACAAGGAACAGGACTGTAGGAGCCAGACCTCTCAGAGCTCTGGAGGCCATTCTAAAGTTGAGCTGTCTTCTCAATATAAACAGAAGACACTGGAGGGAATTTGGGGTTTGCTTGTTTGCAAGTTGACTTATTATAGAAAATTTCAAACATTTACCAAACTAGAGAAAAATAGTATCACACATCCCCATATTCTTACCACCCTGCTACAGCTGTCAATTCAGATGGCCTAATTCCATCTAAGCCCATAGTATGATTTCAAAAGAGATCCTAGGCATCATGTCATTTTATATGTTAACATATATCTCTTAAAAATGATTCTTTGTTTAAAAACATGACCAGTGTATCATAATCAGACCTAAAATATAACTAAATAAAATAATACCTGAATATCATCAAATATTTAATCATGTCCCCACCACCCACGCAAACACAATTTTTATTTAAGTAAGATCTAAATAAAGTCCAACTGTCTGTGTCTTAGGCCTCTTTTATTAATCTGTGGGATCTTCCTCCCACCCCCGCCCCCACCACCACTGCTAAGGATGACCAACCCTTCAGGTTTGTGTGGAAACCCTTCAGTGGGTTTCCAGAATACTGGACTTTTCAAATAAGTCCTGGGAAAACAGGTACAAGTTGGTCCCTTCTTTGCTTTACTCCCCTTGGTATTTCTTTTTTGACATGGCCAAGTTATTTGTCCTGTAGCAGGTCCCACATTCTGGATTTTGCTAAGTGCATTCCCATGTCTCACTTATTAAATAGACCTCTCTCCCTTGCATTTCCTATACATTGACAATTAGATGTAGAAGCTAGGCCAGATTTGGATTTAATTTTTTTTTTTTTTTTAGATTTTATTTATTTGACAGAGACAGAGATCACAAGTAGGCAGAGACGCAGGCAGAGAGAGAAGGGGAAGCAGACTCCCCGCTGAGCAGAGAGCCTGATGCGGGGCTCCATCCCAGGACCCTGAGACCATGACCTGAGGTGAAGGCAGAGGCTTTAACCCACTGAGCCACCCAGGTGCCCCTGGATTTAATATTTTGACAAGAAAACTTTGTAGGTGGTGGAACATACATCCACACACTTTTTTCTGCCTAATCTTAGCAGCCACTACCGTTAGCTAGGTATGTTTTTTTCACTAGATAGTTTTCAAATGGTGGTTTTCTTATTCTATCATTGTTTCCTTCTTTATTAGCAGAAATACTTTTATAAAGAGAAACTTTTTCTCATCCATTCTTGGTTACTGTGAGATACAGTCACTGAAGGATTCTGAGAGGAGAAATGATAAACATCTCTGGATGTTTTTCTAAACATCACTCTGCTGCTGTGTGAACAACCGATTGTGGGAGTTTAAGAATAGAATCAAGTAAGGGACGTCTGAGTGACACAGTCGGTTAAGCATCCAACTCTTGATTTGGGCTCAGGTCATGATCTCAGGGTCATGGGATCGAGCCCCGGTGTTGGGCTCTGTGTTCAGTAGGGAGTCTGCTTGAGATTCTCTCTCGTCCTTTCCCTCTGCTCCTCCCCCTACTTGCTCTCCAAATAAATAAATACATAAATACATAAATAGTCTTTAAAAAGAGAGACAGAATAGAATCGAGAAAACTCTTTGGAGATTAACCCAACGTTCTAAGAAAGAGATGATAGAACCAGTAGAGGTAAGAAAAAGTGGTCAGACTTGGGATGGAGAGTCAGTGCTGAGGGCTGGAAGCAAAGTATGAAGGAAAGTGGAGGAGACAAGAATGACTCTAAGGGGGGCGCCTGGGTGGCTCAGTGGGTTAAAGCCTCTGCCCTTGGTTGAGGTCATGATCTCAGAGTCCTGGGATGGAGCCCCACATCAGGCTCTCTGCTCGGCGGGGAGCCTGCTTCCTCCTCTCTCTTTCTGCCTGCCTCTCTGCCTACTTGTGATCTCTCTGTGTCGGATAAATAAATAAAATCTTTGAAGAAAAAAAAAAAAAGAATGACTCTAAGGTTCTGAGTAACTGAGTAGGCAGCAGGACAGTTACTAAGATGGAAAGAACTTGGGGAGAAACAGATTTGAGCTCAGGAGAGATAGAAAATGGTACAGTGAAACAAAATCTCGAAGCCTAAAATGCATCAAGAGATTTGAAACCATTCCAGAGAATCTTAATAATATCACATTCAAGTGATAGTCCACTAAAGATATGAGTCTTCTTTTTTAATTTGTGGTTTCTGCATCAAATAAGTTAACTCTTCTAAATATTTAGAAGTTGTTCCATTTCCAGTCTACCACTAAAGCTACATCGCCAATGCCATTTATTAGAGCTATGATGTCCATGTAAACCCCCGAAGGTGAGCCGTGCAGTACAAACATCACATTCACACATCTGTGTAAAGCAGCCAAAGCTGTAATAGCAAATTTACTTAGTCCAGAGGCTAAACTAATATTTCATGAAGGCCAAGAGCAGCCACTTTTCTCGCTGCTGACACAGCCTTCCTTTCCAGGGCCATTGTGGATGGTTGCGCAGATTCAACTCTAGGGAACGCCCTTCCCATTGCAATCCGTGTTCTTCCGTCCCCATGAAATCTCACTTCCTCAGGAAAATCCTGAAAAGAAAGAGAAAGGCAACTCACCTCAGTAGAGATGGTGGCTGTTTTGTAGGTAGCCAGAGAAGCCCTGGGCAGCTACTCTTCCCAAATTCCTCTCCCAGCATCGCCTGCCTTCAGTCGTGCTTTGCGGGCATGCTTTTTCAGATGAAACACCACCACGCGTACATTAATACACTTAAAGAATGCCGTTCAGCCAGAGCTCATCTACAGGTGTCACTCCCCTCCTGCCTTTTGTTCAGCCGCACGTGACATTTTGAATTTTACAATCTCTGGCCCATTAAGCCAAATATAAAGTTCAACCTAGCTGATATCATTGGGGAAAAGAAGAAAAAGCAAACACACTTCTCCATGTTTGTTAGTAGGGATACGTGACACACTATCATTGTTGGTATAAGGAGTGAGGGAAAAATGTGGGTGAGCACATGCATAGGTTTATTTGTCAACGTATTGACCCTAAAAGAGCCTACAAGTTTCCCACCATGGAGTGGGAAGCCATCTTGGAGAGAGGCAGTGGCACTGAGCTATAAACTATTACAAGACAAAAGTAAATAATAGCTCAGAGATGGGTAACACTTGACGGAAAGGAGGACTGTTTACATCATCTCTCGAGACCTGTCAAACTCACCTTGTGAGTTAGGCAGGACATGTCGTATTCACCCCATTCTCGAAATGAGAAAAAATTAGGTTGGGGGAAGATAAGGGATTTGCATGATCCCACTGCTTATAAAACAACAGAGCAAAGGTTCACTTCACATTCTGGATTTAGGGCCTTTGGATCTGGGGGAACCTCTGGCTTGCCCAGTTGCAATTAGTGAACTTCAGGCTTCAGTGAGGTAGATGTTTCAAGTGTTAGTCTTCCCCAGAGCCCCTCCTCAAAACCTGTGATGTGAATAACTATTCTCACCCACTAATGCATGAGGTCACGTGGACACTCCTTCCCCACACTCTAGACTTAAGCCCAAGACCCAGTTACCATCTTCACCGGGATGCTTTATCCTGGAAGGTCGATGTCTATCGAAAACAGCTATTTTGGTTTTCTTGTATAATGTACCATATATTTTCTTCTAATTTTAAGAAGTGTTACAACTTCATTGTTTTTAAAAGGGAAAATGCAGAAATGCTCTCTCATTTCAGGGGTAAAAATAATATTATGCTGTAATTCAACTGGAATTATATAATACAGATGTTTCTTTAACTATATGTACTGAAGTCATAATGCTATTCTATTTCATAGCCTGTTTTTCCCCCTTTCTATATCATGAGCATATATACCAACCATTAAATATTTTACCAAACTATTATTTTTGACTTCTGCAGAGTAATTTTAGCCTACCATATGGAAGAACTGTTATGCACTCAACCATTTCTTTTTTTGATGGACTTGTTTGTCCAGTTTCAGTTTTCTTTTCCTTTTACCTTTTATCATAGGGAACAGGTGCATATGTACCCCAATATTTACCATACACTTGAGTCCTCTCTATTCCTAATTTCATACATCTGACCAATCACTGACTCCTGCTGCCTTAACTCCTGCCTTCTTGCCCTCTGTCTTTCCTCCTCCACATCTGTTACCAATGCTCCAGTCCAAGCCTTTCCACATCCTTCTCTTAGACTGGGTTCCCTAAAATCCATCTGGGCCCACCCCTCTCCATTTTCTAACTCCAGCTTGGATGGTCTAAAACTCTAGTTGGACTATATTGCTCCCCTGCTTATAAGCCATTTTGTGGCCTCCCGTAAGCTAAGGCTAATGCCCAGTGTCCATTATATAGAATATGATGCCCTTGATGGTCAGGCCCCTAGAAGCATGTTTTCAAGTACAAAGTTCCGCCCTCTCAACCTCCAGCTCCCCACACCAAATGTAATAAATGGCCCCCAGCAACCACTCCTGCCCTCTCAAGAGTCATACTGTGCATTTTCTAGATCTACCATATCTACCTATGCCGTTTTACTGTTCCTAAAAAGCTTTCTCCTTGCCTCATTTCCTCACCTGGAAAGCTCTTTTTAGTTGTTCAAAACTCTGATCAAGAACTTTTCCTCGGGAGAAAAATCTCCCCCACTTAATGCCTCCCCTCATCACTTCACCTACCTGCAAGCCTGTGCTAGTAGCCCTTCCCTCTTGGGTTCCCACTGGCCCCTGGGCACATATTCATCAAATGCTATCACACATCGCTTGCAAGGATGTGCACACCTGTATGTGTCCCTTGTTAGACAATAAAATAATCCAGGGCCAAGACCAATTCTTTTTTACATTTCAACACCCATAAGCCTATATACAACACTTGGCACAGCACCGATGCTAAAGAAATTGTTAGTGAATTCAACCAATTTATTCCAAGGGAGTGAGGCTCGTTGTGTGCTTAATCTTAAACTTGTCCCACCTACGTTGCTTCTGAGTCTCATTTCTTGAGATTGACTTAATCTGATTGTCTATTTTTGGTGGTTTACTGATTATCTACATGCTCTGCATTTCACACACATGACCTAAATTTAATCTTACCACAAACTGGCGGAGGTAGACAGCTGGTATTTCTGCCTCCTTCTAGAATTCACTCTTCTTTCATCTTATAAACTTACTCCAAATTTTCTCTGCAGAGCAATCCATCTCCTACTCCAGAACCAAGTGATTTTGCTGGAGTGAGTGGTGTTAACAGCACACACAGTGAGTGGGCAGGTGACTAAGGCCAACGCCAAATAGCATAGCACGTTGTCCTAGCCACAGCGATTTTTTCAGAGGTGAGCACGTGACCAAACGAGCCAGTGAGAGGCAAGAAATGCAGTTGGGCTGTTAAGATAAATGTACATTCTCTTTCCCAGAAATGATGTCAGAACTGCTATAGCCATCATGCCCCACCTTAGCCTCCAAATGACACCAACGAAGAGAAAGGCAGAGCCAAGAAAGGGGAGACATCGTTGTGATGATGTTGAATAAGCCCTAGACGAACGTGGGTTGAAAGCCACCCCTATGACCTGAACTTGTCACTTGCATGAGCGTATCAACTCCTTTTATCTACATAAGTCGATTGGAATTAGGTTTCCTATAATTCACAAACCAAAAGAGTCTTAATCCATATGCCCATGAAGGAATCCATATATCTATCATTACTGGAAATAATTATTGTAAATTAAGACTCCAGAACATCACTATAGGCAAATTATAGCTAATAAACAGCACTACTAAGATTCAAATTCAAGATTTTATAACTCTATACTTTGCTGTTCTCAGTTGTATGATGGGAAACCAACATAACGTAGAAAAGGGAAAGCTCACACAAGCACACACACACACACACATATACACAAACACACAATCTCTACACCCTACCACGAGGGTATGACCTCTGTGAGTCATTCTGTTTTTCTCTCCAATTAAGACATATTAGTGCGTTAAACAACTCTGAAGGTCCGCCTCACACATTACAGACGAGTATTTCCAAAAATGTGGGTACTCATTACTTTTTATTAGTCAAACGTTATTGTATAGAAATATTCTTTATTTAAAGGGATTTAATGGCAATCCTTCTGCGAAGTGAAGAATCTTAATGTTGAGAAGAAAATGAGTGCCATAATTTAAATCTGGGCATTGATCAATCAGGATCCCTTAAAATAAGTCTGATTTACAATTTAAAGAGAAGGAATCCTGACAGCATGCAGGTCATGTGTAAAAGTCAGAGCATATCCTACTTTGTGTTTCAAAGTTTTGGACAAATAGATCATTCAAAATGTCCAAATTACTTCCAAAGTCCTCCCAGGGTAGAGATCCTCAACTGTGTAAAGAAAATCTGATTTAAAGCAAAACAAAACAAAACCAAAAACAAGAAAACAAACAAAATAACTTCTGTTGGAACAATTGGTTTATCTAGCAGGCATTAATTTAAAAAGAAATTTTGGGGGGGAACATCCTGAATTCCAAAGATTGTGCTAGGTGCCTGGGATATGACATTAAGAAAAAACAAGAAAGCCTGTTCTCTCAGAGGTTATAGTATAAATAGTGCATTCTGTATGCTGTACTAGAAATTGAATATACGGAGATAAAGAAAAGTGATACTATCCCTGCTCTCACAGAGCTTCATCAAGTACAATAACTCTAATCTATCTTTTTTATTTTTATTTATTTATTTATTTGACAGAGAGAGAGATCACAAGTAGGCAGAGAGGCAGGCAGAGATAGAGAGGGAAGCAAGCTCCCCTCGGAGCAGGGAGCCCGATGCAGGGTTCGATCCCAGGACTCTGGGATCATGACCTGAGCCAAAGGCAGAGGCTTAACCACTGAGCCACCCAGGTGCCCCCTCTCTAACTTATCTTGATTGTTTCACCCCATTATTACAAAGACTCTTGAACAAGCATCCCTCGTGAATGTATATTTACTTGTTTAAGTAATTTAGCTTTATTCTAATTTCAAGCATGTGTCACATAATGTATATACATCAAAACCAACCAACAGAAAGCAAGAAAGATGAGACCAAAATCTAATATAGAGTCCTACTATTTCCTTCCTACACCCTTCATTGAAGAGCACTGGTCTAGTAGACTGGGTCTCCAATGGCCAAGCTTTGTCCTGATGGAATTATAGCTCCCTGCAGGCAGAGTCGATGACTGACCTGCACTCTAGGGCTGGGGCTGGGCTGAGTTATTTCTTACTTCGGGCCAGAAAACCACCAGTCAGTGTCTGGCCACTGTCCGTGATCCTGTCTGGGATTCACAGACACCTAAAACCATTCTTCAAAACAGGGCAACCATGGTCAATCAGTTGGATTTTTATTTTCCAACCTTGGCTTTGGCATGGGGTAGGCACTCTGCTTGCACAAATATTCCTCACAAAATATCTCACTTACGCACCAAGAAGAGCTGGTTTATCTGGCCAAGGTGGAAAAGTCACAGACTAAGTCTCCGGTGCATTCTCTCCAGAACTGCATTACTTAGACACAGCTGGCTGCATAGTCCAACCAGGCCTTCAGTTACAAAGCACCAGTATTCTTGGCATCCTCTACTTCTAAGACCAACACGTGGAGCCCATAAGCTACATGAAAACAGTGTTTCCTTCCACAAATTTCTACTCCTATTGCTGCAAATCAATTCAACCAACACTTATCAAGTGCCTACCTTGAACAAGACACAACAGATAAAATCTTATTTTTGCCAAATGATTTGAGCCAACATAGATATGTAGGTGAAGAGACTCAGTTATAGGCAGAGCTCTCACTTTAAGAAAATTATTTCACAAAAAAATGAATGCTAAGTAGAGTTTTCATGTCCATCTCCTGGCATCATCGTGAGCATACATTAGCAACCAATAGCATGCTTCATTCCCACATACGCTAATGAAAAATGATTGCTTGTCTTTCTAAAACCAAACCAATTATTCTTGTTTTTGTTGAATGGAAATTTAGCTTGTGTTTAGTGACAGAATAACTAAATCAGTCTTATTTGGAACCCAAGCGTCAACGTGGATCCTGTCACTTTACTGACAGGAACTGTAACCCAGATAGCTTATTTGATAAAACAGGGCTATTTTGGCTTTGAAACAAAAAAAACCTCCACTCTTCTGACTTCAGAACGAATGAACCATGTGACCTCACCTCCATCTCTCTCTTTCCCTGGCGCCTGTCCTCACGCAGCCCATAACGAGGCAACATTTTACATAACCCACAATATCTGCTCCGAGCGGGTACACAAATGCCTACCTGATTGAATATCACTGTTTCAGAAGTGCTGCCTAATCACATTTTTTCAGGCTGTGTGAGCAAAATAATGTTTCTTTAATTACATGAACTCTTTATTTTTGATATTTTAATGACATTTTAGAAGATAGAATGGCCACTTCTCTTAGATCGGGTGGTATTAATCAGGTGTGACAGCTAGTTATTTGATACATTTTTAAATCCCACTTGTATTTTCACACGAGTAATCTGGGACTTGATTTCTCACTCTTGGGCCTGTAATGGCAACTTGTGTTTCTGCCCATAATGAGCAAAATAATTGAACCAAATTAGCACTATCTATAATTCAGTGGTAGCTTAGAGGCCTTATTTTATTCTCCTTTTTTGAAATGAAATTAAAAAGCACTCTCCCCCCCATCACCACCCCGCCCCAGGATAAATGTTAATAAATAAAGGTCAGTGAGATCTACATTCTTCATCGCGTCAGTTCAACATACGTTTTTCCCAGGGCTGTGCCCAGTGGCTACGCTAGAAACGCGGCCGGTCCATTTCTTCACTGAGCGTGTTTTGTGCTGGAAAACTGCTCAGACACACATGGGGGCTCCTTGACCCGGGTCAGGATGCTGGGGACCATTTAGTGCCTCTTAGACGTTGTTTGGGGATCACAGAGGATTAGCATGGGATACGATCTCGGCACGCATTTGTCATAAGTGCAATAATTGTTAATTTCTTTGTCTCTCTGGTATCCTGAATCAAGAGGCCCCAGAGGACAGGCCTGGGTTGCCTCTGCCTCGCCGGACTTCAGAGCCTCAGCACCCAGTGTTGTGTTGCAAGCCCTTGTCTGGAGACCACACCACTAGTAAGTGTTTTTGTAGAAGATAAAGTGTAAATACTGCTTGGGCCTCTCGTCTGACAGAGAGAGATGAGGAGGCCCAGAGTAGACTTGATCAAGTCATAAAGCCCGTATACTTGAATTCCATTCTCAAGTCCCAGGCCAGTCTCCCATTTGCTATACTGACCATCTACATAAAGCTGAGAGTCCAAACATCCAGCTTATAAGAGCAGGGACACCTGGGTGGCTCAGTAAGTTAAGTGCCTGACTCATGATTTCCGCTCAGGTCATGAGATCGAGCCCTGAGTCAGGCTCCACTCTTGGCGTGAAGTCTGTTTAAATTCTCTCTCCTTCTCTCTCTCCTTTTGGCCCTCCCCCTGCTATCACGATCTCCATAAATAAATAAATAAATATCTTAAAAAAATAATAATACTAAGAGCAACAGAACAGTCTTTTGCAAATGCTAATGGGCATACAAATCCCTTCCGGAGCCTGTTAAAAGGCAGCTTTTGATTCAGTAGTCCAAGGCCAGACCCGAGATGCTGCTTGTCTAACAAGCTCGAGGTGACCCCAGGACTGCCTGTCTGTGGACCACACTTTGAGTAACCAGGCCAGAGAATAGAACGATTAATCCCGCAGTCTCTGGGGTCAGGCTGGAAGGGCTCAAATCCTGACTCTGCTACTTTCTGCATGTTACTCTAGGCCAAGCACAGTGCTGCTACTATATGACTGACCCTACCCTGTAACGTCTACAGAAGACAGATAAACAAAGCAGGCAGTAGGGAGTGGGGGGAACTGAGGCAAACTGGAACATCCGTGCTTTTTCTGGGTAGTAGCTGCGGTTTATCTTCATTTGATTATTACATCATGGGAACAAAAGTCCTTGCAGAGAAAAATCTGCATCATTGATTTCGTATTTAGGGAAGAAAAAGACAAAGACAGATAGACAGACAGACAGGAAGACAGTTCAGTGATATCTCTTCATTTTTTAAAAGTTGGCAACTACTCCGAACATTTCAAAACACCTTGCAAGCCTCCCGTGGGCTGGGTCCTGCCTCTATCTTGTTACTTCTTTACAAACATGGTCTCATTTAATCTTCAAAACAACCCCAGGAGGTGAGTATTTTTATGATTACCATTTATCATCATGGAAACTGGCCTAGAGCCATTCGGGAGCTCCCTCTCCCTGCATGCTTAGATAAAGGCAGTGCCAGGATGTGAGCTGGGAATGACTGATTCCAAAGCCCGATGACTACACAGCAGTGTCGATCGTCACCAAGTCCTGTCCAAATCTCTGTTTCCCAAATACCCCCTGGGCCATAGCTGATGTGCCATGTTCTTGCAAAAGGGAGCAAACACCAATGACCATTATAAGGAGTTTGCAAGCCCAGCTGGCCTGAAAGATCAAACTTGTGACCTAGGCCTCCTGAGCGCTGTGCTATCTTGTTTCTACCACAGGCTCTGTCCTTATGCAGGTGAAGGTTAACAGATCGAAATACCTAAAAACACCACCTTGAATCTTGGCACCGTGAGCCACATAATGTCTATAGCCCTCAATTTGCCATGATGCCTACCTCGTTGGGCTAGTATGAGAATTAAATGAGAGCTGAGCTCATGGAGCAACTATACCAGGTGTATAATCATGCTCAGTAAATAGCCACCATATGTATAAATAGCTCCCGTAATCTCCAGGGCATCTCTCCTGGGACCTGAACACAGAACCGGAATGTTCCTTGTATGTCAGGAGATCTGATTCACAGTGCACCTTTCTCAGTAGCTAATCAAGAGGAAATCTCAGGCCACTTGAACAGTGCCTGACCTCCCAGGGTAATCACTTCTTATCTCCCTCTTTTGTCTTCCTTGCCCCCACCAACCCACCGCTACAAAAAAAGCCTATGCTCAGGAGACAAGACAACCTGGTCTAGATCCTATTATGCCCCTGGCTTCCCCTCAGTCACATCACAGGGACTACTAAGAGGCTCAATGATCCCAATTGAGAATGTACAATAATCTTTATCTCCTAAATTTTCTTCTGTTTTTTGCAGGAATTAGATGAAATGATGTATGTAAAATGCCTGATACATAGTAGGCACTTTGCAAATTTAAGTTCCTATATCGCCACCTCCCAGCCCCCGCCGCAGGGCCAACCTTATCCCAGAATGTCATCGGGTAAAGAGTGAGCAGATTATACCAAACATACACACATTCTCTCTCCATGCTGTGAAAAAAAGCCTGTGGCGGAGGCAAAATTATACCACATTCAGCACTGGACTGGGAATGGAGAACTTAGATGTTTGTTTATAAACAAACAAAAAATGCAAACTCTCATTAACCCCATTTTAAGGGCAGGGAAACGGAGGTTTAGAGAGGCTAGGTCACTCATACTCTGCTATCAAGGAAGATGCAGAGTCTCATTCCTGCATGGGTACACGCCAAGACAAGTCATTTTACTTCATCCATCAAATAAAGATCTCAGCAATATCCAAGCATTTAAGAAATTCATAGTTTTGTCCTAGCTTCTGGGGAGTCTTCCCCATCAGATTCTTCACTGAGACTAGAACAGGATGCAGCCCCTGTTGAAAAGGAGCCTAAGGCCCGTGGCTCGCCCTCAAATACACTGTTCTGTCCTGTTAAAGGCAAGTCATGTTTGGTGATCTGCCCCAATCTCCTTTCAAGCTGGCGTGTGTGGACAGTTGGGTAGTCTCTCTCTTGGATCTAAACTATTTTCAAGTGGCTCAGATCTCCAGGATGGAAAGGATCCTTTTGATACAGATCAAGTTCAGCTTTGATCATTAAACCATTCCCTACTTCCCTGTGAATTTTCACCAAAGCAGGAAACTGAGCCAATGCATGCACGTCGTCTCAGAGGGTGGGTGCCAGGGATCAAGGCGGGACAGAGGTAGGGGCACAGCTGTCTCCTCTAAGCTGCATGAAGACACCCTGTCAGGACTGCAATCCAGGGTGAAAAGAGGCCCTTTAAATAGAAATCAAATACTGCTACCCTGTCTTTCTCCCTCTCCACTCTCTTGCAAACAAACGCACAAGGTTTATGATTGGATAACCATTTGGTTTCATTCCAAGTGTAGAAATGGGTTTAGAAGACTTCAGTTTCCTGTCTCCTAACTTTCCTGACCACAAATATTTTTTATTGTAAGCCATGAAAGCAAAAGGTTATTTAATAAATTAACACTTTAAATGTCTTTGGTTCATCTCTCAGTTAGTCCTAAACTCAATTATTGGCCTTCTATTCATTTAGCTCCGGCACTTAGACCTGCCTCGCCTGTCTCTTAATTCCTTCACCTAGAAAGCTTTAGCTCCTATCCTTACTAGATTCTATGGGTTTACAATACTTTATTCAATTGCTGTATTGTAATATTTCTGCCCTCCTCCCCCATCCCAAATAGTTCTTTATGAGGAAGTGTAGACATAGCCTGGAATGCAGTGAGGTAAGCGCAGCAGTCTTTATAGCGTTTCACAAATTACTCTTGGCCTCAGAAATCACAAAATAATCACATTAAACACACACACACTAACAACAACAACCTAGCCCTTTGCCTGCAGGACAATGCATGTTTTTTTATTAAAAGAGGAATTTGAATTCCTTCTGTGCGCAGACTGTTTTAACTAGAAAGACTTAGAAAATTAATTTTTGCCTATAATCTCTTATAGATAATGCTATAAAAATAGTTCCTCTTTAAGAAGCATATTTCATGCAAATATCAAAAAGCCTTTTATCTGTGTTCAAGATTTCTTGTTCTATTTCTGTCCCTTGTTTCCTTCTCATAGGAGAAGATCAGATTTCGGGGGCCCTGGATCCCAGAACTTGGTGCTAGGAGGCACAGTGCAGGGAGCAGGCCGCAGGTCAGCCGGCCTGCCATCTCACAGGCACAGAACCCCAGGTCCCCGCAGAACTTCCTACTCTGTGCTGGGTCCCTGGCCATGCACTGGGGCCACGGTCGGGGGTGGATTCAAAAGATGGAGAGGCAGCACTGCAGCTGGAAAGATTGCGAAGGCCTGGCGCTGAGGTGCCCGTGTAGAAAGAGAGGGAAGGGCAGGAAATAGCATCTTGGAAGCAGTGTTACCCAAACCACTGTCACTCGCAAACCACCTTCAGGGTTTCTGCACATCCTAATACTGCCTGTATTATTATTTATTTAATATTTTGTTCAGATGATTCCCTTTTTTCCTTTAGGTCAGCCTCATTCTAAGCAATTGGATTCAGTGAATGTCACTGTTTAATGAGCTGCTCTATGTGTGTTTCTAATATACATTAAAAGAAGGACAAGCCATTAAAATGAAATGTTTATCCAGGTGCCCCAGAAATGGTCTCAGGTATACCACCAGGCATCCCCACGACACATTTTGGGAAACCCTACTGTTACGGACTGAATGTGTTCCCCCACCGCTACCTCAAATCCATATGTTCAAATCCTGTGCTCTAATGGGGTGGTACTAGGAGGTGAGGACTTTGGGAGATAATTACGTATTGAGGGTGGAGCCCTTATGAATGGGATTAGTGCCCCTAAAGTCACAAGGGCTGGCTCTGAGTCTCTGCCCTCCACTCTGTGAGGACACAGAGAGAATGCAACGGTCTGTGAACCGGGAATCAAGCCCTCCCCAGGCACTGAATTTTCTGGCACCTTGATCTTGGACTTCCCAGCCTCTACAACTATAAGAAAAATAAGTTTGTTACTTAAGCCCCCCAATCTATGATATGCTTGTTGTAACCACCCGCATGGATGAAGATACAGAGGAAGACACCAGGAAAAGGCAGGAAGGAGACAAAAATAGCTAGGACTCAGCATTTGTAGGCAAAGAGTTTCCGAACCATGTTGGGTGGTGGGGGGACGCCTCACCTGTTCACACACTCCCCCGAGGAAGCCCTGAAATCGAATGCTTGAGATGCTTTCTGTCCTTCTGTCCCCAGAGCCCCAGGAGACGCAAGACCCTGCAAGCTCATACTGTTTGACAGGTGGTTGGGCCTGGAGAAATCTGCCCACCTGACCACCAAAACACCCCATCGGAGCACACCTCCTATCACTATAGCCCATGGGATAAGCTCTCACCGGGGAAAGACCGTGCTCGGTGATACTCTCATCTGCCATCAACATGGTTCATTTATGGCCCACAAAGGATATGATACCTCCCCATGCCCTGAGTATCGGACATTTTGGTTTGCTGATTTGCTGAAGGCAGTTTCCGGATAGACAGCTGCATAGACACAACAGGATACGGGCTTATGTGTAATTCCCAGCATCCTGGCTGTAACTCCGCCTCTCATCCCACCTGTTGTGTTTGAGTTGGGAATCTATGTTTCAGAGCAATAACTCAAGAAATAGGTTATGGAGTCAAGTCTCTCTCCTGCATATCTTCCCAGATATTGACCAGATGAGCTGTCTTGGGTCCGTTACGTAAATCCTGTAAACCCTGTGACTCCCAGCTTCCATGTCTGTAAATGGAGATAATGATCCATATTTCTAACAGGTTTTTTTTTTTTTTTGGAGGGGGGCTGGACAAAATGCCTAGTGTATATAAAAACATAATGCTTAACACATAATTTGAAATCACACAGTATATATATTTCTTAAGATGGACTACCTACCCACTAGAAATGATAAAATTATAGTAAGGAAGACTGTAAAGCAATTATCAGAAACTCGTAAGGTGATTAAAAGATATTCCAAATATTCCAATATTCCCATTTTAATATATTCCAGTGTGTGAGTTTATGTACATTCACTCTAATTTCATATGAGAAAAACTGTGCATATTTATGGACCAAGACAAATAAAACCATAGTAAAATTAAGCTTTTTGTGCCTTAGAGCTGAAGAGACAGTCTGGCATAGAAGTGAAATCCCGAGTCCACTACACTGGGCTTTAATCCCAGGTAGGCCCCCTCCCAAATGTTATTTTAGCTAAGTTACATAGTCACTCTAAACCTCGGGTTCTGCTTCAGAAAAACAGGAATATTAATAATAGTATTCACCTCACAAGTGGGCTTAGCTGGTCTCAGTAAATTCTGGTGTTGAGTAAATTTGCAAGAAATAGCAGTGATATTAAGTTCTTAGCATGATGGGTGACACTTCTACCTTTTAGGAAAGGATCTTTATTCACTATCGAAAATGTTAAGTAGCCAAATTACAACTACAGTCACTGTGTTTCTGTTGTTCAATCCCAAAGCTGTACTGTGGGAAAGAGCTAGAAGAGCAAAGGCAGGGCCACCACCAGGCTGCCCGATCAATGCTAAGCCACACCTGGGTAGCTTGTGACCAAACCAGAGGGACAAATGTTCCCTTCCCACCTTGCACAGTTGAATAGGACATAATCATCCAAGTGCTTTTTTGTCACACAGAACAAATGCATCTGAAATACCCCTGAGCTGTATGCCTACCCCTGCCACTTCCAATTTTACTTCGCAGCTCCATTGGAAAAATTTAAACCCTCTTCAATTTAAGCTGCTTTTATTTGTATTCAGACCAAGATAGAGTGTGGGTGCCGGGGGATAACTTGACCATTAAAAAAAATTCCATTTGACTACATATATTTTTTATCAATTTGGGAAAGCTATCAAAGCAGGCATTTTCACTTAAAAGCTTGGAAATAAAGCTGATATTATCTGGTTGAGGGAGGGCTGGGGAAATCACTATAGCAAAAAAAAAAACAACAAAAACAAAAACCCTTTTGTGTATCCAATTTCACATTGCTGTTGTCATGTACAGGATGTATATTCAAATGTGTTTGCATATTTCTAAACTGATCATACATCAAAATTAGAGCCATATTGTTCCTTTTACAGTGAAACTGTTTATATAGGAAATATTGTACCAAACATTCCCTGCCTCCACCCTGGGTTGTGACTGATTGCAGAGTGAGATAAAAGTACTTATGTCCACAAACAGGAGAAAAGCCTATATGCATGCAAGAAATCAAAAGAAGGTGTGATTTTAACACAAACACTATTATCAACCAAGGGAAAAAAAAAGATTACTGGAGTTTATGCAAATCCAGAGGAAGCAAAAAGCATATACTTACACACTGACAGACTGAAAATTAGGGGTTGGGTTAGATAACAGAATTCAGTTTGGTACAGTTCACAACAGCTCCTGGATGGTGTTTTATTTCCATGTGACCCACAGAATTAGAGTCATTTACAAGAGAGAGCTATGGCCCACCAAGGGGAATCCACGTCCTATTCCACCATGGGAAACAGTGATAGAAAGCCCGCCCCTTGGTTCTTTAGCATATCCTCCTGAAGAGCTGAGCTGGTTTCAGTAAGTTCAGCTGAATTTTCCCTCCTCCACACTCAGCCATTTCTCCCTTCTTCTCGCTCAAAAGCTTGCTCCAACAACAAAGTGAAGTGGGAAGCTAGCAATTATTTTATAAATCCAGGTTATGTTGTTTGGTCAACAGAATTGTAGATTTGATAGAGCTTAAAGGAATTTTAGAGATTATCCCATCCTGCAGCTTTCAGACTTTAAATATTTTGTCAATGAAATCATATATAGAACCCCCAACGGATAAATTAGACGTTAACGGTATTCGCCATAAATTTATTTTAAAAGCAGGCAAGGAAAAGTCCTGATTTTAACATTTCACCTTTTGCATAATCGGCAAATCATAATGATAAGACTGATTTGGTAAGTATAAAATATTGGTATGTGGATTTACGAATGACAATTAACAGTCTTACATCTGCCTCAGCATCTAGTGTGTTGCTTTTGAAAGCATCATCTCTCACACAAATAAGCAGTGTAAAAAAGTGGCAGTTTCACATTTTAAAAGTATAAACAGAAAACTTGATTTAAAAAATGTCAAATGGGGGCACCTGGGTGGCTCAGTGGGTTAGAGCGTCCGCCTTCAGCTCAGGTCATGATCCCAGCGTTCTGGGTTCTCTGCTCAACGGGGAGCCTGCTTCTCCCTCTCTCTCTGCCTGCTGCTCTGCCTACTTGTGATCTCTCTCTCTCTCTCTCTGTCAAATAAATAAATAAATAAATAAATATGTCAAATGTTGGGGTGCCTGGATGGCTCAGGTCTTAATCTCAAGGTCATGAGTTCAAGCCTCATGTTGGACTCCATGCTGGGCATGGAGCCTACATTAAAAAAAAAAAATTTTTTTTAAATAAATAAATCTCAAATGTCAGAGAACACTGTATTCCAAGGCCTTCATAAAAACAGGGAAACGTGGCCACATAAGATTGATAGTCCGTAGCATGCAGAATTTAGGAGACTATGGTTTTTGTTACTATGATTCTTAAAATTGAATAGAAATCAATTTTAAAACAAAAATCAAATTAAAAGGCTACAAAACTCTTGAATATGGTTTGAAAACCACTGATCTGGTTCAACATCCATATTCTAGAAGCAGGGAGACGACGACAGGGAATTGAAACGGCTGGCCCAGGGACGCAGAGTAAAGCATGTGGCAAGCTCCTCCGGTTCCCCCTCCTCTTACTTCTCCCATTTCTACATCTCTGTGGATTGTTCCTGGAGTTCTAATAGGTTTTATTATCTCCCATTTTTTAAATCGATAAAATAAACAAAAAGCCTCAATGACCCAATACCTCAACATCTTCATCATATTATTACCTGCCTTCCTACTCTCACTTTTTAAGTCTCTTGAAGAATATCCTGGAGAGCCATCTCCTCTTCCGTCAGCTCTGGTGTGAACACCCGTCCTCCCTGCCTACAATTCCCAGAGTCTACTTTCCTTTTACTAAACTTTATTGTCTGTCACCTACACTAGATTGCTAACTTTATTATGACAGAAATTTTTCCGTGTTTTGTTCATTGACACATCTTGATTACCTACTCACAGTAGGTGCTTAATAAATATTTGTTGAATAAATTAATAAGTCATGTTAGTGTCCCTATCATTTGCAACTAAATCTGATTATCAAAAATCTCTAAGAGCAGAGTACGATTTTCAAATAATCTTTGCTAAAGGACTGAAAGGGAAGGGATATGGTTGGTCAAAAACAACTGCCCCATAAGAATCATTATAAGCACAATCATTTAATGGCTCTAGAAACATTTGTATTAGTATAAGAGACCAAGGTTTTTTAATTTTTTTATTAACATATAATGTATTATAGCCCCATATATATATGATATATATATATATATATATATATATATATATATATATAACATATAATGTATATACCCCAGCTCCAGGGGTACAGGTCTGTGAATCGCCAGGTTTACACACTTCACAGCACTCACCATAGCACATACCTTCCCCAATGTCCATAACCCAACCACCCTCTCCCTACCCCCTCTCCCCCAGCAACCCTCAGTTTGTTTTGTGAGATTAAGAGTCTCTTATGGTTTGTCTACATCCTGATCCCATTTTGTTTCATTTGTTCTTTTCCTACCCCCCAAACCCCCCACGTTGCCTCTCAACTTCCTCATATCAGGGAGATCATATGATAATCATCTTTCTCTGATTGACTTATTTCGCTAAGCATAATACCCTCTAGTTCCATCCACGTCATAAGAGACCAAATTTTAACCCAGCTGTGGCACTCAAAGTCCTTCTCAGTCTGAGTTTTATTGGTGTAGATGACACATGCTTCCATTTTCCATAAGTCCTGAGATTTGGAGCTTTTATATGCCCTTTTAACTTTACCTGTTGACCTGTCAGTTCATTTTCAAGTTCATCTCTTCCATGCCACATGCAGCCAACAGAACCTAAGTATACTAGCAATATTCTATTTCCCAAACCCCCATACTTCCTGGTAATTGCAGATGACATCCGATCAGCAGCTTAGGATGATAAAGTTTTATTTCCCATTCATGCCACACGCCCGCTGCAGGACAACTGCAGCTCCGTCCCATGAGTCTTCTTTATTCTCAGACACAAGCTCAGGTATCCTCACCTTTTGGGGACATTGCGTTCTCATGGCAGAGGGCAAAAAAGCAATGGTCCCTAAAGCTTCCGCTCAGAGGATAAGACACTTCTCACGTTTCATTGGCCAAAGCAACTCACACAGCAAAGCCCGATGCCAATAGTTGGAATGCATTCTTGCCATGGACAGCGAGGTCCTGTAGACAAAGAAATCCCATAAAGATAAAAGCAGTTAAGGGGGTAGTAACTATTTGAGGAGAGAAAAAGTAATAATACTGTCCTCCACAGTGACAGTTTGAAATATTGAGAATGAGAGAAAGACTGGAGTCTAGAGGGACTCCCATGTTTCTAGTCTGAGGAGTAGAGCAGAGGATAACGCCATTCCTCCACTTCAGAAGTAGAGATGGAAGAGCAAACAGTGAAGAGAAGGGTTATGGGTTATATTTTCAAACATGTTGAGATATTGCTGGTTGTGCCATTTCTGAATAGATATGTTGGTTGGACCCCTAGTTACACTACACTAACTTGGATTAGAAAGATGGTAACTGTGCCAAGATACAGTTCTAGAGTCATCTGCATGCAGACTGTGGATGGAGGCACAGGAGTGAATGAGGTCTCCAGGGAGTGTGAAGGAAGAAAGAGGTGAAGACTGAGGAAAGCACATTCTTGGAACTCCCAATTCAGTTGTCAGCAGTGGAATGAGAGCCTACAAAAGAAGAAGAAGAATGAAAAGATCCAAGAGAGGCCCATGGAAATCAGTGGGAGAGATTTCAGGAACTTGGAAACAGCATCAAAATACTAGTAATTGAGGGCGCCTGGGTGGCTCAGTGGGTTAAAGCCTCTGCCTTCAGTTCAGCTCATGATCCCAGGGTCCTGAGATCCTGGGATCAAACCCCGCATTGGGCTCTCTGCTCTGCGGGGAGTCGGCTCCCCTCCTGCCTCTCTACCTACTTGCGATCTCTGTCAAATAAATAAATAGAATCTTTAAAAAAAAAAAAAAAAGAAAGAAAGAAAAAGAAATACTAGTAGTTGACTACTGAATGCTTACTAGGTACAAATCACTGTTATAAGCCCTTCACACATATTACCTCAATTAATATCCACAACACCCCATAGGAAGTAGGCTCTACTGTGTACATAAAAAGACTAAGATAAAGCTGGCTGGCCTGCCCATCCATGCTCACAGAGTAAATGAAGGAGGAGTGATGTGGAACTGAAGTGTATAACTCCAGAAATCACTCTCTACTTCAGAGGTTATGGAGTGAAGAAAAAGGGAGTGAGCTTGATTGTCAAAAGCTGTTGAGTGCATGGAAGGTGAGGAGATGGAGGTGTGGGAATCCAGAAGAGGAAACAATCCCTTTTGGTTGAGCTGACCAGGAGAAACTTCATGATATGGGTACTAAAGGATGGACATCATTTGGACATTCTTTCCTTCCTTCCTTGTCTTCCCCCACTCTTCCTTGTCAAAGCTATTGTTCAGAATTGTGATTTTTTTTTTGAGATTTTATTTATTTTTTTGACAGAGAGAGTGAAAGAACACAAGCAGGGGGAGCAGAGAGAGAGGGAGGAGAAGGCTCCCCGCTGAGCAAGGAGCTGGACATGGGGCTCAGTCCCAGGACCCCAGGATCATGACCTGAGCCAAAAGCAGACACTCAACAACTGAGCCACCCAGGCACCCCAAGAATTGTGATCTTCTAAGAACTCCATCTAAAGGGCAGCCACATGGGAATTTTTCAACCTGAATAGGTTGTCACTTCCCTGTAACGACTATCCTGCCTTTGGATCTTCTGGCAGAGATGGTTGGCTGGTCACCAGTGTTTTCTCTTCTTGCAAACACAACTACATTTCCCAGTACGCTTTGCAGCAGATATGGTCATGCAACTGAGTTTAAACAATTGTAGGTGGGAAGAAATACTGTATTCCAGGCTTGGCCCATAAAAGTTCCCCCATGCCATTCCCCCATTCTCCTCTCTCTTTTGCCTGCTTCTTCTGAAGCCCAACATGACCTGTGCTGAGAAGCCACATGTTCAGAATGGCAGAGCCTCCATTTATCTGGATATCCAAATGACTGCATGGAGTAACCACCCACCATTAATAATGGGCACTATCTGGATGAGTCCATTAAATCACCAAGAAAGATTTATGGTATTAAACCTCTAATATTTTAGAATTTGTTTCAGCAACTATTATACCCCTAACCAATACAGAGATCTTTCTCTATGACAACCACCTCGCCTTTCCATTCCTTGAATACCTTTGTGTTTTCCTGGGCACTTTGCATACATCTCTAAACCTTTATACATTATAAATTGTACAATCTCGGGAGAGCAGATAACAAGAAGATGAAATTCAAGTGTCTTTGGAGGAAAAGATCATATGTCTGTGTAGGTGTTTGACTGTAAATTCCTCCCCTTTTTCTTTATAGACAAAGAAGACTGTGGAATTGACATGGCCTAACTCTCTTTGTAGCATAAAGTTCTGTTTCTGCAGTGACAGGGGTGTCACCAAGAGCATGTAGTGGTGAACTGATAAGGTGTCAGTGAGAACGCATGCTGGTGTAATGGAAGGGTGACCAGACTCAGTCAGATCACCTTGTTCCAGTTGCATGACCTCAGGCATGTCCCCTAATCTCTCTGTTTCCCTCATTTGTAAAATAGGGATAAAAATACCTACTATGTGGACAATTTTGTTTATTCATCCAAAATTGATAAAGGAACAGAGAGGTTGCCTTACCACATAAAGGGAGCACATATGTATGTGGGGAGGTGTTCTGTCAGCAGAAAGCACTCAACAATTTTTTTAAAAGATTTTATTTATTTGACAGAGAGAGACACAGAGAGAGAGAGAACACAAGCAGAGATAGTGGGAGAGGGAGAAGCAGGCTTCCCTCTGAGCAGGACTCAATTCCAGGACCCTGGGATCATGACGTGAGCTGAAGGCACACCCTTAATGACAGAGCCACCCAGGTGCCCCAGCACTCAACAATTGTCGATGACTGTGTTCCCGTATCTCTCTAAATAGGTTCCTGCTAGTGTGTGTCTGTGCTCAAAACCAATAAGACAGAGAAGAATGTTCAATATCATTATATACAAAGGATTATAATCTGTCTTGGAGACTGCAGAAAAGGGCTTTGTAAAACTGGCCCCCGTGTCCCACGGGCCACTTCGTTCATTCCTCACATTAGGAACACAGGTTTCATTCCCTGCTTCTTCTTTGTGAACCAGCATCACCAACATCCGCGCTCTCACTCTTTTATAAACTCTATGCATCCCCAGGTACATCTGATAGTCAAGAGACAGAATTTCAGCCAGAGGTGAGCAGGGAACAGAGCCCATCAGTCTGAGGCGCCATGCTAACTCACCCTTGGGATCAGGGATTCACTCGCCACGGCAGCTCGTCCACATCAGGCGGGCACATCTCATTTCCAGTTCTTGCTGCATTTCAGGGCCATGTAGAAATATGGAACCAAGGAGCTTTTACTCTTTCATGACCACCAGCCTGTGCCACCATGGACATCGTCCAAGAAGGTTGCCTCAGATTTGGGATCACTGAATGTCAGGACAAGACGGGAGAGAGAGGTTGGTAGGCTATTTTCTGATTCCTTTTTTTTTCCCTTTCAGAAAACATTTCAAATTCTGAAATAGTTCTGCAGCTAAATAGCTACAGAAAATTTGTAAGGCACTGAAGCAAGTGTCACGAGGCAAGTGACTTCCTCTCCAATCTTCAGTGTCCTCAACTGTAAACTGTGGGATATATTACATTTTATTTTTTCTGCTGCACAGGTTTGTTGTAAGGCACAAATGAAATCATTTCCACAGATGGTGGACATATTATCATCAATATCTTTATCACTATCTTATTAAAGATCAGCACCAAAGACCTATGCCTCGAAATCATGTCATTGACAGGACATCTTCTAGGTCAACCATCTTGGATGTAAGCCTACATTACTTCATGTTTGAAAGATGCAGGATCTCTCCGGAATTAAGGTCTTGAATAAGAGTAAAGTCTCGGGAATTAAGACACTGCAAATTCAGAATCTCTCACTCCATGGAGGGAGCTAAACTAAACGTGCCTTTGCACCAGTTACAAAATAAGGACTGAATGTGTAAACAAGGATTCAAGGGAAGTATTGACCCTACTCTTGAGTTAATCTTCAAAGCATTTTGCTCAGAACTTTAAGAAATATTTTCAAAGTGACGTCTTCCTATAAATAAGTCATACAGCAATTCGGAAATATTTTTACTGCTTTGTTACGGCAAGTCCCACAAGGGCCTACTCATGAAGATTCTGTTCACTGAGATTTCTTAATTAAAAATACATTTGCTGAAAATATTCTATAATTTATACTTCATAGCAAGAATAAAAATTACCTTTTATTGAGAGCCCATTGGGGCACACATCATCTCATTTAACCCTTAGGACAACATGACAACTCCCAGATATATTGTAGAAGCTATTGTTTTTTTTTTTGTATCAGCAGGAAAGTCTGGTTTGGGGAGTTTAAGTAACTCATCCAGTGTCCTAAAGCTAAAAAATGATAAAGCAGGGATACAAACCAAGGATTATATAATTCCTAACCATTCCTTTTTCCTAACCATTTTTCTAATTTGTCTCTAAATACAGACAGCCTCTCACCTAGTGAGACCAACTTAGTAGACACTTTGCTGCAATGAAATATGCTCAAAGGGTTAACCTTCACGTCGTCAGCTGGCATGTTTCTAGAAAGAAGAAGCCGCACTGGATCAGATCTTCATAAAGTCCATTCGGCCTGGCTGGGTGTCATCATCCATGGATGCCACAGGAAGTCTGATACTCATGATCATGACTTCCAAGTTCCCCTCATTGTCAAGATACTGATAAGTTTAAGAAAGGACCTGGGTAAGGTCACAAAATCACCTAGCCACTGGACAGTGGGCAGAGCAGGTTAACTCAGGGCCTATCAGGCTCATTTACCATCTTCTCCTTGACCCTCTGGCAACACTGCTCCCTGCAGCAGCCCTGGCACTTAGAGGGAAGGACAAGAAACATTAGTCTTTCTCGATCCTTCCCAAGAAAGAAAAGAGACCCAGCTGGAAAGGGCAGAGCAGTTGTTTCACGGTAATGCAGGCTTGAGAGGGAGCTGGCCCCAACATAAGGAATGTGCAACTCTATCCGCTGCTGATTTTCTCCCCAAAGAGAGACCCTGTGGAACGTAAACTTCAACCAAGAATTGGATTTTCCTTACAATGTCAACAATTACTTTGTTATTAAAGAAAAAATCTGGGAGGGAGACAGCAGATGGGCACATCTGACAAGAGGCAGGGAGGAGGGAGCAGTGTTCCAGGTAGTGGAGAAGTTGTTCAAGGACAATTTGTGTGTAAAAATATAACCCCTATAAATCTGCCAGAGCCAACAGGACTGAAGACGAATCACTTACAGAAATGTGTCGTCTCTCCCCAGCAAAGTTGACCACGGGCTTAATTTAGGTGCACGCCCTGTTTGTACTGGGTTTCATATATTTTTTTAAGTGAGGCATGGGCAACAAAGAAGTAAATTGATATCAGTCCCCCTGCCTTGTCCTGTTAATAGCGTCTTTTGCCTCCTGGTATTTTTAGAGCTTTGATTCAAAATATAAAAGTCTATGCCATAATCCAGATCAGCGAGCATATCATTGCCTTGGCAGTAGAATACTGGCCTAAGAGCAAGACAGCCAACTTTTTGTTCCCAATGCCATCATCAACTTTCTTGTTCTTGTCGGCATGACTAAAAAAGATGGAAGAGCTGATCCATTATTTAACCAGTTGAGAATTGCCTAAGCAGCTCATTCAACCCATTAGGATATAAGTCACATTAAGGCAGAGATTCTTTTTTTTCCCTTGTTCATGCCATATCCCCAGTGCCTGAACCATGACTAGTTCCGAGAAAGAGGTCAGTCATTATTTGTCACATTAATAAATAAATCATCCATCCATTTATCCATCCTTGAAGACTAATGCAAAATAGGTATGGGTTTCCTTTCCATGTAATTGCAAATGATACTCATTATCTCGCTCAACTTTTTCCCTGAGACATGGGTAAACATATTTCCATATTACTTTAACTGCTGTTCCACAGTTTTGGAATAGGAGCTCCCCTCTGGGACTGTCTTGCACCAATGAACACTTCCACTTAATTTTCATACCCACCCCTACCAACTCTGTAGTAGTGGCCTACTTTCTTAACTTCATGTGCTCGACAGCTTGGATAATATAGGTTACAGACAATTAAACAGAGTTGGGCTCAGAATCATTGCTCTCTGGATTATCAGATTACAGTTTTATTCCATCATACTTTCTTAAAATGAATGATCTATCAGCTTATTATGGGAGGTTTTAGAAGAGAGACTTCTGATCTGCCCTTGGCTAAGTCACTGCCAACTCCTCATTTGGAAAGAAACACTTGGACCAAGTCAGAGTTTCTAAAATGGCAACACTCACAGTGGATGGAAACCATGGGCCCTTCTATTTGACCTACATGGAAGTTTTTGTTTCGTGTGTGTGTGTGTGTGTGTGTGTGGTGTGTGTGTGTGTGTGTGTGTGTATGCATGTGTGTGTGGCAGAGGTGAGGGTGGGGGCTGGGAGAAGAGGTAAAGAAGTTTAGTTGCTTAGTTGCCAAGAAATAAAGACATCTTCACCTATCAATCCAAAAATCCAAATCCCCCATCTTCTCTTTGGAATTCAGATCTGGCATCACTGGGTCTAAAGTCTCACACTGTTTGCTTTCTAGTTTGATCTCTCTGGTTCTACCTGTGCTCTATGACCCACATCACTCCTTAATGCTGACTCCCTGAATTGGGGGATCTCTGAAATTCCTTCCATACTGAACGTTCTATTATTATGGAATTCTATGTAATACTGCCAAATGGTATTGGTTCTCTAATAAGCATGTGATGAGAGTCTGCAGTGGGTAAAATTCTGTGTTGTCACTATATATGACTTATTTACTTTTTAAGATCCTGGGGACACTTGATGCTCTGAATCTGTTTCCTCATCATTAATGAGGGGAAGGGCCGCTAAACTAGAAACTCTGAGGCCGAGATATCCAACCTACTGGCCTCATTTTGAATGTAAAGCTAAAGGATTGGAATGCTACCTCATTGCTGCTTCTCAAATATGCCCAGGTATTAACTTTGAATGACTATCAACCAAAGAATTTGCTCATTGACTTTCTTCTAGTCGATGAAGTAGATAGTATATGTTGTAAGCCAGTACATTTTTCCCATGGAACTCAATAAAGCTATTTTTATTTTGAGTAGAAAATAAAAACAGCCCATAAATTTTGTTTCTTTTTTTTTTTTTCCTGAGTAGTCCCTTCTATTTCTCAAATTCTGTGATTCTGTGTTTTGTTTTGTTTTGTTTTGTTTTAATGTCTTTCTCCACCCAGAACAAAATAGTCCAAAACTGGAGATATTCTACAAATATCATCTTGGTAGAAAGAAATAACACTGAAATTGCCTAAATATACTCTATATGTTTTCCAATACAATTACCTTCTGGTCTCACAGGAACCCTATAAAGTAGGTATCATCATCTTACTTTTACTGAGAGGCCAGTAAGAGCTGGAACTCAGTGTGGTCTGATTAAAGACCACACTGTCATGGCCCCCTAGAAACTATAGACAATTACATGATTTTAGGTGGAAAGAAGCACCAGTGAGTTGACTATCCCTCCATTACTAATATTACTAAATAGATACATTCTTCTCAATAAGGAATTTAAAAAGAAATTAATAGAAACTTGTAAATCTCTCAATAATTTTATCAGTAATTATTTTTCATTGTTGAGGGGTTTTTTTTTAACTTCTTCAACATTTTTGTTTCCTCTGTATTTATTTCTTTTTCCTACATTCTACTCATTGCAAATGACACTGATTTTTCTTTTAGTCATAAAAAGTTTTAAAAATGAGTCACTATAAATAAATAGTAGCCAGGGGGGAAATACAGGTGGCAAAATGAGACACTAAAGATCAGAAAGAAATGCCAATGTTTGAAGTTGGAGAAAGACTAATCTGAAGGAGAAGGTGTGTGACCAGAGCTCTTGGGAAGGACTTACTCTAGTTATAAGTTAATGAAAATCCCTCCCCAGGGAGCTGCCATTTTATTGGTTGGCTGTGGGAAAAGACCAGAAATAATGAAGGGTCAACAAGGAGAGATATTACTCAGAGAAGAGATCTCTTTTTGTCTTTGTAGTGTTTCTCATTTCCTCCTCCAGATACCTCTATCCTGTCTTTTAACTCCACCCAACCCAGGGCCCATTATTTTTCTATTAAGAGGTGCATGCATCTTTAAATCCCACTTAATTGGTCACTGATAAATCTGACTCCTCTCTTGAACACTGAAGTCACTCAACTCAAGTAAAAATTAAAAATTTTCTTGTCTCCTTAGTAGAGCAAATGGAAATTATCTGCATAAAAATAATAAAATAGATAAATAAAAATTCCTTCTGTAAGAAAGAACATTAACAAGAACACAAAGTAGAAAATGCCAAGTGTTTAGCAAGACTTCAGCTTCATTTTATTTAAATGCTCCATTGTTTGTAAAAAATTCTTAATAGCTTGCAAATCCAAATTTTCCACTACCAATTTTATTCTCGGCCACTTGGCAAGCACTGGCTTTTTTTTTTTTTTCTTTTCCTTTTTCTGCCTCTGTTACCCTAGTACAGAATTTGGAGATTTGGATATGTGAATTCTGAATTCTGAATTATGAACCATTGCAATAAAAATATCATCTCTGTGCTGGGAATAGCACTAAGAAGCATCAGGACCTAGACTGTTACAAATTACTGGGAGCAGACTATCTCTCCACCCTGCTATACAACAGAGATTCAGAACACACAAAGAATAGAGACACAAAGTCTCTAGGGGTAGCTGATCTGTAGTGAAATCCTTTTATAATTTAGTACACACAATTGCATCTAAATTTTATACTATCCACATATCATTCATTGCATAATTATTTCAGGATTGAAAATGTATGATCAATGTGTCATAACTCCCCCACCCCAACCTACACCATGACAGACATTACTAATCAATCGTGGAACTGTTTCCTGTTAGAATGGCATTGAGGAAGGATGGCCAGAAAAAGTGTCCTGATCAACCCTTTTCTTCATAATAAAATCCAGCTTTCCAAGGACTGATATTCCCATGGCTGCCAAAATCAAAGCCTCCCCTTATAACGCTGGATAAATATCATTCAAATTTTCCTCTTTTGGTTCTTATTTCAGAAATCCCAAGCAGTTCATGAACATATTCTTTCTTCTGTCAGATCCTAATGCAATGGGTTGAGTTTCAGCTTTGGTCAGGTTACTGCCCTTGAAAAAAATTGAAGCTTCCTACCTATGTCCCTCTTAATGAGTCATACCTGCATTCTAAAGGCAGTGAGTAAAAATCCTCACTCAAACTTATTTGACCCATTTTTCTTCCTGAAAAGCTTGTTTCAAAGATCAAACCTCAGGCAGTTACTTTAAGAAAACTTGCCAGAGTAGTATTTTCAGCATATTAATATTCCCCCTTGAATGGATATGAGCTATCCTCCTCTCCCTATGCCCACTTCAGCCACTCAGGCTTTTCCTTAGTCGGTGTCATTTCCAGGTCTTTGACCTCATTGATCATACATGAATTCTAGGTATTAGCCACACCCTTATAACAGCAATCTCCTCTATAACATAGGATTTGGCTTATGGTTTAAAATAATGCCCAATAATGCCTTGGATAAAGGCCTTTCACTTCTCTTACCTTACTTTGCTCTCACAATAGTTCAGTTAGGTATGAGCCATTTTGTGTCATTTGTCCCATTGGCAGATGACAGAACTGAGTATCCAGGAAGTAACTGAGAACACCTCTTAGTGATGACCTAACCAAGTCTATAGCCCATATCTCCTACAGTTCATGTTTGACCTAGAAGCCAATTCAATCCTTGCACAGAATAAGTTCAACACTTTTCACATTGGACTTTTCAAACACTTGAAGATTTATGCATTGAAAGCTTAGTCTGGTAGATTAGGTCTAACTTTAAATCACTAGGCTTCTCTCTACTGAAATAAGTAGGTTTGCACCACCCTAGTCATTGCTGTTGTTTTCCCACTGTTGTTATTTAGTAGAGTTCCTGTCCTTGGAGAGAAGAACAGCGTAACTATGTAACTTATTCGAAGAGTCACCACCAAGAAAAGAAATACACGCTGCCTATGGAGTTCCAGGAACACTGACATAATTCTCAGTTGATAGCATTAGAGAATTCTTCATAGAAGAGGGGCCCTTGAGTTGGGTTTCAATGAATGATGAGGAAGGGAAAGATGAGTAGAAGCATTCCAAGGATCATACCATCTTGAACAAGACTTCAGGCCAGTCATGAAAGTTTTCCTGTCTTTTCAAGATTCTGGTTCTCACTATTTGAGACAGAATATTAAGGATCATCAATAGCAATAGTGAAAGGAATTCCTCTGTGTCTGAAGGCACCCTGAGAGTAGACAGAGACCCAAGGATGCCAGGCAAATTTTTTTTGCAACTGCTCACGAGTCATTACTTGTCCTTAGGACTAAGTCACTTATCTGTGGCCCATTTTCTGATGGACACAATTAATGTTTTCTCATTCTCATGCTAAGTGCTATGCAAACACAGCTTGGGAGAGTTCTCCTTTCAACCATACTCCCACTCTTAGAGCCCTTCTGTTTAGAAGTTCTAAAGTTCCTTCAGCATTTAGTACTTCTGTATTTCCCATCTAGTAGTTGGGAGAAACAGCCAGATATCAAAGGAGGAGACTCTTCGGGCTATAGGAGAGAACATTAAATGTTCATAGAGAGGAACTGGGACGGGGAGGAATGGGTGTCTAGCCAACCAATCAAAATTCCCAAATTACCAAAATGAATTGAATTGATCTACTCTAGGCCCCTCCTCATATCAGATACCCTTTGTATCATACCCAATTTAAGGGGAAAAAGTCCACCAGGAAAGCACTTTCTATTTGATAGAAAAGTTAACTGGCCATCAAAAATCACACAATATAGTTATTTACCTATGCTAGACCCCCTTAGATCTCAATTTCTAATAATGGATAGCTTAATTTTTAACCAGGTAAACTTATCCTCTTTTGGGGGTTAACTAGCCAATTCCCATTCCCCAGGAGATGGTGCCTTAACACCAAAGGGTCAACTTTATTTTTTTTTGTTTCTGAATCCTACAGATTATTCACATCCCCTTCGAAGCTTCCTCCTTAGTGACTTTGAGCAAGTTATTTAAGCCCTCTATGCTTCAACTGCTAAAAAGGACTGCTGAGAGTGCTTCTATCATAAGAGTTGTAAAGATTAAAAGAAATAATTCATTCAAAGTATTTAGTGGAGCTCCTAACACATAATGAATGCTCAATAAATATTAGCTATTAATTTTACTTTGAACCATCTCCGGTTACAGTCACTGCCTGTTCTGCACATTTGCACAAGTTTGCCAGTGGCTAAAGCAAGGAAGGCTGAGGGGTTTCTATTATTGACATAAACTTGTTAAGTTTTAAGTTAAAAGCATTTCCTTTTTTTTTTTTAAAGATTTTATTTATTTATTTGACAGAGAAAGATAGATCACAAGTAGGCAGAGAGGCAGGCAGAGGGATGGATGGTAAGCAGGCTCCCTGCTGAGCAGAGAGCCTGATTTGGGGCTCCATCCCAGGACACTGAGACCATGACCTGAGCTGAAGACAGAAGTTTAACCCACTGAGCAACCCAGGCACCCCAAAAGCATTTCCTTTTTACAACAGTATTTTAATATCTTCCCATGTCAATAAACATGTTTCTATTACATTCTTAATGTGCGTGTATTTTTCCTTACTGGGGTTGTGACATGATTTTTATAGCCAATCTTCTATTTCCATTACTCATATTTCTTCCAGATTTGTGTTATTTTAAACAATGTTCTGGTGTAAATTATATATTCCTTTTTGTGAACTTGTCCAAAATTTTCTTTAACATAAATTCAGAGACAGAGATTTTCTGAGTTTGAAGGTATGCTGTATTTAAAGGACATATTATTTCCTGCCAAATTGTCTTTCAGAAGGACTATACAAATTGGCCCTCCCCTCGTTGGCGCAAATTCCATTCTCATACTTCCAACCCAACACTGGCTACTCTTTAAAATCTTTGCCAGGTTGATAGGTTGTAAATCTAATTTCATTTTTTTCTAATTTAAGTTTTTTTTTAATCAAAAGTAATGAAGAAATAAGCTTAATGCATTCATAATATTTGACTTTTTTCCTCTGTGACGTCCCTGACAGTGTCATCAAAGAGATGGTAAAGTATGCGTGAAGGGCACAAACACTGCACTGGTGACCTGAGTTTGAATCCAGACATTATCTCATTCTAGCTGTGTGATCTGAGGCAAGTTTCTTCTCCTCTCTGTGGTGGTGCACAACAGACCCAGTGCCTTTGTCTAAAATGTGGTTAATACTAGCACTTACCAAGATGTGCTGGCATTTAGGACATTTTTTGCGTGTTTTTCAGTGAGTGTGTTGGACTTCTTCAGATGGATCTGATGAAGAAGACAAGGAGGAGGAGATCTAAGACAAGTAATGGCATAAACAAAGACATAAAGGAACATGAAGTGTCGTGCCCGCTCCTACATTTGAACCTTTCCAATATTTTCATAAGACTTAAAGAATGAAAAACAAACATGGTTTCATGCACTGTTTTTCACTTCATGAAGCCCAATTTAAACCAAAAAAAAAAAAAAAAAAAAAAAAGCCTTGACAAGTCTACAACATGAAATTTTCTTGGTCCATGCACGGCTGTCCCCCTGGGTCTAGCATCTCTGAAGTCTTTTACCTGTAATGACCCTTGTTGAGCAGGTGTGATGAAGTTCGCCTACACTTGCTTCAGAAGTCTTCAGAATTCTTCGGAATTCAGGTCTGAATCTCAAAATGTAAATTATACCAAAATACCTTTCTTCTCCTTATTATGCAGCAAAAACGGGGATGTTTAGAACCCAATTTTGTGTTCTAATGTTGTCCTCATGTGTGGGTGACACTACCTAGAGAGCAGTCCTGGAAAATTCATGGAGAATCGAAAGAAACCTCAGACTTCATCCAGTTCAACCTTTTTAGTCAAACTGAAGGTTCTAGACCACCCTGGTCACAACAGACCCAAGAATGGGGGTGCAGATCACTCAGGGAGGCTTCTAACATTTGAGTTGAGGAATAGTCTAAGTAATTTGTTTAAAAATGTGTAAACCCAGCCCCAATGTTGACAGATCAGCTAAACATGAGGAGCCACAATTACTTTACCCCATTTGCCCATACATCCTATCCCAGAATGGCTTGAGGCATTTTACAAAGGTGGAATATATTTGAGAACCACTTGTCTAATATGCCAAACCTCTCTTCCAAGAGCTTTGCCTTGCAGAAGTCATCCAACACCACTTTGAATCTCTGGGTCTCAGTTTCCCTCACAGGTAAAAACAAGGGTACAGTTCTAAAATGCCTTCTAGAACAAACATTTCAGGATTTCACTTATGGGATCATGATTCCCCTTATTCTATTTAGGCATATATATTGACTCAAAGAACAGACTTCCCAAGACAAGGTACTTTACCACAACAGAAAATCATCACCCCTAAAATTACTGTTTTTGAAACTTAGCCCAAGGGGTCAGCAGAAATTATCAGCCAGGCACAAGATACAATTCAGGGCTCCTCAATTCCAGAACATGAGAAGCCAGGTACACTCCAAACAGGCACTGCTTCCAAAAATAAAAACATAGGGGCGCCTGGGTGGCTCCATGGGTTAAAGCCTCTGCCTTTGGCTCAGGTCATGATTCCAGGGTCCTGGGATGGAGCCCCGCATCGGGCGCTCTGCTTAGCAGGGAGCCTGCTTCCTCCTCTCTCTGTCTGCCTCTCTGCCTACTTGTGATCTCTGTCTGTCAAATAAATAAATAAAATCTTTAAAAAAAATAAATAAAAAATAGGGGCGCCTGGGTGGCTCAGTGGGTTAAAGCCTCTGCCTTCGGCTCAGGTCATGGATCTCAGAGTCCTGGGATCGAGCCCCACATCGGGCTCTCTGCTCAGCAGGGAGCCTGCTTCCTCCTCTCTCTCTGCCTGCCTCTCTGCCTACCTGTAATCTCTGTCTGTCAAATAAATAAATAAAATCTTATAAATAAATAAATAAATAAATAAATAAATAAATAAAAACACAGGTACTAACTTAGGCAAGAGACATTTTCAAGGTAATCTTACCTGACTTCACAAACAGGACTTTTGAGTACTTCCAAGTAAAAATTTTAAAGCTGCTTTTAATACCTTCTTCTCCGTGATGTTTTCCCCAAGATACAGTCCCTGATTTCCTCCCTGGGATTCTCACCTATTATTGCACATTAGAATTCCCTGCTTGGTGAAGAGGTGTAAAAAATTCTTATGACTTGTGTACCTACCCTCAGAGATTCTGATTTAATTGACCTGGGGGCATGACACCAGCATCATATCTTAAAAACTCTCCAGATGAGCCTGGCAGGCAGCCAAAGTTGACTGCTGGTTGTCTAGAAGAACTGGCCCCAAAGAGAGGTGCCTACTCCATTGGCATGCTGAACAAAAGTTTAGTTTCTCTTATATATATTTCAACTCTTTATAATTTATATCTTTGACTATATTAGTATCTATTATTACATTTGTAATGGATTAGTGTAATGGCAAATGTATAATTTATAAACAAATACACATTTATCTGGTATGCATTCCAAAACAAGGGTTTTCTGATAGAAGTATGTCCCTGGAAAGTTCGAATCTCAATAATTCATTGGGTAAGTAAGTAGCCATTTCTAGTAAGTGGGCCTTTCTTTAATTATAGTCTCTGAGGTCTGTTTTTAGCTAACTTGTGTAGTGTTATCTGCCTTTCATTTGTGCATTATGTCTTGTCTCCCAAAGTAGATTGTAAATGGCTTTAAGGCAGAGACTCTGTTTCTTGCTTTTTGCTGTTCTCCATATTTCTTGGCATGGAGACCCATGGCTGTTCAACTTTGGGTAAGCCTCACTTAGCTCCCTCACTAAAAAAATATTGGTAATAATAGTACCAACTTCAGAGCACTTTTATGAGGGTTAAATTTGAGACACAGTTTCTAATATATATCATGGGCTCAGTGAATGGGAATGATTTTATTACTTGTTTGTTGAGTTGAACTCTTACCTCATATATATGGAATACCAGGTCCATTCTAGAAAATGAGGAGAAAATGCACAAGACATAGTTCCTTTTAAGGAACTCATAGTCTAACAACAACAACACCCTAGACATTTAAACATACATAAGGACACATAATAGATGCTCAGATTGGCATATGTATAAAATGCTTTGTGAATATAGCTAAGATCCCATCTTGTTTCACTTTTTCCCTCCCTACCCCCCACGATCCCCCACCCAAGATGGGACCAGGGAGGGAGACAAACCATAAGAGACTTAATCTCAGGAAACAAAACTGAGGGTTGCTGGGGGTGGGGGGGTGGAGGGATAGGGTGGCTGGGTTATGGATATTGGGGAGGGTATGTGCTATGGTGAGTGTTGTGAATTGTGTAAGACTGATGATTCACAGGCCTGTACCCCTGAAGCAAATAATACATTATATGTTAATTTTTTTAAAAAAAGAATATAGCTAAGGGAACAATTTTTCCTAGGGCCTTGAAGCATGAATAGGAGTTTTCCTACAGACGAGAAAGAGGCATATGCTTGGAAGAATGGCAAAAGTAAATGCAGAGAGTACTGGTTCTCATAAGTGTAGTCAGGGGACCTATGGGAATTCCTGACACCACTTTATGTGGTCCACAGGGTTAAAATAGTGATTATAAATAATTATTTGCTTTTTTCCACTCATATTCTCTCTCAAAAGTATAGTGGCATTTTCCAGAAGCTACATGACTTGAGTTATTCAAAAGTTTGAATGTAGAAGCAGCTATGAGAATCCAGCTGTCTTCCATTAAAGAGATTTGTAAAATGTAAAACAATGCTTCTCTTTTCACTAAATTTCTTTGTTTTGGAAAATACAGTTATTATTTATATAAAAAACATGTTATGCCGACATGTAATGAGTTTATTATTATTTTAAAATGAGTTAATGAATATTAAATTTTTTTTCTAATATTTCAGTTATAATTTCTAGTATGTTAAATATCAATGTGTGTGTATATCTATCTATTTCTACCTACCTATCTATCTATACACAAAATCACCATAAACAAAAGGTTTTTGAGGTCCTCAACAATTTTTAAAGGTGAAAAGGGTCCTGAGACCACTAGCATAAAGGCATAAAATTGCATGGTCTGTCCAAGGAATAAATGAATAAATGAATACATGCAGTTAGCTAGCTGCCTCCAGTTCTTTTTGGAAGTAGACGAGCATAAATTATAAATATATACATCACGCATTCGTACACAATGAATCTGATTATCATATCCTCTCAACCCATGAATAACAGATAAAATACACCAGAATGTTGAAAGAGTTAACCTGAATTTATTGGTGATTTTGGGAAAGGAGTGGGGAGCAGATTGAGTTAATCCAATGAAAGTCATCACATATAAATTTGCAAACTAAAATACTCCCTGGGCTGAGGTCATGTGTTTAATTTTAGCAAGCAGAGTGAATATGTTTGGGTAGGTATTTATACTAAGTGGTGGACTGAGCTGGAGATAGGTTTGGCAGTGGAAACAGTGATACAACCTTTATTATTTTCAATGCAAAAAAAAAATGAACTATTAATGTGATGTTCTGGTTGAGAATTTAAACTCTCAAAAAATCTGGAAATTCAAAGTCATGGTACCCATAGCAACCATAACTCTGCCCCCTTGCATGCCCAGTGTGGAGTATTTTGTATTGCAGTACATGCTGTGAAATCTATGCCTAAATGTGCTATATAGCAGAGTTACAGTTGCTGTGGGAACTGTAACTTTGAATTGCCTGCCTTTTGTGTCATTAAACTTTCAGCTGAAGTATTGCATTAAAGGAATTTTTTTTTTTCCTCCACTGCGTTCCCTTATTTAAAAAAAAAAATTGATTGGGCATTTTTTTAAAAGGATGTAAATGATGTTAGACTCAAATGGAAGGATAATGCATTCTTGTTTCCCAGATATATGCACTGATATAGCATTAGTGAATTACCACATTTACATATTTCAACCTGCAATAACAAGTCATAAAATAATCCTCTATTTATATAGCACCTTTAATCCTGAAGGGTCCCATCACACACATAGACACACTGTAACCGAACCACATTGGACAAGGAAGCTCAATAAATATTTAACAGCGCCCAACAAAATTATACAGTGCTTTAGGACCGGCAGTAGGGAAGAAAGGTACTGTCATCCTGTGGTTGGAACACAAGCCAAGGAGTGCAAAATCTCATGCTTCAGTTTTGCTTTTGCAATGGCATTAGCTCTGCCCTTGAGTCAATGATTTGAATCCCGCACCATTCTGGGTACTCCATTTTCTCTGCTTAGTGGAGGTCCAATGGCAAGGAAAGACTTCAAGAGGTCATTTGGTGGTGTCTACTATTTCCAGCTAATGAACATACCTACATATTCTTGAACAGGCCACTTGCACGAAATTCTGCTATGAAGGGTACAATAGTAAATATTTTAGATTTTGAGAGCCATACGGTCCTTGTCACAACTCCCCACCTCTGCCGTTGGAGCGTGATAGAAACCATAGACAATACAGAAATGAATAAGCATGGTTGAGTTCCAGTAAAATGTATTTATGGACACTGAAATTTGAATTTCATGTAATTTTTATATGTCACAAAATATTATTCTCCTAGTGATTTTTTTCAACCAATTAAATATGTAAAACACATTCTTTGCTCGTGTCCAAAAGAGGTGGTAGGATATAATTTGCCAGTCCTTGCTCTAGAAGTTTGGGTTGCATGTTGGGCTCAAGGCTACCTTTAGACATAGATGTGCTTCTAAATATTTAACTAGCTTCCCTTCTTTAAAAAGAAAAAAAAAATATGTGTGTGTGTCTGTTTATATCTAGATCTAGATATGTACATATGTATATATCTAGATTTGGATATATACAAATATGTGGGTGTCTAAGTTCATTATACATTTTGCTAATATACAGAAAATGTAGACTAAATGTACAAGCAATAATAAAATATATAATACTTTTCACTGTAAATTCCATATAGCCAATCTATTCTCATATACTGTTTTTGTTAACTATTTGCTGAACTCCTGTGTTCCTAGCTAACCTATGATTGCATTAACAAATGAGTATAGTTCCACAAAAACAAAACAAACAAAAACCGAGTGAGTATAGTTTCAATGTGAATGTCAGTTGATCTTTTCATTTATACTAAGAAGAAGGATGAAAGTGAAAAAACAATGATGTATCTCAGGACTTTAATCTTTCATAAATGACCTGAGCAACTTCTTTGCTGAGTTAGGTTATCACTTTCAAGTATTTCCTCCACTTTTTTGTACTATTGTACTATTCGCAGTATAATTGGTACAGACCTAACACACTTTCAAGTTAATTTATATATTAGTCAGGGTTATCTAAAGAAACAGAACCAATAGGATGTGTGTAGATATATTGGCTTACAAGGTTTAAGGAGGCTTAGAAGTCTCAAAATCTGCAGCTGGTAAGCTAGAGCCCCAGGAGGGCAGTCCAGTCTGAGTCCAAGGATGAAGAATCAGGAGAGCCAATGGTGTAAATTCCGGTCCAAAAGTCAGCAGGCTCAGATTCATGTAGGGCCAATGCTTTAGTCTGAGTTCAAAGGCTGGAAAAGACCTATGTCCCATCTCAAGTACTCAGGCAAGAGTTCCCTCTTACTCAGACTTTTTGTTTTATTCAGGCCTTCAACTGATTGGATGAGGCCCACCACATCATATGGGGGGTGGGGGAAGGGGGGCAATCTGCTCTACCCAGTTCCCTGATTCAAGTATTAATAGCATCCAAAAAATCCTCACAGACACATCTAGAATAAAATTTGACCAAATATCTGGGCTTCCCATGACCCAGATTGATATATAAATATAACAATCACAATCAGCAATGTTAACATTTTTCTCCATCATTTTCCTAAGTCTAAACAATCCTAAAAAAAAAAAAAAACTCACGCCCCGATTTGTTATGTTTGCTGAGTTCCATGGTCTACATACTCCCACCAGAGCCAATTGTAAGCCATCAACATGCCAATGGACACAGATTGGGAAGAGAACACTCAGTAGCACATCACCTTATAGTATTGCAACTATAAAAATACAAAAGCTAAAAATAACTTCAAGAGTATATAGATAATAGTAAAATGTAGCAAAATAATTAGAAACTGATGAGTTTTGAGTATGTATTACCTTTGTTTTTAATACAATACTTAATTGTGAGTTCTTATAATTTAATGTTTAATAATAGAGATTTTTTAATAGCCAACTTGCAAAATTCTTGAAAATGTAACAATCAGCTCTGGTGAGTAAGTAATAGTTGGTTCCAGCACACCTCGAGAATGGAATTGTGCAAGCCCTGGGTAAGGTTTGTCTGGTCCCCTACCTTCTTTGTGAAAAGGCTGACCAATTTCATTGGGCCAAAGCTTACTGAAGACAAGAACAGAAACAATCTCACTATTCTTCTTGGTATTATTTTTCCTCTGAAGTACTCAGATCTCCTTACACCCTGAGTGAATTACTACATTTACATATTTCAACCTGTAATAACAAGTCATAAAATTATCAGTCTGTGGCACGGCAAAATGTAGGTGGAGGCAGCCAAGGGACTTGCTGGCGCTTCCATGGGTTTGGTGGATGGCCTAGCACAGGGGGCTGCCACTCCACAGATGACCAGTCTGGATAATTCTGCCACAATTATCTGAGAAATCCTGACAAAGCCAGAATTAGGGTTTGAGTCTGGCAGATAATTATAGCTGTGGACAGGGAGACATAGGAAATCATTGAAGAATGGTCCCCTTGACTTTCAGTCCAGTGATTTACCTACCATACCCACTCTGCTTCTAAATAATGAGTTGCTTAATGCCTGTCAAGTAATTTTAAGTTACAAATCACCAAATACAAGGCATCATTAACGTCCATTTGAAATCGCACGGAGAAATCTTTAGTAGGCAGTATATGAGTCCCCCAGTAGAGCCAAGACTCCTTGTTGTCTGTACATTTTCTTGTCTTCTTTTTTGAAAATCAGGTATGGTAAGATGTTTTAACAAACCTCAGATGGCTGGGATCTCTGGTTTTAGAATGACCTAAGATAGCTGTCCCCAGAAATACCAGGCTGAGGGGCAATTTGATCAAATTTGGAAAGAATTGTGGATCACAAATGTGGATCACAAACGAAGGGGAAGAATAAGGAGCCTGGAACTTACCACCACCCATCCACCACCTGAGATGAAATGGTGTGTCATCCCAGTAGAGGAACAAGGTCATGATCTAGTCAAATGTCATATGTACACCACTGCAGTACGCGCAATTTAAAAAAAGAAGAAATGAAGCTTATTTATTTCTAAACCAAATAACCCATAAATATCAAGGCATTTGAAGGCAATGAATTGTTAAAAATTAAAAGGGTTTGGGTGTATCTGTGATCAGGGTGAGGGAGAGAGACTTGGCTATCATTCACAAACAAATTTAGAAAAATAGATTCAGCATTGCTACTATAACTGGAAATGGTTTGGATAAATTTAATCCAGCTTCCCTGAGAATACCTAATTAATCTCAGGCCCCGGAGGAACATCAAGATTAAGATAGGAAGTCTCCATCTGTACTGAGGGCAGAGGAACTTGGGGCCTCCGTGTCCACAAAGGGCATCCCATGATCCCTCCCTGGAAGATCTTCTCAGAGTGCCTCCCTTCCCTCCTGGCTTTGGCCTCAAGTCCATGAGAAAAGTGTACCCGGCTACAGACCTTACTGCTTGACCTGAGTTGGAGACCCATGCCCACTACAGCCCAGGAGACAGGCGACAAATACGAGCCCCATATTTAAGATGTAGCTCAACCTTTGACCACTAGAGGTCTCCTGGAAAGCAATGACCCGTATAACCCGGTTTATCTTCCTTCAAACCAATAGACTTGTTGCACTAAGACCTGGCGAGCCTGCTCTGCTGGAGGCCGCATTATTAATAACGCCACCCACCCCCACCGCTGACGACGGCGCCAGGCTAGGAAGGGGGAGGGGACTAGGCGGTGGCTGACCCTCAGACAGTGCTGGTTTTTCGATCCACGAATCAGTCTGCAGACTCCGAGGCTACCCCCTCGAACCCCACTTCCTAACCAAGCAAGACGGGAGGGAGAGCCCCTAACTCAAGGTCCCCAGGTGGGCAGCACGGAGTCCCAGGGACTTCCCTCCAGCGATGAACTAGCAAACGGACCAATGTGCAGAATCACTTAGTATCAGGTCCACCAACAGGCCAGGATTCACCCTCCCCGGGCTTCGCCCCCACTCGTTCCTCCCTGCCACCGCCCCCCCCCCCCCCCCCCCCCCCCCCCCCCCCCCCCCCCCCCCCCCCAATACCTCCCCATCTCCTCTGCCTCGGGATTGCCAAAGTGGCCCGAGTTTAGCCAGTGGAAGGAGATTAGGGAACCATTCACCGTTCCTGTTCTGATCCATGCGGTATTTTCTGCAAAAATTAGCGGCTTCTCTCTGGAAGAGGAAAGGAAAAGGGAGGGGGGAGACGAGGGGGAGCAAGAAAGGAAACAGCCAGGTTGAATTCCCAGTCTTTATCAAGCAATTCGCTCACCAGTGAAAGAAAGCTGCAGTGGCAGATTCGAGCCACATGCGGTAGTGTGTAGCAATTAGTAGATAAAATGCTGACTAAAGTGCTAAAACATGAAGTATTATTGTAGCCAAGGTCAAAAATGCTTCAGTTGTCTTTTGCAATTTGGGGGAGGGGGGAGGCCCAGAGGTGCGCAGAGAGGTTTGAATTTTCGAAATGGTTGCCTTCTTTCTTCAAACTGTACTTTTTTTTTTTTTTTATGATCCTGTTTATTATAGCCCAAGCTGCCTAATTATGTCACTGCTGGTTTTTGCAACTAACTTAATCCTCCTGATCCTTTATGAAACGATTCACAGGCTCTGAAAAAATGTGTTTGCTGCTTCCCCCAGCCCTTGAGGGGGTGAGAATGATTTTTTATTTTTTACCTTTTAAATAAACCAAATAAAACAGAGAGATGGATTTTGGGCTAGCAAAGCAGCAGGAATATAGATGTGTGGGTATAGGTCCTGTGTTTCAGTGTAAGAAAGAGCCCAGAAAATAGTGGGTCTTATAGACATATACTGCTTTCTTTCCCGCTCCTCTTTTATACACAGTGAGTTCCAGCTACAAGCTTTTTTATAGATAAATAAAGCAGTTGCTTTCATGATTATAACTGTCCTGAATGGATTGTCTTCTTACAACATTCAATCTGTTTATGAGTATTTACTTTACATTAGCCCAAGGACCCTGCACTGCGGGAGTTTGCCTCTATTCCCCTGGGTGTCGGTGTCTCAAGTCTTACATCTCCTCTGTGATTGATGGAGCCTTGAATCCACCTTATTACTCTCTCACAAGCAGAAATCAAACAGGCTATTAACTACATTACTTCAAAGAACTGTTTCAGTACAATCTCCTTATCTTAATTGAAACTTTCTTTGTATGGATATTTGCTACACAGATAATTTACAGGTGCCTATCAAGCATCATATTAAAGAGGTAAAATAGAGAATATTTTTTTTTGTTTAGTTTTTGTTTTGTAAACACACACCATTGTGATCTGTAGTTTTAAAAGCCATTTATAGGATTGGACCAGAGGTTTGATTTATTAGATTTTATTATGTTCGTGGGGGGTGGTTTTGCTGGTGCTGTAAAAAGAGAGGGGAGATACCCCTCTGATCCAGTTTTGAAATTTAGCATTCATCTGATTACAAGACTGCAGATATTCAAAAATGTTCAGACCCAGCTCCCTGCAATTGTTAACATCTGAAAAACCTTATCCGGAGTTTACGAGAAGAGAAGATTATGCAGCAAGCAGCCTAGTTCAGCGCCTACCTTGAAGAGACATAGAAACAGGGTTTCTAATTAGATGAAGTCCCTCACAGGCACTTAAAGACTTACAGCACCAAAACCAACAGAAGTTGCTTAGATGCTCTAAAGAGCTGTGTATTTTTTAAGAGAGATTTAATATACAATCCAGGGATACCCTCAGGCATTCTGTTGAGGTTTCCTGCATAAGTGCTGCTGCATTGGTCATACAGGAAACTGACTCAGAGTCGATCTCAAATATGATCTTGTCAAAATACTGCAACTCAAGTTTTTAAATATAGGATGTCTTGAACTGGATGTATATATTTATGCTAACAGGACAGAGACTAACTGAAGCCTTAGGCATCTCTCCTGTATTTAAGAAAAAAAATACGTAAAATACCCTTCAGTCAAGTCCATTCATATGTAAAAAAATGAACAAAATGGGTTATTCTAATCAAACGTCTGCAGAATGCATCATAAAGTTAAAAAGAGAGAGAGAAAGCATGAGAGAGCTGTAATTTCTCTTTGTAACCCATGTTTATAAAATAGAAAGATCAGATGAAATTTCAAGGAAGATAATTAAAGAGTGATGTGCAAGTCATAATTTGGCTAATGCAAAGATGGGAGACTGTGAATTGTTACATTGTCCTCCTTCATTGTGCAGAGTTGTGATATTACTTTAAATTATTAAAATAGTTTTCATCTTTAAGAATACTGGCTCTTTGGCATGGGCTTTTATTACTTATTGTAATTGGAGGATCTGCCATTTTCTTTCGTTTATCTCTGTGTGTATAGAAAGGAGATAGATCTTGCCTTTTATTACTTCCCCATGTTCTGAATCAAAAATGTGGTTTAGATAATGTTAAGTGCCCTAATTCTTACTGCAGCGGACGCAGACGTTATGAGAAGGCATAAAAATACACACAGAGGGTCTTTCCACCTCATGTCACTGAATATGAGGCATTTGTGCTCTGCCGGGTGTATTAACTTCAGCCATGTGAATATAATTTTCATTAAAGTAATCCTGTTTCAACTAGATGCTGTGACTAGAGGTGAAACGTTGCGAAAGCGTTAAAAATAGCTTACTAGTAATTTCAACATCCTGTAATTTTATCACAGATCAAGTTTCAACTGTCATACTATACAGACCTTATTCCCCATATAGTACATGTTTACTTTTTTAGCATGCCAGACCCACTTTAGAAAGATTGGTGCCAATATAATAAAATCGGGGGGGGGGGAGCGGGAGGTGCTGGAAGGAGTGGGAGGAGAAGGGGGAAGGGGGTGGGGAGCGTGGGGGAAGCGAGTACACCATTTTACATCAACACTGCGAAAATGCAATCTAGCCTGGCGGAGGACGGGCAGCTGGGTCGGAGCGAGCGAGGGCTTTGCAGTCTCTGCCTGTTCCTTGTTCTGTCGCTCTTAAGTTTCTCTGTGTTTGCATAATAGCCGTGCATGCAAACCTCGCAATGCTCCAGGGCTCCAGAACAATAAATATACACATTTAAAACCTTTATTGTCTTACGGTTCATGCCCCCGGTTTTCAATAGCTTAATTTCTGGTTGTATTTAACTAGTTTGCAAATGGATTTTTTCAGTTTCAAACTATTATTGAGGAAGCTCCCCTCCCTTTTTTGGCGGGGGAGGGGTGGGGGTGGGGTAGGAGTCGGTATATTATTCCTGTAGCGCTGGGTTATATAAACACATTATCATTTGAGAGCGCCCTTGGCGTCCATCAGCATTGTAAACACGTACTAGTGTATATACTTCAAAATTAAAGAATGCACACGCAGAACCGGGAGCCTGAATTCATATTCCGAGCAGACTCGCTGCTCGCATTTATTGATTTATCATGCATCGTTTATTGTTCCAGTCCCTAAATGCAGCCGCTGTCCGTTCAATATTGTTTGCAAAATCCTGAGATGTGTGTGCACTGCTCACTTGTCTTTCTGGTTTTTTTTTTTTTTTTTTGGCTGAGTATATTTTGCGAAGCGAACAAATGCATTAATATTTATATGTTTATATAATCGATAACCCACTTTTCCCTTCCATGTAAATAGGCATCAAAAGATAATTTAACAGATTAGTTCTCGAAAACATGGCAGTGAGGAAGCGTAATTTAACTATCAAACAAATCTACATGTCTAATAACAGCAAATCTGCTAAGGAGCATTAGAAAGAGGAGCAGCGCCCCGGAATCTCTGCAGGAAATGTTCTTTATATTAGACATATACAAGCAGGTCCTGTCAGATGCACAGCGGAGCTTGCTAGCTCTCGTCTCCTCCAAAAATCTCATTAGACGACACCCCCAGACAAGGGAGATTGGGAGGAGGGAGATCTCATCTTCACACAGTTTTAGGGTGGATTTTATTTTTACAAACCTTTCTATATGTTTTTTGTCTTGATCCATCCGCTTCCCGCCGAGATCGGACGGAACCTTTCTTCCGATTATGAATTTGATCATCCCATATTTGGAAGGAAACCTACACAGTTTTGACAGGAGCTGAAAATTGAGTCGTCAGAGAAATATTAGGACATATTTTCAATCATTTTGGTGCCGAAGGGGAGGCAAGAGCTCAGTTTTATATTGAGACATTACGCCAGCTGAAGGCAGAGAATGTTTTTCCCTGCCAGGACCTGATGCAATCCATTCAAGCCAACAAGTTTGGAGAGAATGTTGAGTTCAATCAATTCAGAACGTCGAGATGGAGCCCAACTCACTCCAGGTATTTCGCTCTCCTCCGCTCCTCCGATCCCGGCACCCCCCGGCACCCCCCAGCCCCCCAACTCACCCACACCTCTGCACCCACCCACACCCCCCACAAACTTTTCACCAAACTTTTACCCTCTGCATCCCCCCAAATCATTTTTATTGTTTAAAAAAATCCCTGCACTGATCATACATACATAATGTAATTTTACCGCCTCGGATGGAGAAGTAGGGAGAGGTGGCGGTGGGGGTGCCCGGAGTTTTTTTGTTGTTGTTGTTGTTTTGTTTTTGTTTTTGTTTTTGTTTTTTTTAAGGGAGGCAGAAAATTTGTGGGCTCTATTATTTTTACACCCAGCTTATATCTGTTGGCTCCTCTGTATTAAGAGTGTGGATGTCTGTGTGTAAATGTGTCTGGGAATAGATGTTTGTGCTCTGATGGCTACGTTATTTATTTGGTGCTTTTTTTCCCCCTGCAGTGGGTCGGCTCACCGTGTGGCTTGCACGGACCTTACATTTTCTACAAGGCTTTTCAATTCCACCTTGAAGGCAAACCAAGAATTTTGTCCCTTGGCGACTTTTTCTTTGTAAGATGTACGCCAAAGGATCCGATTTGCATAGCGGAGCTCCAGCTGTTGTGGGAAGAGAGGACCAGCCGGCAACTTTTATCCAGCTCTAAACTTTATTTCCTCCCAGAAGACACTCCCCAGGGCAGAAATAGCGACCATGGCGAGGTGGTAAACTTATATCTCCCTCTCTTCTTTCTTTATTACCCCCCCACCCCCCAGTAATGCTTATTACAGGGCAAGCTTGAAAATACTGTATTCACTTCTGCAGGCGAGCAGGATCGACTCCTTTTTTAAAGGGGTAGCGCCACTAGCTGGGGCTCGAGTATTTTGCCATTGTCAGAGTTTGGCTGTCAGCTTTACAAAGAGGATCCAACTGCTGATTTTAGTCAAGATCAAATAACTTGTTCGAGAAGGGTTTTGTTCAAGGATGTGTGTGTGTGTGTGTGTGTGTGTGTGAGAGAGAGAGAGAGAGAGAGAGAGAGAGAGATCGTTCGCTCTCTTGCTACTGCCGCTTGAACATCACATGCTTTTTATATTTTTTGCCTTTTGAAAATTTTACCTTCGCGTCTGGCTCAGTCGGGGCTGGGTGGATTTCTTTCGGTGGGTTTCGATATTGTTCACTTTTTTTTTTAAGTAAGTATTTGATATGTTTAAGAGGGCGGAAATTACGAAATGGAGGCAGAGTGAGATCAAAAGCTATTGAGTTGGCAAAGACGTGTTGAATAAAGTGATAAATGACAGGTACTGGAATAATACATTCAAATAACTTGCAGATCTGCCCGGGCGGATTTCAAAGCGGTCGTGTAACCGGCACAAACACGTTAAGCATTAACAACTATCTCTCGCCCCCACCCCCTCCCCCTCGGACAAGCCATTTGATGTTCTAGTTTTCAATTACTCCACGCAAAGTGGACGTCTTCCAGCGCAATCTTTGGGGATGTGTGGGACCGGGACCAGGGGGGGAAGGCAGAGGGGTGTGTGCTCGCCCACTGGCTCCGCGGGTCCGGCGGCCTCCGTGCCCAGACGGCGCTCCCGGGGAGGGTGGGGAGGGACCGAGCTTCGCCGGCACGTTTCTGGACGGCCGCGGGGGCGCTAGCCGCGCTCCCGGGAGGACGCCCGAGGTGAGCTGCTGTCACCGGGCGCCGGGGCGGCCGCCTCCCTTCGGCTCTGTCATTTCATATGTGACCGCAGTTCTGCGGGCTCCCCTTGTCAGCTGACCGACCTCAGCGCCGTGATACCCACCGGGGGAACTATTTTGGGGAGGCTGTGACCTCGGTGCGGTGGGGAGGGAGGGCACGCAGCCGCCTGGCAAGGCTTTGTGTTGCCCGAGCGAGAGCAGGGTGATCAGACTGAGACTTTTGAGGGCAGGTAGCTCTGTGCCAGGCCCTCGAGCTTTCGAGGTAGATGTAAGGATCTTTTTGTTAAATGAATGGTTCCCCCGTTTAATTCATCCCGGAACGTGGAGCTGCCTGCCAGTCCTTCCAGAATTCCTTGGTCTGATGGAGTTGATTGTACTTTTGGCATCGCCAGTTCACTCCCTCTCCCAGGATCGAATTTCCCATCAGTGGTCTATGCTGGTTAATTACTGGAGTTCGTCAAAACCTTCGCCCTCAGATCTGCCTCTTCGGAAATAAGCCCCGCCCTCCTCCCCGAACGTTCCCCCCCCCGCCCCGCCCTCTCCCTCCCGCTTTGGGTTTTAAACGTTCGTACTTCCCGACGTCTGCCTGCAATTTTACAAAGGTGTTGTTTGGAAATACTGTGAAAAATCCTGCACCCTACCAACAGGTTGAGCTCTTTCCCCCTCCCAAGGTCTAGCTCTGTCCCCTCCCCCGACCCAACTTTCCTGCGCAGCTGTCTTCCTCCCCTCCCCCTCCTGATTTCTTATTATTTGCTTTTCAAATTTATTACTTCAACATGGCCTGTGATCTGGAAAAGGGAAGGATTAAATATCCAGAAAAGAGCTGGTGCCTAATAGACTTCTGCCTAAACCCAGAAGGAAATTATTCAGTGTTTTATGAGATATTTTGTGGTCACTCTCCTTCTCTTTCTTTTTTTTTTAAATTGAAATTGAAATATTTTTAAAGACCCCGAGTTGACCCCACTTGGTCCAGTTTTAATTTCTGTCGGTGTAATTAAATAGTGAATTCTGATTTAAGAGTAAAAACCATTTTAGCCCAAGGTTACATCTGTTAGAACTGCTGATAATGCATAGATACACAGTATTTTTAAATAAACGATTTTTAAAAATTGTTCATTAAGGGCAAATGAAAGCGAGCCGTTGTAATGATCTGTACATTTCGTCACTGCTATATGAGCCATACCTAAGAAAATTAATCTTGCCATTTAAAAGTAAACTCTAGGGGGTTTGCGGAGGGAGATGGCTCTATTTATAATCCTCAGCTGCATATACATCGTCTAATATTATGCATGATTTGTTTCTTAATGCTAACACGGCTGGTAATTAGCTGTATGATTATACTTGTATATTTCATTAGGACTTTGGCTGATGTCATTGTGAATTATTCAGCCATATTAAAACAATTTTCAATTGAGATAATGACACGCCTCAAAATTATGCAAATGCAGGCTGCATTGTGCAAAATAATTATGACAAATGTAAAGCAGGTAGAAAGTTTCCCAATCCAGATCGGTTTTCCACCCTGGTGATGTCATTTCCCCCCTGGCCTAAGTTAGTCATTCATTAGCTGAATGGCAGCAGCAGTCTCCTCAGGAGGAGAGCCTACGGAAACCAGCATTTACTGCAGGCACCTAGAGGGGGCAACAGGGTCCTCTCATTAAGAAATTTGCTTTGTTTTCACTTACTCCATTAACTTGTTTATATACAGTGAAATGATTTTTGTTATTGATTTTAAATAGTTTTGAATGATGCATTTGCCATTTGCAAAGTGTAACTGAAAGAGAAAGGTTTCTTGGTGATGTGCACTGTTACTTGGAGAAAATGTTCAGCACATTTAATCAGCCAGTACAGTTTATTTTAAGTAACCAAATGGAGGTTAATAATTTCTTGATTGAGCTGACATCAGCATCCATTTCGAAAGGACAGCCAGGACTCAGTATGCTTTTTTGGTTTAAGAGAACCATTCTGTCTATTTATGATTTCTTGAAATGTAAAGACGTCAGTTCTAAAAGCAGGAAAATTATCATTGTGCGAGATTAGAAGTAGTGTCCCTGTGTGGTTTGCTATCATCTGCAGAGGGCCTTTTTGGGGAATATTTTATTGATCCTTGCAATAATTGTATGAGGCTGGATAAGGCAGGACTTTGTATGCCATTTTACAGATGGAAACAGGCTTAGAGAAGTTATGTGGTTTGTCAAAGGTCACCAAGCTAGAACGTAGGCCTTCCTAAGCTTTAGGATTGTTTGTCCCCCCCACCCCCCCGCCACTGAATCCTACCCTTGACACCAGAGTTTTAATGCAACATATTATATTCTAGAAGTATGCGCTAATATGGGCAAGTCCTTGTTCATTTTAGAATCATGACTAATCAATCCATTTTGCCAAAGGTCACTGGATTTTAGGTAGCAGAACCATTCTTATTCTATAAAGTTCAGCTGATTTGAGCTCATGGTATCTAATGAGAGCAGTTGTGTTTTAATACCATTATTAATAAACATTAATAATTTATTATTATTTATAGTAACTCTGATAATGACTTACTGCTGCCTTCACGTACTTCCCGTGCTGGCAACTGGTGTGGAGAAAAAGCAGTCCAGAGTCACATCTTGATTCCGCAACTTAGTATTTGTTCGACCTTGAACCAGCATAAACACTCTGAGCCTCAGTTTCTTCAGCAGCAAAAATGGGGACAATAATGAGGCAGACTGTGGATTGTTGTGAATATCAAGAGGCATTATATGGGCAAAAGTACTTTAAAAATGGCACAGTCCTTAAATAAATAGAAAAGAGTGATGACTGCAGCGGCTTTTATTATAGATGTTATAATTTATGAACAATAAGCAGAGAAACTAATATGCCTGTGTGGAGGTTCTCAGGCCTAATCATGATACTGTCTTAAATTACCATGAAAGTGAATAGTAGAGCCATATACAGGAGTTAAGTGTCTTTAGTGATTACCCACAATTGCCACATTCAGCCACTACCTCTTCAGAGGAGGAAAATGGCAAAGTAGGCGGGTAATTGGTTCTGTTACTGGGTAACTTCTGATTACATTCATTTTCAAATTGCCAAGCACTTCATCTATTGGTAATATACCCTTTTAAAAGAGGTAGATGTGCAAGCTTGGATTTCAGCCAGACTGTGGGCTGGATTCTACAAGAAGCTTTCCTGGTCACCTGCAACTGTGAGTGTGGATGAGTAAGCTAAAGATGTCAGGAAGTCAAGGTCAAGCAGATTCTAGGCAGTAGTCAGGATTTCTACAAGTGGTTACTATCTGGTTAAAAATGGTCAGAAATTCATATTCCAGAGCCCCTGTTGAAACTAACTCGATTGCAATCTCTGGAATTGGGTCCAGGAGCCTACATTTTAAGCATTGCCTCACTTTTCTCATCTATGAAATGGAGATATAGTACCTACTCCCTAGGATTACCTTAAGGATTAAATGAGTCAATACATGTAAAGTGCTTACAACTGAGATTGGCACATAGTATATTCTCCAGTAGTGGCTGACTCATTGTTACTATCATTAATATTTGTACTGCTGTTCTCATTGAAGTTTGAGACCACCACCACTACTTTCTTTCTTTCTTTCTTTCTTTTTTTTTTTTTTTTTTAAGATTTTACTTATTTATTTGCGAGACAGAGCACAGCCAGGAGGAGGGGCAGAGGGAGAGGGAGAAGTAGACTCTCCACTGAGCAGCGAGCCACACGTGGGTCTCGATCCCAGGACCCTAGGATCAAAGGCAGAGGCTTAACCCACTGAGCCACCCAGGTGCCCCCACCACCCCTTTTCCTAAAGAAAGATTTTCTCTGCGAGAGGACAGCATCTAGGTTAGTTTGCTAAGACAAATACCCAATACAGGTCTCCCCAAATCAGGTTGGCTTTCATCCATAGGATGTATTTTGCCATGTCATCAAAATAAGAAGTTCCTTGAAGATTCACATTTCAGTATCAAACTATGCTGTCCTCTGAATCGGTAGGATTTGTTTAAAAGATTGCCTGCTTGTATCACATCTCGCATTAGTCAGACATGTCTTGAAATCTAGGAGGTGCTGGACCGACCCTGTTCTAACTGTGGATAGCTGCTCCATCTCTGGTCTGTATCCACGAGCTGACTTTTTAAAAATTTCCAAGTGACCTCTTCAAGTGACCTCACTGGCCTTGGACCATTTCTTTAGCTTTTCTGAGTCTCAGTTTCTCCATCTGTAAAATGGATCTAATGATCTCTACTTTGTCAAGAGAATTAGAAACAGTAATGGAAAGGGCCTGCCAGCTGGCATAAGCACTTAATACAGGAGAGCTCAGCAAACAAGGGATGCAGTCCCAGCAGTTCTTAGTAGTTTTAGTCATGATCTTCAACTAGGAAAAGGAGTAACTTTTCTCTGACTGGCTGGCCCTTCTGAACTAGGGTGAGAACTAATGAACTGTCTGGTGAGAATTCAGAAGACTGTGATAAGCATCAGTGAACTACGGCCTGAGGGCTGAATTTGGACCACTGTCTGTTTTTATAAAGTTTTATTGGAACATAGTCAGACTTGTTTGTTTACGTATTGTTTATAACTGCTTTCAAGTTACAGTAGCCGAGTTGAGTAGCTGTGACAGTGACCATATGACCCGCACAGTGGAAACTGGGAAATAATTTAGTTTGGTCCTTTACAAAAATGTTTGCTGACCCCTGGTCTATGTAGTTGATGGATTGTATACTTTTTTCTCTTTCTTACTTGGGTTGGAGCAAGACCCAGTAAAATCAAGAAATAATTTAACAGTCATATGTCAAAAATATCTTGCAAACAAATCTCTGTTTCAGCATTGATTCTAATGATATTAAAATTTAAGAATCAGTAGAATGTGTACTGAGTTAGATTTTGTAGGTTCAGATCCTAACTCTAGCAAATGTTGGTGTCCTCTCTCTTGAATTAATCAAAAACTACTTGTTGAGTGCTAACCATGTACTTGGAGCTCGGCTAGGTACAGAGATAGACGAAAAACAGTTCATGGTGTGACCCTGTTTCTCAAGAAGCTTATCAATCTTCATTGAGAGATGAGATCAACACGTTTTTAAAAATGTAAAAACAACATAAGACGTTATATAACATGTTAGTTAGTGGATTGTGCTGACAATAAATGCCGTATGTGTTCAAAGGAAGACTCGCGATCTGCATGATTTTGGAAAAAGAATTCATTCAGCTCAGAGACGTTGGTTGAAGACCTACTGTGTGCTGGACAACAGGATACAGATATGAAGGAGAATGGCCTCAACCCTCAAAGAGTTTACTGTTTACTCCCGTGGACAGACAATGGTCACAGAAAAGCTGTCAGACTTTCTCTGTGCTCCTTAGTTAAAGTGTAGATTAATTAAAGCCACTATTTATAGCCTTTCCTGATCTTTCTGGAAACTAGAAAGTATTATCTTTATCTTTGAAGTCTTGATCACTCAGAGCATATTTGTAGAGCACCTACTTGGTGCCAGAGCCTGTTCTAGGCCCTGGGGATACAGCCTTGGACAAGGTAGGCAGGAATCCCTGCCTTCAGGGCTCTTACTGGGCTGTGCTTGGCTTGCCCTCTTGTACTTTGCACATGCGCGGTCTGTGAGGGTTATCTGCGTCCTGTTCCTTTTTCTGTCACACCCCCTGTCCACATCCCCCCTTTCCCACCCTAGCGGTGTTCTCAGGAACTACAGGTTGTGACTTCTTCACCTCTGGGTCCCCCCTACAGTATTCAGTGCCAGTCACTAAGTATTTATTGAATGACTGCATGACCTCAGCCATCTAAAACGTTCTTTCCCACAGCCTGCTTTCTTAAAGGTCAGCCTGGTTTCTTGCTGTCAGAGGACCCATGATGGGTCATTCCCATGTGGGCCAGCTGCAGCACACCCCCGTCACATGTGTTCTTTCTCGTCTAAAATCCATCATCGTTTTTGCACAGAAGATGTGAAAAAGTGTAGATTTTCTTTCGGAGTACTCACCAAAGGGAACGGTGCATATTTGGGACTGATGATAAGGCTAGAGCCAGCATCTTCGTGTTTGAGTACTTTTCCCATCTTCAGCCCTCAGCTCATTAAAAAGTCGGGGCTGTGCGGTGGCAGTCTGACCACACACTGGACGCCAGGAGACTGGTCACCCCTCACCTGAGTAGGGTTGGTAGCTCCCGTGAGCTGGCGTGCTTTCCAGACTGGTGGTCTTAACTAGGCCAGTGTTTGATAGTGAGTCAAAATTGTAAGCAATTAAATCCTCCCGTGACATTTAGAATGTCAGGCACATACTAGGGAAATGTTATTTTTATGAAGTACACGAGTCCATACATGTAAATACTTCGTTATTAATTATTAATAAAGCATACCATTGTTCGTGGTGGATGCTAGTGATACACAACTCAAGCCCATTTATCAAAGTCTCGTTTTAACCAATATCCAGAATATAATTGCTCGGATCAAATGCATTTGCTTGTCATTTTTTATAGCCAGGGTAGCTGGATATTTGCCATCTTCCACTCAGAATAATATCATAGCTAGTGATTACCCGTTGGTTTGGCTTTTAAAGAAATTTAAAACAAACTTATCGGCTGTTGGCTTAAAGATTCATTCGCCTCTCAGAAATGCGGTCACGGATTTCCTGCCTTTCTTGAAAACTCCGCTCCTGTGGCCTCGCACAGGCACAGATGGCTTTTTCCAGCCATGTCGTGGTCTGCGCCGGCTTGCCGGAGATTAGAACCCGGGCCTCAGCCTTCCGAAAACACGACTCACGTCCTGGACGGTGACCGTCGGATCGGCAACACATTTTAAACATGCAGATGATGATTATTACAGAAAGGGTGCTTTCGAATCATGCTAATGGCATCAATCTCCAGCACACACTTGCGTCAATTAATTCTGCTTTTAAAATCAGATGCACTGTTAGCCGCGTCAAAGATGGGTATTTGACATTTATCACACAGACGAGGACGTGTGCTTTAATTACGTGAATTTTCTGGAGCATCTCTGTGGCTGTATAAATAGACGCACAGGGGTGCGTGTCCTTGCACGCATGACCATTGAGTTCATGGCCCTTTCTCCACCCCTGTGCCACAGCGAGGAAAAGACTGGGGAGAGGCCACGTGTTACTAGGCAGTCCAGTGGCCCCAGAACCCTCTTCCCCCCTCACCATACCTTTCCTTTCTCGTGACTCCAAACCTACCCCCTCCTCCCCAGAGCTGACTTCCAAGCCTGATCAGTGGCACTAAACATTAAACTCTTGTCTTTGAGAATAATAGGCTTTGCTTTCCACACCCTCAAGCATGTTGAGCTACTGTGCAGGCTGGAAAATAAAAATGTTCTAATTGTGTCTTTTAAATAAGCATAGGAGTGAATTAATTAGACCATATTTTGTCTTTAGTTGCTTAGTTACACAATAGTATTCCTGAGCACGAGTAAGATAAATTGGCTCTTTTTCTGCTGCCTGTCCCTTAATCATAATTACTGTATTGCTTAGGAGAGTAAGGCATACATAGATTTTGAATTTTTTATTAATAGTCAAAAATATGCATATGATATATAAAGTATATGCTGTTCAACCTGTTTTATATGCTTTTATGTGGGAAGAAGTTTTATTGTGGTGGTAACATTTGCATTAGTTGCTCAAAGATGTAGTTCTGGGAAATACATAATTGAAATGTTTTTGAATTGCTTTTTCTGGCCTTTTCAATCTTATTCAAAATAATAGTGCCTCCAGTCCTGGAGCAGTCATTCTCATTTGATTTAACATCTTTCTTTGCACTTTTGTGAAGGGCCCGGCTTAACCCTGGAGAGCCTAGGCAGGGCTCAGTGATTCATAGACCTCAGACATAGTGCCTTGTGTTTTGGGGCTCACACTGTCGGGGGTCGGGGGCAGTGGGGTGGCAGAGCGTTAAATGCCCTTTGCCCTTGGCACACTTACACGTTTCTGGCAGAAGTTTCCAGAGTCAGAAATCGTTAAGACTTTTTTAAACCGGGGATGGACAATGCTATATGCTTGCCTTCTGGGGTCTTGCAAAATGGGATGTTGCTACCAGAACCTGGGCTTCTGGCCCCCTAACCTCTCCTACCTCCACCGAGAAGGCAGCAAGAGTTGGACAGCTTGATATAGTTATTGAACAATGGGAGAGTCTGGCTTAAGACCCAGAATGCATGCTGGGTAAATGTATGTGAAAATTGACCCCATTGTTCTGTTGTATTTGAAAAGCAAGTAAATTATTTACAGATATTTGCTAATTAAAGCCCATGTTGTTTTACCAGCATAAAAGAACACAGTATAACTGGAGACAAAGAACTAAGTGCAAATAATTTAAACTTGCTAATTCTGTGTATTTTTCTGAAGGGAGGAATATGTTTTAAAAATACATATAAATACATACATATTAGAGTGTGTGTGTCTATATGTATATGCATATGGGGCTTTTTGTTTTGTTCTGATGCCTACAAGGGAAGCCTTGCATACTACAGAGATAACAGGCCAAGTTATTACCAGTTACCTGTCGCTGGGCCTGCCCCAAGCCCCCTGTGGACCATGGGGTTGGAAAGCACTGTGAGAGTATACTTGTTTTCCCTTTAGTCCAAGCTTTGCTTGCCATCTTCTGGGTTGAGCTCAGCTCAGGGTACCAGTGGAAAAAACCAAACTACCTAGATATTATACCAGAGAATAAAAATGTTCTTACTCATTGCCTTGTTCTCTGACTTTCCTCCACGACAGGCTCAGGTTTAGTTGTTTTTCTTCTGTGACTACCCAACTTTGGCAACATTCTGGTTGGAAATTTGCGTTGTGGAATAAGGGCCTCTTGACATGGGGCGAAGGGTTCAGAGGCAGAGAAGGTCGCCCAGAACATTCTCAGACTCTCAGAGACCTCCTCCTGGCTGGATGTTGGCAGAGCCAACCGCACAGACATGTTGGGCTTCAGCCGTGACTGGCTGGACATCCCTTGGCTTTGTTGATCAAGAGGATCAGGAAGACTTCCCATGGTTAGCTAAGAAAAAGGCTCATGTCTAATTTGCTATGGGCATTTGAATAGACTTATAGGACATTTGAGAGAACAAGTCCAGCCCCTTTTATTTAATGGACACAGAAAGGCCAGAAAAATCTTGGGCCTAGCAGCCAGTGCCCTCAAGCACAATGGTCTGCTGCTTTGAGGAAGAAGGGCTACTGTCAAGGTTCTACTCTGAGAAAAGTAGGCAAACGTTTCCCATGGGTGTGTTCAGGTAGATCATCCCAGTGCCTTGTCTTAGACCAGTAGATGGTGCCTCTGTGGGACATGACTGGTATGAAATCACTAATTAGAGTGTGGACGTTAATGCCAAGATACTCACCCAAGGGTCAGTGATTACAAAGAAACCAGGTTTGGTGTTCACAGTCCCCTGTGGACCTTACCTTCATTCCCATATTCTTTGCTGAAGCTAGGATGGCCCTTTGATGGTATTATTTATATTGGCTTAAGAAAAGCTTTGCTGAGATGGCACTCTTGGTGGCAAACGAAATTGGCATTTCTTCCACTCTCTGATATTCACAGATGGTTTCTTTCATTCTGAAATGTTTATTGCATGCCTACTATGTGTCATTTCTCTCCAGGGGGGACATTAAGAGCAAACACAATGACTAATGCGCAGATAAAAATTTCTGTTCCCATAGAGCTCACCCATTCTTTCACAGTAAGAAGGAAAAAGCAACTTGGTTGATTGATCCAAAATGGTGGAAAACCATCCCCATACATTTTGGTCTTAGAACCACTTTCACACTTCGTTTTTCTAAAGTTTTCTCTTTTCTATGTATCCACAACCCAGAGAAAATGCCTCTGGCTTTCTCTTTGCCCAAACCATCGGCCAGAGTTTTACCCACAGTGTTTCCTATGAAGTTACAACATTTTCTGTTTATGGAGTAACCATTATGTGTCAGGCATTGCATATATATTAATACATAAATTAAATGCTCATTTAATTCTCAAAGAAATTCTCTTAGGTTGGTTGTACTGTGACATTTTCATACTTCAGAGATGGGGCAGCTGAGACCAAAGGAGGTTAAGTAACTTGCCCAAGGTCACGCATAGTTAAGACTCAGAGCCAGGATTAAAATCCAGGTTTTCCTCGATTCTGCCAGGATTGGTGACCTTCATGTCTCCCTATCACTTTATATTGAGGGGCTAATAATGGGACTTTGAGTATAGACTGACTTATCCTGTAATTGAGTCTTCATGAATATTATTTCTTCCGTCCTTTATTTATTTGGTCAGCATGTGGTGCTTGAACGTTCTCTAGGAATGTGCAGTCCCATTGGCGGTTGAATCAGTCATAATAATGTGCACCTGAGGAATAAAATGTTTAAAAGGGCTCCTTAAATCCCGCACCCCCAAAGACAGGCACGTGGTGCCTCTCATTCACAGGAGAGGAGACTCGTTCTCAGTCCCCCTCAAGCACCTTCTGTGTGCAGGCCAGCCTGGGGCGCTGGAGAGACAGAGGTGGGGAACCAGGCAGATCCTGTCTTCATGGAGCTGCCTGTCAGGTGGGGAGTGCGTACTTCATCCAACTGTCAGAAGTAATGGGTTGTTGTGTGGCGTGCTCAGTGTGATGCAGTAAAAATTCAGGACCACTGACAAGAGTGCCTGATCTTGTTCAAAAGAAACATTTGAACTCAGGTCCAGCAAGATTCTGATGAAGGTTGCGAAGAGATTTCTTGCCAAGATGTGGAGGTGGGAGCACTGTCCCTACAAGATGATTTCTGGGCTGAGCCTCATCTCAGTGAGTCCAGGAAACAGCTTAGAGGTGCCCACTTCTGCCCACTGGGGGTACCTGTTGTTCTCGATGTCACTGAGACACCTAGACAGCATCCTCAGAGCTGATTTACATTGGCCGGCTGTGGGAATATTGAAAACACGACGTTGGTGAACTAAAGCCCACTGGTCAACTCTGGCCATCTGCCTGTTTTGTAAATAAAGTTTTATTGGCACACAGCCGCACCCAGTTGTTGACAAATGGTCTCTGGCAGCTTTCACTCTGTAGCGGCAGAGTTGAGTAGTGTGACAGAGACTGTGTGACACACAGAGCCAAACATACTTACTATCTGGCCCTGGACTAAAATGATATTAATAAAGGCAGTAGTAAAACTAAATGCTTAGGGTTCATTCTCCTGACCTTTTATTTACTCCTTACAACAGTAATACTATGAGATAGGTTCTAGTGTCATCCCCATTTTGCAGTAGGGCAATCTGAGAAGTTAGGCGACTTGTCGAGGTTTCTAAGTTCCTTCACCAGGTAAATGACAGGGACTGAATGGGAACTTGAGCTGTCTTGGTTCCAAAACACTGATGGCAATAACATTGCACCATCCTGCTGACAAGAGAAGGAAACCCAGGCAGTATGAGCAAAGGGTTGTAGAACTCACCGAGGCATTTCTCTGTGAAGGAAAACCTCGCAACCTTACTCAAGAGCCACCTCCTCTATGATGTCTTCCACTGTGTAGGGGAGAAGGGGACCCAGAGCACACACACATGTGTAAATGCCCATGGGGCCCGGCAGGTGAGACCAAGTAGAATGAGCCAGGTCTGGAAGAAAATATGATGCTTGAGGGGCCTGGGGGCATGTGACTCACTCGAATGTTGCTACTCACATCCTGCTGATCATTGCTGGGCAGGAATGTCATTTCATAGTGCCAGGTCTTTCCGTTTCTCAAGAGACGTGTCAGAAATCTAGATTTTTGTGTGAGTGTAGTTGGCACTTTGGTCCAAGTTTCAAAAGACGCTGTGGGCCAAACAAAACATATCTTCAGTCTGGATGTTTCCCCCCAGCCTCTCCCCCAATCCCGGCTGTCACCTTGCACTCTCTAGAGCAAAGCTTTGGACGATTCAGTTTTGAAACCATTCTTGCATTTGGCCCATTTTCTGTGAAAGCAAAAGGAACCTATTGATCCTGAAAGAGAAGCAAAGAAATGAGAAGGGGAAAACCAGGTAGACAAAGCCCTCACCCTTCCCTCTGGCCAGAGTTCCAGAGGTCTGCAGGGATGGAAGGGGCGTCTGTACTAGGATAGCAAGGTGCTGTCCCGCACGGTCAGGCCTGCCGGTGCGGGACTCGAACTGTGGAAAGAAGCTTGTGTGAGTGGGAGCATGGCCTGTAGTCACGCTGAAGGTATTCTGGAAATGGGAATCTTGGGAGCAGACCCTTGGAAGTAACTAGGGCTCTCTTGTATGGAGCTTTTTTGAGGAATCACTTGGACAGAGGGGCAAACCCCTGACAGAAGAAGCCATAGGAAGGACACAGATAGGAAGGAGGGGCATAGCAATATTGAATATGGTCTGCACTGGGCAAAAGGGCCAGGATTTAGTGGAAAATAAGGTAGACCGAGGCCAGACTTCAGGGGGTTTCGCAGATCAGGCTTGATTTGAATCTGAAGGCCAGGGCTGATTAATACTTCCACGTGTGCATTTTGTCTTTCTGGTTGGAATAGAAACTCTTAGTCTGGAAGCTTGAGAAAACCAAATATGCATCCTTACTTTGCCAGTTCGTAGCTGGATGTCATCTTGGTCTACTTACTTAATCTCTTTGGGATCTCAGTTGCTTTATCTGTAAAATGGGTTCCTCTTGCAGGGCTGTGAATATCAAATGAAATCTATATGGGCACAGAGCACCAAACCATGGCCTGGCTTCTCCTAGGCCTTTAGAGGATGCTTGCTATTGATCCTGCCCTGGTCAGGGGCCAAATGGAACTTTATTGTCTCAAGGAAGTCTGTCATGGTGCTAGACTGTTAATAGCTCATTAATAAGTAATGTATTGCTTGAGCCGCTGGGCTACTAACTATTGTTTGAAAAATGGTAACTAAAAAACTATCCATTCGAATGGAGTGAAACTCCCTGACTTCCCTTCTGTCCTAGACTTTTCTGTTAAGGCGCAAAGTTTCTAGTCCATGTTTGGGGCTTCCGGTCAGGTCCCTGTTCTGTTTTGTACCATTTAGGTCTTTAAGGACCTTGAGGGTGGAGGGCGTCTCTCCCATCAGCCACAACCAAATGGGATGAGACGGGGGAATGCTGGAGTCAAGAGACCAGCTCTGCATTCCGGGTGTTCCATCTAGGTACGCCCACGAAAGTCCAAACCTGCTGCTTCTCAGGTTCTGCCCCCCTTGTGAGGCAACCTTTGGGAAACTGGTGAGTTTATTTCAGATACTCTCACTTTCCCCCTATTAAAAAAAAGCCTCTCCTATTTCCTATTCTTACCCACCCTATTTGAAACATGCTCCCCACCCCCGACACCTCCTCTCTGTCCTCCTCTCGTAGCAGTGGTGGTGGTGGTGGTGGTCGGCAGTGTCTTTCACACACATCTTTAAGACGTGCAAAGGCAGATTCTTTTAAAAAGCAATAAAAAGCACCAGTAAAGGGATGCAAAGGGAAGGGAAGGGGTCCCAGCCAACATGGCTGGGGGATCTCAGACGAAGGATCTTCCAAATGGAGACTGCCTGCTGGGCCATTAAATCCTTTTGCTTTGGGTTAATCCCACAGTGTATATCAGATTCCTGAATTCAGATGAAAACACTGCTGTAGTGCTCTGTCTCCTCACCAAATTATTCCAAAATCGGGTGTACATGGGTTATAAATACAGAAAATAATTGAATTCTGTGTGTCTTAAGTGAAATAATCTGTTCCATTCTGTTTCTTGTGAATATTCTCCATAATAGTCTAATTGTGTTTTGTGCTCCTGGGAGCTGAATGTGTGTTCAGCAACAATGTATTGGGTTGTAAAATATGCATCCCCAACTATCGGGGCAGGCAAAAAGAAGGACCTAGTAAAAAGGCTGAAGATGTTTTTCTTAATGCAAATTATATGAATCACCTAAATGGTCATGTCTTTTAAAATTATCAGCAGGCTTTCTTACTGTTGTGTTGTTTTTTTTTTTTTTCCCTTTCCGCTTACAGGTCCTGTTTCTCACTCCACATTTTTGATGTTATAGATCAGTAATTCAATAGACAGCCAAGCAGGTGTTCACATCACTCCTGACCCCCTGAATTCCTTAAATGACCCCTCGAAGCAGTGGAGTGAAAACATTCTGGGAATATTGAGATACCTTGGTTGCCTTTATTTATTTATTTTTATTTATTTATTTATATTATTTATTTATTTTTTACCTGAATTTTTAAAGGCAATTTTCTGGCCTTTTTGTTTGACTTTTGTTTGTTTCTCTTTTTAAGCAAAGAGAAGCCACATCTTGATCTTGGCCGTGAGGGCTGGAGGATTGTGTGCCTGTGGGGCCTGCAGACTGTGCTTATAGGCAACACAATTCTGACTGGGCAGCTGTGCCAACGGCCTTCCAAAGATGAATCTGGAAAAGGTGGGAGGAGAAAAAGAGAGACAAGGCTTGGGCTTCTTCTCTGGTAGCTAAGAATGTAATACAATACTGCTCTTGAAAAACATTTCTATTTTTAATCAGAGGCCTTTGGGCTGCAGATTTTTATTCAATTCAATTCAACCAATATTTATTAGTATATCCAGGGTACTGTGGGAGGTGGCAAACAGATGAGTAGTATTGGCCCCTTACCCTTTAGTTGCTTGGAGGAAAGAAAACATAAAGTTAGCCTTACTTGGCAAGATTATCTTTTACTCTTCCCCTTCCATCCAAGAAGATATGCTCGTATTGTTAAATAGTGTTCTTGGAAATTTCTGTGGGTCTCCCAAAAAAGAAGAGGCCTCTTGTACAGGTAGTTGCTCCAGGATTTAGGCAGTGGCAGGAAGCATTTTTCTGCTTCCCAGCAGAAATTAGCCTAATTTTCAAGCAGATTCAAAACTGGTGTTTAGCACCTTCTTTCATAGACTTTATTTCGTTATCACACAAAAATGTGTGCATATATCCCATAGTAAAGGTGAATGTATTAGTAATCTATCGTTGTATAACAAGTTACCCAAATTTTTGTGTCTTTGGACAACACTTATTATTCAGTTGTTTCTGTGCGGCAAGAGTCCAGGTAAGGCTTAGTGGGGTGCCTCTGGTTCAGGGATTCTCAAATTTGTAATCACGGTGCCCACCTGAGCTACGGTCATCTCAGAGCTCACTGGGGTCGAATCTGCTTCTAAGCGGCTCACTTGCTTGTTGGCAGGACATGGGTCCTTGAGGGCTGTTGGGATGAGGGTCTCATCCCTTGCTGGCAGGTGACCAGGGCCTCCCTCAGTCCCTTGCCATGGCCGGTGGTGTTCTCCATGGGCAAGTTCCCAACATGGTGCCTGACTTCCCTCACAGTGCACAAGTGAGACAGAAGCCACAGCCCTTTTGTAACCTAATCTCAGAAATGACATCCATTTGCCCAGTTCTGTTTGTTGGCTACTGTGTTACCCACACTCAAGGGGAGAGGATTACCCAAGGTCATGACTGCAGAGAGGTGGGCATTGTTGGGACCCAAATTAGCTGTCAGCAATGGAACCAGTCACTCTAGCCTAAGGCTAGTCTGATGAGGGTTGAATGATATTCTTCTTACCCTATCCAGCTCTTCCCCCCGCCCCCCCCTCCTTTTGTTGTTATGTATTCTCCCTGGGTGGTTCCTTCCAAACACTCTCCTCGCTCTTCTGGGCATTTAATTATAGAAGACATACATGGTAGACAGCAGATTGCTTTAATCTTTTAAAGATTTGTTAGTCTTAGAGCATGTCAACAAGCCGTATTGGGTCTTTCTTAAACCTAACGTCTTGATCAGTGAATTTGGAGAGTTTTGCTTGAAACGGCATCGTGTCTGGTGTGATAAGTCTGCAGAGAGAAGGGGAAGGAGGCCCCTGTAGTTGGTGTAATTAAACAGACTCCTTAATGTATAAGAAAATAGGTATGTTTCACGCACAGTGGTTGAGGAGGGATATTAAGTCAGGTTGGTATGTGTCCATGTAAAGACGTAAACATCCAAATGAAAGGGATTGTTGTCCCAGTTTCTGTTTCTGATGAGGGTGCCTACAGGTGATGAGCATGTCCTAGCTACCCACCAACCTTGTGCATGTGTCAGAGAGCAGCTGCCCTTCCACCTTTTAAATTCTGAGGAAATCAGCTATTTCATGGGAAAATTTATCTATTTCTCTTTCTGGGTAGATGCAACTTGGTTTTCAACCAAGTGTTCAAAACATATATATGTAGGCATTGAAGGTTTGAGAAAAAGATGACAGTAAGCAAATTTTAGTCAATTTTTAACAATGGAAGTTGATATATAGGGTAGCTTCCATGCTAAACTTACCTGAAACTTAAGAGAAAAGGAGCCTGGATTCAAATGTAGAAGCATGCATCAGCTATAAGACATGCACCTTGGTGTGTGTGTTGCACCATGTTCCTCCCAGTGCCTGTGTATCCTCTTGTTTTCTCTGCATGCAATGTCCTGAGTTCTCCCCCCTCCTCCCCTCCCCTCCTGGCCTTGCAAGCTCCTGTTCCTTAGGGTCTTAGTGGAGAGACCTGCCCAGCCACTGGATTTGAAATCATCCCCAGTTTCACCCTTAGTCTTCCATTATTGCCTCTTCTAGTCTTTTTGCTTCCAATTTTGCTTATTATCTGGCTCTTCTGCCCCACTCCTCTCTCTCCTAATACACAGACCACACACCATATACTACCTACCACACCTAATGATGGCAGACTCCAGGAAGGTAGAGATTTTTGTCTGTTTTATTTCTGACTGACTTACAGTTAGTGCTCATTAAATATTTGTTGAATGAATGAAATCACTTATGACAATTTCTCATTATATAAATCATATTTAGCAGAGGGCTACCATTTACCATCTGCCCACCTCCCAGACATGCATGCACCTATCCACCCGTCCATCCATCTAGCCATCCATCTGTCCACCCATTCGTTCATTCAGTCATTCTTTAAGCTCCACTTGGGAATGTACAGGATATTGGAAGGCACGGAAGGCTATGCAAGTTTCTGCCCTCCTTTCAAAAATCTTACCTTGAAGAAAACTTGGCCTTTATTCTCTGGGGTTTGTACAACCTCCCTGGAGCAACAGCAGAGTTGGAATTAGGCCGTTGAAGTTGCTTGGGTCTGTCCTCTGTGCCGGCCTGCCCACTGCAGTCTTTGAACAGGAGTAGAAAGGTCACCAACTGTGGTTGCAAATTGGCTCTTGCATTAATCCTGGCTTATTCAAAAACACTCAATATTTTTCCAAACTGAGTTTAGAGCTTTTGATGGAAGCCTGAATCATTTACCACGGCAGAGCATATCACCAGTGTAGGGAAAACCAGAACTGAAAAATACAAAGCCCCTTTAAGTAATCCAATATAGGATAATTACATTATTAAATAAAGCTGTGGGTTTCAAATTATTCTGCCGCCATTGTACATGTAAGGATAATAATGTGAACTCTGTAAAGTGAACAGAGCAAAAAAAAATTGTTTAACAAGAGGGAGCATGTCTAAATCATATGTTCATATTTAAACAGAGGCTACACAAAACAGGAAGGTTTACTTGGTTTCTACATTAAAGCATTCTACATAGGCATGAGGCTTTTGGTGATACTCTGTGAAGACGGCTCTTTTCGTTAATGATAGTAGTCTATCAAGACTCCACGCCAGATCACCAGTAGCCCTGAATAATTCAGACAGTGTCCACCATCCATGGTTTTCCTCTACTAACAGGGGCAAAGAGTTTTCTTCTTCCTTTAGGTGGAATATAGGCCCTGCTGAACTGTGTCCAGGAGGTAACATGCATGTAAAAGTAGCTGAAAAAAAAAAGATCGGGAGATGTTAAAGGAATGGTTTGGAGTCATTTGGCATATTAGATCATCTGTGTTGGGTGGTGGTTGAGTTTTATTGTTATTGTTTGTGCTTTTATAGAATGCTCTCCGCTGAACTTTAACAGCAAAATTGGTCTCGTTTATCTTCTTTTGCTTATGTTTTAATGGCCAGAGCTAAGAATATGGGTGCCAAGCTAGTTTTCATTATAGCAACCTGAAAATAGTTAAAAAAAAAAAAAATAGACTGTGGAGTTAAGACCATATTAATTTGGCCAAAGGGAAGGTGGGCAGCCTCAACCACTAACACATTTTTCAGTATATACCAGATACTTGACTATTTAGAGAGGAAATATCTAGGACACTGGGATTCATCTTCTTGTTCTCTGTGTAAATTGTTTTTAATCTTAGGGAGGGGAAAAAAAGGCTCATACATGGTCAATCCAAAAGGAAAGATATGAAACTGGGAATTGCTGAGAGGATATTTCTGGGGCTTTCTTTAGAGATGGGCTTCTAGTCAGGGGAGCAGGCTGCAGCCTAACAGGTTTTAAATTAGCTTGTATTAAAAATGTATTTAGGAACATAAAATATTTAGGATTTTTGAATTACTTGTTTGATACGCAAATGCCTTCGGCTATACCATGAAGGATGGTCGCATTACATCTGACAAATCACACCTCAGAACCGTCTTCTGTTTGCTTACTCCCTCTAATTGTGCCAGGGTGGATTTCCAAAGTTCATTGAGCCACAAGCTTCACCTAAATGTCTGGAGGGAGGGAAGGAGGAGGTTGAAAGAGAAGGGGCTGGCTTGGGAAATTGGAACCCAATACACTAATGAGCCTCCATGGCAAATCCATTTTATCATGTTCAGGGAGTCAAATTAAACCTTAGCGCATATTTGAGAGGATATCTTCATCACTCAGACAACAGAAAATTCTTCACATTTTTAAAAAGCACATGAATGGCAATTCCTGTAATCTTACTTTGGGGACAAAAACAATACCAATCAAAAATTAAAATCCCTTTTGCTTCAAAATGACCTTAAATCCCAACCCCCTTTCTCCCCAACTCCCAGGACCCTGTTAGGGGAAAGTTCCCTTGTCCCAGAGTGGGAGTAGCAAGGAATGTTGCTGGAGAAAGGACCGTAGAGACCGATTTGCCAGCAAGACGAGGACGCTGCCAAATCTGGTTTCTGGTTCCACCTCAGTTTTCTCATCTCTAAAATGGGCCTGAGAACACCTGCCTCAGATCAGATAAGAGAAGGTCTATTAAATTCATGGATTACTGTGTAGGTGAAGTAAAACAGCTCAAAGTTTTCCACTGCTCTGTCCTCAAGGACTGAGGAGAATGACTTAGAAGGCCAGACGTTAATTGCTTTCTGGGCCAGCTTCCCCTTGGTGGTACCCAACAGTAGCTACAGGGGTATCATCGTTCCCTGATAAAGAATTAGGAGAAGTTAGGAATACACACAGCTACTCGCAAGTGGTATATGGATACCCCTCGTCCGCACTCCCGCATTTTCAGTTAAAGCCATGTGACATAGTAATAGCAATAGCCCTTATTTCTTGGGCGCCTACTCTGTGTTGACCATTATACTCTGATAGCTTCAACATCCTTATTGCCCTAGGAGGCTCGTTTGTTTTTTTGTTTGTTTGTTTGTTTTCCCCCATTTTTTTTTAGTTTAGTTTTTTTTTAAGTAATCTCTACACCCAACGTGGGACTCAAACTCACAACCCTGAAATCAAAAGTCACACACTCCCCTGACTGAGCCAGCCAGGCACCCCACCCCCCAACCCATTTTTTAGATGAGACCTTGGCAAAATGAAATCATGTCCCAAGATGACTATGGACATTAGACCTAGCAGAGCTGCATTTGAACCTAGTGAACCTGGGGCAGGCGGACTCCAAAGCCAGTGCTCTCTAAGTATCCCTTCATTTCTGCCAGCATGGAACATCCAGAGATGGCGTACCATGAAAATAGGCAGTTTTTGTATGCGTTAGGCACAGCACAGTCCTTGGTTCCTCGGGAAGTACCAGAGAAGTAGAGAGATTAAGCAAGGCTACCTGCCGCTAAGAAGTTTCTGCAGTGCAGGTGTTTACTGTAGAACGTGGAATTATGCAATTCAGCATGAAATCGTGGTGCCTAATAAAGATTTACCATTATGTCACAGATAATAAGAACAGTAATTCCCAGTCCAGAGACCAACTTCGTGTTGATATCATTTTATTTTGTCTACTCAGGACATTAAAAAAGAACTGCTACCTTCTATTACCCTCCTTATTTCTGAGGATAAATGGATATTATTACACCAGATGGAGGAGGAGGGATAAAGTCTTAAATGGGAAGAGTGTGTAGGGGTCCCACTAGGTCAGCCCTGCCCCCTGCTCTCTGCTCTCTGCCCTCGGGTGCACTGGTTGGAGTTCCTTAACAGAGCGGCTGGCCCTGTGGTTTCTCATGGGGTTCGACCATAGAGGTGGCCTGCCAGGATAAGGATAGGAAGGGGGGTGAAGGCAGGGAGTTATTCCCCGTTATTCCCTGTGAGCTTCCTCCAGGCTGTTGGTATCCTTCTAAGGATGAGACACTGCCACTGGTAGAGGATCTACTCGATCCTGTAGGACAACCACTGGCTCCGTGCTTGGACACTTTGGCCTTCAATTCATGATAACTGACCTGCCCTTATCCCAAGTTCCTGTACTCTCTCGATCTCTTGTGGCTCCTCTACATGCCACCAACACCTTTGTCATCAGTGCCGTGGTAGAATCGTCCTTGGATCATCACGACACAAGTATTCTAGTTCCTGCTGAGACCCCACCCTGGTACAGGGATCATCCTTGAGATCTAGCAAACAGAGCTTCAGGAAACGCTTGCTGCGCTCTCTTCATTTTTCTCATTTCATGGCTGGCCCGTGAAAACGTCATCTTATCGGCCCATGTTACCTTTGTGCCCTGACTTTGTTGGCGCTCTGGCTGGCAACCAAGTGCCTGTAGAGTGAAACCTTTTTACCCGCTCTGTAGGTGTCCTGTTAGTGGAGCACACCAGCGTCTAACCGGGAGAGTGATCGGCCACACGAGTAGGTGCCTAGAATTGCAGTTATCTGAGGGGGGCTTGAGAGCGGGAGAGGGACCAACCCAGCCAGGCCCAGCGGTGGCACCGTGCTCCTTGTGCACCATGGGCACGCCTGCCTACCCTAGTGGTGAGGGCATGAGCGGATGTGCTTGCGCTGGTCTTTCTAAATGTTAGCATTGAACAGGGTCTTTTTCTTTTCATTTTTAGTTTCTATCGAGATGAAAATATCCCACTTTTGTGGAACCAATTGGACTATTATTTTGGTTTCACTGTTTATTTAGCTAAGATCACCTGTTGGTGTGTCTGTGTTCCCAACATTTATCACATTTCAGTTGCTACAGAGAATATTTTAAAAATCTAAGGTGTTTGGGAGGATTTAGGTGAATATGCCGTGTTTTCCTGTTCTCATTCCATCCTCTCCCTGCCAACCATTTTGATATTACATTTATGTGTTCGCAATCATTTGGGCTTTATTAACATAGATGAATATTGTTGTCCTTTTTTTTTTTTTTTAAAGATTTTATTTATTTATTTGAGAGGGAGAGAGAACAAGCAAGGGGAGGAGCAGAGGAAGAGAGACAAACAGAGGCAGGCTTGATCCCATGACCCTGAGGTGATAACTTGAGCCGAAATCAAGAGTGGGATGCTTAACTGACTGAGCCACACAGGTGCCCTTGAATATAGTTATCTTAAGCAATGATCAGTTATTCCTTACCACATGGTGTGTTATAAGGAAGGTTGTGTTCATCTTGTCTCTCCTGAAGAATGATATATTTATAAAGATAGAGGTTTATCTCTGTGTCAGAGAGACCCAGAATTAAAATCACTTAGATAAGTCAGGAGTTCAAAATCTCTCTTGGATCACAGCCTACAGGTAGATGGTTCAGGGCTGGGAAGGTGGCTCTCCTCCCTGAGGTTGCCTAGAGACCCAGCTCTTCTGTCTTTTTCTCTTGAGAGATTTGTCCTCATGTGTATGGTCCAAAGGCATATCCATTCCTTTTAAGGTCATGACCTGGTAATGGCACACATCACTAATATATGTATATTGGTAAGAACTTGGTCACATGGCTGCACCTGCTTATAAGGGAAACAGAGGAAATGGTGTCTTTATTCTGTGTGCATCAAATTAGCAGTTTATTACTAAAGAAGAAGGGAAGAATATATATTGGGGGAAAGCTAGCCATAGTTGGGGGGATGTTAAATTTCTCTTGTGTCGGCTAAGATCTTTTCTTATGATAAGCTAAGTGGGCCGTGCAGTTCCAGTGGGCTTGAGTTGATTCTGAGATTTTAAATTCACAACACGGGACTGGAGTCTAGATGAATTTTTGGAACCAAAATATAGAATGTAGTCATAGGATTAGAGGGCGAATATTGGAATTCCTATGGAGAATGATTTCTTCAAAGAGAAACATGCAGAGAAGATCTAGACCCAGACTACATCTAAGGATCTATGTTTCCTACATTTTCCTGGTAGGGAGATAGAATAATGAAGAAGAGAAATTGAACAAAGCAAAGGAAGATAGAGGTGGTAGTTGTTGGGTGGGTATTCTTCATGGATTCGTTGAGTATTAACACATCCCGTGAGCAGAGCCACTGACCACCAGCTCTGGACAGTCTTTTCAAGGATGCTTCTATAGTGAACAGCTTTGGGAGACAGAGCAAATGTCTTTCTCCAGAACAAAGGCAGGTGTGATTACGGGTCGGTATTAAAGATTTGGGTTCCCTGCACTCAGGGTCCTACTCCTATAATGCACCCCACTCCACATGCACGTGTCATCTCAACCCTCTTTGGACCTCATTTTGGGAACTGGGTATTGAAGAAACCACACAAACATGATACTTTCACTGTGGCTATGAGTAAGAAACCGTTCTTTATCTCTGACCGGGAGTCTTGTGTGTTCTGCCAGTGTCCATAGAACTGTGGCAGGCCAACTTATAAGTTTGGAAGTAGAGTAATATCTCAGACGCTTCACAGTTCTTAATGAGGGGGAGAGTTTTGTCAAAGGTAGGCTTGTTCATTATCAAAAGCCACTAAGAGGTCAAAGAAAAAGAGAATAAGAGAAGGTCTTGGTTTCGTGATATGATACAATGGTTTTCGAAGTTTTTGGACTCAGGACCCCTTACACTCAAATTATTGAGGATACTGAAGAGCTTTTGTTTATGTGAGCTATAGCTACTGATATTTTACTGCATTATAAATTAAAACTGAAAAATAACCTAAAGTACTTGGTGACTCATTTAAAAATAAAAACAATGTGACATCCGTATGTAGAAAAAATGAATGTCAAGCTGAATCTCAAACCTTATACGAGATTAAGTCAAAATGGACCATGCCTTTAAATGTAAAGCTATTCATCTTTGGGAAGGAAATGTAGGAGAGTCCTTGTGACCTGGGGTTAGGCAGAGAACTCACAGGTGCAAGAGCAAAGTCACAATTCAAAGAAGAAAAAAAAACTGATCAAATTGGACTTGATCAAAATTTAAAACTTTTGTTTTATTGAAGACACTGTTAGGAGAATGAAAAGACAGCCCCGGGACGGGAGGAAATATTTCCAAATCCCATATCTGACAATGTATTTCCAAATCCCATATCTGACAAAAGACCTCTATTCAGTAGATACAAGAACTCTCAAAACTCAATTGTAAGAAAATAAACAGCCCAATTTGAGAAATGAGCCATAGACTTCAACATGCGCTTCACCAGAAAGGATATACGGATGAAAAAGTAACACCTGAAAAGATGTTCAACATCATTAGTCATTAGGGAAATGAAAATGTAAAACATGATGAGAAGCCACTCCATACATATTAGAGTGGCAATGATGATTTAATTAACAAAGACCATATCAAGTACGGGCAAGGATGAGAAACGACTGGAACTCTCTTCTCCATTGCTGGTAGGAGTGCAAAATGGTACAGCCACTCTGGAAAACGGTCTCTACAAAATCAGATAGACTCTCACCCAGCAGTTCCTCTCCTGAGTATTTGTTATAGAGAATTGAAAATGTCTGTTCACAGAAAAATCTCGATGTGAACGTTCACAGCAGCTCTATATGTAGTCCCCAAAGTTGAAAAGAAGCCAGTGGCCCTCAGTGGGTGAATGGAGAAGCCATCTTGTGACACATCATTGTCATGGGAGATGCTACTCAGCAGTGAAAAGGAACAAGCAGTTGTACATGCAGCAACATGGATGGCTCTCAGAGGCGTTATGCTGAGTGAAAGAAACAGTCTCAAAAGATTTCAGATGGTATGATTCAATTTATATGACATTTGGAAAGGAGAACGCGATAGCAAGAACAGATCAGTGGTTGCCATGTGTTAAAACTCATAGAACTGTACATCAAAACAGGAAATTTTACTGGAAGTTCATTTAAAAAATAAAAATAGTAATATAAACCCATTATATAAGTGCCACATTTTTGTGAAAATTAACCATATTTTGAAAAACAAACAAAAAAAAACAGTAAAAACAGTAGCATTGTTTTCCATTTTTATAAGCTCTTTACTGTCTTAGCTTAATAGAGACAGCTGGATTCTCATATCTGCTTCTGCATTTACTCTCCTGCCGTACCATATGTCATATAGTGTCTGGAAAACCCCACTATACACTTGAAAGAAAATAAGACTGAAAAAAGCAAATAATGTCTTAGTATTATTATGATCTTTGTTTTGCTTCTATGGACCACCTGAACTAGTCTTGGGGATTCCCCAGGGTTCCCAGACTACACTTTGAGAACCACTAATATAATACACTGTCCCAAATTTCAGTCATTTTCATAGCATCTTGTCTTTTATTGTTTTTTAAAATTTTTTTTGCCATACCCACATGTCCTGTGTTTACTTAATGGTTTTGTTCAAATTGACCTATTTTTTTAACTTAAATTTATTTAAAGAGGAAACTTTCTAAATCTCCTATAAATGGAAAACCAGTATCACTTTCCCATAAATGGAAGGTAACCACAAAAATAAATAAGCAGGGGCGCCTGGGTGACTCAGTGGGTTAAGCCGCTGCCTTCGGCTCGGGTCATGATCTCGGGGTCCTGGGATTGAGTCCCGCATCGGGCTCTCTGCCCAGCAGGGAGCCTGCTTCCCTCTCTCTCTCTGCCTGCCTCTCCGTCTACTTGTGATCTCTGTCAAATAAATAAATAAAATCTTAAAAAATAAATAAATAAATAAATAAGCAATGAGTAACTTATAAAAAAAAAAAGTTTACCCATGTACCATCTAAACTCTCTGCATGGCACCATTTGGAAAACAGAGCAGAGGACTCATGACAATGAACATGTGACTAACACTGTCATCCCACTGCATTTATGTTAGCCCATTTAATCCTCACAATTACCACAAGAGGTGGATTGTTTTATTGTCCTTTTTTTTTTAATACATTAAAGAAAAATAGAAGCACAGAGAGGTTAAAGAAGTTTCCCGGTGTTCCACAGTGAGTAAATTGCAGGCTTGGGATTCGAACCCAGGGAAAGGCTCCAGAGTCCAGGAAGAATGCCATGTTGGCAGATAGGAAACCTGGAGGCTTGTCAAAGTTCTGTTGGAAGTTGGTACGAGGCTATGTCATTGAACCTCACTGTCCTTGTCAATAACATGAAGGAGGTGGACTAAATCAGGGTGTGCAAGTTTAACTGCTGGCCGGCTGCCCTGGGGCCAGGCAGATGAGGGAAATGTCGACTGACTTTAAGACAGTACCTGGAAATCAGAGATCTCACATCTTATCTAAAGAAAACAACCACTTTCAACTTTTTTTTTTTTTTTTTGGCAGATATCTCTCATTTTATTTTATCTTATCTTATTTTATTTATTTTATTTTACTATTTTGTTTTATGAAAAGATGGAAGTCTGGAGACCTTGTGTGAAGTTTCCCAATTTTTAGAACGCGTGTGGAGACCAGCAATACAGAGGCTAATTTGTGACTTCATGACTAGATACTTTCCTCTGACAGAGAGGATTCCAGGATGGTCTGAGCTGCTTTTATACAGTGGTGGACACAAAATCCAAATGACAGAAACAAGCCATTTAAAACAGTGGTGACAGGGGATCTGGATTTCGGTAGTGTCTCAACACAACCTCCATAAATATTGATTGGGAGCTGGGTTAATTGAAAACCCAAGGTACATTATGAGACTAACAAAGTGTATTTCTTTGTGCTTCTTTTGTGTTGTATTAGAGTAAATCAGCAATATTTATCCAGCGCTAATGCTCGGTTTGCAGAGAGCTACTGTAATCATGAGATGAGCTTATTGAAATTCTTTCTTGGACAGAGGCTTGCCCAAGAATGGCGAGTATTAGGAACTGTAGTCAGGGCTCGCTCAGAATAGTAAATACGAACATGTGATTTATGCCATTGTGTGTACAAAGCAATGTTTCCTGAGACATTTTCTATATATATGTTCGCTGTTTTGTTTTTTGGGTTGGTTTGTTGCTCCCCCCGCCCCTCCGCTTATCAGATTTCCTTCTAAATCCTGGCATTTGACAATGTTGCAAGGCCAGTTTCTCTGTGATTCCACAGTAAAACATACTGGTGGTTGCACAATTCATCCAAACTTGGGTTTATAGCTTATGCGTGTTTATGTGAATTCCTGCATTTGTTTTTATGTATGTGGGTATATTCATAAAGTCTGCTTCTGAGAGAGAGAAAAGGAGGGAGGACAAAATCTATAGACTGAATCTTGAAAGATGGGTTTATTCATCAATGACATCATAAGGATTGTATTTTCTCTTGGTTAATAAACTATTTGTTTGGCGGGCGCTGTAAGCCAGCCAGAGCTAGTCATGCCATTTCTTGGAAAAGATCTGAAGCAACTGGTAATTGAAATGATAATCATTTGATCATAGTTAGAGCTATTTGAAAATAACACTCATCTCCAAACTGGCCTAGTCTAAGGAACCATATTTGGTAACATTTTGCCAAATTCCATCTTTGCTAATGTTGAGACTTATATACCATGAGACTTAATTATTTTCTGGAATATTCTAAACTTGATTTCTCGTGTGCCCTGTCCAGAAGCTGTTCCCATATGCTTTGAAACAATACCCAGCCTGAATTTTCATTCTGACATTTAATAATCACCATGTAATAGCTATAAAATGCGTGACAACGACAGATCTTTTATTTCAAGAGGATGGTGTAGTGAATCTGAGTGAAATCATCAGTTGAAATGGTACTTTGTAATATGCTCCATTGTTTATAAAGTACTGAATTTTTTTTTTTTTTCTTGAGCAGAGGATAAAAACAGTTTCCACTTTGGGTCCCATTCAGTGGAAGTTCATATTCAATCCTGATAAGAGAAAGGACTCCATTACGAAAGTTTTACTTTTCATTTTTGAGAGAGCATTTATTTTGCTGCTGCCTAACAAACTTGGTTCTCAGAAGCAGCTTGGAACTGGATGAGGAAAAGTGAAATTTTAGATCCTACCTTAAAACATTTTTAAAAACTAAATCCAGGATTTCTCATTGTGTGAAGCTTATCTTAATAAACCCTTTTTTGTTTGCTTTGGAGTAGCGTGTGCAGTGCTGTGTGTGGGTGTGTGTGTGTGTGTGTGTGTGTAGGTGGGGGAGGAGGAGGAAAGAGTCATGTTTAACAGCAAAATTAGCCAAAATCACTTGTGAATTCCTTTTGTTTAATAGCTTAGAGACATCTTCCTGTTGTTGTTTGTCAAAAATATTTTTAAGATTTTGTAAGCTTAGGGGTTTTCACAGCTAAGCTTTCTTCAGAAATGTGAAGTAAAAGAAATGAAAGAAGTCGGTTCAAGTTGAAATGTCAAATGCTTCAAATAATTTAACTTAAAACCCAGTGAGATGATCTTCTTAAGCCTTTTCCAAAGAATCTTCGGGTAAGAGAGGCCCTCTCACTCCATGGATGGATATCTATTAAATATCTTAATGGATATTTAAAGTTGGTTGTTTCCTGGAAGCAATTAGAGATGCTTAAAATTCAAATTTATGATCCATACGAGAAACTTAAGTTTCAACTACTTTTCTTAGATTCAAAGGCTTTCTCCTCGTTCACCCTCTCTCCTCTTACCCCATATGTATTAAAAGAAAAAAATCAGTTCATTTCTCAACTTACAAAGTTTTTAAGAAACATGAGAATGTGTAAGTTTCTTTCAGTGGGAAGCACATAACATTTATGAAGTATTTCTTTTGGGATTACATCACAGTTTTATTTAATTTTTAGGACAAAAGTTAAATTCAATATTTGTGTATAAGCCAAGGGAAAATGTACCATAAACATAGGAATTTGGGGGTGAGTCAGAGTTCCAAGAATCCCAGATTTACTTAGACCATTTATATAGAGACAGGCTAACCATTAGTCACCTAGTTCTCACTTTTTACTTTTGCAATTAACTGCACCTAAAAATTAGCTTTCGCCCAAGCGATTGGTCAGATGGGCAGAGTGGGCTTTGGCAACTAGCATAAAAAATGGCTCTCAGAATTTCTGACTGCCCAATTTTTGGACACTCTTTTATCGTATAACAAATAGATCTACATTATTTTTCAACTAGACAGCTAGCAGTGAAAAGCCCTTGAAGTCAGTTATTGAAGATTCTCTGTCACCAAAAAGCGCATTGTCTGCTTGCCTGAAGTTAAGCCACTCAAAGCGTATTTCAGAGGGGGCTTTTGTTGAAAACTTACCATTGGCCTCCCAGCCACTAATAACGTTTTGTTCTTCCCTGACCACCTCTTGTAGGATGAAGTCATCGCTGTTTCTGAAAAGGTAATCGTGAAACTTGAAGACCTGGTCAAGTGGGTACACTCTGATTGCTCCAAGTGGAGATGCGGCCTCCGTGCTGGCGCCGTGAAGACCACGGCCTTGGGGAGGAATGGACAGAAGGAAGCTTTGCTGAAGTACAGGCAGTCAACCCTCAACAGTGGACTCAACTTCAAAGACGTTCTCAAGGAAAAGGCTGACCTTGGTAAATATAATTTGTACTTCTAGATCGCATGTGTGGGTGTATACAGTAACCTACTTTTTTTTTTTTTTTTTTTGTCAGAGACTTTTCTGGAAACCCTGTCATATAGATAATTTTATATATACATAAAATTTCTTTGACCTCAAAGGATCCTAGGAATATGTATGGACAGATTGCCTGGGTGTGTGAGGGGGTGGATGCTAGCTGCGGATCGCAGGGCCTTCTCCACCTGGCCTTAGGCAGCTTCCTGTTGGTGTAAAGGCACACGACTTCATTAGGGTGCCTGAGATTGAATTAATGAAGAGTTTAAATATTTGTTCAAAGAAGTTAGTATGGCATCTATTAACACCATGTCGGAATTTCATGTGTTTGTTTACGTTGGGTGGAAAACAGAGTGAGGAAGAGAGAGGAGTTACTTAATGGGGAGTAGGAGAGCGATGTCAAATTGTTTAACCTCTCGGCCTCAGGTTCCTCACATGAAAAAGATGGGCACTTTACCGTGTCACTGAGATTGAAGATATAAAGGGTTTAGCACAGGGATGATTGGTGCCTAGGAGGGGCTCCCGAATTAATTCTGTTGCTTTAACTTAACACTTTCATCTCCAGAGACTTTTTGTGACATTTTCTTTTTTTTTTTTTTTTCCTCTCCCCCTTCTGTTCCTATCTCCCTGTGGCGTACACTGACTTATTCTCCTAGCATTGCTCAAGACCAAAGTTGTTGACCTCTGAGTTAGACTAGCTATTTCCTCTTTAGGCAAAGAGGAACTTCACTTTTAACATATTAAGGCATCTTTTTCTTTCATTCTCGCACAATGCTGATGTTCATAGCCCTATTTTATGCCTTAATGTGACAACTTCCTTTTTTTTTTTTTTAGACTAGGATTTAACTATTACAACAAACCTAGACTATTTACTTAATTGGCATAAAGAAACTGCATAACAGCAGTAACTGTCTTCCGTGTGATTCTGATTTGTGATGAGCTGTACTGTGTGTTGGGAATCATATTAATATTTTCTTGCAATTTGAGTCAACGACTAACAGTTTCCTGTCATCTTTTGGTAGATGTCAGGCGGTAATATTCTGGACATGGCAGCCTGACGGTCATGTGTACACTTAGGGAAAATTATTAATCGGGTGGTTTTATTTTAAAGCCCCCAAATTGTTTTTTTACTTAATTTCCTATATATGCTGTTACACTCCCTAATTTCATGAACACACAGTGACTAGTCTTCGGATGTATGATAACGGTGAATAATACATCTGTTGTATTACTTTCCTAATGTATACCCTAAGTTGTATTGCTATTGTCTTGTGTTTTCCCTAACATTAAAACGTTTCTTTTGTTTGTTTGATTTTTTTTTTTTTTAGTTATGGAATATACTGTTACTAATAAAAAACTAAACAGGAAACCCCTGGGGGAACAAAAGGATGTGTAGATGGTTAAGCTTGATGTCACACATATAAACAAGAGTATTTATAGCAGAGTTGTTTTCTGTTTAAAATTGATAGTTTATTAATGAATCTGAAGGGAAACTCAATCTCTTAATTCTGTCAAAAGATTTAGGGGTTTGATCTTACTGAATTCTAAAAAAAATGCCCATGATCTACTTTTTAATAATTGATATCAAAAGAAATTGATTTATAGTGAATATTCAAAGTTCTTGGTGGTTTTTAAATCTAGTTGTTTTTTAGACTCACTAGGGGAATTTAAAAAATAATACTGATTGCTACGTCCAGCTTCCCCAGATTCTTCATTCAGCGGAATTGAGGCAAGGCCAAGGAATGTGGACTTATAAAAGACTTTCTAGGTGATTCTAATTTTGGGGGGGGGGGCTGGAGGGGTCTCATAAGGGAAACAGCACTACAATTAGTGCTGAGGAAGGGAAAATAATTAACAGATTTGATGGGGAGGCTCTCCTCTGGTGAACAAGAAATACCATGTGCTTTTTCTTTCTTTCTTTTTTTAATGTAAAATACCCCTTTAAGGATAGTATTTGGGGCCTTGAAATTCTACTCAGTTGGTATGAACTGTGGGGAATTTGAGACAAATAGCTTTTGTAATTGGAATGCACACTGTGTTGTAATAATGTGGAAAGAGAAACAAAAACTTTCCTTAATGTAATGAGTTTCCATTATCTGCCTGATCTAAGGTTTACAAGTCTACATTGTTAGGATTTATATTGGGGAGATAGGGGGTGTCATTTGCTGTACACATTCCTGTCCCAGCAACTTTCTCTTCAACCTCTTCCTTTCTCTGTCTGCAACATCAAAATATTTGTTGTCTGTACTTTTCTTTCTACACAGTGGTTTTCTTATCTCTTTTTCTCTTGGCCACACTGAAACCACTTCCAATACCACATTGTTAATGGAAGTTCACACACTTATTAGGTTTTTCCTTCTGTAGAACACTTCCAACTCCTCATTGTTCTTACCAAAGAAAGAAGATGAACTCTGAGATTATTTAAGACCCCCCTCTTTTTTTTCTGGTGGAAGTAAGCAAAGAATGGAAAGATCTCACCTTTCTTGTGGCTAAAATAAAACTCCAGTACGTTATGTTTTTAACCGAAGTATTTCATCACATTAAAACATCAATAACGACAAAATAATTAGGTTGACTCTTAAAGAAGGGATTTTGCCATTTAAAAGCTAATTAAAGAACTCTTCTTGCTCAATGTTTAGGTAGAATAAGTTCCCTTTAATCCCAGTTTGTGTCACTTCCTGTCTCTCTCTGAAGAGTAAAAAAACAAGAATGTTCTCACAAATGTGTGTCTGCCAACAAATTAATACTCCACAAAGAGAAACTCTGCCCCAAATGGCAGCTTCCAATAACTGCTCTGATTCGAAACACAGCTCCTGTTTTTTTTTAATCTCCTTCCCCTTCAAGGACAATATTTATGGATATCATGTTTGCTTTTTACAAATCTCTGCAGTTTTCGTTTAAGATTCGAAATGACTGGTGACTAAAATGACACATCTAGATAGTGGGAAAACCAATAATCTTCAAAAACACTCCTGAGATGTGTTAGAGGGACTCTGTCCCCTTACCTCCTCTTTGTCCTTTTCAGAGAAAGAAAGTTCAATATGAAACCAATTCAAATTGTGACTTTACTCGGTGAGATGTTTTACCTTCTCTCAGACAGTTTCATACTGAAGTTTATAGAAAAAGAAAAAGAGAGAGAGAGGGAGAGAGAGAGAGAAAGGAGCTATGTTAAAATAGGAGGGTTAAGGAATGTATTATTCATAAGCATAACGAACACAGGAACCTGTTTTTCCAGAAGAATCGGGTTGATTAAATCATTCACTACACAAGCTTCTAGTTATTTATTTTTGTCTTTAGAATTACTTAGCTTTTGTAATAAAGTGGACTTGATACCCATATTTGGTATGGCAGTAGGAAGTCGTCAAATGAAGAATTATTTCATTTTTCAAATTTTTAGCAACTAAGGAATATAAACACTATCAGTTAAACATAGCAAACTTGCATTTTTTATTCCTTGGGCTATAGTTTGGAAAAAAAAATCAAATTATTTTATATAACACTGCTTCTTACAGAGTTCCTTTAAGTGAAGTATGAAAGCTGCAGTGTAAGCTTTATTGGCCTATAAATATGTCATTATAGTTGGACTACATTTATATGCTTTGGATTGTTGTTTAAGCCAAGAAAATATGTCTCTACAGGTTGACTTTTTATTGAAACCCTTTGAGGCATACAATAGAATGTATTTTAGGCCAAGGTTATTAAAACAGCATTTTCATTTTTTTGCAGCAGACTCATTGTCAATTATGCCGCCACAAACTGTCTGTGGATGGGCAGTTATGAATGGTTTCATCTCCAAATGTGTCTCTAGAAAAAGAAAGAAAAGATAGAAGTGTCTGAGCTGAAATTGAGAAAAGAGGCCAGAGGATGTGGGTGTGGGCACAGATGAATTTAATGATGGGGGTTCCCTTGGTTCAATTTCTGTTTCTAAAGGCCCATCAAATTGAGAAAGTGTGGCTTCCCCCTGTCCCTTCTGCTGCTCGGATTTTATTGTACTTTGGGGAATAAGGGGCCCGATGGTGTTGAAAGCACAGTGGGTGGGAGGTCAGGAGAATCTTGGCTCCACCTGTCCTGGCGATCTGTCACTTCCTGGAACAGTCACTGTCTCTTTACGTCTTTAGGTTTCTTGGGTGTAAAAGAGGTGTAATAGCGTGTACCCTGCTTTATCTCACTTGGTGTTTGAGAATATCAAGCAAGGAATAATTAGTTAGTGTCAATGGAAGCATTTATGATACTGAAGTCCTAGTATGATGAGCGTGTTATTATCAGAGGGAGATTTTGTAGGATAGGGAGCTATGCAATATTTTAGTTTATTTGTCCCTTTTGAACTTCCCTAATCACATGGTGTAGTGTTGAGGACAGGGTTTACTCTCATTATTATCTGCCTCAGTAGAAGACTATTATTAAAATCCTTCTGAACTTTTCATACATACATATGTGTGTGTGTGTGTGTGTGTGTGTATATATAGACACACACGTACATACATACTATAAAATGATATTTTCTATGTATATTACATATTAAATATAAAATATATCATACATATGTTTTATATGTTTCTTTACATATAGATATGTATATTTTTATGTGTATAACTTTTTTCCTCTTGAAAATTTTGTCAAAACATGCTGGGCCATGAGTGGCCAGTCACGTCAGTGACTTCTCAAGTACTTTTGGTTAGAAATTGACTATATAGTCTTTGGTTGGAAATTCTGGAGGCCTTGTATTTCAACTGGTTATTTCAGATCACTTTTGCATTTGATATGTCAAACTGTTTCCTGGGGTGTGGATGTGGGTAGGATTCTCACTCTGCATTGAAGAAAACATTTAAATGTTTCCAGTAAGAAGCATGCTAAGGTGCTGACAGTTTATCATAATGAAGATTTTTCACCTGATACATCTCATGAACTCACTAAGCTTGAAGACATGCTTATTAAGACAATCCTTTCCTCCCTCCATCCCTCCCTCCCTCCCTTCCTTCCTTCCTACCTTTCTCTTCCTTCCTTCCTAGGTGTAAACTTTGTATGTATATCAAACAGTCTTCTGAGCTTATTTGGTGTTTATATTTAAACTTCCATTGCCCCATTAGCTATACTACTGCCCTCAAGGTAGAAAGTTCTGAAGTTTCTTAGATGATATGTTGTTGAATTATTCTATTCATGAACACCATGAGGAATCCCTACAAAAGGGTCTCTTCGCTGAAATGGATCTGGCCTTTATAGAATCCTTGAGTTCAAAATAGAAATCAATTACCTATGGAGCTTATCAAAAATTTATAAATATATTTTCCAAAGAATTTTCTTACAAGGCCCTCTGACAGTATTTTTGTGTGAACCACATATTCTTTAAAGAAGCTCATTGTGACTCAGTTAACACTGGAGAAGTATGCTGTCGGAGGGCCAACATGGCTCTTCTTCATGAGCTCGCTTCATGCCATCATAAACTGACAGTCCAAAGGACTTTGTATGTTCACATTTCCAGGAGTCTGTATCCAAGACATTCACAGCTTTAGGACAACTTTTATAAGGATCTGGGAACAGATCAGAAGCTTCTTTATTTTCATTTTAAAGTTAAAATTCAGCTTGCCCATGTAATCAAACAGTTGAACATTGTCCTGAACTAATGGTAGAATGCATGTGTAAGAAGTGTCTTGAAAAAATGACAATCCTGTATTTTGTCTGCACTCAGCCATCTCGGCTGTTCCTGCTGGAAAGTCAGTCTGCAAAATCCACGCATGTGTGAGCCAGTCAGCAGCTGCTCATGGATATTGCTGTCTGGATACTCGTCTTGCCATCACTCATGATGGCTCATTCCAAGTTAAGACCCTCTCATTTGGAATTTCTGTTGACTTGTGGATCTTTTAGTGTTTTCTAGAGTCATGAATGCTTTTTAGAATTCCGTATGCTGTTTTCTCTTGAGAGTGGACTGAAGATGGATAGTCAACGGAAGAGAATTTTGTAGAATTGAAGAGTTTATTCTTTTAAAATTGGAGATTTCAGGGCAGAAGTAAGGGGGAGAACGTGAAATTGGAATTTTAGTGTTATTTTTAGTATTCAGGTTACCAGTATTCACCTCTTGACTACAATGCATGAGCAAGGTAAGAAACTCATGCTTTTTTCAAGGTCTTCAGAGAGTTTTCAGGCAGGACGTTGGTAGAGCTGATGCTTGAAATAGTCCTTAAACCTCTCTTTATTTGCCTAAACAATCCCAGTTTTTTCGATTCTTCCCCAGGATGTGGTTTTAAAAATCCCTCACCATCCTAGTTACTCATCTTAGGATCCATTTTGGGTGTTCTTTTTACACCTGCTTACCCATTTATATTTTATGAGCTCATCTGTGCTGAGAAACCTAGACCCAAATGAGGAGTGGCTTCCAGTGGAAGAGGGACAACGATACCCATCCATCCGGCTTGGCAGCCTCCAGGTAGATCATGACACTGACTAAAGTATTAGTCCCTTCTTCTCTCCAGCTATATGACCTGGACTTCTAATTCTCAGAGCGAAAAGGGGGAAATATGTTATTTAGCCACTACTCCCTAATTTCGGTTACCTGGGTATTTGGTTTTGTTTTGTTTTTAAACAGTAGCATTAAATGTAGACTATTACCTAATGAAAATCTTTGTCCGCGGATATGACAGGAATCTCTGGGCCTCAATACCAGTGCCGTACTTTTCCAGCCTCTGTGATTCCTGTAGTTGTGTATTATAGCATTTAAGGGAGTACTGGCCTCAGCTGGTTTTTGCCTCATTAAAGGTCCACAGTTGAATACCAGTGTGGTGTCCAGCTTGTTTAACCTGCTCCGATCAAATAAGATAAAGACCAACAAGTATTCCCTAAGTTATCATGTGTGTTTGTTGAATGCATCGTCCTCCTCCTGGACTCTAGCTGTTCTGGCTTTTTTGTTTGTTTTCATTTTCTGTTTTTCTGGCATTTTGTCTTTAGTCAGGTACTCTGTGGTCATTTCTATGGCTAAAAAAAAGGCCACGATGGAGAAAGCAATCAACCCGTAATTTTGTTTCAGCTTCATTAAAGAGAAATGTTAATTTCACAATGAACTACCTGTGGTGTCACCAGCTGATGGGAAAGTAACCAAAGATGGAAGAAATTCAGCTGCGCTCTGAGTCCTTTGCTATATGTGTGTATGTTACCTTTTGTTGCTGGTGACATACCTGGGCTCCACTGGAAAACGTCTTTGGGTAGCCTTAGCTTCTCGCACGCTCATGACTTTCTGGTATCATAGATAGATGGACGAACTTGGAGCAATAATTCTATTTACCTGTGGTGGAAGGAATGCAGCACTGACTCCGTGCCTCAGATGTGCTTGAAAAATGTGGTTTGATTCATCAGCTCCCCTCCCGGCTGGAGATGCATAATGCTTTTCTCCTATGATTGCAACTCTGAAATGTTTCTGTTTGCTCTCCACCTCTCCTCTCTTGAGCCACTGCATGTTACTGTAGGCCATTATTATAGCTGTTATCACGATGGCATCACCTTGGAACACAAAGCACATACATCCTACATGTGAATTGATGTGACTTTTCCAGAGGGTTTTGTGAGCAGATATTTGATTTGGGCATTTAGGCTTAATTCTCTTTAGTGTTGACGCTGATTCTCCCAAACAGCTCGTTTATCTTTTAGAGTACTTCAGATGTGAGGTTTTATTGCAAAACATTAATTTTCCTAAATGTCAAAGATTCACTCCCCTTCTCTCTTCCAGCATTATGGGTTTAAGTCTATAGTTTGCACAGGTCACTGCAGAGAAAAGCTGAGGTTTGGACTTTTACCCCATTTTAATAAATATATTTATTTAGGACAGACGAGAACAATGGCGGGTTTTCAAAGCTTTTCTGAAGTGCTTCATGCACAGTAGGGGCTGAGCAAATAGTCCTGCCATTTCGGGGTTTCCTGATTGCCCCGCCCCATGTGTGTTGGCCATTAGTGGTGATCGTGCTGGGGTAAAGTGGGGTCTCTTCGTTCTCCCCTGAAATCCCAGAACCGAGCCTTACCTCCGCCTTTCTCCCTTAGGACCTCTCCACCTGCTTTCTAAATTTTTAATAATTTCTAACATTTTTATACTTTGGACTCTTTTAAAATACTGGCTTTCAGCCTGTAGCCCCGTCCCTTCCTCATGCCTCCCGTAACCCCATGCCTATCGGATAAAGTACAAATGTTGTAGGCCAGCATCCAGCGATGACCCCAAGCTCCAGGGCTTTTCCTTTTTTATGAAATAACTTTCACTGGTGTTGTTTTTATTACCAAGGCGCTCCACGATCATGTTACAGAATGTGGGCCTTGCCGACAAAAAGCAAGAAAACGTATGTGGCTTCTTTTCCTCCCATCCAGAAGTAACTGCTGTTCGCGCTTTGATAGATGTACGCACTGATGTATATATAATGTGTGCAGAGACCTGAACGCCTATGCATGTACTTTCTCCCTAGCAAAATCTCATGTTTACCTCCCCGGTGTACCTCTGGACACATGTTTTGTGACAGTGTCCTCAAATGCTCTCTACGCTGTTTTCTTTCTGCCTGCATCATGTTTCATGACAGAGGTGTTTCTATTGTTGGATGTTTCGGTGGCTTCTGTGTCCCAAAAACTCGCTGAAATTCTTGGTGTTCTGCACAGAACTGTGACTATTTCCTTATTATCTGTCAAGGTGGAGCCGCAGGCTCGAAGTACACCCAGAATGTTAAGACCGCCTATCTCTCTGCCTTATCTCCTATCCTTTATGTAAACCTGCTTCAGTCTAACTAGTCTGACTGCTTGGTCTCCTTTCTCTTGAACAACGCCGACCTCCCCTCCCGCCCTCGATTCTGCAGTGCCTTTTGCGTGGCTCCTACCGTCATTCATTCTGGAGTTGCCCCTTCCAGGACTCTCTCTACCTGGCAGGTTAAGCCCTGGAGCCCTTGGCAGCCCGTAGGATTTTCCCTGCTTACAGAGCTCTTATCGTCCTTAGTGTCTCTACACCCACCGAGCGCCTCACTCTGTGAGGAGCAATAGAATGCAGTATCTTTTTCTTATGTGTTTGTCTTATCTTCCCCTTAACGGTCTTCAGTTTATCAGGCAGGCAGCTCTGACTTCAAAGCCATACCTGCTACGTGGAGTAAACGCGCCACTTTTATGATCAGCCTCGGAAATCTCTGGAGTTCTCTGCTCTGACTTGAACTGGGACCCCTCATGCCTTCAGTGGTTGTCTTGACTTCTTTCCCAGCTCTTCCTAGGATGACACCCTCTAGCGGAGGGGCTGTCTCATCGGTCCCTGGTAGGAGAACGTTCTTGGGAAGATGGGGGTGGGGGTGGAGTATGTCCTTTTTAACTATTTTGGCTTAATCTGTAGCCAGTCATCTATAGACTTTTTCTGGAAAACTCAATAGGAGAGATTTTGAACATGCTCGAAGCCAGCCCGTTAGCCTGAGGATTTTTGGTGTTGTCGGAGGGGTTGGTTGTGTGTAGACACTTTACATATTAATACTGGCACTTATTAATTCACGCCTTCCTCAAGGGGATCTTTTACATGTTTCAGGATTATAGCAGTCACAGAAGTGTGCAGGGAAATAAACAAATCCAGACTGGACTTGCTCTGCCTTATCTTTTTTATTATCGGCTTGTTCGTAATCTGTCTTTTTTTTTAGGCGACAGGTTATTAAAGAGATGGTTTTAGCATGACATCTAGTATTTCGTATTCTAGGCGATTGCACTGTTTTAATCCTCGCCTCCCTTAAAATGGTTACTTACTAATCATGATGGAGGGATTTCTCCACCTTCTAACTACCCATTCTGCTTCTTCGGTTCACAAAGAAAGTATTCTATTAGGCCCTACAAAAACAATGCTTCATGCCTGGCCTATTCACTCAATAAGAAATAAAACATTGTTTTCACGGCAGTGCTGATAATAAGGCAGATTTCAAAGCATGATGAAACGTATACTTTTCTAGCAGAGAAAAACCTGTAGTTACCTGGCTAATTACCCATCACGTGATGCTTGTGTGTAAATATAGGCTTCTGTACAGGTTTCTTTTTTCTTTTCTCTCTCTCTCTTTTTTTTTTCCTTAATTGAGAACACTTATTTAGATGACATTGTCTTTTCTTAATGTTTTCAACCAAAGATTTAGAATGACCAAACAGAAGCTACCATTTTAGGGTGCTTTCTTTTTGACCATTGTACTAAACCTTTGTAGCGTGGACTTTAAAATAAGACAGGCCTGGACTCAAATTTTTGCTCCATCAGCTGTATGACCTTAAAAATCGTAATTCTGCTTTGACTGCTTATCTGTGAAGCAGAGTTAACAATACCACAATACCTGTCTCAAGGGACTGGGGAAGATTAGATTCGAGCAGGTATGAGGAATCACCAAGCACACGGTGGGAGAATTTAGGCAAGAATCGTTTGTTTGTTTGTTTTTCCTTTCTTCCTTCCTTTAGAAAAGTAAATCCCACAAAGTACTATTTTCTCCCCCAGAAAGCAAAGTAGACAATTGCGACATAAAAGAATTCCAAGATATAGATAGAGTAGTACCTACTTCAGTGAGGTTCATTCATAAACATTTGAGTTATCCATTATAAGGCATAGAAGTTGATTCAAGGTTAAATAACTCATGACCTCAGTTTTCTAGGGGTCCAGAAAACCTCGAGGGTTATTTTGAAGTGCTTTCAGTGTGATGTTTTAAAATGTAATTCTTTTTGTCAGAGTGTACCTGTGTATTGTCCTGTAAACCATCTGCTTTGACTTCCTTAGATCATAATTAACAGCTGATCCTTAGTCGGTTAGAAAATTTGATGCCAGAAATTCAAATATATGTTGAGCTACCACACGTGAAACATGGCAATTACTGGCATCATCTGATGCTTCTCTGGCTGTGACCTCGCTGTTCTTGTGGTATATTAAGTGTGTATAGGGAGGTGTCTGGTGTTTGTGTGTTTGTGGAATGATCCAACCTGGAAATCTGTTTGTCCTGGAGGTGCCTAATTATTCTGCAAGAAACCAAAGCGTAGTATGAGGGCATGGATTTCTGTGTTTTCTCTAGGAGGTCATGGGCAAGAATTTTCAATGTACATCAGGACAGCGTGCATTACGCTACAGGAACAAATATCTCCAGAATCTCAGTGGCTCAGCGCAACAAAGGCTCATTTTTTTTTTTTTTTGATCTTTGCACAGTTAGTTGTGGTATACAGGACCCCTTCAAAACAAATTTTCCCTCTGTGCTGGGTCCACATCGGTGCTTGCTGCTTATAGGAAGGAGAACAGACATGGAGAGCTGAGTACTAGAGTTTAAATGTTTACACTTGATAGTAACATGAAGGAACACACATCACTTCTGCTCACACTTCACTACTCATTCAGATTAATTCCATGGTCATGACTTACTTCAAGGAGTTTAGGGTTTATAATCCTACAGCATTCTCCGAAGGAAAAGGAAATTGGATGTTGAGTACACATTTGTAATAGCTCACCCATGCCCGTGGGATATTGATCAATTTCATAGAATAATAAAATCTCAGAGCTGATAATTTAGTTACAAGATTTTAGTTATGACATCTTTCCTGTACTTACTGCTTCTTAAATGTCTTCTGCTGAAATCTTGATTAGTTGACCTTTTACTATTTTCTTTCTTTCTTTTTTTTTTTTTTTTAAGATTTTATTTATTTGCAGAGAGGCAGCGAGAGAAGAACACAAGTAGGGGGAGTGGGAGAGGGAGAAGCAAGGCTTCCCGCCAATCAAGGAGCCCAATTCGGGGCTCAAACCTAGGACCCTGGGACCATGGCCTAAGCCGAAGGCAGACGCTTAATGACTGAGCCCCCCAGACAACCTGACCTTTTACTATTTTCAATGATTGGGAACTCATTACCTTATGAGGCAGTTCTGGCCCATCTTTGATCCATCTCTGTGTTAGAAATGATTACTGTGTATGACTCAGTTTGAAATGTGTACAGTTTATAGTACAAACTACCGTATTCATGGTGTACTGTTGTTACTAATTCTATTCTTAGAACAACAGAGAGCAAATCAAATTTTCCTTTTCCTTGACAGTGTTTCAAATATTTGAAAAGAGCTGTCCCCACCCCCACTTTTTCATTCCCCAGCTCAAACACCAACGGCCTCAGTCCCACATTCCGTATGTAGCATGGCTTCTCATTCCTCCCCCTTGCTGGTAGTCCTCATCTAGAGGAATCTCAGCTGTCCCTGCCACTCTCAGAGTGTAACTATATTTGTCTCTACTTAAAGAAAAGATGGGACTACCACCCCTTAATTTTTTTATAATGTAAAAATTTAAACCATTCAAGTAAAAGTCCTTCTTCGCCTCTTTCCAGTTCCACTCCTTCTCTTAGAATTTACACATTACTAACAATCAGTGGTTATTCCTCCAGTTATCTATGTGTGTGTGTGTGTAAATTGTTTTGCTTAAAAAATAAGATCTTACTGTGTACCCTATCTTGCAACTTGCTTTTATCGGCTACTTAAGTAGCTAGAACTGTGTTGTAGAATATGGTAACCACTGACCACCAACAGCTATGGCGCACTTGAACCATAGCTACTGCGAAATAGAAACTGAGTTTTAAATTTTAATTAATTCCAGTTTAAAATTAAAAACTGAAGCAATTAAGATTTTTTGTGAAACACAGCTTTATTGCTTTGGTAGGGCTGCATATCATCTTGCTGAGTGTTTAGCATGCAAATTACATGTACTGTAAGTGTAAAATACACACCAGATTTCCAAAACTCACCATAAAAAAGAATATATATCTCATTAATAATTTTTATATTGGTTACACGTTGAAATAATGTTTTTGATATGGTGGGTGAAATAAAATGTTACTGCAATTGATTTTACCTTTTCCTTTACATTTTTTTATGACTACTAGAAAATTTTAAATTATGTGGCTCACATTCTGTTTATATTGGACAGTGCTGATCTAGAGAGATTTGAATAGCTGTGATGGTTAGCCAAACTTTTTATTTTGAAGTACGATCGCTGTTGTATGCACTGAGTGCTTCAGAAGTCTAGGGCATTGTATTTGCTGTGGAAGGAAGATAAAGGTGGAAGAAACCCAGGCTCAGGAACTCATAGTGTGGTCAGGCAGACAGACATAGCTAGGTTGTGACATGGGGGTTAGTCAGCGCACACATGAAGGTATAAGTGAGGTGCCCTGGAAGTTATAGAAGTTTCCATGGGTACGTGTCTTGCAATGTGAGCAAACTTGCAAATGCTTAGAGGCAAGGATTATGATTGTTGAATAAGTGAGGCGATTCCCATACCATGTGATTTCTCTGTTCTACCAGGATATTACTAGAAATAAAGAATCTCGTGGTCATCTCTGGCTTAGATCTTCTTTCTGAATGGCCTACTCATCTCACTAGGAACTTGGATTTTGTTCAAATTTGGCTTTCCAGTTAGAATTCCTGTGTTTGATGTTAAATGCTGACCTTTCATTGTCTCTGATAAAAACACTGGGTTCCTATCAAGCTTGTCTTGTTAACAGAAGAAATATGTGTATTATATATTCCTCATTGAAATTCCTAATATTTTGTCAAAGCTTTAGCACTTCTACTCAGAAAGTGTTCTGAGATGTTGAAGGGAAGATAATTAAGCTGAAGGCTCTTTCTTGATTTATTTGGATTTATAGAGTTCCATTCATTTCAAAACTAGGAAGACTTTTTATGCTTACCAATGCATTCTCTGGTGATAAAAGGATATCAGTTGAAACTCAAAATATTAAGGCTTTATCCTCTTATTGGGTGTCCTTGATTCATCAAAGCAATATTTTCATGTGATATTCCTTGCTTATATTACCCACAAGCGAAGAAAAAAGTTGGCAATTTTAGATTGCAAATGATAGAACTTTTCAGTGAAAATGTCAACTTTCTGCCTGGTTACATCATTCATAGCTGCAAATGGGGCTAGTGTGGTTAATCAAATCAATTCATATGAAACAATTTCTCCTGAAGGCAGTGGGAGTGGTAGATCTCACAGAATCAGAGAATTTACCCTGGGCAGAGCTTTCTGGCTGAATAAAACTTCTGTTGAATCTGTTCTGGAAGTGAAGATACGGATGGTATAAATCCAGACTACAGATAGCGGGTTCAAGGATTAGCAGACAGTGGACTGATATTCCTCCGCTTTCTCCCACCCCCCAAGATCCTGTAACTTAGGCTGTAAGTCAAGTGCCTGAATGTTCGGCAGAGGGATTATGAGTCACGGGTTCTTCATTCAGGACCAATGGGTACATGTTGGTGAGGATGCCTACCCGCCCCCACCACCAATGCCAAATCTTCATGCAGAATTCTGTATGTAAATGCACATTTTCTTGGGGGACGATTCAGAGCATTAATCTGACTCTGAAAGGAGCCTGTGATGATAAAAAGGGTATGATGTACTTTTTTAATACCTGATTATCATTTACCCCTCTCCCCAAAAAACACCCCTCATGCGCTTCTGCCAAATTTGATGTACTACGCTTTCCTGTTAGCCCATACACATGTGACCGGGAGGAAAGGTAGTCGAGTTCTATTGGCCTGATGGTGCTTAACCCTTGCCACAGAGGACTTTGAGAATCTAAAGAACACTGTGGGTTCCCTGACCGGAAAACACTTACATCCACCAAATTGGAAAGACATCGGAGGACATTCATGGACGCTGTCCTGAAATTGCTTTTTGAACTCTTGGGTCAACACTTATGGTTGAGTCCCTTTAAAGAGCACAAAATCGTTATACTAGGAAGAACAATGAGGGTGACGTGTGTCCAGCCACAACATTGGTGGGATTCCACTTTCTGATATGGGGATTTCTGGTTCTCAGACATGTGTGGCTCTCTCATCTCGTATATTTTTCTTCTATATTTTCAAATTATAAATTTTGACAGCTGGGTTAGGCCAGAGGCCATTCTTATTTTCTACTGTCTGGGTAATTCGAATCGGCTGTGTAGACATTATATCTTTATTAGTTACTTCCTCTATAGGGTGCTGTAAAAAGGCTTGAAATGGTGGGAAACCCTCTGTGAACTCCTTTTGATGAAATAGAGCGCCCTTTTGTAATGTAAATACATTTCCCATGTATTTCCTATGGCTTAATTTTTAGATACCAGATTTTCATAAAATTAGGCCTAAGGATTCCTTTGAAAGCCTTTTTGTCAAATCGACCCAGTGGCCACTTCTAACAGCAATTTGTTTATTATGTGAAACAATCTCATGCTCAATATTCTTAATATTTGTAAAATAATGACTTCTTGTCTTTTACTTAGGGAGCTCTGCCTGTTTGCTTATGGCTCTAAAGTTGGTCTCTTTCCTGGGAGTATGAGTTGAAGCCCAAAGTGAGAAACCTTTTCTTTTTTATTCTGATCAAGACCCTACCTGCCGTTTACTAGACTACAGTACTTCCAAGGGAGGGAGAGGGTCTCTCCCCCAGCGCAACTTTTAATCTAAGAGACTATGTGGCATGTAGTAGGTGCTCAAAACCTACACTGGATAAATGGATGGATGACTAGACTTTAATTCTTATATCTGGAGGCAGCATGATATAATGGTAGAAGTCTTGCAGACCTGAACTTGAACCCTGGATCCCCAAGTAAAAAAACTTATAATTATCCCTACCTCTCAAGGATATTGTAGGATTTTTTATTATTACTGAATTTACATCATTTACTTCATTACTTTTTATTACTTTCAGTATTATTACTGAATTTACATCATTTGCATATTACATTTATATTATTACTGAATTACATTGTCTTAAGACCCTGAAATACTGAATTACTGAAATTACTGAATTACTAAAATTCAGTATTTCAGGGTCTTAAGACAATGCCTGGCCAAAAAGTATTTGATAAATGGTAGCATTATTAAAGTCTCAGCCCTTAAATTAAGATGTCCTGGACTTTGGTTATTTATAAACCAACATCACAATTTTTGTCAGATCAATTAACTCCCTATTTTATGATTTACTTAATATTTTTCTTTAAATTAACTGCCTTTTTTTTTTTACCTAACTCAATTTAATAGAAAATTTTATTTCACTACTATAATTGGAAAACCTGTATCATTTGCTAGAAGTAACAGTGGAGATAAATACATAATTCTTAAAATTTAAAAAAAACCTGTTTATCCATGTACCACTTAAGATTGACTTGGGTACCACTAGTGTATACCACACTTAAGTCATTTCCTTTGAGGCTTTTCTCTTGGGCAACAGCCCAGCCTAGCTTATTGATAGCAAAGAGACCTGCTCAGGCTGTGGCAAGCCTCATGTCAACAGCAGGCTAGCAAGGCTTGGAACCAGTTACACTGAATTAATCTATAGGCTCAGAAGTGTAACTGCCACACAGATGTGAGGTCTGAAAATAACCCACCACACACCTGCCCTTGCTGTGTGTCTGTAAAAGTGTTAATTGAGCACCAATAGATGAGATGCTGTAGGAAGAGTTAGGACAAAGATGAGATGCCCAGGGGCGCATGGGTGGCTCAGTGGGTTAAGCCTCTGCCTTCAGCTCTGGTCGTGATCCCAGGGTCCTGGGATCGAGCCCCAGCATCTATTCAGCGGGGAGCCTGCTTCCCTCTCTCTGCCTGCCTGTCTGCCCACTTGTGATCTCTCTCTGTCAAATAAATAAACAAAATCTTAAAAAAAAAAAAGATGAGATGCCCAGACTTTTGAGATGCCCGGACTCTTGTGCATGGTTGAATACTCAGCCCAGGATTGGGCTTGCAGACTTAAGAATCTCAACTCTGGGCAGTTTGGAACAGGGGAACGAAGGCACACCTTTGGAACAAGCATAGGAAGAACAAAGGTGAGGACTCACATTGGTGTTGTGTTGCATAATTGATAAAGGCTGAGGAAGCGCCATTGGGGAACGGTTTCTCATCCTCACTACCCTCCTCGTCCTTCAGACATGGGCAGCACATTTCAGGAGCCTTGTTCATGACTGTGCGGGCACGTCGGAGGTCAAAACATCGCATGTGGTTTGAGACATGGGTCTGGATGTGCTTGCCAGACAGTTTGATTCCCACCATGTCTTCAAGACCATCCTCACTTTGACTGCACTCTACTCTGGTAGGCTGTGAAAGAAAAAGGTAATTCAGCCGAGCATTGCGCCGTTGGCTAGAAACACCACAGTTCTGAATACAAATATTACCAACAGTAAATGAATCATTAAGGGAAGAGTAGCATAAAATGTCTGACAAATGAACTCCTGAAGTTTGGGCTAGAATAAATTTTACCATCCGTGAGCAGTACCTTAATTCATCAACCAAAATATTAGTTGTCCATTTAAGTCGCCAAAAACATTGATAGTCTTAGAGTAAATGACTGGTAATTAGGACTTACAAGCTATAATATATAGCAGGGATTTGGTGATATCATAATAAACCACGAGAGAAGCTAGAGTGGTTTCTAATGTTAGTAGAACCTTGAGAAATATTTAGATTCATGTTCTCAGCGCTACAGTTAGTGTTTGTTTTTTTTTTATTGGGAGGCGGGGTTTTATCAAAAAATGTGCAACTCTTTTCTGTCAGAGGCAGTGGGAATATAGACTGTCAAGAGGAGGTTAGGTCCTTGTACACCACCTGAATCTTTTAATGAACAATATATACTTAAAGAAAAATAAAATTATTCCCCCCTGTTCCTCTCCCCCTCACTTCAGATCCCTTTCCTTTGAATGAGTTTTGTATAAATGAAAAAAGACAACAATGGAAAGTTCCCGGGCCTCTCAACTCCTCGTCCCCAGTTTGGCTGGTTTATCCCCTGCTTCAGCCTCTAGGAGTAAAGCATTCATCATTTCAGCTCTGGACTTTGTTTCCCTCTCTTTTTCCCTGCCGGTAGGTCTGGAGACATGACAGCCCTGCTGACCCACACCTGTGTCCTGGCTTCACTCACAATGCAGGGAGGCGGCCCGTCAGTGGGAGGGCCAGAGCTAGGCCACGTCCAGAGATGTAGTCTGGTGACATCAGTGTGGCGTCTCAGTGAAAGATCCAGCCCAACAGCAGGGGTACAGGCCAGTGTCACTGCCCCCACAGGACCAGCCCCACAGAGTGTCATTTATTTGAGCAAGGAGCAAGAGCGTTCTTTGTGAAGCCTGTTAGTCCCACAGGAAGTTCCATGGAAATGCAGGCCAAGTGGTGTTGAGGGGTGTGGAGAGTTGCTTGATCATGACAGCTATACTCTTCGTTTCTGTAGCCCATTTCAGGAGATTTCGGGCATCCTGGACTAGGCGTTGCTGTGTGCACTCCCTACAACTGTATCTAGCACCTGCAAGGCACTGGGGAAGAAATGTCCTGTGCGGCCAACACACCTACTCTAATGTCATTGGCGACAGTTGCTTAACAGAGCTCACACACAGGGACAGATGTGCCTGGTGTGAAACATAGTGCCGGGATCTGCCACAGAGTAATTTTATTTTTGCACATATCTGTGGTCCTCCGATCCCTTATAGATTTGCGCCTTTCTTGATTTTGAAGCCTGGATTCAAACCCAGAGTCCTGCTTACTGGAGAGTCAGAGTCAGGGGTGAAAATCAGCACGTGAAGAGCTATGAGGCACATGGTGGGCCCCCTGTCAGCAATGGGGGCCCTCCCCTCCAGGGTGGCTGAGATTAACCCGCAGTGCCTGGACGGAGGGGGTTCCCAAGGGAGGACCCAGGGATGCAGGGGAGGAGGCAGGGAGCATGGAAGAGAGGGGCAGGGGGCATTGGCTCTCTAATAAGCAGCAAGGAAGTCCTCTAGCCTTGTAAACTGGCGAGGCCATCATGGTGCCTACCAGCCAGTCTGGGCAGCCCTCCCTAGGGCACTGGTTCAGTGTGTTAACACGGGGGCAAGAACCTGCCTGGATTCTGTTTGTAGCTTACTGAAAGCCCACCCTACAATGCTTAACTGAATAGTGCTCTTCAAAATGCACCGACTAAAAATAGTTTCATCTGCAGTGTGAACATAGTTTCGTATTTATACTAGCATCTGGCCTAAGGAATTGAAGACTCCATTCTTTAAATAGCTCCACTCCAGCTCTTGAATACTCTGAGAAGAAAATCTATCCCAGTCAAACACCTTGTTTACATAGCCCCGTTTAAATGCAAACAAGCTCCCTTTTTAAAATGCAGAAGAATATTAATTTGGGAGTGATGGTGCTTTGGGGTAATCGTTTGAGGGAGGGGAAAGAGGGGCTGACTGAAGAATGAATTTAAAAATATGTCCATTTAGTAAAAAATGTCTGAGACATCTACTGTATTAAAATTTTCGTATTTTCCTAAATTAGGTTGGCCAACATGTAAATACTATGTGTGAATTTGGGGTGCCTGTTTCACTGTCATATGTGAAGCCCACTAGCATGAAGGTCTTGGGAAGAAAAATTTATGCCGTTGCTAATGCCCAACAATAATAGAAATATAAGCCTAGATATACTGTAACTTTTTCTACCAGCAAATGCTCTGGGGCCGGAAATCATTTGCCAGCAGGCAATGAATGTACTTTTGTTAGTCTTAGGGGGATATTAATGGTTAGTCCCCATGAAGAAAAATGTGAAAATAACACACTAAAAGTAAACATTACGAATGGATGGCTAATGATTAGCTGTTAGAGTCCAAAGGGGCAGGGTATTTTTTTTTTTTTTATAGTTTTATGACCCTTGCCCAGCCTTTATTGAAAGAACGTTGTATATTCAGAGTTACGTATTTCAGACTTCTACCTCTTTTGAACATCTCCTTAAAGATCATAGCACATACTCTCCGCCTTCATTTGTATGTTGTTGTAGGGGGCCGAGAGTTTTAAGTGAATACTGGTTTTAACATTATATGAAGGAAAAGGAACAGGCAGTTATTTTTAAAAATTCAGTTCGCAAAGCCACAGAGTGGGATATAATAATAAGTCTTCCCCTGTTCTGAAAATTAAGTAAGCGCAGTAGGATTGCTCTGTTAGGTAGACGGATTTGTACACGATTGCTACAGTGTCGTCAAGATAGAGCCCTGTCCCAAGTGAAGAGCTTTTGTATATGTAGGCCTGCTCAGAGAAATAAAAATGTTAACAGGTTGCATTTTTTTTTTCCTTATTGAAAACAAAAATGGCTGTTTTTGAGTCCCTGGGGGTTCTAGTTTTACAACTTAGATTAACTACTTTAGTAAATAAAAGAATGTCGGTAGAATATTGCCCACTAAAATGTTAACATGTGGGTATTTGGAGAGTAGGAACATAAAAGCAACTTTTCAGTCATTGCTGTTGAAATTAGATTTGAGGCCATGGGTTGTTCTTCACGGTCTAGGAAAGTAAATGCTCCGGCTGAATGAAAACTAGGTATATTCTTTTCTCTGAGAAACACTGAAATGTCATAATTTAGGTACACTTTCTTTTTTTTTTTTTTTAAGATTTTATTTATTTATTTGACACAGAGAGATCACAAGTAGACAGAGAGGCAGGCAGAGAGAGAGAGGGAAGCAGTCTCCCTGCTGAGCAGAGAGCCCGATGCGGGACTCGATCCCAGGACCCTGAGATCATGACCTGAGCCGAAGGCAGTGGCTTAACCCACTGAGCCACCCAGGCGTCCCTTTAGGTACACTTTCAATTCTCACCAGCGGAACTTTTCTAGATAAAAATGCAATCTAATTCTAAATTATCCTTTAAAAATTTTTTTTCCTTTTACAAACGTAATATGTTTTTTACTGCAAAAAGTAAAGATATGCAAAAAAGAAAAAATAAAAATCATTCATAGTCCCGGGACCCAGAGGGTACTACCACTGCTAAGAGTGAAACTCCAATTTACTTTATTTCTTAATCCCAAGATGCCGCTGGTTGTAAAGATGCACCCCTGATTTCACAACAGCTTTTGGGGAACAAGAAACCATTTCATTCCATCTTTTAGATATGTACTGATTTGAGAAAATTAGTAAGTTGTGAAGGGGACCAAGGAGTGCCCAGCTGTGGCCCAGCTGTGACCCTCCTTTTCCCAAGAAGCTGTATCACCCCCAGGTTCCCAGCTCACAGTGAATCCTGCCCTAGTCTGAAACCTTAAGAATTGTAAAGAACCTCAACAATTCCATCTAATCTCACAGTAATCCTTCCATTGATCGTCCAGCGATAGGACTTAGGACTTTACTTACCTTATACAATCATGGAGGTTTTTGTTTTTTTTTTTAATGTGCTCTGATCTTTAGAAAGTGTTTTGTTTTTATATTGGACAAAATAGTATGTCCCACCACATTTTTCCAATGGGACTGGTTTCCTTAAGAAACCCCACAAGAGAGGGTATACATTCTTTTCCCATCGAAAAGTCCTTTAGATATTTTAAGGGCAATTGTCATATTGCTTTCAAGAGCTCCTAAAGTTTACTGGTTCCTCTGACATTTTCTGATTTCTAGGTTAAACATCCCTGGTGCTTTCGACCTAGAATAATTCCTTATACTCCTGTTGATGTGGTTCGGTTAATCAGTGCTTGTTTAAAAATAGCGTCTGCAGACTATGGTGTCCAACCAATGTGGTGTAAAACAAGACCATTAGGTTATTTATTTTGGACCTATATTTCCATGAATTCTGACTGATGTTTTATTGTTTCTAACTAGCGCTCTTTTTTCTTTTGACTCCTATGGAAATGATGTTTAGCTAAGAAAAGTGGGTCTTTTTCATCTGAAATGTTAAGAAGGGCCATCACCGTCCTGTTCTTACATGATATATTTTTCCTTTCTTGAAACTAGGTGTAAGACTGCATTCTCCCTTATTACACTTAGCATTATTTGATGTTAGCAAATTTTTAGCCCTTTAAGAGCCGAATATATATTTGGATCATATCTTACGATCTCATATATTTGGATCACACCTTCCCACTGCAAGTTTGAGAATTGCATCTGCAAGTTTGAGAATTCTTCTGTATCGTTACTCAAGTCGTTGACTAAAACAAGCAACCAGCAAATAAACACAAGCCATTCTTATTGTTCGGATATGACCACATTCCTACTTGAATTTCTGTCTGAGGTATATATTCCTACTTTGACTCCAAGTATCTTACAGGAAAAAGCTTGTCTTACTAGTCAATATTTGGATCTTCTAGAGCTCCCAGTTCGGAGTCAACTTTTGATAGATCTCTTGGCCATTAGTGAGTTATACATCTGCCTCACCTTACCTTCAGCCAACACCACAGTTCTTTGTCCATGAACAAAGGGAAAATTAAATGATATGAAACGACACAATGGACCCTGGTAGAGATAGTTCACACGGTGTCATGTGTCCAAACACGAAAGAGTCCCTTTTTTTTCATCCATATGTTTTCTCATAGAATGACAAACAGAGCTGGTCAGTGGATCAAGGCTCTTCTTTCAGCTGGATGATTTATTGTATAAACAAACTGCCCAAACATTTAACTCTTGATCTTCCAGTGATGCTGACTTTATTTACCTTATACAACCATGGATTTTTTTTTTTTAATGTGCTCTGAATTTGAGAAAGTGCTTTGTTTTTATATTGGACAAAATAGTATGTCCCACCACATTTTATTTTTGCTAGAATGTAGACACAGCTTCCTCAGATACCTTTCTGGCTGGTGAATGTTAACATCTTTGTTAATATATGTGTCGTTTACAACAGAAGAATGGTGCTGGCATTTTAGTTTGACAAAGTGTTGGAAGGATAGCTCACTATAATAAAATGAGCAGCCCAGGCCCATGAAGCAGTTCCTGTAACCCTCTGGTTGGGATATGTTTGTTGTATTCATGCAGATAACCATCTGTTTGTACATTCTTATACTGACTTACTCATTCATTGGTTTAGTCATTAAACACTTAAGGGTCTTTTGTGCTCAGGCTCTGTTAGACTTTAGCTTTCCGGGAAGATTCTTGAAAATATTAATTTTTTAATTGTATTGCATAAAAGATATTTAATTTAGGTTAGCATTTGTGAGTATACAAATATACATAATCTAATAATGTTCAATAATATTAATCTCCATTATAAATTTAACACAGTAAGTCAGTACACACACACAAATATTTATATTATGTAAATGTATGTGTGTATATATATAAAGATATATATGTATTGGAACCTATAGTCTCACCATACCTTACTTAACACTATTATGAATGATGTGCTCTCTAGCATTTTCTTTTCTGTTACATTCTGTTTCATTTTTTAAAAATGGTGGTTGCAACTCACCTACTAGGTTTTGTAATCCTACTAATAGGCTGCAAGCCTCCATTTAAATGACCATGACCCAGAAGTAATCATTTTGCACAATGTCTTCTTTCTGGTTAAGAACTATTTCCAAACTGAACTGCTTATGGATCTGAATTTGGTCAGCTGTTACCTAGGTTCTCCCGTCCCTTTAACAATCCCTGCAGAACTTGTGCTTCTTTTCCAAAGTCTAGAAAGGAACTCTTCCAAGGTATCCTACTTCTAAGGCACCATTACCAGTATAGTTTTCTGTTCTTATTGATAATCTAATATGCAATATTGTCATAAGTAATTAAGCTGCCCATGTCTAAAGTAAAAAGAAAACCCTACATCATTGTCTGCTGTGACGAAGTGCCCTTGATTTTTCAAAACATGTGGGTCAGTTTGCTGTTCTTCCATATAAAGTATGTTTAGAGAATCCATCTTTTAGGCATTGTCTGAATTGGTGTGTGACTCCTTGGTGGAGAAAAAGCAATAATTTCCTGCTTCTTTGCCTTGGACCTAAGAGAAACTGCTTTCAACATCCCAAAGACAAAGAAAAGCTTCTATTTATAGGCTTCATGTGGTTTCTAAAGTTTTAACCAAAGTGAATAGAACAATAATAAATTGCTTTCACATTTCTGCCCATAGAATTGTTTATTTAGCATTTTCTGTAAAACAAGAGACCTTCCATCCTCATGAAAAGACTGTATTTTGATTGCCTGGGAGATTTGAAATGATTTCTAATCTTGCCACAACTGTCTTCTGCTGTATAAATGAAATGTTTCATTTTCAAAGAGACTGTCAGGGTATTCTGAAGACAGTTGCTTCCCTACTCTGCAACAGCACCCCCCCCCCCCAAATAAAGTGCTTTGCTTTGGATTTTTTAAGAGAACAATGGCATTATTTCATATATTGGAAGATACGATTTTAGCAGGTTCTAAAATGCTCATTTTCTACCAGTTTTTTGTTGTTGTTCCATGACATTGCTCCTAAGATTCTTTTTTTTTTTTTTTTTTTTGGATTCACTAATTACCAAGAGTTGCCAGTTTTGTGGGGTCATCAAACGGGACCATAGCCCTTTGGACACGGAGCAAGAATTGAACCTAAAATATCATATGTGTGCAGACCACTATCTCTTTTTTTTTAAGTATGGGGGTTGGTGGTCCGAACAATAAGTATCCACAACAAAACTCCCTTCCTTTGTTGAAATAGACAGGCCTTTTCTTGATAACTAGACAAACCATATCGAGGGACTGCCATTTTATCAGGGTGTTGAAGAGGACTGAGATGAGCTTATCAATCAGCCTTCCTGACCTTAGGGTTTAGCATTTTCAAATTATTTATATTCTCATATGCCCTTGCTGAACTCTAGACCTGCCCTGAGTGTGAAAGAGGCTCAGTGGGGTTTTTTTGTTTGTTTTGGGGGGTTTTTGGAGGCTCAGTTCTTTAATGGCATTTGACCCAACCAATTTTCTCTCCAGAATCATCATGTTCTGTTGTCTCACAATCAGAATAAATTGACATTTTCAATTTACTAAGTGCTTTAATTTTGTTTAGAAATAGCCCATAAGACTATTCTTTTGGATTTTTTTTTTTGCCCTAAAGTTCTTGATTTACATGCTACATTACCTAACTGATAAAGTTAATAAGGAGAGTTTTTCATAATTACACTTAAAGAACTGGAAAAAGTCAAGTTTAAAGCATACACTGTAATGCCATTACCGAAAAATGACTAACATCCAAGCAGAGAAAAATAGTTAGCCAGCCCACTAATTACCTTAATATATATAATCAGGTCTACAAGCTGTACTTAATCAATATCTTCTGCCTTGATTAGCCATATTGAAATACTTGAAACCCTGACTTATAATATGAAATTCAGTCATACTTATAAATGGTGATAGCTTTTATTTACTTAGAGTCAACAGTTGATGAAAAAGCTCTTACTTAAATAAATTGGCTTGGAGAACAAGGATACAAACAGAAACATAATTCATTCATTTTATAATTGTTCCTTTCTGCTGCGGACATTAGCCTTTGGCATCTGGTCTTTAACCATAATCTATGGCTAGATATAGCCAGGGCATTGGAGGCATAAGAAGGTGAATTCAAATTGGATAACGGTTGAGAATTCCAGTTAAAACAAGTTAACTGGAATCTAAAACACACTGTAATATGGACAAAGGAATTGTTATTATAGATTAAATGTATGTCGAAGATATAGAAGGATTATTGTGTCTGTTTCAGATGTAATTTCATGCCTGAGAATTTACATTGAAGGAAAAATGGTCTGGATCCCATTAGCGAAAGGCCCTGTTTTGCTGTCAGTTTAATTAAATGGAAACCGCTGGCAAGAGTTGCTCAGGAGGTTGATAGAAGCAATACTATTTTGTGTGTTGGAACAGGAAACTGTTAGGTCTTCCAGTTTGAAAAGGATACAAGAATGAAACCTGTGATTCATTTTTGTTTACAAACTCCCCTCCTAGTTTACAATGACCTAAGTGATAAATTAACTACAATAAGTTATACATAGTGTGCAGGACAATGGCTTGATCCCAAGATATGAAATGCTAATCTCTGATGAAGAAGGTAGAACTTATTTTAATGTGACTTTCCCCTAAACAATGCATTCTTCAACAAAAGTAATTGTTTCCTTTGGTTTATTTTTCTGTAAATAGATTGAGTTGAGAAGGGGGGGGACGGGTCTTCGGTTTGCTTTTAAATGTGTGTGTGTGTAACAAAAGAAAGAGAAGAAAAACAAAACAAAAGAAGAAAGGGGGGAAAGAGTAAAAGAGAGACCCTGGAACAGTGATTTATCTGTTAAGTGTGTTTGGCATCCTGCCTTTTGGCTGGAATTTTTGAGAGAAACATATTTGGTTTACTTTAATGGGCAAAAGCTCTGAACCTCATTTGTAGAAAAAAAGAGCATGTTTTCTTTTCCCTTTTTCAGTCCAGTTTATTATATCTTGACATTCTGTCTTGTAATTGAAGAGTAATTCTGAATTTAGAGCTGGAGAAGAAGAAAATTCAAGTGGGCCCTCCTCCCCCCTCCCCCCTTCTCCTCCTCCTCCTGTATCCACCCCCCCTCCTTTCCTCCCTCCTTTCTCCCCCTCTTCCTCCTTACATTTCAGAGAAAAGGACTGCTGATCCCAAAGTTTTATCTCTTTTCACAGCCACCCTTAGAACTGGCACCAAAAATGATTAATTTCACTGAGACTATGTGACTGTCTTTGTAGCCTGGGCTGTGCTGGGGCTTGTTGACATGTCTTGTCTATTCTAATAATATGAAATCAGTATGTGTTATTAGAAGGAAATTTTCAATCTCAGTTAAAAAAAGATAATCAGGGAACATATTCTGTATAATACTGTCATGGTGGATTCATGACATTATGCATTTAGCAAAACTCTCATACAATACACAGAACAAACCCTAATGTAAACTATGGATGTGATTAATAATAGTGTATCAATATATTGGTTCATCAGTTTTAACAAATGTACCACACTAATGCAAGATGTTTTAAAAATATATTTGACAGGAAAATACTAGCAGCAAAAAAGAAAAAAGGGTATATAAGTAGTACGCAAACCAAAATCCAGTTTTTCCCCCTTATTTTAGTATTGTGTTTTACCACTATTATTAACCAAATGTATTTATTGGATTATAATTCCCTTAGTAAATATGTTGAGGGGATATTATTAATGTTACAAAAACATAAGTCAGATATATTATTTCAAAAAGGTTAGTTCTATCCAACATTGGAAAATTAGTAGGGGGTCATTTTCTCTATCTGTGTCCATATTTATTTTCTTCATCTCTTTTAATTGTGCTTCTTTTCTTATAATAAAAGTATTGCGTGCTTGGGGTGCCTGGGTGGCTCAGTCAATTAAATGTCCGACTCTTGATCTCCGCTCTGGTCTTCATCTCAGGGTCATGAGTTCAAGCCCTATGTTAAGCTCCATGCAGGGCATGGGGCTTGCTAAAAAAAAAAAAAAAAAGAGAGAGAGAGAAAGAAAGTAATAGATGCTTATCATGTTAAGGTGATATAAAGAAATAGAAAAACAATTAATCACCCATAATACTACCTTCTGAAATAACTACTGGTGGTATTTACTGTTGCTCATTCTAGTCTTTTTTTCTCTGCCTATATGTGAGCTTTCATTTTTTAAAATTTATACTGTATCTTCAGTTTCATATTTCTTATTTAATGTGGTCTTTCATACACAAAAGATATTCATCAACAGTATCGTTTTTAGTAATGGATTCCACTGTATTCCATTATACAGAAGTACCATAATTTGTCTGTCTCTTCTCCTATTGTTGGACTTTGTTTTTTTTTTTTTCCTAGCTTTTGACTATTATAAACAGTGCCTTCGTGAACATCCTTGACGTTATATCATTCTTTGTATCCTTGATTATTTCCTCAGGATAAATTCCTAGAAGTGGAGCTTGTGAGGTCAAAGGTCGAAGCAGAATTCAGAGGCTTTTGCTAGGTGTTGGTTCAATTGTAAAGAACATCTTCAGTAGAATCAGGATATCATGTACACTGAAAATCCCTCAATGAAGCCAATGTAAAGTGAAAAATATGTTATCAAGTTTCAAGAGAAGTTGGGCAAATTTAGATATAGCCCATCTTGGGCAGATTTGTACTTGTGTGTAGAACATGTTTCTATAGCCAGAATTCTATCTCTAGTTTTTGCATTGTGATTGGGAAAGAGATCCCAACCCTAAGAGTGTCCCTAACCATTCCCTTCTCCAGCTGCCAGAATGTTCCACAATGTCCCTTTGAGGGCTTATATTTGCACTGAGCTTTCTAGTGAAAGAGACATACCTCCCTGCCTTTTAGAATGTTCTAGCTCCATGTCCTGTCTGTGTGTGTGTGTGTGTGTGTGTGTGTGTGTGTGTGGCATGTATGTGGTATGTATATGTGTGGGGTGTGTGTGATCTATGTGTGTGTATAGGGAGGAAGCCTTCATCTCCACTCTCCCTGTGCTCTCCTAATCATAGGTGACTATAAGGGATTCACATTTGAGAACTAGCCAGTGACAGGCTGGGACATCTTTGAAAGGGTTAAGCTGAAAGATTGTTGCAGCCAATGAGCGTTTATCCTGATGATGATGTCACAATGATATCAGAGGCCCCAGGGAATTGATTATGAAATTACTCAGAATTGGAAACATTCATTCCACTCTTAGCTTTTTTGAGTTTGACAAAACCAGGATAAATTGAAGTTTTAATAAACCAGGGCTACATGTGTTCCAGGTTCATGAAGATCATTATTCTGAGTACAGTTAAATTAATACACAGGCACACGCACGCGCGCACACACACACACACACACACACACACACCAGATGCCAGTGTGCAAAGGGGGAGGGAGAAGCTTTTAATCTTTGTTATTGATTTTCTGTGTGTACAGTTTTGTCTAAAGAGTATAGTTTACCAGCTATTGTGGGGTCGGGCTTTCAGGCCAATAAAAAGCTTTGGTCCTTAGAAAATAAAAGGAGATATTTGGGCAGCTAGTTTCTTTTAATTTCTTTTCTTTTCCACTTCATGACAGTATTTCAAATAATTAGGTTGATTTATGATTACAGATAGTTTTAAGATGTAGGACGCTTTAACAATGTGGTGCCAGTTTATTGTATCTGGCTTTATCCAATTATAAAATTGAGTTTAGTCATGTAATGATTCTCTAACTAAAATACCAATCACAGTGCATGGACTTTTCCAATGTATATACTGCGAGGCTATTTTAAGCTTCTCTCTTCAAGGCGCCCTCACATCTGAATATGCTTACTTGGCTTTACTCTTTAACATGTAAGAACACATGAAACTTTGGCTACATTTAGCCTCCCGAGTCTAATGCACATGCTTGGTGACAGCAAAGGGGGAGGTTTTGACGACGAGCAGAATATGATAGACTAGAGTAATTATTTCCGCAAGAAAATGAGCATCCTACGTTATTCGTACAAATAACACAAAGTGATTATTTGGCTGTGCCGTTGTAATGAAACAATAAAGATCATATTTAATTTAAAACAGTATCCCCCGGGGTCTTCTTTTTTATTCAGAGCATTTTTGGCTACTAAAACAAACATGATTTGCTGCTATGGTTAACAACAGCAATTTTAGAGGGGAGAGGGAGGGAGGGAGAGAGAGAGTGACTGGGCGAGGGAGAGAGAGAGAGAGAGAAGGAAGAGAAGCACATCTTTTCCTCTCTCTCTCTCCTTTAACTCTACCATTCCAGAAATCATGATAAGGGCATACGGAACAGGAATGTTGAAAGAAGTCGCTTATTGCACTAGTCTTTCCATATTGTTCATAGAACCATTTATTTACAATAATTTGAGTAATCTCAGAGTTCCTCCTAAAGGCTTTTTTTGGCCTGGATAAAAAGTGCAGCTTTAAGATATTTCTCCTAAAATAAATTTGAGACGGTCTCATTTATAGTCAGCAGTGCCTTGATTACTTGCAGACACACTGGAAATTTACATGCGCTTTTCTCCTTTATAAAACACTGATCTGTTCATATCATTAGTTCCCTCATGACTAGCGCTTGGCTGCTTGCCAAACGGTCTAAATCTGTAGTTGTAAATCGTGAGTTGAAATAGCAGAAAGTGGATTTGTAACTTAAAAAGTGTAAACAGTTTGGAAAATGAAGTAATTTTGGAGTATGATTGATTGCCTTGTGATTGTACTTTAAATTAGCCTAGGGTCTTGGGGGCAGATATGTGCTCTAACTGCTTATTATACATTTTCAGTTTTCCAAGGAATAATGGCATTGTTGGTCGGCTTTTAAACAATGTATGCATCTCCTGGAGTGACCTTTTAGGAAATGAATAGTTTTATTGTGTGTCCATTACTTTGCCTGAAACAACATTTTTGAGTTATTAATTTGACTTGTTCTATAAATAAAGAATTCAAAATGCAAAGCAGCTGTGCGACCCAGAGCACAGTAGATCATGCCTGTGCTTCAGAACCACTGTTTGAGATTGATAATTCACAGAACAAATGGTTTCTTGGGTGATAAATTAATAATGTTTTCTGGAGCCTATGGTTACCGGAGATTAGTCCTTAGATACTGCAGAAGCCAAAAATTATTATTAAGGAGGACAGTCGATTTGTTGGTCTTCTAGGGCACTGGTAGTATAGGTCTGCTTTTGTGAAGGGATCTCAGTTCATTGAATAGCACAGATAGAAAGCAGGAATAACCCAGTGGGTAGTTTCTGGGCAAAAATAGAGAAGCTATGTAGACAGAAAACCCTAGCGTCAGAACGCCTGAGCCCAGGTATCTCTCACCCTGATTTACCAACCAAGTCATGAGGCAGGACATGAGGCTCCATTCCTCTTTTTTCCCCACCAATAAAATGGGTCTAAGAATTTCAACCTCACAAAATCATTGTAAGATTCACATGAGATAAGCTGGAGAAGGATTTTATAAAAGTAGACTGCCTTGTATTTCTTATCGTCCTCACCAAGATCATTGTTATTTTTACTGCTGTCGTGCTATTATTACACCAGCTTTGTTAATTTTGCCTGTCTGTTAATATCATGAGGGGCTCATGGATACAAGCGTTGAACAACAGTCTCATTGACTCTTTGCTTCCATGAGGGAAAGGTCTAGGAATAGTTGTTTTGTGCTAACGCTAGAAATTTTTTTTAAGATTTTTATTTATTTATTTGTCAGAGAGAGAGAAACAGAGAGGGAACACAAGCAGGGGTAGTGGGAGAGGGAGAAGCAGATCCCCCACCAAGCAGGGAGCCCAATACGGGGCTCTATCCCAGGATCCTGAGATCATGACCTGAGCTGAAGGCAGAGGATTAACCGACTGAGTCACCCAGGCGCCCCTAACGCTAGAATTTTAGTTTTTGTTTATGGAAACAATTTTCCCAATATAGCCCTTTCCCTGTATTTTTTACTTTTTCATTGAACTTAACATTTCTTAGGGACCACATTTCTTTCCCGTGTTTAGAGATGAAGAATCTCGGTTCCTAAAGCAATTGTTAGAGCTTTTACTCCATGTCAGGAAGAGCCTGCAGTAGACATCAGGGACACAGAGGTAAAAGGAGGGTTCTCTTTGCCTTTGCAACCAGTCGAGCCTCCAGCAGCACTTTCCAAATAGAACTTTCTGTGGTGATGGACCTGTTCTGTATCTGTGCCTTCCAGTAAGGGACCCCCAGTCACATGGGGCTGGTGACGGCCTGAAATATGATCAGTGTGACCGAAAAACTGACCTGAAGCATTTTAAATTTTATTTGATTTTAATTCATTCAACTTTAGCCACCTGTGGCTGGCAGTTATTGTATTGGACAGCCCTGTTCCAGAATAAAGATTGGCTAGTTTAATTGCCAGGTTGGGAAGTAAACCTAAATATTGTGGAAGCACATGGAGACTAAATTACCCATGTTTCTTTTCTCCTTAATGAGACACAATGCCAAAGCTCAAAACATTGGCATTTGGATAATGCCATTGGACAAAATGGATGAATTGCTTTTTAGTGTGTGTGTTGTCAAAACAGAGAATTGGTGTGTATCCGTAGGGAAAATGCACAAAATACTCCAACAGGGCCTAAACCCTGAGCCCGCAAACGGTGGTGGTGCTGACACAGGATGCTGGCCGGGAGGAAACCCCAGCCGAGCCAGCTAGGGGTGTTTGGCTGCCCTGATGAGCGAAGGCTATTTGGGGGCATCGGTGCCCAACAGTTCTCTAAGTGTCGGATTTATGAACATCGAACTACAGAGTAAAGAACTCCTTGCCCCACAGGGAAAATGTGGCAACCTCACATTTTCATTTTGAGTTATCAAAATTCCTTCATATCCACGGGACAGAAACATCCCAAGTTACTGGGTGTGAGATGCAGCCACCCAAGACGGAACCGCACAAATCATTGGGGGAGCACCCCGGGGCGGCCAGAGCGTGCAGGGGCTGCTCAGTGGTGTGGGGCGGAGGTGCTGCATCTGTGGGCAGCATGGGGCAGCAATGCATCTTTGCAAGCAACCTGGGTTCCTCAAGGTCCTTGCTTAGTTCCTACATGAGTGAGTTTCCTCTGGGAGAGGAAGCAGCTTTTGGCATTGTGGAGCCGTATTTAAATACTTGTGGTGAAAAGTCTAATATTAGAATGGGAACAGAGAGACTTTAGACATCATGAAATCCGATCTCCTTACTTTGTTTTTACTTTTGGAATCCAGCGCTCCCGGCTGGCTAAGCCGTGGAGATCTCGGCAAGGATCTGGCAGAGTACAGGGCGGAGCGGCGGCCTGGCCTTACGCCCCGCCCCCTGACGCAGCTCTGACGTCATTTCCCACCTGCCGCTTCTGCTTTGGCCCTGCCCCAGCGGGGGGCCACCAGGAGGAGGTCTGCTCTCCATCCTTCTCCTGCGCACGAGACTGTTTTGCCCAGCGACTCTGCTCAGGCCCGGCTGCTCCAGACTTGCTTTCCCAGCGCCAGGTCCTCAGCCACCAGGGGCTTGACCTTCATCCCAGAGTCCCCGCAGCACAGCGCCCGGGGCTCACAGGACCTTTCTCGTTGCCCCCCAAAATGTTTCCAGAGGGGAATACAAACTTTTGGGTCGAAGAAAATGTTTTAATGTATAATATTTATATATTCGTCTTTATACCAATGCAGTCCTACCATGTAATATTAATATTTTCCTAGGGAGGAAGGGGCCAGGGAGGAAAATATTTCCTGGGGGCTTTGGAAGTCCTAATGCAGTGCTGCTTTCACTGTCCACTTCCTGAGAAGGCAGCAGCCCCATCGTTTTACAGAGAAGGCACCTGAAGCCCAGAGAAGGGCGGGAGTTTGCCCAAGATTTCAAAGCCGGTGCCTGGTACATCTCTCCCTTCTGAAGCTCCTTCTTCATATGACATCAAGGAGATGTCTTCTTAAAACGATTTCTTCTGGGGCTGGCTTTTCTAAGCCATAGTGTAATTGTACTTTAATCAATAAAAAAAATTTCCGGTGGAACAACTGGGAGGGTGGGGGAGGAGAGAAGCCCAGCACATGTGAATTGTTGTTTATTTGTCTCCCTTAAACGACGTTTCACCTTAAAGCAGTTGCAAATGAAATGGATTTATTATAACCTTCTTAGAAAAATAGCCACTGATCTCATAAATTCATTGAGCTTCCTGGTTCCAAAGGCCTCTCTTAAAATAATAAAGTGTCGCACACTCAGTAAATACCTGCGACCACGTAGTAGGCAGGGAGGGGATTATAACTGCAAAACCAGAATGGTTCCCTCTTGCCTTCTCCAAAGTGTCGGGTGTGGGTTCTGTGCTGGCTCCGCACAGGAAAGGGGAGGATCACAGCTTTCTCCCAGGACTGTCTCCTGTCCTATGTATTTTACGATGCCTGGATCTCAAATGTCATTCCTGGCTGATGGTCCCCTCCTCTGGGCGTCTCTCTGGCCCCGCGCACAGCTCACAGCTCTGTTCAAGGAGCTGCCCTGGTGGCCGCTCCCGCAATGTCATAGGTTTATCAGGGCATAGGTGTCTCTCAGAAGCCCCAAGCGGTGGTTCTGACCCAGTTCTGTGGAATCAAGCAGACCTGGATGCCACAGTGACCTTGACCAAGCTGCTTAATCTCTCTAAGCCTCAATTTCCTCTTCTATAAAATGGAAGCAGTAAACATATCCCTCAGGATTGCTGTAGTGATTAAATACACATTAAGGGCTTAGCGCTTGCCCGTCAATAGTGGGTGTTCAATAGAGGGACAGTGGAGGATAACTGAATACTCTGACAGGTAGCCCGAAGATCCGTATTTGTCTTTTTCTTTCATTTGGCATCAAGGTCTGTGATGACTGTGAAATGAATAAACATCAGAAATTGTGCCTGGCATTTTGCAAACTGGGCTGTATCTTACCTGTCCAGGTGTGTGAGATGTTCTCAGAAAATGGTTTCACGTCAGTCGTGCTTGAGTTTTGCTGGAGATGCAGCTGGTTCGTCAGGTTTAAGGTTTCTTCGAAGCCTGTGATGTACATTCCTCAATGCAGATCTTTCAACACCTGTCCGTTGCCTTATGTTGGCCATGGGAAGATGGGTTCGGCAGGAAAGAAACACCTGACTTGGGTGTAACTGAACTCTATTACCTTCTGTCAAACGCACACGGCAGAAGAGACTATTTCAGTCCCCCCAACCTGAGTGTCAGAAGGGTTTCACTAACTGTCTTTATAGAGTCTTCTTTGACACAAATGCATTTTTTATTTTTTTTTTTTTTAATTTTTGCAAGTCTAGAAATCTTATTTAAATCAATGTAATGAGACACTTTGAACAAAATGTAATCCTTCTCACTTCAGGCTTGGAAGAAGCAGTATCACAGCTACAGAGTTGGGCTGAGCTGGTTGTGTTCCCACAGGCTAGCGTTCTTGCTGTGTGCTCCGACCCATCACAGTGTCTCCTATAAGCAGGATTTTTTGTGTGTCTGTGCTAAGTGAATTATACTCTGGAAGAATTAAGAGGACTATTATTTCACTATGATTTTTGAAAGAGTGGGAAACTTCAGACCCAAGCAGAATTGCTGGGCCAGGCCTCTCCCTTTTTCTTCTAGGCCGCGTCGTGTCCTGAGAAGAGCAGTTCTCTGGTTTTCAAGAAGGTTCTATTGAAGTGGAGGTGTAAGTTTTCGTTTAAGTTCCAGGGATTGTGAGGTCAAGGGAGTCTGCACTTTGTCTTTTGCCACAAGACTATATTTATGTATTAGTTCTGAAATTTAAAAAAATATTTTTAAGAATGCATGAGCAAAGATAAAAGAATTCTCTCATTTCTTCTGGCTGAAGAAATCTGGTCTCCTCATGGTTACCTGTGAAGGAGCAACTCACAAAGAGCATTTTAACCCAAGATATCGTGGCTGGAAATTTTACTGGAAGAATCTCTTCCACTATCCGGGCACAAGAACATTGTCCTAGCTCTGAAGCCCAGCTCTGTTAGAGAGAGGTGAGAGGAGACTTGGCCAGCAAGAAAATGGCGGCATTGGAAGCCCCCTGTTTTGGTTCTCCTTATTGTGTAGGTGAGGATGAGAGTCTATTTCTAGATTTCAAAGCATGAGCAAACTTATAATAAGAAGCAACCCCCCCGCCCCGGCTAGTAAATTATGTGGCTTTTTAATCTAGAAATAGGCACCCTAAACAGAAAGAACAGAGATGACTTTCAATCACCTGCTTGATTTGAAGGCTAGGGGAAGGTAGAGGGATCTGATGGATCATAGGGCATCTTTCTTGGCTGCATGAGACCATGGATGGAGTCTCTTTAAGATGCCATTCGTGTGTGCCTCGGACTAAATCCTTAGAATAACTGGTGTTAGAAGTCCTCTAAGCTTTGAGATTTGTTACTGGAGCAAGGAAAGGGTCTTTAGGTGTCCCACTCGACTTGAAGGACCTGAAAGATTAACAGCCAATAAAAAGAGCATTGGTGGAAGATGAGTGCTAATTTTAGGCAAGAGCAGACTATTTCCTCATGCAAGCCCTTCCCTCCCTCTTTCCATTAAGAATTGAGGGGCCACAAAGGCTTTGTCTTAAGGTAGGATGACAGAGAGAGGTGATTTTCTCAAGTCAGAGAAGGAGACAAACATGGAATTTTTATAACATGTAATATTTGCTAGTATTTAAGTAGACTTTGGTGGCATCTTGGCTGGTGTTCAGAGACTTGAAATCATCTTGCTTGTAAAGAGTCACTAAAAGGAGCTATTAAATTGTGCTTCTTGAATTACATTTAGCTGCAAAGTATTGGTTCTGTCTTGGCCTTGTAAATGATAACACCTATTATCTAGATGTTCTCCATCCACATCCCACCTGAGGAAAAAATCAAATTGGGTTTGAATTTCAGTTGAGACAAACTATATTAATAATACCCTTCATTATTAAAAGAAATCTTGACCGCTTCCGTGCACGGAACTTGCCCCATTGAAGGGGTAGGTTATTTGTAAGCCCGGTACCAAAAATAAATATGAGAAAGGGAGCCTTTAAATTGTAGGCGACATAAGTGATGTATTTGCTTTTCTTGTGCATGAACCTGGTCATAATCCAAATTATATTTTTTAAACCCTTTTCTGTTCAAATTATTTCACCAGCCATTGCTTTAGAAATTTCAGGCTTGAACATGATGAAATAAAAACCATCACTTCTGCGGCTGGGGCATAAACACCTCCAAAGTGTGGAGTTTGTGGGGTTCTTTGCATTTTAATTCTTTGTCCCTTGGGCCCTGTAGTTCTTTTTGGAGCCACCATCCCTGCTTCACCTGGGGTCTTATCTCCTGGCTTCTGCACTGGAGCATAAGACTGGGAGCTCCTGGGGCGTGATCCCTGTCACGGTCACCAGTGAAAACACACTGAGGAGCAGTGTCTGGCTCTGAGCAGAAACTAAATAACGATTTTCTGAATTAACAGCTAAAGCAGAAGGCATTATTCTTGAATATCTGCTTGGTCAAACATATGATACCCTTCCTGGGATCTTGGCTTTGAATGCTGGCCACCGTGGCCTCTTTGTCCCTTAAAGAGACTTGATGGGGACGTGGAATATTGTCTCCCGTGAGCCAGGGACAGTGGACCTTGCTTAGGCTGCGGGGGCAGATGGAGGGTTCACTCGGTAACCTGTGATGAAAGGTGGAAAATGAAAGCCAGGGTTCAGATCTGGCTCTCCTCGAACATATCTTCCACTCTTGCTCGAATGAATGGAGTGTGATGCTGGAATGGTACTCCCAGTGCTGTCGGGGTTTAACCTGAACCCTGTAACGGGGCTCCCTAGGTTCTCTGCCACCTGTTAGAGGACCGAGCCTGCACTCCAGCCATGGTCCTTTAATCCCATCATCTCCATCGGTCCGTAGCTGTTAGAGCCCCAGAGACTAAAGATGTGCCTCTTTCCTTTTGAGACGCCCACAGCAGACAGCCCTGGGCTCTGGGCTCAGCTCCATTCCACAAACCTCCTTAGCAGTGTGACTGTGGCAAGTCAGCTCGTCTTTCTTATGCGTCAGTCTCCTCACCTGGAAAATGGGAATAATAGTAATAACTTCCCATAGAGAAGGAAAGAGATGTGTTCATGATCGACACACAGAAGGGGCAGAGGGAGGGATGGTGTTTTTAATCTGCCTTGGGGAGGTCTGTATACCCTTCAAAACTCAGCTCCAGCTTTGCCTTCCTGAAGACTTTCTTGACACTGTGTGGCTGCTGAGGACTCACCTGTGCTGTGATTCTTGTGCAATCACTTATTTATTTGTTCCCATGCCCACCACCCTTCCCAGGCTTCCCATCCTGAGAGGAGGGGCACTAGCTCTTTGATTTTGGTCCTCCTGCCACTTCCTAATCCGCAGGACTCGGTGTTTGACCAGTCAATGGATGGGTGGTAATTCTGACATCAAGTGTCACTTTTCTCATGATGCAGAGGGCATAGTTCTGTGAGCTGTATGTGTGATAAAGCTGGGCTGGTTTGTGAGTCTTTGTCCTGGGACCCAAAAGAGGGAGGAACTACAGAGAAATAATACTGCTGGCTTCACTGAGCCTAAAATTTGCTTCCTGAGGGGTTAACAGTGGAGAAGTATGCTGATGAAGGATGTTTTATACAATGGCAGTCTCCTTCTGAGATTATCTTCCAAATAAGGCAAAATCAAGTTTCACTTTAGGGATTGTTTTGAACATGAGACTGGAAGGGATACTTTAATAGCACAACCTGAAACAAGAACTTTGCTTCTCTTTAGTTCATAAAATCACGAGGATTTTCAAGGCCACCGGCCCACTGGAGAGGCCCAGGGAGTCTCTCAGATTCTCATAAATCTGCCAGAGCCCCTCTCAGAGGTTTGGGGCCACACCAAAGGTAGCTGGGGTATAGTGGGGACAGCACGATTTTTCGTGCCAGAGGACCTGTCCCTATCATTAGCCGGGTAACCCTGAGTCGGTCTTCACCTTGTTGAGCTTTCTACATCCTCGTGTATAAAATAGGGATATTCATAATAGATTTCAAAGGGGGTTCTGGGAACATCGAGTGAATCTAAATGTGTGAAGGAGCTTTATAAATTCTGAAATGTTATCCAGATGAGTGATTATACTATGCATAATGACCTACTTGTAAGTTTACAGTGCTAAGCAGGGGGTGTACGCAAGAAGGGGAGTTGCAGGGAGCTGGAGAGTCCTATAATCAACATTTGGGGGAGAAGTCCCCAAAATGCAATCAGAAAACGCTAACCTCTTCAGGTGAGCCATGAATGATCAAAAAAAAGAGATAGGGGAGGAAAGAAGGGAGAGAAGTGAGAGAGGATTCTGTGGTAAAATAAATTCAGGAAAGGCAGCATATTGCCTCTTGCAGATTGAAATGCCCCTTTGCGCGTCAAAGGCTTCAAGAAGCCGGTCTGTGCCACTTTTGTTAAACTCAAGTGTTTTCCATACTATGGTACCCTTTCCCACATAACACTTGGTTGTATGCTCCCTTCTCTCCCGGGAACTTGTGTTGTGTGAAATACTTTGGGAAACCACTTGCAAAGCCGTCTTAATCGTGAACATCTATCGAGTGTTTACTGTGCCCTACACTAGCCTCACTACTTTTTATCGTTTAACTCATGTGTACTCTCAGGAAGGCACTGTTTTTTATGTCCATTTTAGAGATTAGGATCCTGACGCTGTGAAGTTGTCACTCCCCGGATCCCACGGTTAGGTGCTGGCAAACTTCACATCCTGCTGCTCTGTCTTTCATACGCGCTACCTTGTTGAGTCCTACAGATGATTGAACTACAGGGCTCCTGCTTCCTAGACTCTCAAAGCAATTGATCTTCATGTTCGCCACTGTACTGGTACTGACAGTGGATAGACTACGGAAGCCAATATTACGGAATATGTGATTTTTAAACGTGTAGCCTACTTTAAAGAGCTAAATTGTGTTACCAAGAGAAAAGAGTAATTCCCGGTTTTAGTCACAGTGCCCCCTCTGGTCCTCTGGTAGAAAGCGCTGACCCTTTTTTCTGCTTAATCCACCCCTCCCGTACCCGCCTTATCTGTACATCTGACTTGAGGATTTTTCAAACACTCTATAGTGCTTCAGACTGGATTTCTGGTTATTTTCATCCTGTCCCCAAACCCGCATCTCACCATCTGTTTCAATAGGTGCTTGAACACCTGGGATACTTGTTACAAAGCACCCATCCAGAGACCTGAGCCCAGATACTTTCATTTCTCATGTTGGCAGGATGGCCCAGGGATCTTTATTTAAAGAGCCCCTCAGCCGTTCTGATATGGCTGGCCCACGGAACAAATGTCTTCTCTTGGTTTTCATTGAAACTCGGAGTGTGGGGACATCCTACTGCATTACCACTTGCCAAACGAGAAGCCTGGAGGCGTATCGGCCAAGGTTGAGGCAGAACCAGATTTCCACTCCAAGGGCTCAACTGGAGAAATAGGAACAAAGGGAAGCCTTGAAGAGGTGTGGTTAGGATAAAGAAACAAGAAGGGGGGTTGAGGCACCCGGGGACAGGTAACAGCAAGAAGCAAGGGAGGAAATACTGCTACCTGGTGAAGGCTACAGGCAAGGAAGAAATACCCCAACTTTTCTTTCCACCATCTGCTTTCCTGTGGGTGTCTTCCATGTGCTGAATTAAGAAAAAGCCAGAGTGTAAGGAACCCCAGGAATGCAACCCTTAGGGGTCATACAGCAAGGTAGAGAGGCTAGACAAGGAGTAGAGGACACCAAATAGTGAATAATCAGAAAACATTAATTTGAAATATTAATTGAACATTAATTGAAATTAACATCTGTTGAAAACCGACCATGTGCTCCATGTGCTTCACTTGTTAGGGATTCCGATGTGCTAGAGACCCTGCTCCTGCCCTTTAGAGAACCCACAGTCTAGAAAGGGGGACCTAGCATGAACAAATACACCCAGTAAAGTATGACAGAGTAACTGCACCTTGGAGTTAAACTGATTTTAATGATCCAAAATTACGGATTTCTGGAAGCAATAATCTGTTCTCCAGAATAGGAACCAGCAGAGACAGGGACTAAATAGATCAGATTTACTGTCCATGAAGTCTCTGTCACAACACAGCTCCATAACTTTGCAACTCAGCTGCTGTCTCGGGAAAGTAGCCACACACATTGTCAATGAAGGAGCATGACTGTGTTGCAATGAAACTTTATAAAAACGGGCTTCGGGCCAAATCTGGCCCATACTTGCCCAACCCTTGCTTAACATAAACCATCTCACAGAATTATCTGGAATAGGGGCACCTGGGTGGCTCAGTTGGTTAAATGTCAGACTCTTGATTTCAACTTAGGTCCTAAACTCAGCGTTGTGAGAGTAAGCCCTCCCTCCGTCGGGCCCTGGGCTCAGCACAGAGTCTGCATGTCCCTCTCACTCCCCTTGCTTGTTCTCTCTCTCTCTCTCTCTCTCTCAAATAAATAAATAAATAGAATCTCTTTTTGGGAAAAAAAAAATCTAAAATGGGGATCTGTAGCACTGGTTAACTCGTGATATGAAACCACAGAATTATAACTGGAATTAATACATTAGTCACCTGCGATTTGTTTATTGTGTCTTTTAGGAGAAAAGGGAAGTAGGTGTGGATATTAGAGATTGAGGAAAGCCGGAATTTTACAGTGGAAATGATTTTCAGCAGATGATAGATATTATGGGAAATGTGCATAAACCAGATTCCTCCTCCTCCTGTCTTACATCAGCTTACTCACTACTAAGATTGTACAAAAGGAAGTTAAGACAGAGCCTATCCATATCATCAGCTTTCAATGACAGTTTTCCACCATGCACTGTAAGAGCACATTAGAAGGTGCCACAGTTTTTATATGACTGCAGCAGCGTGAGATTGAATAGTGGTTTCAGTTTCCAGTACGTTTTATAAGTATCTCTTTCCTTCAGATGTTAAACTAATTTTCATATTGCACACACTAGAAAAAAGGAAAAGAAAAAAAAATACCCATTCTGAACAACTGATGTTCTCCTGGCATTGTGATAAAAAAATAGAGCAGATGGTTTATGGAAATGGCACCAGGTGAACTTGTAGTTAGAGCAGCAAAATAGATATAACTCAGAGAGAGGGCTCTTACCAGGTTTTATAGTTGAAGCTTTCTTTTCTTTAATTTTACCTTTTTTTTTTTTTTTTAATCATTCACCAGAAAACCAGAAGTGGCAAGCAAGGATCTCTGCTGAGATAATGACGCAGGGCCGCTTGCTACCCTTTGGCCTTGCTTAGGAGTTTGGTTATCAGAACAATGAAGTAACAGCCACCGGAGGCCTTCCCTCCAGGGTTGTTCTTTCAGTTGTGTTTCTGAACTTCTTAGGATCGTGGGTCTGAGAGTTCAGGACTGAAAGGCATCATGGGGACTGTGGCAGATACTTAGAACAGCCCCAACTGTCCCGGCTGCCTCTTCAGGCCCGGGCTGTCTATCACAGGGCTCTTCCAGTTTCTTTTCTGGTGGATTCTCTACCACTGTGCCATCCAGTATGGTAACCACCAGCCACAAGTGGCTTTGAAGCCTTCGAAACGTGGCCTGTCCAAATAAAGAGAGATCATACATGTTAAACGTATACCAGAGTTCAGAAACTTAATATGGAAAAAAAATAATGTGAACTATCACTCTAGTAATTCTTTATATTGCCTATGTGCTGAAATAATATTGTGAGTATACTGGGTTAGAGAAAATAGTTTTTGTTTGTTTGTTTGTTTTTGTTTGTTTGTTTTAACAACATACCCTAGAGGGGCACCTGGGTGGCTCAGTGGTTTAAAGCCTCTGCCTTCGGCTCAGGTCATGATCCCAGGGTCCTGGGATTGAGCCCCTCATCAGGCTCTCTGCTCAGCGGGGAGCCTGCTTCCTCCTCTCTCTGCCTGCGTCTCTGCCTACTTGTGATCTCTGTCAAATAAACAAATAAAATCTTAAAAAAAAAAAAAAAGAATATACCCTAGAGAAACACATACACTTGTCCTATGAAATAAGACAAAATCTTTTCTTGGTAAACACATGCATCATTGTGTTGTGTCCCTTAAATTAATACAGTGGTAAATGTCAGTAATAGTTCAATAAAACTGAGAGGGGCAAAATAGTCATTGAATTTGCTTTTAATGGTAAAAAATTAAAGCCAAAAAAAGATAGGTTATTAAAGTTATTTCACATTTTCTTCTTACTTTTTAGGTTTTATCTACATATTTGGCTTTAGATTTCCCAAACACTGTATGTAGACCTTTACCTGGTTTTCAGTGGACGTCTGAATTTTCTCATCATCAGTCTGAATGAGTTTTTTGTTAATAGGAGGTAGAAAATATTAAACATGATATCAATGGTAATTGGCTGTAATTAAAATGAACATATATGATTTGATAAAAACCTTAAGTTTTAAAATCTGTATTTATTAAAGTATAACAGTCCTGAATAAATCATATGAAATGTTTCTCCTTAGGTTTTATCTAATTTACTTCAAAAAAGTCTGGTAGACCTGCAGAGCATTCCACCTAGATTTAAAGGGATCAGCATCATTAACCTTGATCGCTCTGGCTTTTCTGAATTCAGAGCGCCCTAACACGGGCCAAAGTACTCCATTCCTACTGCCAAGCTTCATTAACAGAAATATCTGGAAGAAAGGAAAGAATAGAAGCGTCTGGTTTAAAGTGTCTGGATACAGCAATTGAGGAGGCTTCTTCAGAACTAGTATTTTGGTCGTCTCTTTAGTGCTCCTAAGACCAGGAACGGGTGACGTTAAAGAAGGAGACTGGCCATCTTGAATGCCGTCTCATCCCTGGGCACGTGGACAGAAGAGGGAATGATAGAGATGTTGAGGAGCTGTCCCATTTCTGTGTAGGTAGGCTCCTACCTACCTAGGCTCTTACTTTCCAAGGAAAGTTCTCGTCTGCCTTCTGGGTGGGGTTTGCCACTTTGAAGACCACTGATTTAAGATGAGCCACTGTTACCAAAAAGGCCTTTGCCCTCTTTTCCGCATGAAGGTGCATCCAAAGCCCTGCGATAATAAGAAAGAAAACAGTGCAATCTCTACCACGCTCGTCACCTCGGGAGGTGAGCTCCTGGAAGTCAGTGCGGTCATGTGGAGGTGGGTCCAGCACTTGGAGGGTGGTCCACACACTCCTCAAGTGGTGAGATTATTCAGAAAAAAAAAAAAAAAAAAAGTTTCCAAAATGAAACGTCTGCCTTCATTCATGACCCTTCATCTGAAAAGGCCTAGCAGTTCCTGACAGCAGTGCTGTTTGCTGGACAACTTTCTCCAGTTTCCTTCAGCCTTTAGGAAGTACTCCTTGACCAGAGCCTTGGGGGAACCCAGGACACAGCTGCTGTCGCTCCTGGACGGAAGGTCAGGTGCTTGACTGCAGGCAGCTACACTTGTGAGCACACGTGCGGGGGTCTGGGCCGGCCACAAGAAATGAGGGCACCACTTCTGTGCCCTCCAGGAGTTCCTATTGTAGTTGTTGGACAGACGCCTGTCCTCCTCCCAAGAACAACTAAGAGTGCCTTCAAACAGACAACAACCCCTGTGAGACATTTCCTTTTATATTGTGTAAACTATGCATCGCATTGAACATTTAATTATTTTTTTTTTAAGATTTTATTTATTTGTCAGAGATAGATCACAAGTATGCAGAGAGGCAGGCAGAGAGAGAGAGGGAGAAGCAGGCTCCCTGCTGAGCAGAGAGCCCGATGCGGGGCTCGATCCCAGGATCCTGAGATCATGACCTGAGCCGAAAGCAGAGACTTAACCCACTGAGCCACCCAGGTGCCTCGAACATTTAATTATTTTTTAATGTATGGTAGTGTTAAATATTCCTGTGATATTGCGTAAACGTCACCACTGTTTCCCGAACTTTCCCATCACCCCAAACAGAAGCTCTGTACCCATTAAGCAACAACTCCCCATTCCCTGTCCCTTCGTCCCACAAGCAGCCCCTGGCAACCTCTAGTCAACTCCGTCTGCAGGAACTGGCCTATTCTAGAAGCCGCATATGAGTAGAATCATACAATATTGGTCCCTTGGTGTCTGGCTTATTTCACCTCTCATAATGTTTTCATTATGTAGCATGTGTCAGAGCTTCGTGCCTTTTTATGGCTGAACGACAGTCCTTCGTTTGTATATTCCACCTTTTGTCAAGCTGTTCATCTATTGGTGGACGGTTGGGTTGTTTCCCCTTTCTAACTCTTATGAATAATACTGCTATCAACATTGATGTGCAAGTATCAGTTTGAGTCCTTGTTTTCAATTCTTTTGGGTATATACCTAAAAGTGGAATTATTGGGTCATATAGTAATTCTCTATGTAACTTTTAAGGAACTTCCAGACTGCTTTGCCCCACAGCTGTACCATTTTACATTCTCATTAGCAAAGAATAAGGGTTTTAACTTCTCCACATCCTCACCAACACTTGGAGTTTTTTGCTTTTGTATTTGTTTTTTTTTAAATAATAGCCACCCTGGTGTGTGTGAAATGGTTATCACATTGTAGTTTTGATTTGCATTTCCCTGATGATTAATAAGGTCGAGCACTTTTTCATGTATACTTTGTATAACTTCCTTGGAGAAATATCTGTTAAAGACCTTTGCCCATTTTTAAATTGGATTGTTTGTCTTTTTGCTGTTGTAGGGGCTCTTTTATATTCTGGATATGTGATTTGGAAATACTTTCTCCCATTCTTTGGGTTGTCTCTTTACCTTTTTTTATTTTTTTTTTAAGATTTTATTTATTTATTTGACAGACAGATCACAAGTAGGCAGAGAGGCAGGCAGAGAGAGAGAAGGGAGGAAGCAGGCTCCCCGCTGAACAGAGAGCCCGATACGGGCTCGATCCCAGGACCCTGGGATCATGACCTGAGCCAAAGGCAGAGGCTTTAACCCACTGAGCCACCCAGGTGCCCCTGTCTCTTTACTTTTTTGACGGCGTCCTTTGATGCACAATTTTTTTTTTATTTTGATGATATCCAGTTTATCTATTTTTTAATTCTTCTTGCCTGTGTTTTCGTGAAATCCAAAGTCATAACAGTTTCCTGCTATGTTTATAGTTTTGGCTCTTAAATCTGAGTCTTTGATCCATTTTGAGTTCATGTTTGTATGTAGTGTGCTGTAAAAGTCCAGTTCATTCTTTTCCTGTGAATATCTAGTTTTCCCTCACATCATTGTTGGAAAGACTGCCCCCTCCCCATTGAATGGACTTGGCTCCCTTGTCAAAAATAAGTTGACCATACGTTTGAAAATTTACTTCTGGATTCTTTTTCCTGTTCAATCACATTTTATCCTTATGCTGGTGCCACACTGTTTTGGTTACTATAGCTTTGTAATATGTTTTTAAATTGGGAAGTCCTCCAGCTTTGTTCTCTTCCAATATTGTTTTGACTATTTGAGATCCCTTGAAATTTCATATACCTTTGCCAGATGTTCCCATCTTTTAAAAATCACACAGTTAAAATGCAGGCAAACAAAGGAGAAAATAATCACATATAATCTCAAACCTAGAGGCATTCATCTACTAAGAATGCTTTTGAAACATTGAACAAAACAACAGGAGATGCCACTTCACATCCTCTAGCATGACTATCAAAAGACAAATAATAGCAAATGATAGAGAGGATATAGAGATGCCAGAACCCTCATACACTGCTGGAGAGAGTGTAAAATGGCACAGCCTCTTGGAAAACCAATCCAGCAATTCCTCAACAGGTAAATACAGAATTATTATATGACCCTGCAATTCCCTTTCTGAGTATATACACAAGAGAAATAAAAACCTATGTCCACAAAAACCTTTAAATAAATGTTCACAGCAGTATTATTCATAGTAGCCAAAAAGTATGAACAACAATAATATCTCATCACCGGATGGAACTGGTAAATAAAATGTGGCATATCAGTACAATGGAATATTATTCAGCAATAAAAATAAATGAAATACTGATACACTTGACGATATATATGAACCTTGAAAACAGCATCCCAAGCAAAAGAAGCCAGTGACAAAGAACCACATACTGTATGATACTGTTTATATTTAATGTTCAGAATAAGCAAATCGATAGAGACATAAAGTAGGTTAAGCAGTTCCTAGGACTGGTGAGGGGCAGGGAGATGTGGGAGCAAGAGGGTTTAGAATTTTCTTTTTGGGAGAATGAAAGTGTTCTAAATTTGATTGTAGTGATGGATGTACAAGTCCATGAATATACTAAAAGCTCGTACACTTCAAACAAATAAGTTGTCTGATGTGTGACTTATATCTCAGTAACGTTATTAAACAAAAGACATAGGTTTGAATATATTATTTCATACCTTACTTTTTTCTCACTCAATGTAATGGAATCTTTGCATGCCCTAAAAGTTATTTGATTTTGCTATTTTTAAGGGCCATCGAGTTTTAATGAAAGTAGACGTACCATCCTTTTTTTTTTGAAGATTTTATTTATTTATTTGACAGAGATCACAAGTAGGCAGAGAGGCAGGCAGAGAGAGAGGGAGGAGGAAGCAGGCTCCCCATTGAGCAGACAGCCCGACGTGAGGCTCGATCCCAGGACCCCGGGACCATGACCCGAGCCAAAGGCAGAGGCTTAACCCACTGAGCCACCCAGGCGCCCCCGTACCATCCATTTTATACACACACACACACACACACACACACACATATGTATATGTATAAAATGTGTATAAAATACATTTGATATATGTATAAAATGTCTTCAAAATGCTAGGCATTAAGTAATCAATATCAGTCTGTCCTACACTATTTGATGTTTAGTTCTCCACACACTTGTGTATTTTTTGTTGTTGTTGTTTCTCTATAAACCACGTTGGAATTTACGAGGTTTAGCCCGATTGGTGTTGACTACTTGTCCATGAAAGTCATAGCAAATAGCGATTGGTCATTTTGCTAAGGCACACATTTGGATCTTACACGCTGAGATACTGATGTGTGGAAGTTAATTATTTTGCTATTGATCTATCCCGTATCACACCTTAATGAGGTTTATTCATGAGTTGTGGGAGCTCAGGAGGGTCTCTCAAATGTAAAGGGTTTACACAGCTGCTGCATAGTGGGATTATGGTTCTTGCAGTGATGGCAAGTGTAAGATACAACTTGAAAATGAAAATCCGTATAGATTTATGAGGGGAAAGATGGCAGAAGTTATTACAGTTTTTAAAACCAGTTGGACTAATGAGGTCAGGTTTCCTTCTCTTCCAACAACTTTGTCATGGTCGCCACAGGGCTGACTGGATCTCGGTTGTAGTTCCTCATCAGCCCAGAAAAGGTTGAGTTTAACGAAGTTCAAATCCAATATAACAGTCTTACTGGACCACTAGTAAATAAATAAATGTGTACGTTCATCTCTGAGAAAACGTTTGGCACAATTTTTAGAGTAGGGAAAATTTTATCCAAGCCCTGGTTCCCTGGGGTTCTCGTGGGTCCTTTATATTTTCTTCTTCAGATACTGAAATTCATTTATGCTGAAAGAATGACTAACTAGCCTAACAGCGTGTGAAGGGGAGGCGAGTTAGGTAGGTCGGACCCCTTAGAATTCCACTCCAAATGTGGTCACCGCTTTCCCTACTTGAGAATCTGGCCACGTGGTCTCAAGAGGAGAGACACTCACTGCATAACCACCATCACCTGTGACACTCGCCTTCAGCTGACGTGAGCTGTATGGAAATAAGATGCAGAATTCTCAGAAGGAAATCCAGAGTGGCTCCTGAATGTGACTTAGAATTCAGTGGCCACTTGGGAGAACCTTGGAGGTGGAGCTGGCTGGCTTCCCAGTGGGTTCGTTTGTTACTCAGAGCGATGGCAGTGTTTGGTTTTAGTTCAGCCTGGCATTGTTTTCTTTTCGGAGTGAGGAAGCAACAGTCAGTGTAAAAGCCAATATGAACGTTCTAACACGTATTTTTGTGTGTGTGCGTCCATGTATTTAAAGTGGCTGGCTTTGGGAAACAGCGAGTTAAAAGCCCCAGGTTTTGCATTTGAAATATTCTTTGTTTACAACCATGCACGGAGATATTTTCCCACATTTTCTTTTTTATAAGTTCTCCAGTGATGTTTTCGTGGCCTTTCCTGGGAAGATCTGTCTTTCCATTTATCAGAACAAATGGCAAGCTGGGGACCATTTAAAGTCGTTTTTTTTTAGTTAATAAAGCCAATCTTCTTGTTCTGTTATGTTAAAAGTACATTATCTTTTTATTGCCAGCTCTCTATGGCTAGGTCTGTTTTCTGTCTTAGCAATCTCAGGGCTGCCCCACTTGCTTACTGGGTAGAGAATTACAAAATCAGCAAGGGTAGGGCAGCAGCAGCTGACTGACAGTACAAACCATTTCTCAAAATAACCACAACAGTGCAATCCTGATGTGTAATTTACGTCACAGTCTGTTTTTATGAAATAGTTTGTGGCATTTTCATTTCTATTCCGGATGGAATCTTGTGCTCTCTCCCTTTTAATCAGGCATTTAATTTATTTTTATTATTAATACTTTCCACTCCTTGTCTTGGCATGCCTCCAGTTGAACAGCTTTGAAGAGGGGGGGAGAAAAAAAACAACCACCAACAACCCATCTTCCCCCACCCCACTCTTCAACATCAGTTTAACTGCAAATGTATTTTCCCCTTTGATGTGTACTTACTTCGGGTACTAAGTTTACTGCCTTAGGAGAGATGTAGAAATATGGCGGGATGCGTTACACACAGACTTGGACTTGCATTCAGGAATTGATAAAGTTGATGTACAACTTTGGAATTTTAAACACTTTCAACCAATCCAAGCTATGTAGTCATACGCACTGCTGCATTTTGCTTTTACAAATGTCTTTCTGTATAATGTCCTGTAATTAGAACAGGAAATCATTGAGTAACTGTAAGATGAATAAGAGCACTTAGACTGAAAGGAAAATTACCTTCCGAGAAATTATATTCTCTCTCTCTATTTTTTTTCTTTTGTTTTTCTTTTTTTTTTTTTTTTTTTTGCTGCATGTTACAATGTTGGTAATGATAGTAACAGCTGTAGCTGCTCTTATCTGTAGAATTTTCATGCCTAGGTTTTCTGAAATAAAAAAAAAAGTTCCTTTTTGGTAATAATCAAAAATGAATGGACAGAAAATAGGAAATGCCTAATTATGACAAATATTCAGTGTCACAACAGAGCAGCAATTAAATGGAAACTTCAGTATAATTGTCAATAGCAGTAAGAATTGGACTGGTGCCAGGTACATAAAGTTGATGCTTTGCCGTTGGTTGGTTGCTAGGAGCAAGTTGAAAAGTATAAAGCTTTGAGAAAGGAATGCCTAATGTAATAAAGTAACAGAAAGAAGCATAAATCATTGTAAGAGCCTCTCGTATTGACATTATTTTACTTAAATTGTCTCAAAACTAGACATCAAGTTTTATAACATGAGCAAATTCATATTTGCTTGGGGAAAAAAAAGAACACGCTATGTTGTCTTTGAAGGACTGGGGACTTTGTGTCTCAAGCGTAGCCTTCATACATATTTGGAATCTTTTAAGTGAAAATCTTTAAATGTTTGTTTCTACTGGCATCCAAATGCATTTGCCCTAATACGATTAAGAGAACTAAAGGGCAAAATACTTGGCAGATTTTTCAGTTGAGGTAATTAGGTGCAGGAAGGAACATGCATACTTTTTCCACCAGGCTCTATAAAATCCTGGTGCAAAGATTTTTTTTTTTAAGCTTACTGATTTTAGAAGTAGATTATAGTGGTTTTCAGTAAGCATAATAGTGTGATGTTTCCGAAACAAGCCTTCCCTTCTCCCCACCCCCCCAGAATGAAAAAGAAAGTTACATTTCTAAATGTTGTGTAAAAGATAAAAGCAGATTCCTCCTCCGGAATTTATGTTTTCCGTCTCCTGTGCATTTGGCCACCATTATCTGTTTTAAAAAAAAATAGCATTATGGATATTTGAAAGTCAATGCTCCATTAATTCATTGTGTTTGCTATTTCATGCATCTCTCTTTGTATAAAGACAACTTGAGCAACGTGCTATTCAGAATGAATGCCTGCTCTTACCCTCTCCACCCCCCCACCCCTTCCCCATTCCCAGCCCAACTCTGAGGATTAAAGCAATGGTATACAGTTACTGTTTGAAAAGCTTGGGTGGAGTCTCATGTTATAATTACAGTTTCTCTGTGGAATTCTGTTTTGGACTTTGAAAATATATAAATAAGTGAAAAATTGACATTGAGAGAGGTTAACAAAACGTGTAATTATGATATAAGCACAGGATTAGAGTAATTTTGGTTGAGCATTACAAGCAGTGTACTTTAGGTATTAACTTTTAATAGGTAAAATTCTTCTCATTGAAGTTGAAATGAGGTTTAGTAATTTTGGGTCTCTTATTCCCTTTGAATATTTCATTTAAAAATAGGCATATTCACTTTTTTTTTTAATTGGTGGAGGGGAGAATTGAGGAATGGGATGACATTTTAATAGAATATCATAATATGGTTGAAAATTTCAGTCTTTGGGACCAACAATTTATTGCTGATCATTTTCTGTGGACAGAAATCAAGTAGTGCCTACATAACCCAACCAACTACCACTGACTCAAGTGTGTTAGAGTAAGATTCCTTGGGGTGATTCTTTGATTTCTTTTCCTATGTGGGTGTGGTTGAAAGAAAATCTTTGTTCCAGGAACACTTTGTTTGTCTTTTTGCTAAACAAATGTGCAATTTATTCATTCTTTATTCATTCTTAGATTTATCTGCTAGACCTATTATGAACTAGAAAGGGGGAAATGTCCTATGCAGCATTTATTGGTAGCTTCTGTTTCATGGGTACTGCATACGCATGTTTGTTTATACGTACATGAAATGCATAAGGAGGAAAGAAGTAGCTAAGGAATTTAAATAAGAATTCTTGAAAGGGTTGTTTGGCTTTATTTGTTTCTTAGTGTACTAGGGCAAAATAAAGTATGACAGCTGTTGAACAATTTAATAGTTTTGTAGCTGTATGAGGAAGAAGTTAATTTAATGCAAAGGCTTAGGGGAAAGTTATAGGATCATAGAATTTTAGATCTGGAAAGCTCTTCCAAACTCATAATTTTATTCTCTGTTATACATACTTTTCATGTGAAGGTGACCACGCTTTGTCTTGAGGAAAAAAATATTTCTCCAGTTAACTAAGCACTAGTTAACTGCATCTAGGGTAAAGTTTCTCTGAAGACACCTCAGAGAAACTTTACCCTAGATGAATTGTTGGTTCTTCCAGATCTCACCTTTACTCTGGATCTTCTCTTTACTCTCACCTAGAATGGTTTGTTAATTTTCTTAGCAGTCCTGAGAGTCTCATGGGCTTTGTCTGCTTTTTGGGGAGTTTCTTTTTTTTTTTTCCTCCTGTAAATATTAAAGGCAATTCCTCTGGGCATGTCTAATTGTAAGGTTGGAAATTTGCCTCTGTCTAAACAATGCCAAAATTCTGGTCCAAATGGAGGGTTCCTTTCATAAGGAACAAAATTATCATAATTTTTGTTTTGGTATTATTAAACATCACCACATTAAACCAGGTCCCAACTGGGCTTCTAGCCTCTTAGTATGGGAGAGGTTCAGGAGGCACAGGGTTTCTGGGCTTGCACAACCTAAAGTTGGCTTCATTTCCTATTATGTGGGTAGAAAGTAGGAAGGAGATATATGTAGTAACCCCCATCCATGGGGGGTACATGCTGAGACTCCCAGCGGTTGCCTGATACTACAGATCACATCAAACCCTATAGATCCTGTTTTTTCCTAATCATACAACCTAAGAAAATGTTTAATTTATCAGTTAGACACAGTAAGAGATTAATAACAATAACTAACAGTAAAACTGGACACTAAAGTAGTCTCTCTCTCTCAAAATACCTTATTGTACTGTACTCACCCTTCTTCCTGTGACGTGAGATGATAAAATGCCTGAGTGGTGAGAGGAAGTGCGACGAATGACATAGGTGCTGTGATATAACGTTAGGCTTCTACTGACCTTCTGGTGATGTGTCGGGAGGAGGGTTGTCTGCTTCCAGGCCGCTGCTGAACACAGACGGCAGAAAGCAAAACCTCTGGTAAGGGGGGGACCACTGTGCATAAAAGATGTGTCTCTACTGTTAAATCATGGCAGTGTGAACTGCAGTTTTCCAAAATCACAACAAGCTAACTTAACCGGAGTGGAATTCTGACCTATAACTGGATGAATTGTGCGGTTTGTGATGACAGAGAAGTTTCGTATTTTCCGTGACCAAAGGCCGTCACCCTCATCCCCAGGACTGTACCTTAATTAAGTCTCTAATAATAATTAGATGTTAAATAAACAAAGATTTTCTTTCAACCACACCCATGTAGGAAGAGAAATCAAAGTATTACCTTAATGATCATAATAATGTTGTTATTTGTATTTGTGACATTTTTGTCATAAGGAAAGCCCATCAAACTTGCAATTAAAAGACTGGGTGACAGTGTCACATCCATCACTTTCTGCTTTCTTGAGAGCCCGGACTAGTCACTTGGGTGTATGAACCTGTTATCTCACCTCCGAACTGGGGGATATTCATGAGCAGTAATCCTACGAATAGGGTTGTCGTGAAGAGCAAAAGAGCTGTGTTTTGTGAAAGACCTGTGTAATTTTTTTGTTTTCCTATCAGTACCGGAAATTATGGTAGTATTTCTAAACCAACAGTCCGTCTGTCCCTCTTATTTTTGGTTTTGAAGTCTTTTTTCATTTGCTGTCTTCTGTGCTACCTGCAGCAATCCTGGGAGAGTGGCGAGGAGAAAAGAATTTGGTCCTAGATTCTGTTCTGCGTACGGGGGTTGGCGGGGGCGGCTTTGGCTAGAAGCATATACCTGAAAACAGGTTATAAGTATATATATACTCAGGAACCCCAACTTGTGATGTTTCAACGTAACAATTTTTGACTTTACAATGGTGTAAAAGTGATATGCGTTCAGTAGGAAGTGTACGTTGAGTTGTGAATTTGGATCTTCTCCCAGGCTGGCAATTTGTGTGGCTCGATCACATTGTGGTGCTGGCCGTCCGCGACCAGCCACAGCTCCCAGGCGGCCATGCACTCACTAGGATGAACGTCCAACACAGAGCCATCCTGAGCCCATGCAACCATCCTGCTTTTCACTTTCAGGATAGAAGTCAATAAATCACACGAGATATTCAATACTTTATTATAAAATAGGCTTTGTGTTGGATGATTTTGCCCAACGGAAGTGTTCTGAGTACATTTAAGGTGGGCTAGGCTAAGCTACAGTGTTTGGTAGGTTAGATGTATTCAGTGCATTTGCAACTGAGGATATTTTCAACTGTCAAGGGGTGGTCGGGACATAAGACCATCAAAAGTGGAGGAAGATCTGTGTGTGTGTGTGTGTGTGTGTGTGTGCGCGTGTGCGTGCGCACACACACATACATACAGAGAGAGAGATAGCAAAACCCAAACTCAATAAATTACTATAAGTCTGTGCAAGAAGCTAAACTCTGACTCAGAGGTAGTGGTTTCAAAGGTTAATGTGCATGAGTTACCTAGAAGCTTATTAAAAATGTAAATTCCTGGGCCCCAACTTTAGAGATTCTGAGTTAGTGGTTGTGGATGGGCCCCTGGAGTCTGCCTTTTCCCAGTTCCCCTATGTGATCCCAGGGCGGGCAGGCCCGGGATCGCTCTGAGTGATACTGTCTCCATCATAGGACACATTTCCAGGACATGAACTAGAGCGAACTTGCTGGTTTTTCTTCCAACTAAAAGTGGATTCCTGGCTTGGCCTGTGTTTTGGGAACTGCATGAAGAAAGAAGGATAAGCTTTTCGAGCTGGGGGGTGGGGCGGTGAAGAGAAAACAAAAACAAAAACCCACCAAACAACAAACAAAAAACCCACATCATTTCTAAGCACCAAAGAGGCCAGGGAGCTGACTGGATCTAGAACAGAGAACTAAGAGGTTAGAGATGGTATTATCATGAAAAATGGTCGGAGAAAAACAGGAGGAGAATGAGGGGATGAGAAGAAAGTGAAAAGCTCCCAAGAATCCAGGTGACACCTTCTGCAAGAAAACGAACTCTGAAGCCTCCATTCTTTTGCTGTCATTCAACCTGAAAAGCAGAACTTCCCCCATCTCATTTCAAGAACTTGGAGATACTAGCGCAGCGCTCCCCCAAGTACAGAAAGCCAATAGCACAAGCAAGATAGACTTCTGGGAGCTGTGTGCAGATGTGCACAGTATTTACTCTTTGCAGGAGATGGTCTTAGGTGCTGAGCCGCCAGTACAGGTCCGGGGGGTTCGTGGTTATGCCCCTCCCCCTCATCCACGATGTCTTGGACAAGTAGAGGATAATAATACCATTGACACATTCAGGGGCTGCTTCTTTCAATAGGACTGAGATACTCTAATGATGATGTTTGGTGAATATTTCCAGTCAAAGCTTTTGTGCTTTAACTCTCCAGAAAGCACAGATTTGAACCCAAAGTGTCAACTCGTGTCTTGGTCTGCAGTAAAAATGTCAACCCGAAATGTCTTGGGATGTATATCAGCATTTAAAAACTGAACTTCATCTGGGGACTTGCGTTCAATATAAATATATTTCCTTGTAATTAAATACGCCAGCTGACAAAGTGGCTGCCCGCAGACCAGGCAGGCGTCTAAGAAACGTAAACTGTTAAAAGATGTCCTCTTGAAAGCGGCGAAACATCTCCATTCTCGGAGAAGCCTCCAGCCGGAGGAACTAAGTGAACATAATTAGAGATACATCTGGGTATTGGCCTCCTATCTGAGAAGGTCACATGCACACCTTCCGCTGGTACTGGTTATATTCCATCATTTGTTCTGTCCTTACTCATTTGTCTCCCACTGGTTACCAGATGGCCACGATAATGTTGGTATCCTTAACAACTGTCTTGTGCAATTCCCTGCAGCGTGGTAAGGACTCAAAATATGAGCGTTTTCCCTTTGGATAAGCCAGTGACATATCTGGGAATTGCTCACAAACGCCCCGATGGTGTAGTTATAGGGAGTGATGGCAGACTAGGTCATGGAGCCGAGATTCGGCTTGACGTGATCCAGGTGGCAGGCTATCAGAGGGGAGCTTTTGCCATTCCTCAAGCTCAAGATGAAGGAAGGGGTCCTCCAGGCCGAATCTGGTTTTTATAAATAAGCGCTTAATATCGAGAGGTGTAGATAAGCGGTAAGATCGTTGTGAAAGGGAGCTTCGTGAAAGTTGCTGAGACGTCCTGAGCGAAGTTGGTTCTGATGGAGCGGTCACAGGACGCTCAGGGAGTCCTCTCAGCATGGTTCTCAGAGTTGTGCCAAGTTACCAGATGGGTTTGAGGCACATTAGAATATAGGGAGCATGGGAAGGGGGGAGGGCGGGGGGAGTGGATGGACCAATCAAGCCGGGTTAGATCATGCTGCAAAAACGAATAACCCCCAGATCACAGCCTCACTTAAAACAAGGAAGGTTTCTTTTGTGCTTGTGTTCTGTGTCCATTTCCAACCAACAAGGGGCTCTGCTCCGTGTGATTCTTGCTCCAAGACCCTGAGTGGCAGCTCAGCCGCTCTCTGAATCATTACAGGTGTGCAGGACAAAGAGAAAGAGAGAGTGTTGTCAGTCAGACACTGACCCCTAAAGTCACCACTCACTTCTGTCCTATTTTATTGGCCCCAACAAGTCACAGGGCCACTTGACTGCCATGGGACAGGAGGCACGCATGGTCTTTCCACAAGATCGTAAAGAACCAGAAATATTTGTCGATGGCCCTAACCACCACCAGATTAGTTGATGCCACTATCTGAACTTATGGTCATCTCTCTGGGGCCAGATGACCCTTCCAGGGCCTTCTAGCCCTGAAAGATTATACAGTCTAATGAAAGAGCACTGGAAATATGTAGAAAGCAGCTCAACAAAATTCCAATTTTTCCTGTGATGATGACTTTAATGCTTGAAATATATACATATCAGACCCTTGGAAAAAGGTTTTTGGTTCTGCTGCTTGCTGATGACCCAAAACTTGCTTCATCTTTCTCTAGGGGTCGCCCCGACTCTTTCTTCCCTCCACCTTTCCTCTTCCCTGCCGGTAACCAGAGGTCCCTTTAGTGGAACCGGGGTGGTGAGATGGGGCTGGGAGAATGCTGGCGTTCCCAGACTGGGAGAAAGACGAACCGGTGTCAGGGTCTCACGGAAGACACGTTTTCATGACAAAACAGAGGGACCACCGCAATTAGGCCACGGCCATGACGGTTCTCTGTGGGAGGCAAGAGGGTAACGGAAGTGTTTTCTCTTTTGTCTAGGGGAGGACGAGGAGGAAACGAACGTGATCGTGCTCAGCTACCCTCAGTACTGCCGGTACCGATCAATGCTAAAACGCATCCAGGATAAACCATCTTCCATTCTAACGGACCAGTTCGCGCTAGCCCTGGGGGGCATCGCCGTGGTCAGCAAGAACCCTCAGATCCTGTACTGTCGGGACACCTTCGACCACCCAACTCTCATTGAAAATGAGAGTATATGCGATGAGTTTGGTGAGTCTTTTGTTCGTTTTCCTACATGAAACTTGTGCATGTGTGTGTGTTTCCTTGTTTTGGGTTCTTGTGCAGAGCTGCGATGGGGAGCAAGGCTTATTTTTCACCAGCTCCTCCTTTCACTTATTTTCACCCGCCCCTCCCCTCCCCCAAATTGTCGTGGCATAAAGCACCATTGCCTCCTGGGCTGCCTCTGTTTGCTAGGGTCAAAGGTGATTATTTAGAATTTGTTGTTCAGTATAGGGTCTGAAGTTGCTTGGTCGACCTTGAAATTGGACTTTAGGACAGGAAGCTTTCATGTTCAGTCTTTCTTAAAAGGCTTCGACTATTCAGATACTGGCTTGTTTTTTGTTTGTTTTTTTTTTTAACTGATCTCTCTCTCTTCAGTGTGATAAGGAACTATAAAAATGCGCCCATTGTAACCACTTCAGTACTCTAAGGTGAACAAAAAGATTGATGATAGATCCCTACGCCCCTTAATTTTTTCATGTACATGTATGGATACACATATATATCCATCTTTGGTGGGCACAGTGTATAAAAATATGTATAGATATTTATATATCTATCTATATTCAGATATATATCTATCTATATATATCTTTATAACTACGCCTCCCAAAGATGGATATATGCACACATAATTTTGTCTGCATCTCTCCTAGCTGATCGGTCATGTGTCTCTATAGATAGACGCACAGGCGAAGATATATCATAGGTTTGGGAGACTTTGCATGACGCAGTGAATGGCTGGAGGCAAGCCAGGCTCACATCTCTCACATCTTCAGTTTCTCATCTGTTTGTTGAAGAGATTGGATCATATCAGTGGTTCTCAACAGGCTGGGCAGGGATATCAGAATACCCTGGGGGTGCTTTATCCAGCTAGACATATTCCTTGGAAATTCCTGTACTTACAGAGACATGAGAACCCCCCCCAACCTCCCCCTACCCCCTGCTTTGGGATTGGCCACCCTGGCGTGACCAGTGTGATGGCTGACCTATGCTGAAATCTCCTCTTGGGGATCTGGGAGGACAAGAGGCTGAGACCCATGGCCCAGAGAGAGCATTGATGGGGTCACTTTGAGTCAGAATATCGGAACAGTCCTTGATTCTGTCAGTTAAGGTTTTCCCAAGCCTCCCCAGTTTGTGGATTATTCAGGTTCAGATTTTTCTGCTTAATTGTCACAGGCCTCAGCGTGGTTTGGGAAATCCACTGTGGCCTCCATACTCTGATTATTTGCCACTCAGCAGCCCCCTACCTGCTGCAGAGAGCTTGTAAGTAAGAGTGTCATGAAGAGATGATCCAAGAAGGAAGGGGGGAAAGAGGAAGGGGACCTCGGTTCATCAGACATGGCATCTTTTTCCTTATAAACTTTTTTTCGGATGCCTTTCCCAATTCTGCCTTACCAGATGACTGTCAGTCTAGAAGAGAACAGCAGCCTTTATACAAGTTATTTATTCCTACTTCCAAGAAGAATTTAGTGTCATATTTTTAATACTCAACTGTTGTAGTCATGTAGGTGAATGAATCCAATGTATCTTTTCAAAAAATGCCCTCTCTTTCCAGATCTGCGTTTACAAATCATCCCTTTTTAATTTCAGGGTGTTTAATTTCTGTTTTCAGAGTGTTTTTGTGTTTTGTTTTGTTTCGTTTTTTTCCCGCATATCCCCTACTCCCAAACCCTCTGTCCTGCTTGCCACTCAAGACATCTATAAATTCCTGACACAAAATAAAACTGAAAGAATGCTTTCCCTCATTTAAGAGTAGTCAGAGTTAGGGTATCATAATGTAACATAATGAAAAATGTTTTAACCTTTTTGGCTAATTTAAGAGTTATTAGTCATTGAGCTTCAAAGCTGTTGCGTCTGGAATTGGTAATAGAAAGAAGTTCCAATTTAACAGTGATCACAATGGTTGTTAAGAGTTACTAAATTAGTTTTAAATGTTCTCCACAAACACAGGCATCTGACTTTTGAATGTTTTCCTGAACTTTTCTTCTGGTAAAGCTAATTTTAATGCTGTTTTTCTTCTTCAGCCTCTTAAAGTGGAAACTTTCTTTTGGAATAAAGGTACTTTTAAAGAGCTTCTAGATGGTTAGTTTAATAATTAGAATATTAGGTTTTTCTTTTTATGGAATTTGTACTTCAAATAGTTTGCACTTCATGTAGTATTTTGTTTTAGTAAGTGACCCCCCCCCAAAAAAAAGCTTATTTTTGACCTGATTTGAACACCTTCACCAGCATCCCTCCCCCACCTTCCACTCTGTGGTCCTCCAACTAAATTTCCAGAGAACACCCTTTTAAACCTCCAACTGTTTGTATTTGAAATCAACATGGGTGAAAGGGTTTGTTAAAACGTGGGGTTGGGTTTCTCCAACCAACTAACAGTTGGTAGAAGAACATAAATTTAATTAGTGACTAGCATTAAACAAATGTTCCTAATATGAAACACTGCCAGATGACCAAAACACTTCTGTCAGATTACCGCGGGTGCCAGGGGGCCCACAGATGAATTTTCTGCACAGTATATATTCTGTACCACACTTTTGGCGACTCAGTAATTGGTCAAATGTAATTTAGGTAACAGTATGCCTAGGCTGTAAAAATCAAATTTTATTAGCCATATCACCAGGTGGATGAATGGTGGACCTGATGGCAAAGAGTTTATAGCATTTAGCAGCTACACTTTTGACACATGAAATTCATAAATTGCCATAAAGTACCTGCAAGGCCCTTCGCAAAAGGACAGTGTCTGCTTTCCTATGATTAAATAATGTTTATTTTATTAACTAATATTTTTTTGCTTTCTTCTATTAAATGGGATTATGGAAGGGGGAGCAGGAGAGGGTGTTCAAAAGATAAGTAAAACACAGTTCTTTCTTGTTTGGAGGATTTAAAAATCTAATTGGGGAAGACAGGATTAACGCACCTGAAAGGTTAACTAATGTTGCAAGAAAGTCAATGATTAAGTATTCGGTGAGTGTTGTAGAAAGCAAGCGCAGGAGGAATTTGGCAGTGGGGCTGGTGGGGGTGGGGGCGCGTGGGGGTGATCATGGGAGGGGTCAGGGAAAGCTTCATGAAAAAGGCAGGACTGGGTCTGGTTTTAAAAAATCAGGGAGAAAGGCTAATAGAAAAGTTTTGGGTCACTTATAATTCATGTCCTGACTCTCCATGTTGGGAATGGCTGCCTTCACCCTGGGTCAGCTGTTGGCCTCCCCTAGGTTTGTTTACCCTTAATAAATGGTCTGGTGCCCTCTCTACCAGGGGAACATGAATTTGAGTCTGTGGACCAAGGCTGGGACAATCCCAGGCAGTGCCTCTGGAACTGGAACTGGGCTTTCCTGGGCAAGGATGAGCCACATTTTCTCTGTGTGACCACCTTTCCCAACTGCTCAGACACCTCCCCCATCCCCACTCCCCCCCATGTTTCAACGTTGTCCACTGAATAACAAGTTTAATTGAATAATAAAAGTAAGGCTTTTAAATCTACAGTGAATCCCTATAAATAAATTCTCTGTGGAATTTTATGAAGCTGTTTAATGAAAAGTTTGATTAGAAACTATTAAAGAAAAATAGAATAGATGAAATTTCATCATTTAGTCCCACATTACAGTGGTGTCATTTTGATTTTTATTTACTTTGAGATATTCAGAATTGAGTAAATATATCCTGGTTTTAATTAACTATCCTCCTTACTTGGGAAAGGTTATTTTAGGCTTGAAGGGTTTTGATAGCGTACCATCTGCTTTCTTCCCTGTATTTTATTCAAGTCCCTTCCCCGCTTTACAGCACTGTGCAATGTCTAAACCTATGACATAAGCATAAATTGAATCATATTAATGACAGGTGATTGAAAAGCCTCAGCCTCGACATCCTGCCCAAATCCTTCCGTCTTGTCAGTTACAATGCTCTTAAAGGCCGTGTGCTCTTTTCTCAGCGCAAGAGAATTGACTGTTCTTAAAACTAAAGCAACAGACTGCCCCATGAAAGCATTGTGAAGACTGGCTGTGTAGCACATGTAATTAGGAAATGAGATTGTAATAATAATGAGGGGAAAGTGACATCAGGAATGACAGTTTTTCTCGTAAGAATCTTTACCCTACACGTAATTCCTGCCCCCACTGTCCTGTTAGAATCTCCAAACATGCAGCATTCTTCCACCGCCCCCCCACCTCGCTTTTACCACTTCTTGTAATTTGATTCCTCTTTTATAAAACAGATACCGTCATGTATACTGTATTATTGTCTGCACTCTGCAGAGAAAACAGACACACGTGCAAACATTTTGTCTGTTATCCCAGTTAGAACAATAAAATGTCCACCAGTTTGTAATGCACAATGTTTACCTTAATATCACACTGGCTGATTTCACATGTGTGAAGCGTTGACAGCTGAATCCAAACAGAGGCATGTGCAGTTCCGTAGATGAATGGACGACTTTAAGGTACTAGCTTTTACCAGAGAGATATAAGATCGACCCAATACATATAAATGAGACAAAATCAGTCCTTAAATGTGAGTTGAACTAAGTGAATGAAGACATGGTTGATTAAAGAAGTAATAAAGGATATGGCTTATTTTAGTCTGAGTTTTGAGTTGCGAAGAGACAAAAGTCATGCTTCTGAGTTCTTTGGAGTCAGGGTGTGTGTGTGTGTGTGTGGTGGGGGGGATGTTCCTTGACAAAGGAATGGTTTGGGGTTCAAGGAAGAATGTGGTAATTCACCTGAAAATAGCGGAGATGAGATGGGCTGCCATCTTGGCATTTGGTCCACGTGCAAGAAACCATGAGCTCTGGTGACCCTTAGGGAGATGGTGGCTACATCGGTATTGAAACATGTCTCTTGCTGAAGCCCAGGGAGGATAGCACAGTCTGGGTGGGGGGGGGGGGGGTTAAGTGCTGGGCTTACAAATCGCCTGATATGAATCAAGGCTCACATGTCTGATTTGCTGTTCCTCCGGGCAAGTGACATAAGGCCCCACACTTATCGCGTCTTTCAAACTGGGTAGAAATGGCTCATCACCAAGCTTAGACTAAGTCTGTATTCGCTTGATGAAAAAAACAGTCCTCACGATCAATGAAGATTCTCTACTTGTTTCTATTAGAATCTTAGGCCTTGGACAGCTTACAGCCATCCAAACCGATCTCACTCTGTAAATAATAAAGGAACCATTTCTCTAAGGCTCTGGGACTCTTCCTAGAACCTTAATGGAAAAGAAAAGTTTTCTACTTTATACGTTATGTTTTTAAAGAAGCTTTTCTGACTCTGCACTGAACTCTCCCTTTCTGTTTTCCTGTTGAGTGAAATAATGACTTTAGAGACAAAAGAAGAAAAAAGCCAAGGGAGAGAAGGAAACAGAAGAGGAGATGAAACCTTGACTATTTATGAAGGAAGATTCAGGATGTGTAAAATTATTTTGAAGCCTAGAGGACAAGCTGGACTCTGCCTCTTCCCCTCTAAACATCACATGTTTTGCTGGAAATGAAAGGAAAGGCAGTTGTTTTGTTAAGGATCATGGGAATTTGTAAGCGAGTAAACACTTTTTTTTTTCCTTGCCAAAGTAGGTTTCATGGTCACAGTGGATTTCGATGATCAAATGGCCATGTTCCTGGCCCATGTCCACATTCAGGCTTTCTCTCCCTGCCTGCCTACGGTGCCCACCGATCTCCCAGATGATAACAAGGCAGATGTTTCTCTTTAATTGAAGCTGAGTGGGAAAGGAGTCGGGCTTCCTGTATATTGCTATTTATGCAGAAGTCCTTAACCTCCAGAGGTCTCTCTTAGAGGACTGCTTTGTCTTAGACATTTTCTGGACATTGTATTTATCTCTAGAGAATGGTCTAACCAAAACCATGCTTGGCACCTTCTCTTTGTTGCGTGTGCTACCCAGGGAGGGGCAGAGGAATGCTTAAGTTCATCACGCAGTGCAGTCAACTGAACCCCCAAAAATCTGCTGGTAGTGGTATACGGGATGTGCTTGATAGGACCTATGATGATTAACATATGGCCTTGGCTTCCAGGACATGGAGACCCAAAGACGGCTGGGAAGCAGATCTCCTTGGACAGAGGTGTTGGAAGTTGGGTACCATCTCTCTTGAGTGTTAACGAACAGAATTTTTATGTTGTTACTCTAAGCTAATTTTCAGAGTCAGGATATATGGAATGGCTAGCATTCATGAATTTCTTTTCTATTTTTGGAAATTTCTTTTCCAAATAATTCCAGAATAATTTCTTTTCTACTCCGGTTTCTTTTCTTTTCTATAACTCTAGACTTTTTCTGTAGCTGAGGGAACTCAATGGGTTATTAAAAACTGTTTGGACTCATGGGTACAATAAACCCTTGTTCACTCCAGAAGAAAGGATTTGTGTCTATATTGGCTAATATCTCACCTAGCATTTCATTTAGAAAAGCAAGAAAGTTAGATCCCATTACATTAGCAAGATCAACATATTCCTCTCTAGGGTGAAACAGATATTTTTATCAATTCACACGTACACACACACACATGCACACACACACACACACATGCACACACTACAGGAAAGAACCAGGTCATTGAAAAATCACAGGCAAAAGTGCTAGTTAGGGATAGGGATGGTAGAATGAAGTTCAGAATAAGTCTGTATTCACTTGATTTTTAAAATCCTCTTGTTGCCAAAGATACCCTCTAAGCCCCTTCATTCTATCCTTTCAAGGGAATGGAATTGATTAAAGTTCCCTGGACTGTAGGAGAGGCTGTCTGGGGTCCACCAACATCTATCACATACCTACTGTGTGCCAAGTGCTGTTCTGGTCCCTGTGCACACAGTTGTGAACAAGACAGAAAAATTTACAGTTCTAATGATCTTACAATATTGTGTGTGGGGAGAAAATATGGGATGGCCATGGACCATATGTCGTGGGTATAGACCATACCTCACAGAGCTGTGGGGATCAAACACTTAGCCGGTAGATGGCAAGTACTACTTAAGTACTCCTCGTTAACTAAATCTCCTTGTACCTCTTGTGCTTCCCAACACAACCTTAACCACGCATCAAGTCCATAGTGGCTCCTCAAAACACATTTACAGAATTATTTCATACCTTCACAGACTCCTAGGGACATGAGGTATCATTTGCTACTAAAAAATCATTCAACATCCGCTCATTCCAGAAATACTTGTTTGTTTGTCCTTCTGCATGGAATGTGTTTCCCCAGATATCTTGGGTCTGGCTCCCTCTCATCATTCCAGCCTCAGCTCAAATGTTTGCTCCCCAGAGAAGTCTTCTCTGACTTTCCCCTTTGCACAAGTCTTGTCCCACCCCATCACCCAACCTATAATTATCTTCCCGTAACTTATCACTATCTGAAATTAATTCTCGTATTTGTTTCTTTACACGTTTATGGTCTGTCTCCCCCATCCCCACCTGGGCTACAATGCAAGCTCTTTCAGAGCGTGTCCACAGCCGTGTACCCAGGGACCAGAACAAGACTGGCCACACAGAAGGTGTGTAATAAATACTGGTTACACAAGGGAATGGATTCGTGCATGCTGTATGTCAGTATCCTTGCCCTCCCCCATTTTTCAGATAAGGACAATTCAGCCCAGCCAAGTTACCTCACTATCAAGTGGCAAAACCAGTTTTTGAACCTAGACGGTCTGGCTCAGTATCCATGCTCTTAACAGTTACACTAGATTGCCTGTCAGTTTGGACCTGGCTCAGGAAGATCTTTCCAGCTTCCTGAGATCCAGTGTCCTAGGAACAGATAACTGATCACCAGCTCTCTAGATATTGAAGGTACAAGGGGTTCTGTAGGATTTAGAGAGATCGGTGTGTGTGGGAGTGGTTAGGAAAGGAATGGTGGAGAAGATTCAAAATCTGAAAACCACTGGATGGGATCAGGAGACTTTCATGAGAGCCATGGTCCTCGCTTATCTGATTATACCAGCCTCCCTGATGGAGCCTTTGTTGCCCTGTGGTCTCTTCCACACACGCCCAGAGTGATGCTTCCCATCTCATCACAGAAGCAGGTATCAATCTAGAGCCCTATACAAGCCACAAGTTGAAAGGGGCAGATGGTAAACTGCCCCACATTCGTATGGGCTCTTCCTAAGGTGTGGGGTTGCGATGCTCACAGGACTCTGATTGTACACCTCTCTCTAATTTTCTGCTTAGAACGCATTGGCTTTCCCAACTTGGCATCCTCCCTTAATGAAAAAATTATAGGTCTAATTTCAAAAAATGAAATGTATGCAAGCTTTCCTGCTTCTGTCACTTCTTTATGCCTGTAGCACATTAATCATTTCCCTTTTTAAAATTAAATTTCGCTTGCCATGGTTTGGTAATGGGTTTTCGAAGGAGGCAAAGCAGCCAGGCTCTTGGCACAGGAGTGGACTGTGCTGCCTGCTCAGGAAATCTTCTCATCGCTGGCTGGCGTGGGCCTTGATTCCATCATCTGGGCTTTATGCTCCCTTTGGAAGTTGCCTAGAAATTCTCTCCCTTAGAATCTCTTTTCTGAACGGCCTTTTTGGCTCTCCAGTTGCCATCATGAAGGACTGGAGAACAGATGGGATTTGGGCAGAAAAAGACTGATATGTTCTAATGCTGGTGGGTGCTTCCATTCATTCACTGAGAACTGACTCAGTTGAAGGCAGAACTCCAGGCATTGTTGCAATATTGGTCTCTGCTGTCAAGACATTCAAAAATCAAGCTGGCCGAGATAAGACGTAGAGTAATGGGCCACTACAAATATTATTATGATCTTCTTAACAATTCTGGATCTTGCCATGAGTGACCTGATAACATCGTTTCCGCAGGGTCACAGGTCCGGTATGTTGCCAAAGTGGGAGTTAGCACCCCCCACCCCAGTCCCCTGACCCCAGGGACATACTTTTCCACCCCAAAGTGAGAGGAGCACGGGGCTAAGGTTCCGGACTTACTCTGATATTTTGATGTTCCAGGGAGACGATATCTGCCAGGCTTCCTAAGTGGGAAAGCTTTGCCACATACTGGCCCCTGCAAGGCAGTCCGCTAAGGGATGACTAGAGGAGGTCCAACTGTAGGTGCCCCTGGAGTTAAAAGATGTAAAAGAGAGCTGGGATGTCAAGGAAGGCCTCTGTGAGGAAGTAGATCTTCAACCAGACCTTGAGGGATTCAAAAAGAAGGAAGTTATTTCAGGTGAGGAGGTGGAAAATACTCGACTTTGAAGCTTAAGGAAAGAGGTTGTTTCCTTTGCCTTTTTTAGCTATCAGCATAGACATTTAACACACACACACACACACACACCCCAAAACAAAACAGCCTCCGCAAGCAAAATCTTTTTCTCCCTAGAAGATGTCACCTTCCCCTGAGGGACCAGGTGCTCCTGAGTCCTTCTCCCAGAGGCCCCATTGTGGTTAGGACCCGGGGGAAGCCTCTTGGGGGGAAAAATCAACTTGTCTCTTATTAAATTGGAAATTTCCCCTTGGGCCTATAAGAAGGAAAAGGAGGGATGCATCAACTTTGCAGCAGGGGGTAAAGGAGTGAGGTGCCTCGTTGGTTTCCTGGGTGTTTAAGGGGCTGCTTCTAGGTTGAAATTGTAGCTTCTAAAGAATCATCTTCACTCTGTGTCATCAGGAGTTTCTCAGTACTTTTCCAAAGTTGCTTTTTAATTCTGCTTGGTATTAAAGTTAATGGATTCTATTGCATTTCTCTTCCGTAGACTCTAAGCTCCTAGAGGGGGTAAGAATCATGCCTTACTCACCTCTGTATCAACGTATGTTTGTGGAAATGATATAAAAACCCTAATATAAAAGTCCTGCTAAAATCCAGAAGGTTTCAAATCATCGTTTTCTCTCCTTTCTTAGAGTCAAGTGGTTTCTTAACCTCAATCTTTAAGGTTTAGCTCATTGCCAGTTGATTTAATTCTCAAGGAAAAGTATCTAGCTCAAAGGACATGGTTTTTTTCTCAACATTTACTCATCTCTTCGAACCAGAGGAATGTGACTCATCAACTGGCCAAGGTCTTTGGTTGAAGATTGTTCATTTGTTATGATGTTTAATAGAGCTACACAACCTAGAAGGGTGTTCCCTGAGGAAGACAAGCAGTATCTGTAAGTTAAGGCAAGTGGTATCCAGAAGTCACCACTCTGATCTTTCCATTCTCTAACCTACAGATCTCAGAATTCAATGTGAAAACCAAGGGACAGTGGCAGAGTCATTAGCATATAGGACATTGACAAGTTCCAGTGAAATGTGGGCTATATGGACCTGGAACATAATTTAGATCATGGTTCAGGTTGAAATCATACCAGAAAATGTTGGGAAAGAAAAGGCTTAGCCAGCTTCATGTTCATCATTAGGAAGATTACTGGGTGGGTGGCACTTACACCCAGAGGATGATTTGTGGATCACTAGCCTTCTCTGTGGTATTTGTCGATGAGGATGAGGCCTTCTGGCTCTAAGGAGAGCTCCGTGGAGGAGAGCTCCATCTTTGGATGAAGCCAGTTCACAACATGCAGGGTTGAACACATCACACTTTCTTCCTCACAGTTCCAGACATGAACATTAGGTCTTTGAAATAGGAGATATTTTAACAAAGATATCACACAGAGTGCCAGAAACTATACTGCCCCATCCCCCAGCACAGACACCTTCCAAAAGAGAAAGGATGTTGGTGGAAGTGAGTTCTTTTGAGGTCTGTCTTTATCACAGACAAGATCACAGGTCCCATTCTATTGAGAATGCATTCTATCCCATAGTTGTTGAACGAAAGGAAGTTGAAGTGTGTCAGGACCAGAACAAAAGGGCTATTGGGAGCCCCCATTAAATTTCTTCCTGACCATTGGAACCAGTGTAATCTGCTGGAGCTGAGATCAGGAGGTAGTTTCAGAGAGCAGAGAGAGTGTGTCCTCACTGGTCCCAACCCAGCAACCGCTCAGCCCCGCCCTCAGCCCAGCCACTTACAATTCATGAGAGGAATATCTCCTACTTTTCAAATGGCCATCAGCCCATCTTCAGTGTCTTTCTCCTAAACAACCTTGTACAACCTCAAGGACTGGTGTCCATGACCCCCTTGGGAAGTTGAAGAACTGATGGGGAAAGTTAGCAGCTAAACATGAGTGCAGGCGTTGTAAGGCCACAATGGGACGTGGACATCAGCTTCCAGATCTGTGCTCTTGAAGCCATCCCCCCAAATGGGGCCCAGTCCTGAAGGGCATGGCCTCACAGCCATGAGATCCTGTGCAACAAACCCTAGTCAACAGTGATCTTCAGCCAACCAGATGCTCCCAGTCCCTCATCCCCTTTTGCCATGTTTCAAGGAGGGGAAAAAAATAGTAAAAACCAGCCCATATGTTTTTAAAAATATTTTTCTCATTATGCAATTATTTCCATTATGGAAAGGACAAGTATAATAATAATAATAATAATTGCCACTCTTCTGTGAACGTATACCATATGTCAGACCTTATGCTAAGTCCTGTCCCTATATGATCTCACTTACTCCTTAGAGCACCCCTGTATGGAATCTCATATTAACCGTCACTTCGCAGGGCAGGAAGCAGAAGCTAAGAAAGGTCACATCAGCCCAAAGTCACACAGCCAGTTAGTGGTCAGGCTTGATTCCAGATCAGGTCTGTCTACCTTCAAAGCTGGTATGCTTATCCACCCTTTGATATTGCCTGCCTAAATACCACCCATAATCTCATCAGGGTTTATCAATTCCTTCCAGACTTTTTCCAAAGAATCTTTATTTACTTGAGAATATTTTATATATGCAATTGCTACATCATAAAATTTTAGTCATTGTAAAATGAACATTTCCCTATATTATTACGAACAGTTTTACAAGCATCATTTTAACAGTTGCATAATACTGCATAAAATGACTTTATCAGAGTTTACATAATCCCTTTCTAGTAGAAGTTTGTTTTCGTTTCTTCCAGGGTTTTTAGTTTTGTTGCTTAAATGTAAAATGTATAATTAACACTGTAATGAACATCTTTTTTTTTTTTTGTAATGAATACCTTCATATATAAAAACATCAGCATTTTGATGGTTTCTTTTGGATAAATTCCAAGAATCTCTTATTGCCAAAATTATGTTCCTTCTAAGCAATAGCAGAGCTGTGGGCTAATCAGAGCCAGCTCTACTCTTACCCGCAATCAGCCCTTCCAGCTGGACCTTCTAGAGCTAAGGCTGAGGATGCTGAGAACCCAGGGTCCAGAATGAAGATCCAGAGTTTCTGCGTGGCTCTAAAGCAAACAGGAAAACAATTCTTCAGTGAATACTGGGGGGCCTTGGGCACGAAAGTGAGCTCAGCAAAGATTTTCAGTCTCCTGCAAAACTTACTAAAATTTTGATTTTTAGTCTCCAACCTCCTGAATTTGGATGGACTGTAACATCCTGTCACCAATATTTTAATTGTACTTGATGCACACTGAAGTTTGGGACTCGATACTCTAGGAATGCTTGTAGCTGTAGTCGGTGGCAGGGGTAACGGTGTATGGAAGTCAATAGTGTAATGATTACTGGCAGCCAGCTCCTCCTTCCTTAATTGCTTTCATCCAGGTGTGATGGCGGGGTGGCTGAGCGAGGATTGTGCTGATGTGCTAGAGGGTGGTGACAAGTCGCAGCAGAAGGTGGGGTATGTTCCCTGGGCAGTCACAGGCTCAGGTAAAAAGTCTTCCCTTAGGTAAAAGTGCAGAGCCATTGGGTGCCTGGGTGGCTCAGTCAGTTAAGCATCCAACTCTTGATCTCAGCTCAGGGTTGTGAGTTCAAGCCCCACATTGGGGTCCCCACTGGGTGCAGAACCTACTTAAAAAAAAAAAATGGTGCAAAGCTGTGATTTTGGAGGCATACACTCCAGTGCTATTAATTACCTCGCAATTAAGAAAAAACACAATGTACTTGAAAAGACACTTGACTGGTAGTCTAGAGAACAGGATTCCGGATCTGATCCTCTCACCAAATAGGAAGCTTTAGCGGCTCAGTTAATTCCAGGCTTCCAGTCTTACATGCGAAATGGAAGGTTGGACTAGAAATTTTTAAGCTTTTTGGAATCTCGGCCCCATTTGAGAATGTGAAGAAAGCCATGAATCTTCTTCTAACACAAATGTGCATGACTACATCATCACTATCATCATTATCATCATGACTTTGAATAATGTTAGCAAAAATTAACATATCAAGCAAGTGTAGGAAATCTGCATATATTTTTCTGGATTTGTCCACTTTTTGCAACCTTAGGTTATGAACCCCTAGACCAGGTGATCTTTCAGATCCTTTCTGTTCTCACATACTTGGCGTTCTGTCTGGGAAACAAATAGCAATGTGTAACGATTCCTTGATTCACTAGGCAGGACAGCTCATTTCCTGAGAATTCTGGTTAATTAAAAAATAAAATAACCATAACTCACACCTTTTATTGAAAGCATACTGTGTGTCAGGCATTGTGTTAGGTGCCTAAATATCGTCTGTGACCCTAAATGCTATCTATATAATGAATCATGTGTATTTTAGATGATTAATCACTTCTGTGGAAAGTTTAGTGGGGCCAACTTTCACATGTGTCAAGCACTTTATACACACATCAACTCCTTAAATTCTCACAGTACCTTAAGGTAAGTGGTGTCCCTGTTTTGTGGATGAAAAAATTGAGGTTCAGAGCTGTTGAAGAGGAATTCATCCAAAGTAGTCAAGGGCAGAGCTGGGATTCAAACCCAGCTCTGTACTTGACAGCTAGTGCTCTGATAGGGTGTGCTGTGCTTCTCTTTTTGGTAAACTGTTAACTCCTCTGATTCACTTACATAATGATTACAAGAATCCAGCCTGTGCTCAAAATTTTTGACACAAGGGACCAAAAAAAAAAAAAAAAAGATCCCACAGAAGTAGTAGTTGAGTACATTCTTCACCCTCACCTGCATGGTCTGTGTTTTCCCACCCCTGGGCGGTCACCATGTGATGATTCCTGTGAGTTTTGTTTTGTTTTGTTTTGCTTTTTGAAGATTTCATATTATTTATTTGAGAGAGAGAGAGAAAGCAAGCAAGAAAGAGCAAGTGGGGTGAGGGGCAGAAGGCAAACAGGCTCTTCACTAAGCAGGGAACCCGACGTGGGGCTCGATCCTGGAACTCGACGTGGGGCTCGATCCTGGAACTCCAGGATCATGACCTGAGCCAAAGGCAGACTCTTAACCTACTGAGCCACCCAGGGGCCCCGATTCCTGTGAGTTTAAACATAGTCAGTCACCTCAGCCTTCCCTGGGGTAGACTGAGCCCCTGCTATAGGTGAGGTGCGACCATGAGGAAGACCGAGAGTGAGACAGTTTGGTGCCTGTCGGGGGCACCTCGTCAAGCCCAGTGTCCCCTCAGGTGTGCATTGGGTCCTTTCTCACTGTATGCTGAATAGGGCATAGTATGGCCCATGGGTCACATCTGGCCCATCACCGTCTTCTGGAGTTTTTATTGGAACACGGCCAGGCCACACTCACACTCTTCCGTGTCATCCACGACCACTGTTGTGCAAAGTTGAGTATGCCCCGCAAGGCTGAAAGTATTTCCACTCTGACCCTTCACAGAAACGTTAGCTGACCCTCATGCAGACCAAACGACAAGGTACTAGATTTCACCAAATCTAAGACAACATCATGCGTAACACACATTGTTTTCATATGTACCATTAAAAAATAAAAAACATTATCATTGTCAGATCCCGTCAGTGGGGGGACCACCAATTCTGGAGACAGCGAAACGTGATAAGGCTTGCATACATTACGATGGAAATTGGATCCTTTCCAGAGAGAGGTTTTAGAGACATTTTAAAAAAATGAAATAGGAATTGTCAGGAAGACTATTTTCCCTTGCCCATAAATCGACCAAGCTGTTGACTCCCCATGAAACCTATAATAACAGACCATGTGATGGGACCCAGTGAATCAGAAAAGTGCTGGCTTTTTGGCATCTGTCTTGCCAAAGACTGTTGCTATTAATGAGTAGAAGAAATATTTTGGCTTTGTTCTCTGATACTATTTTCAACTCCCATTAGTATAAATATTTAGGGTGTCTCAGTACAGCGGCTTGTGTGGCAATAAAATTGTTAGTTCTTTTATCTTAGGGCTGGAATATTTGAACAGTACGCTTGTTCCTCAAATGGGTTATGAGGCTGCGTACGAAAGGCTTTGTAGTAGTTTGGAATGGGAAGCTTCTCCGATGCCGCTCATGGTCAGATTCTTACCAGTCTGAAAAATATGCTAATTACACACAAGGCTCTGAGCAAAGAGTGAACTCAATATTACGATTTTAAACTTCCTCCAAACAAAAACAGGACACCACTTCGGGCGAGATAGCGATTAAATGGCATCAACGACGTGTGCCCTGCGTGGGTACGCAAATTGATCGCCATGCGGACACACGTGTAGATCCAGGGAGCAAATATAAGTCATGGTATGATGTTTTGTTTTTCCTTCAAAAATAGAAATTTAGGAATTCTGAGTCAGGCCACTTATTATTTGGCTAATTCAGCTGCAGAGTAAGTTATTAATGACCCCCAGATGTTGTTTATAGTGATTGGATATTTTCAGTTGTGAAGTAATATTATCTTTTGTGTGTGTGTGTGTGTGCAAGTGATATTTCTTAATATGCTGTACGGCATCTGAATAAAAGTTTGATGGCAGAACAATTTGCATGTCCAATGTAATTGCTTCTAAGTGAGTTCTTCATTCTTCACATTTTTAGCTCTAATTGCTTTTTTTCCCATATGTCTAAAAATAAATATTTGCAAGTTTTGCGTTCTGCTACTCATTGTAATACATAAAATATTTGTACACTGAGCAAAATTCACTGATAATGTTCGCAATGGGCTATTTAGAGAAAGTAAGGTTTGTGTGGTAAGAGGAGATAAAATACGTTTTGATTAGTATAAATGCCAAAGAAAGCCATTTATCATATTTTGAAAGAATATTTTTAAAGGAGTGGCTAGATATTTGACCTCGGGGACTATTTAAATAGATTCAGTTGGAAAAAACGATCCAGAGTCAAAAATAGTCTGTTTTGCTATAGAATGGTTATTATAAATGATCTTTGGAAGGTGGCAATTAATTTCTGATTATCAGGGACAGGGGGCCCCACCACGCCGATCATCCAAGTCCCTGACTTCCCGGGCAGACCTCCTCTGCCTTCATTTGAGTCTATTCCCGCTCATTAGCACCTCCAGCCGAAGGTTGGCAGAGGAAAGGGGAGGAAGAAAAAATGAAATCACTTCTGCTGCTCTTAATGGCCTTTGGAAAGAATGGATCATGAATGAAATAGAAACTAGTGGGAAAAATAAGCTATTGGATTTTCAGTGTTTTCTTTTATCCTTACCTTTCTCCGTTGACACGAATAATCAATAGTTGGGCTTAAAGACTTTTAAATGAACTGTCCGTTGGAAGGCTTTGCAGTTGTAATAGCAATAGTATTCCCTTTACGCTCCCAAAGGCTGGGTGAATTCCAGAGAGGTAAATATTGTCCAGTCTCCACGTTGACGTGTTTCTGAGCTTGCTGCCTTTTTTTTTTTTTTTTTGGTTAAAATAATTAACAAATAACCTCCTCCCAGTCAGTTTTTTTATTGCACAGAATTCCCCTCCCCCCACCCCATATTAAATTTAACAATTATTTGTGTGTGTTCAGATCTAAACATCTGCTTGGCCGCCATACCCCGTGATCACGTCTGCGATACTGACCTGGCGATACTTTGCATTAATGAAAGTTGGCAGGTTTGGTCTTTCTCATCATATTTGCTTCTTAATGTGTTGCTGTATTTACAGTTCAGCCAGAACAATTTGTGACAAAGGTTTGCTTTTATTATAACAGCTGCCGGCTTTAGACCACCTCTCCGGGTTCTATTGGACATGATCATAAAAAGATTCTTCAATGTTTACATTACTTAGCCATCTTTTTGATATATATTCTTTAAGTTATCCTGGCTACATGCATCTCCAATTTCAGTCCCCCCTTTTGGACCACCATGCAGCCCAGAGCTTTTGAGCTTTGTCTTGGAAGCTCCTTCCATCAATCAGAATACCAAATTTACATTGTTAGGTTCCCTGGAGGTGTTAGAGCCCTGGATTCAGCAATTATTGTGAATAAGAACCTTGCAGCCAGGGTGAGTGCCAACATTCCAAGTGCTAGCACAATGGAAAAGAGAAGTGGTTTATGTTAGAATATGGTCACATTCTTCTGATTAAACCCACTCAAAAAAGACAACATTGTAATATTTTCCAATGACTGTTTATCATGAATTACGTCAGCCTTCGTTTAAATTGCTATTATTTCTCTTTAATGCTTCTTGGTGCCTGCATAATTTACGGCACTGGCAGCCTCGGGACTGTGAAATAACCTTTCACAACCAACACACAATAGTAAAGAACATGGCGTTTTTGTTGTTAATTATTATAGGACTCCTTTAACTTTTACAAAGTGACATAAAATATTGTTGAGGTATTTATGGTTCAAGCTACTTTTACACGGATCTATTTTGCTTCTGGCTAGTTCTTAACTAAAGCAATCATTTGTGGTTATTAGGCCGCCGGAGATATTATGTCAGAACTGGTTTAAGAGTATTACTATGTATCACATGTCATACACTACATGTCAGCACTTGAGGCTGTCTTTCAATAAAAACAAATGTAATTTTAGTGTGTGCTCTTTTAGGGATCGGCGATTTGTAAGCTAACCTGAGTTCATGTGAAGGTGTCCCAGCCTTGTTCAGGAGGGAGCCCGTCTCAGCCTTCCATCACGCCGGGTTAGTCCCTTTTCCGTGGATTTAAGGCCTTTCCAAAACAAACTTTGGCAAAGGTTTAATTCAGAGTGAAGATTTGCTTCTGGGGAGCCACAGAATTAGCAAGGACTAGTTAATTGCCCATGGCTGAGCTGGTTTTCATTCCCCCATTTTGTGGTTATTCTTATAGATTTCATAACCCCTGGGTCTTCCAGTTATGGCCTTCTGAAGAAGGGAGGAGAGTCCCAGCCCGTAGGAGACCCCGCCTCACACAGTCACAGGGGCTACCCCAACATTCTGGAGATAAGTCTTGGGTGAAGGGTGGTAGAAACAAGAAGGATGGGAACTCGTCTGAGTTTCCACAAAGCTCCACTTCCAAGCAAACTTTGAATTAATATGTCACTCCCCTGGGTTCCAAATACTGTGCATATTTTCCAGTCCTTGCTTATTTAAAGCAAGAAAGGAAGGGCGTGCCAGAAAGTTTGACAAAGAATGAAAACACATTAGTGACTCATGTGAACAATTACTGATTTTCTTAACATATAATTTCTTAATTACTGTCAACCAAAATAATTTGCATGATAATATTTTCCCCCTCCCCACCCCCATCTGTGTTTAAAGAGCCATAAAATAGTGATCAAAGAGCCTGTTTGATCAATAGGAGGGAAACTTAACTCCTTAATTCTTGGTGGATTGATGGGATTCTGACACTGGATATTCTTTACAATAATCACCTCCAACACAATGGGCAAAATGAGCTTTCCAGTAAAACAAACAGCTTTGCAAAGAGCTCGGGGGCATTTTCTTTAGCTTGAATTCAAGGAGGAAATTGTGACTTTTATGAAACTTGCATAAATTTACATGTATCCTGTCAGAGTTTTAAAATTAGACAACATGCCTGAATGCCCTGGAAATGAGTCTGCCATCCAGATTTAGAGTGCTTTTAGCTTTTTTAATTAAAGACATTTCACAAGCCAACCCCAGAGAAGAAGAGAATCAAGCATTACATAAGAATGTAGCAAAGTTTGAGATTTAATGAGTGAATATTACGAATTTATAAAGGAGATAAAAGGTGTGAAAGGAGCAGTTATTGGGAGTTTTCTGCATTTTTTTATATGTACGTGTACATATATATATATATATATATATATATATATATATATATATAAAAACGGGAAGAAGTGAAAAGGCCAGGCTGCCATTTGCTGTAGCCCTCATTCTGGAACTGGTTCAAAGCTCGCAGCACTGACTGTGGGCTGTGAGGCTTGTTAATGAGCACTTGTGGCAGTGAACTGGGATCATGGGCTTGTCACATGAATATAGATACACACATATATATAACTCAGAAGATAGAAGACAAGAACTGTTGCTGCCGTGTGGCTGCGAGAAACTCAAAACAATGAAAATCAGCCTAAAAACTGCATTTGTAAGAACTCAGTGCTGAACCCAGCAAATGCTCATTTCGAATTCTTTAATAACTGCTCAGAGTGAAATATAGTTATTGACAATTGTTTTTAGCTACATATGTTACACCGTTTAAAAAACTTAGACTAAATACTGTCAGCCCGTGTTTGCTTTCCTAGCATGTTATTCATTTATTGAGAAATTCAGAATGTAAAACATCTGGGAGTAAGCTGCTGTGTGCAAAGTCATCTTTAAAATGTGTATATTTCAGAACTTCTTTTGTGTATTTATTTAGAAATATGGGAAAATTCTATAAACATGTTCTGGAATATATGTAGCATTTGAATATGAAAGAGAAAGTTGGCATAACTGAAAACCCAAATTTCATTTTCTATAAATATTACTCTGTTGGAGGAAGGGGTTTCTGAAATTAGAAAATTCAGATTGTGGTTAGCGATATTTACAGGGAAGTGTCTCTCTTTGCCCTGGACTGAATGTGCGAACCAGAAATGTCCATTCTGGCTCCTTCTGGGGTGTGATGTGATGTTTATGTCTAAATAAAGGAGTTAATTTATTTCAGCATTTCAAGGCCCACGATGGAGCTGTACAAACCCAGTGGTGTAGATATAATAGAGTCCGACCAGAAAGGCTGCACCGCTGGGGTGTTAATAGCTCCCAGGTTTTTGTTCGACAATTAGTCCATATATTTTATAGCTGGGCCTTCAAGGAACTGGCGCCATCAGCACAATCACAGTAATTGGGAAGATGACACAACATAGAGAGAGGAGTCAGGAAGGGAAGTTATTAATGATTTGTCATTTTCTTCTTTTGGGAAAAGTAGAAATAAAACCCAATATCGCATAGCTCTTTTCGGTTCTTGTAAATTTCACATTCTCTAACAATTCTGGTAGCTCTGAAGCCCCAGGGTAAATTCCCTCTGCCCCAGGCTCTTTGATCCTTTTTTTTTTTTCCCCTGAAATAGAATTTGTTCTTTGTGATATGAGCAGAGCTTATATAATGAAGTTGGTTGGTATAGTCCAGCAGACTGCACTAGATGAGCTCCAGCTTCCTCCGAACACCGCTTTCTGGGGTTTCTCAAACCCATTCTGTGGATGAGATGCTCTAGACAGCATATGACTCTCCAGCTAAGGGGCACTCCAGCTTTATTTAACCCGCTAGGGCCCGAGGTCCTTCAAAAACCTTCCTGCTTTCCCTGTGCCCCCTCAGCCACCGTGATCCCTCATCTGTGGTTTTGGCTCTAGACTTGCTATGATTTGAGGGCCATCATCAAAGGAATATAAAAATCAATGTATTTTCCCAGGGCAACAATTCCCTGGGTCTTATAAAGAACTAAAATGATGGAAAGGAATAGGGAACATACTTTCTGGCAAGGAAGTTGACTTAAAATTTAAACTAAAAACAAACAGGCAAAAACCCCTCAATGTGAACAATCCACAGAACTCTCCTGTCACTGGAGTACAAGGTTAAATTTGTTCATTGACCAGAGCAGCAGAACCCACTGAGCCAGCGTCGAAGACCATCTCTTCTCTTAAGAGTTTAGATGAGGTCTCTAGATCAAGGAAATACTGGGAATAAGCCAGAGATATGCCTCCGTGTTTATCTCTTTCTTCTGCCTGGACTTCCAATACATTGGGGCAGTCTCCCACCCCTTCCCCAATACCTAGTAGCTGTGGCAGAAACATGGTGGTGGATGAGTCAGAGAAAACTTGTTTTGAGGATTTCAGCCCATTGCTATGGGTAACACTTATCTGTTCATTAAAGTAACACTGCCCTTTGGACATGCTTTGCTACTAGATAGTCGAATGTTTGCAAGTAACGAGATACTTATTAGACTATTCATCAGTTCAGACTGTCCACAGGTTTGCTCCTTAAATTTCAGTGAGAGACCTTCTCCCATAGTGCCTCCTTCAGCCATCACAGTATACAATTCACAGTATACAATTGACAGCCCTGGCATAAGGATGCTGCCTTTAGGGTTCCATGTATACGTAACATGGAGTCCTCCTCAGTCTACTCACACCCAGCTTGAGCAGATGGCATATTTATACCCATGTGGGCAGGCCATTGCCACATTTCGAGGCGTATTCTTATATCAGAAGAATGAAATACTGAAGTGCTGACGGAATTGGTCAGTTGCTTAGGAGGTGGGGAGAGACTAGAGCATCACATCAGAAACAGTGAACTCTTGTTCAGGAAAAGGGGGCAGAGAAAGAAGGATAATATAGTTGTGACTCTAAAAATAGAGACAGATAGTTAGATGTCACAGTAATCAAGGGAAGGGAAACCTCACTTACAAAATTAAGAAGCATGGTACTTTTGGACAAAGTCAAGAGGGCTATTTCTGATCTGCCAGTCAAGTCACAAATATTTAAGTGATAGCTGTTCTGCCTTGAACTATGCCCTAGGCACACTGAGGAGCCCAGCCTCTTTGGGAGAGTTAGTAAATATACATGAACCAATTCATAAAACAAATTGTGACTAGAAGAATATGGAGCTAGCTGTGTTATGAAGATGATATGCAGCTGAAAAAAGTTAATAATTATGTCCAGGGTGCTCAGGACAGCTTCCTGGATGGTCTTTTACTAGGAGGAGGATAGAGAAGGCTTAAGTATATCCACACTGTTTGCCACACTGGTGTTGTTTGAACTCGATGAGACGTTGAAGGCTAACATTCAGAGCAGCTCATTTTACAGCCTACTGGATTTGATGGATTTGCTGGTGAAATAGCCTACAGAACACAAAGCCACTAATCCATGGAGATGCAGCCTTTGGTTGGAGATTATGAAGGTTTTGTGGGTAATCTTTCACACCAGTGCCCCACATCCTTCCCCAATTGCACAGTAGCATTTTGCTGGTAAGTGTGATTCTTCTTGTTCCTCCAAGAGTCCTTTGAGTGGCTGGAGGGAAATAACACAAGCCCATTATTACAGATGTGGAAACAGTGTTATTGGGACTCAGAGCATAAACGTGTTAGTGGAAGAGTCTGGAATAAACTTGGTTCACCTCTTGTCACTGCTCTCTGTTTTAGTGATGGGATGTTGAGCTAGAAGCTACCTGTGGCCTGAGAAACGAAGCCACCATTCCACCATCACTGCTGTCTGCTCACCTCTGTGTAATAGATAATAGGTATTGAGGAAATTTACTCCCATTATTCATAATGCTTAGTCTGCTTTCTTGTTTGTTCTGTTGTTGCTGTTTATTTAGTTAACTTGACTGAACTTTCTCATCTCGAATACAAGAACGACAATATCTGTTTCCCATGGTTCTCATGAGGATTGGCCAAGACAATATATGGGAAATGTTTTGCACTGTGCTCCTGCCGTAGTAGTCTTAAAATAATAGCAATAGTAGTCATGATCAAGGTCACACAGAGACAGCTGGTGGTGTGCCCTCTGCTGCTTCACCCATTTTGTGTCCCAGATAAAGATAAGAGATAGCTCCTCAGCAATATACACACAAAAAAATGGCAGGTGTTGATTTATGTGCCTGTCCCCTCTGCATAAACACCTTCCCATTCAAACCTCAGTTTTCTTAGCTTCAAAATGAGCAAGACAGGGATGCCTGTCAGTTAAGACTTTCAGCTCAGGTCATGATCTCAGGATCATGGGATCGAGCCCCCATCGGGCTCCCTGCTCAGTGGAGAGCCTGCTTCTCTCTCTCCCTCTGCCCCTCCCCCTGACTCATACATTCTCTCTCTCTTTTTCTCTCTCTCTCTCTTAAATAAATAAGTAAAATTTTAAAAATAAAATAAACAAGATGATCCCCTCAACACAGGGTTCCTGATTCATTCTTCCATCTCTTTTTCTTTCTGTTAAGGCCACCATTCATCAATTCAATAAATAAGTTTAGGGATAACTTATTATATATCAGACATTGCATTAGACCCTGAGTCAACCTTAGTGAATTAAACAGATGTAAGTCCCTGGTCCTCATGAAGGCTAGAGTCTAGGGATGTGAGTAGCAAGCAAGGAATATATATATATATTACTATACATATTATTACATATACTATACATATAATACATATATATTACTACACATATTATTACATATACATATTACATATAATATATATTACTATACATATTATTACATATGTATAATATATAAAGGTAATATATTATATATTTTACATATAATATATATATTATATTTTATATATAATCACACAGAGAGAGAATTACAGGCCATGATAAGCAACAAACCCAAAAAGATTGCTGTCTGGGTTAAATGAAATACTGTGTGTGAAAATGCATCACAGGCTATAAAATATAGCCTGTGATTCAGAGACTCTTAATTTTGACTAACATAACACCTGCTGTCTTTATAGCAGCCAGTGGCTACTGCACATGCTCAGCATGTGAGGTTTAATGGTGACACCACCACTGCTTTTTCTCTGAGGCTTATTTCAGAAAAAAGAGTGGAAGGGAACCTTTCTGTTGAGTTTATAATAGCAATTATGGGCTGATAAGGGTAGACCATTCATCAAACGAACATACCTCTGGACTTTATCTCTTTGGGTCAAATGTTTCCTGATTGATATTGACTACCATATCTTAAGCAGCTTTGAACAGATAAGAAGCTAGAAAAGAAATTCCTTTGAAGGAGATTTGACAAAATTATGTTTTCTGATTTTTTTTTCTTTAAGAAGAGAGATTAACTTCTCATTGTTCCTCTAAAAAAGTACAAAAGCTAACAAACCACTGAATTGAAGAAAATCTAGAAAAGTTTTCATGGGTAGATACTGAGTTCCCACTGAATACAAATGATCATCTGTACCAATGTTCTTGTTCCGAAATGGTTTGGAAAGAACTTTCAATATACTGAGAATGACCTTATACCACAGAAATTTGGAGTAGACAATTATCTCAAGAAAAGAAACCCCTTTGATGGCTATATATAAATGCCCTACTAGAAACAGAGCTGTAAGCAAAAGTCTTATAGGTTAAATATAATTTACTTACGTAGAACATTATTTGTAGAAGCAACGTTTTAAAGGTGGGGAGGGTAGATTTCTGACCGTGGGCCTGATAACCAGCTTTTAATTGAAATGACCATAAACATTGTAATTAATCAACTATGTACTCAATTATAAAGTATATAATTACATTCTGAACAGTAAAAAGCTTCCTAAAGTGTATATAAATCAATTAAACAGGGCAATACAGTAACCAATCACATAAAATTATATTTAATGAGATGTGTCATCTATCACAGTGTTTTCCACACAGTTCTTATCATACATCTTTGTGATTCATTTGTGCCTTCTTTCTTGCTGCCACGAAGCTCACAGGGAAGGAACGTCTTTATCTTGGCTGTAGAATGTAGTGACATAATTTTGAGCAGACGTACATAGGTATCTTTACAAAGAGTTTGGGGGGCATGATTTTGGGTTATCGCTAATGGCTTTTGGGAAGGCTGACCTGAATTTGTCTGTCTGCCTTTACTTGTTATATACACAGTTTCCTATAGCAAGTGTGGGCATTTGCACTTGCTGTCTTGCTGCGGTATCCACAGTCTGTCTGTGGCCTTGAAATTAACTAGATGACCTATGTTTGTTTGTGTATGTCTGCAATAGCTGCTAGATATGACCACAGAGGTGTAATTAGAACAAGACACTGAATACAAATCTTCCTGATCAAGTCACTGCGCGTCGAGAAGCTAAGTGTAACTTGTGACCACGTTGTGGTGTCTATATTAGCAGAAGTCCCTCAAGTTTTCTATGTATAATCAAGCAGCTCATTCCAAGCAGGCTGACCCAGGGCCAGTGGGACAGGAGCTGAGGAAAAGCAGATTTGCATTTTTAACTTTGGCAACTTGGAAGGACTTCTAAAAAATTTGGATGTAGTCTATAATGGCGTTCGTTAAGTGGATGCTTGAGAGGTGTCTGTGTCCCCTGAGGCTACACCAGAGACCCTAGTCGTGCAAATTCTGACATGTGCCTCAGAACAGGCAACGAGGACATAACTGAGAAACTGCTCAAGGTCTGGCTTTCTAATAAGGTGGTGATGCCACTCCTTTCCCTCCTCCTCACCCCTTTCAGACGCGGACTGGCTTTTCCATAAGTGCCGTCAGTCTCTCATGCTGAGTAATTATACCCAATCCTTGCTGCAGGAAATACAACCATACAGAACAACTGGCCAGGGCAGGACAGCCCAATGGGGTGACCCAGAGGCTTTCTCCTCCACCCGCCTGGGAGCACACGTGGTTGTTTGGATCCCCACTTTCCCTCATTACTTGTTAGTAGATACTTGGGCTGTGAACAGTTTGTTCATTTATTTGGGTGTCCAACCAACTTGCTCTGATAATCAGCTATGGAACTGTGTGCTGCCCTGGGTGAGGACACGGGCCTAGTACGATCAAGAACCCAACACAGAGCTAACCTCTGAGGCATTCGTGTTTGCGTGCTAGTGGGGGCACCCTTGAATTAAACAGACACTTAGTATCTAAGTACTGTCTTTAAGGATTTAAATAGCATTTAAGTTCTGTGACAGAGTGAAGTGAATCCTTCTCAGATTCAGTAGGCAGAGAGGAAGATAGGTTTTTTTTGTGTTTTTTTTTTTAATTTTTATTATTCCCTAGAATATTTTACTGGAACTAATGTAATTGAGGGACTGGCAAGTTTTACAAATGACTAATATATTAATCCCACTCTTCCCTGCTGCATTGTGGGATTGTCAGCTGAGTCAGGGCTTAAAAATGGAACTTGATGAGATTTGCTCTAAAGATGTTGACTAATACCAATTAAACCCCTGAACATCACACACAGATTGATTACGCCTTTTTCACTTTTTTAAAGACCCAAAGATGCACCTAGTTAATAACCTGCTCCATGTCCTTAATGAAGAGCAGGCTAATTAAAAATTGTTTGCTAGCTGAAAATGAATAAATTAAGAATCAGATATTAAAACAGCCCTCCTCAGCCCACAGAAGGAGCCCAACACAGGCTGGTGGGGGGTGAAAGGAGTAATTGTGAGTCCTTTATCACCGAGCATGACACGTAGAAACGTAGCGCCCAGTCACGGAGATGGGGGTGTGGGGGCAGAAGGCTCTGGGAAGGGCAGGCCGCCAGGTTAGCCTCCCCTGTGTTCCTGATACAGAAGGAAGGGGCAGGGCACAAAATGGAGTGTGTGCTTCCTCTCTTCCTCCCTCCACCTCTCCTAATCCTGCCCAGCCGTCAGGCCCACCTGTCAGGAGTCCTGTGCCCACCTCCTCAAATCCCTCTGCATGTCTCTCAAAAGCCTGCGGCATAAAGAGTCTTCAGCCCAGGGATGCATGGGTCCCATGTGGTCTGGTCAGAGGACAGCAAACCCCCTCCCACCCCACCCCCACATACCCCTCCCTCCCTCTGGGTGCCGTGGGCACGCGGCAGCCTGGGACTTTCTCAGTTCCTCGAACTTGCTTTCCTCTCCTCGGACTATGTCTCTGTCTTGATATGTCTTTTCTGGAAGAGAAATCTCACTGTCACCTCAAACTGGCAAACGTCTTGGGCCCTGCCGACCTCAGCTTTCCCATCACTTCCTCAGAGAGGTCTTCGCGGGCTTCCAGAAGGTGAGCCCCCCGCGATGCTCCCAGCACTGCTCCTCTCGCTTGTTGGCAGCGCCCACCCCTCCACTTTCCTGGAAGTTCAGCTTTGTGAGAGTAAGGCCAAGGGAAGTCTTGGAGACCCCTGTGTCCCCAGTATGTAGCCCACATAATCCTAGGTGACCAGTGGCCGTTGAAGGAATATGCCAGAACTCCCAACAAGCAAGCTCGGTACTGCTTCCCTAGAAAGCAAGGAGCGGGTCTCGTGTTTGGCCCGTGACCCTCGTGAGGCTAACGGGTGCTCCAGAAATCTTCACCTCGGACGGTTCTTCGTGGTGATGGTGGTGTATGTACCTCGGCTGGCAAGGAGAGGAGTTTCCTTTCGGAGCCTGTGGGACCGGGAGAGAGAGGAACGAGCTCGGGCTTGCTTCCTTCTCGGTTTGAAGGAGTTACGTAAGCGCGGACACGCCGGCTTACCGGAGGGAGCGAGCAAGCGCCTGTCAAGAGCACGCTGGTTGTCGGTGCGGTTGCGGAGCTGCGTCTCCCCCGGAGCTCCCCCGTCTCAGGGAACCGCCTGCCCCCCCGCCAGTCGGGGTTTGGGGGCCTGGGGCGGGCCGCCGGCCGAGGCGAGGAGCGGGGCACCAGTGGGGGGAGCTCTGACCGCACTGGGGTCCGTGGCCCAGTCCGCACTCACTCCTACGTACCAGCCTTGCGCTCCAGGGCAATTCCTTTACCTCTCTAACCTTTAGTTTTCCCACCCTTAAATGGGCATTAGTGAGGGGCGACTGGGTGGCTCAGTGGGGTAAGCGTCTGCCTTCGCCTCAGGTCATGATCCCAGAGTTCTGGGATCCAGCCCTCGGCCGGCTCCCTGCTCAGCAGGGAGCCTGCTTCTCTGTCTCCCTCTTCCCCTCCGCCGCTCCTTCCATCTCTCCCTCTCCCTCTCTCCCTCTCTCTCTTGCTCGCTCACTCAAATAAATAAGATCTTTAAAATAAACTGGCGTTAGTGATATCACCCACCTCAAGGGGAAGTCCACATGAGGATTCCATGAAGTAGCGCACATCAGGCTCTTAGCACAGGGCAGAACCTGGGACGCTTGTTGGAGATCGACAGTATGTACCACAACTCACCTGAGTCCACGGAGATCTGCTAGCTCTACCGGCTCTCGAGATATGCTTATGGGACGGTTTGAGGTGGCAGTAGGGACACAGACGCCCAGGACTGGTCTGTCCAGAACATCCCGGAGCTATGACGTTCTTGCGTCTGCTTTCGTTCTCTTCCTCCACGTCCGGCCCCCTAACGCTGACACACACTGTGCAGACGCACGTGTTCCACACGCACCATGCCCTCTTCTCTCCGTGGATTCCGGAAGTTAACTCAGATGTTTTGTATCATATTTTTTATTTCATGTGATTTTATCACTGATCAGAGTCTCTTTTTTTTCTGTGTTTAAGCCTATTATCCTTAATATTTTTTTTCAAAATTGGCTTCATAGCAGGGGGAACCTGGGTGGCTCAATCAGTTAAGTGTCCCAGCATTTGCTTTCAGCTCAGGTCATGCTCTCAGGGTCCTGATCAAGCCCCTCCTCAGGCTCCACACTCAGCTTGGAGTCTGCTCATCCCTCTCCCTCCTCTTTTCTCCCTGGCCCACTGGCTCAAGTGCATGTGCTCATTCTCTCTCTCTCTCTCTCTCTCTGCCCCCCCAAAATAAATAAATCTTTTTAAAAAATTGATTTCATAAGAAAGACATAATCCTTGATTGGAATTAACCAAGATGAGAATGTATGGGCAAGAAATGGTGGGAAGATGAATCTAAGACCCAGAAATAATAATAATAATAGTAGTAGTAGTAGTAGTAGTAGTAGTAGTAGTAATTCTGCTGTTGATGCTGCTTATATGCCATTCCCTATGTGCCAGGCATCATTCTAAACCCTGAATCATTTTCTCCATTTTACAGATGATGAAACTAAGCTACCCATGTGAACCATATAGTGGAAAGAGTATGTAATTAGCTGAGTTTGCCCTTAGGATTCTGATGGAAAATTATTTTTCTTCCCTTAATATCCAACAAAAGAAGGAGATTCCCATTGCCATGAGCTCTACCTTTGTTTAGTTTAGACGTTTGACTCAATTTATGGAAGTCTGTGTCTTTGTAGCTTGATCATGACGTTGGAATGTCAAAAAAAAAAAAGTGCAGGAAAACACACTGTAAAATGAAGTCTGCATTTACTGGTAAGAAGCACAGAGCATTTGGCATCAGCGGAAAGCATAGTCTTTGATGTGGAAAATAGAAGAGTTCTTGCTGTTTCCATTTGGGTCAGAGAAAGAGACGATCACTATATGATAAGTTTAGTGGGTTCCAAAGCTAGATGTAATAAGTGACAAGCCACAAGTTGTCCTGCCCTGAGGATATGCAAGGATGAAATACACATGTCAGGAAAAATGTGGTCAGTGAGGAACCACACAACAGGAAAGCAGAGAATATTTAATAAGACAAGTCCTGGTTATCCTGGGAATGAGACTTGAAGAGGAAGCGATTTACATCTTTGAGTGGGGGACTGAAGAGGGATGATGGGAGAGACAGAGAGTAGGGGAGTAATTTATGGCGAATCATCTTACCCCCTGACATACAGAAGCCAGGACAGCTGCCTGAGAAGGAAGTGTTTTATTTTAGGTATGGCAGTGTCCTCGGTTTTAAACAATTTTCCCCCTGTTTTTGAAAGTGTTCACACAATTAATGCCTCTTGCATGTATTCAACAATAGTTGCCTAGCAACCATCAAGAAGCATTTTTGGAGCGCAAAGGGTCTAAAAATGAATGAAGAGCGAATACAGTTCGAGTTGCAGCTGAGATGACTGTATTTCAAAGTAGATCCCCCAGGAATCAGGCCATGCATCTTTAAGAGTAACGAGATCTGGTCTGGCATCCTTAGAGGCCCACTGAAATGTCCTATTCATCTTGGACACATGGAAAGGGGGAATATGTAAAAAACAAGAGAGACCTCTAAGTGAGGCTTGATACGCTTTTCTGCCTTCAGGCAGGACTGATTTCTACCCAACCCCAAATGCATGTGGAGATAATGAATTTGTGGGAAGCCTTAAGAAGAAGGACAATGGCACCTCTTCTGGTAACCCACCTTAGGATCTTGTAACCTTTGGACTGAGACCCCTGGGTAAAAGACATGGATTAATCGAGGAACTACCTGTTCCCGGCAGGTTACTGATTTATACCATTGGCTGGGTCTCCCGATCAGACCTGATTTGAAATGAAAATCTAAATGAGCTTCCAGATCAGAGGTCACAAACTCAGGTACTCTGTGGTGTCAGCATGGAGCTCAGGTGGAGAGGGGCTGGTGAAGCCTGTAAGAAATCAGGAACCAGTGGGTACCCAGGCTCTGTGTAAAGGAGCGACTGCTGTTCAGCTCCAGTCTTTTGCTGTGCTGTGGGAGTATGAGCCCAGTCTTGTCAGATCTCTCAACTCGTTAAGAAAAGCCAAACATATTGATTTTTATGTGACAATCTCATGATTTTAGATTGATGACAATGATTGACAAATACTGTACAAGCTAAATAAACTCTGGTGCCATGCAGATTTGGTCCATGTACTAGTCTTGTCTAATAAACCCCTAATGTTATAGATGAGGAAACAGGCCTGCTATTATTCAATTCCGTGAACATGTGAACTCGTTAAAGTCAGGATCTGCATTACCTTCTGTTTTATCCCCAGCTGCGCTAGCACAGAGTCAGGCTTGCAATGGCAAATGCAACAAATATTTATTGTGTAAACAAATACTAGTTGTGAGAAACAAAACCAGGACTTGGTTTGGCCAATAAGAAATCAGGTCCTTAAATGCTTCTTCTTCAATGACTCTATTTGCCTCCTAAGCGACCTTCCCTGACTTTCATATGGATAGAATTTGCTCTTCTCTTTTGCCACATCATGGCCTTGTTTATAGAGAGATTTTATTCGTAGAAATGTTCTTATAAAAATCCAGAGGGAAAGCTTTATGTGCCTTGTCTGGGTTTCAACCTTCCCATAGATCTGTCTGTACTGGGTCAGCAATGAACATAAGGTTGCTTTTCTTCTTGGCCTACTATATGCAATTCCATTCCGTTGACTGTCTATTTATTGAGCTCCTACTGTGTGCAAAGTCCTCTGTATGGTGACTCCAAGGTAGCGGGGATTCCAATGAGCCTGGGGACCTCAGAAATGTTCAATAATTCATTTAGAGAATGAAGACACTTAGCATAGTCTCTTTTTTATTTTCATTTTAATGTTTTTTGATCCTGTTTTGGCAACACTTTACTGTGTGGCAACTTTTCTTCTTCACTTTTTGTGTTGAGATTTAAAGTGGTCTAAAACATAGAATCAATTATTACCAAGACATGTTCTCCCCTTTTATTTTTTTTTTTAAGATTTTATTTATTTATTTGACAGAGAGAGATCACAAGTAGACAGAGAGGCAGCCGGGGAGGGGTTGGTGAGGGGACCAGTCTCCCTGCAGAGCAGAGAGCCAGAAACAGGACTCAATCCCAGGACCCTGAGATCATGACCTAAAATCCCAGGACCCTGAGATCATGACCTGAGCGGAAGGCAGAGGCTTAAACCACTGAGCCACCTGAGAGCAGGCGCCCTGTTCTCCCCTTTTAACAACATACTTATTGTCTCTCCGTTGATAGGCACTGCCAGAATAGACAACAGTCAGCCTCCAAGGAGGTATACCAGGTGTTTTTGTCAAATGATCCTCTAGCTTTCATTGTACTTATTCTTTCTTGCTGGATTCTATAGGTGCTTTTCTCTGTGCTGAACGTTCAGAGGTTTCCTGGGTGACCATAATTCTCCCACCAGAGGATCACTGGCCTCTTGAAATGCTTAAAGTGATATACTCTTCCCTTGTGTCTGTGCCTATAATAGTAATAATAATGGCATCCACCATTTATCAGTGTCTTCTGGGTACCAAATAATGTGTCAGGCATATTTTCTCATTTTATCTCATTCGTAGTCTTTCTCCACCATTTATAGTTTTTCAAGAGAGATACAATCCCATTTTGATAAATGAGCAAACTCAACCCCAGAGAGAGATGATGACTTGCCTGGGGTTGTATTGGTCGTGTGGTCCATGAAGTCAATGAACAGCTACCTGTTTTTCAAAGTCTACACCCTCTTTACATCCTTGTGAAACTTGGGGATCCTTGTGAAACTTCTGGATCCCCTTCCAAAACCTTCACCAGTGTTTTGGAGACGAAAGCAAAGATGCTTGGATGGCTTTTTCAGAAGCCAGCTCTAAGGGACATTTTAAACACAGTGGACGGATTTTGCATGAGATTGTGTTTAATTTCAGAACAGTGTCCTTTGCTGGCGAAGATAATCAGATGTAATGTCATCTGCAACCTCTCCGCATGCGTGATTTCATAAAACTGGTGTAGCAGTTTATTATTATAAAATTAGTATAGCATAGAACAAACCCGGGATGCAAGCCAGATGAAATAGACAATGAGTAGTTATATAAGGTTTTGGAAGCACATGTAGTAGAACACAAGCTCACTGTATTTTCTTCTCAATTGTCTGCTGTTTGTTCATGTTTCCTTTTCAACATGATTGCATCTCAGTTTAATAGCACTTGCCATCTCAGGCTTTATGGTGCCAGGCCTGACATAGTTACATCCCCTCTGTGCTAAAAATATTGCATGTATATATTCAACCACAGCCCGACATGTTTAGCTAATGGGTTACTCGGAGCTGTGCGCTTATATAATTAAGTGATGTATGTAATTTTGTGTTAACACATTTGCAATGTGTGTTTTCCTGGTGATTGCAATGCTTTATTCTGTGTAAAGTGTGACATTTTAATTCGCGCTGAACAATTTCCTACCTTGATTCGCCTTGTTTTCGTGGCAGGGGATTATTTTGCAATCAAGATAAAAGCATTATTTATGAAATTTGTAGACTATCCCATTACTGGGAACTTTTAACTGAAGATCAATCTCCTATTTTATTGATCCCTTTGTTAAAAATCTTTATTGGAATTTAAATTTAATCTCTACGTTATAGACTTGCCCAGACTTTTGTCTACAAGCACATTTTTTTAGGCAGCTTTGCAGGGATGGGGTTCCTTAAAAAGTAATTCTCAGGCAGTCTGCCATCTTATCTTCCCCAGGGAACTTAGTTTCTCTTCGGTGTCACTGACTTTATCCCTGTTGAGGGTTCTCCAGGAGAGACAGCATCTCTGTGGGTGGGAAGGTCTTGGCAAACCAGGTCAGACCTATAGATTCACAGATGGGGCAGATTTCTGTAAAGCATTTAAGTAACTGACAGGAGCTGGGCCTCAGAGTTATAGAATGGGAACTAAAATGAGGATATACTCTTTCTCTTTATTGATTGTAATTGTGACCAATGGGAGGTACTACGGACAGGAAGGTGAGCTGCCAAGGACAGCCCAGCCCCCTTGCCCTCTGCCGAGGTATTTACATACTCCAGTGAGATCAGAAGTTTCTGCAGTTTAATAAACATTTATTAGAATCTCACTAATGGCCAGGCAGTGCTTTCAAAATATGGTATGGAGAGAGTCACTTGTTCAGTAAATGTCTATTGAGCACTCACTCTAACCAAGACAGAGTCTGGTGAGGAAGAGAGACCTACAATTTCAGTTGGTATGATAGGAGCTAGGATAGAAACATGCGTGATGGAGAAGCTACGGTCAAAGTGTCCCTCCTCCGGGTGGAGGTGAGGGGAATAAGGAAGCTTTTGGAGGGGGTGTGATGCCCAGCGCCAGTCCAGGATGAAAGCATAAGAACTGAGCAGGAGGGACAAAGGTGAGAAAGGAATGATATTGTCAGAGGGAAGTCTGTGAGCATGGGGACGCAGGGGTGAAGCCGGGAGTAGTGCTTGCGCCCTCTAAGGCGTCCGTTATTGTTGGAGGATGGCGAGGCCACTCCACAGCAAGGTCCGTTGTGGTCTGTTTTCCTGGCCCCCAGAGGTCCTGAATTCCCAAGGCCTCCTCTCATCCAAGGAGGGCCCCTTCGTTTTTCAGCACGGCCCTACGACGTCAAGCAGGTGGCAGGCGCTGATGCCAGTGTTGGAAGGTCGCCCCACGGCGTCCCACGTGCTCGCCTCCTGGTCCCGCCCATTCGGGTCTGCGCAGCTGCTCCGTGATACACAGAAGTTTCGCCAGGAGGACCCACAGGCCGTGCGCTCCAAGTGAGCTTTCGCAGTTGTATGTTTTGGCATTTGAACACAGTGGGAATGTCCTTGTCAGCTCCCATTTGACTTTATTAATTGCAGTTCCTTGGAAAGTGTGTTTTAGTAATGTGGTCTTAGGATGACAGAGCCCGCCCTGCAGAGACCCAAGAGGAGGTATTCAGGGCCCATTGAAAAGCCATCTGCCGCCGATTGCAGTCAACACACACCCCCATGTCTCTGGCAGCTCCACCGCGGAGCTGTGTGACCGCAGGCAGAATTGCAAACTCTCTGGGCCCCCCTTCTCTGATCTGTCAAATAAGAGTTTGGACTAGTGGGATCTAAGGTTCTTCTTCAACTCTGGCATTCCAGCCTTTTCTGAGTTACTCAGAGGAAGAATCCTACGGTCATAATCGGGGGATTCACAGGCACCTAGCCGTGATCTTTGGTTCCAAATTCCTTTGAAAAGCCAAGAACAGCTTTGCCCGCTGCATGCCTTGGAGCCATTCTCTGGCTCTGTATTTGAGGAGGGTTCGTCTTCAAGAGCCCTCCAGTCTCGATTTTCATTTTTTAAGATACAAAGGGAATCATTAAGCCTCTGAACATTCCTAGAATATATGGCAGTATGGATCCCGTAACCCGTTTTATGAGTCCTGCTGCAAGACGCTGTCACCTAGCAGCTCCGTATTGTTTCCAGGCCCCGCCCCCCACCCCCACTTCCCTCGAGGCCTGAGGCTGTGGTTAATAATGTCAAAAGAATGTTTTAAAATTGCTCTTCTGTTGATTCCAAAGTCAGAGCCCTCACGTGGCTAGAGGCCTGGGCTAGGAGTCAAATTCTAAATTTAATTCCAGCCTCTTTGAACGTCTTCGGTTCTCGCCTCCTTACCATTTATCGATGTTTTAGTTTCCTCATCTGCAAAATAGGCATAAGATGCCTTGGTCCACGGAAGTGTTTGCAAACAACTCCGTTGTACCCCTGGATTAGCTTTATATCAGGGCAGAATATAATTTTCCATTCCATAATAGGAACGAAACAAAAGCCCTTTTGAGTGTGCACCTTGTGTAAACGCCCTATGCTTAAATTCTGATGAATCTCAGAGGTCAGCAAATCCCCACCCCCTTCTTTATTATTTTTTTTTTTTTAAGCTAAACAAGGCTAACTAGGGAATTCATTTTGGAATAAAAAGACATGAAAGAAAGGGTATTTCAGCTTGCACAATAGTACAAAGAAGAACAAGAATCATCATGTTTGCTAAAGAACTCACAGCTGTTTAATTTTATAGTAAAATTACTTTAAGAACTTTGCTAATTCAGAGACAAAACCAAACAACTATTGTTGCAAAACTGAACTTCCACGTGTGAGTGGAAAAGCCAAGTTAAGATGAATCTGCCCCTAAACTCGTATTAAACTCAAATTAAAAATAGTGTGTTTGTGAATGTAGGTTAGAGGAGCGGCTTTTATCTAAAGAGAAGGCACATAAAGAAGGAAATGGTGCATTTGCTGGTAATATGATGAAAAATAGTTTACGTTCTCATGTACTTTGCCCCCAGCTTTTTCTTAAGCTGCTCAGTCTGTTTTAATACCAGGTTTGTTTGCTTTCTGGGGATGGGCCTGTCAGGCAGGAAATTGTAGAAAGGCGTACAGCAGAAATTTTAAATGGTGTTTTAAAATTAAAATTAAATACCAAATGGAGTAACCAATTATTAAATTTGGAGTTCAGATTTTTATAAAATTGTATTTTTAGAGGCTATGAATGAATTGTATACATACACTTAGCTCTATAAACTCCAAGTTTCCATATGTTGCCTATTGTCAAAAACAAATAAGCTGTTCCTTATTTTTTTTTTAAGTGATTTTCTTCCATATTAGGGAATTATTCAGAGATTTCTTTCCTTGGTTCCTATAATTCCAAACCAGTTGGAACATCAGTCTATTTTTGGTTATGAAGGAACTTTTAAAATGTGGGCATGATTTTTTTGAAGTTTCTAAATCTCATAAAAATCAGTTTGCTACATATATCACAGTTATGGGAGTAAACATAGTGAAGTTATCCTAGTCCAGAAAGACAAATTTCTAATTTCCATATTACAGCCCTGCTCTCCCCCACCCCCCGCCCCTACCCCTGCCATTTCCTCCCCCTCCAATCCCAATCCGCATGGGAGGGTCACTAAATGTAAATTCTGAAACACAGACAACAACATAAGGTTGTGATTTGTGACTGTGTCTGTCAAGGATGAATGTGCTTACCTGTATTTGATTAAACTCTTGTTAGTTTCTGGGTTTTTATGGTCTTCCCACCACATCACATAGATTCACCACGAGAGGGCAACCAAGAGTTGACTTTCAAGCTAACAAAGCTAGAAAGGGTTTTAATATCAGCTAAGTGTTTTCTCTTGCTAAGGATTTATTTCCCCGCCTTCTGATTGCCACACATGCAGCCTCCGAGTTCCAACGAACAGCGAATAATAATCCAAATAAAGTTCTTCTGAGGGGAAATCTAGACAGACTGGTGCAGACAAGAGCTTTTGCCCAAATAAGGATCCCTTTTTGGAGACCCCATGTGTTAGATAACCATCAACTGACAGTTGGTCATGAGTTAATAATGTTGGATGCTGAAATATGCATACCATGTTGCTATAAAAAAGTTTGGAGGACAAAGACAAATACTGGTAAAGGAGATATCAGAAACAAGAGAGGTGTGCAGACTGTGTCCCTGGTTGTAGGTGGAACCTGCCAAGTAATTTCATTTAAAAAATGTTATAAGTACTACACAGTAGAATGTGTAATATTCACTGCACAATTTGTTGGTGTTGTAGGGATTTGCTCTTAATCTCTCTGCTTGTTTCTGCCTTCAGTGCTATAGCAACTCCTGCCTTCTAAGAAAAGAAAATATTTCCTAAGCTTATTTCCATTGCTACCATTGCTGTTCTTTTATTTTTACAATGGGAGCCCTAACTGGAGGGGTGGGGAGGGTTTCCATAAAATAATCCAGGTGGATGTGTGGCCGTTTGATTGGCCTGTTTTATTTGGAGACCTGTTAACGTCTAGTTCTGTTTCCCTGTTGTTGCTGCAGCAGGAATCAAAAGGTGAGGGGGTGGAGGGAATAGGCTTTGATTTCGGCTACTGTGACCAGTTATTTGGGTAGCTGGGACATTGGGCCAGGTGTCCACCAAGCAGCTGCTGTCTTCTTAGAGTGACACCCCAATGGCTTTTGGTGCTAAGAATGAATGGGGAAAGAATGTGTCTCCTCCTCTGCCCCCTAGAGTTCAAACCCTTTTTGTTCTATCGACTTTTCAGGGCTTATCGGAGTGCTTTGTCTTCAAAGAATAATCTCACTTTTCGTTTCATAGAACTGGGGGACTTGAAGCACCTTGATAAAGGCAAGAAGGCCATGCTCTTGGGTGCCTTTAGGACTGACTCTATCTGATCTCTCTGCTTACTTGCAAATGAAATCTCCCAAAAGGAAAACATAGCCAGACCATGAATTTATTCAACAATTTACAGTTAAGAAGCTTCTATCTTCCGACCAGCCCAAATCACTCAAGGTCTATTTTCTCTTAGTTTGCAAATGGCTAACATTATACCCAACCCACATTGGTAACTGGAGAGAATAGTTAGTAAAATTAATAATTAGCCTCTTTTTCTCTCTCTCTTCTACTCTTTCCCCCCAAGTGCCCGGTCAAGGCTTAACATTTACTTTGACATCTTAGTTAAGGAAGTTAATAAAATAATATCTTCATTGGGGCCATTGAGTAACCTGGAGTCAATGATTACCAGATCTGAATTTTGCAAAGGAAACACCTCAGCTTCGGCAAAATTCTCAGATGCTTGCTAACATCGATACATGACTACCCTTCCATATAACAGTAAATAAAATCCTAAATTTCAGTGAAACTTTGAATCATCACTTGCTGATGATTCTAGCTTCAGATGGTAATCTTGTTCTGTCTACACATTTTCAAGGACCTAGCCGTAATCATAACATTGGATTGTTGACTAAACCAGCATCCCCCAAGAGAAAGATAATGCAAGCCACATGTAACCTCCCATTTTCTAGCAACTGCATTTTAAAAGGTAAAGAGAAAAGGCAGAATTAATTTTAATTAATCCAGTATATTCGAAATATCATTTCAATATGGAATCAACATAAAATGTTATTAATGAGATATTTTACAAATATTTACAAATATTTATTTAAAATATTTTATATCTTGTCCTGGAAATCCTGTATGTGTTTTATGCTTATGGTACATCTCCGTTTTGGACCCGACATATTTCAAGTGTCCATTAGCCCCATGTGGCTAGTGGTGACCACGTGAGACAGAGCAGCTCTAAACAGTCATAGAAATGTTTTATCTTACACCGAAAAAAAATGGGAGGAAGTTCTAACCTCTTCTGTGTATTCTTTTTGTTCATCTGATGGTTATCTGTCCACGTTTCTCCACAATGTGCATACACTCCCTCCCCCTACCCGAGCACTCTGACTCGCCCTGCCTCTTCCTCACAGCCCCAGACCCTTGCTCTTCTCATTCTGGACCCTCGCTCCACTCCGCTTCGACACATTTTCCAGTATTGTGGCTCGTAGGTAGCCACAAACAAATGAAGTTCAGAGCTCATGCTGGTGGCTCACCGAAGGGAAAGGGCTGGGAGGGCTCTACCTGAGCAGAGAAAAATGTCTGGGAGCCTCAAACAAACGAGAATAGTCATCTATTTACTTATAAGTAAGGGACTTATCCAACTTCTTCAGTTACTCTTTCTGAAAGGTAGAAAAGCATAGAGTGTGAAAAATCCCTTTTAAGTACAAATTCCTTCTGGGATCGCTTAAAAAAGAGATTGGAAGCTTATTACTTATTACTTATTGGATGACCTTTTACTTTTTCTTATGTGTATGTGTTTGAAAAACTGAAATGTCTCTCATAACATAATAATTAGTCCAAGTCTGTGAGAAGTTAAATACCTCCATGTTAATACACACACACACTCACGGACACACACACACACAAATGTCTCTTTTACTTATTTCCAAGTAGGGAATGTTTTCTTTAGAGATGTAGCAAATCAATTATCCTCATGTTGAAAATGGAATATCTCATTTCCAAACCTGGAGAAATGGCTGAACAAGAATGTTCTGTTTATATGAGTCTAAAAACTGTTCTGATATTTGCTGCTCCTTGCAAGGCTAGTCAGCCCCCAAAAATGTAACTTTCACTTCTGTGCTGTCATGTTCAATTGTAACACCACAGAACATATCAATCATGGACTAGAATGAGCAGGATTTTTGATTGTAACAAAAAGGAAAAGAGAGACAAAAACCCTTTCTGTTTAAGAGGTCCTATCTTTATAAACTTCATAAATTAGAGACATCAAAATATCTTTAAAAATCATTTTCAGACTGGATCCTTAAAATAACCTAAATTTAAAAAAAAAAAACACAAAAACAAGTATCTTAAATTAATATTCTATTCTTATTCCAGACAGTCATACTAAGAGAGACTAAATCTGTGTTTATTGAATAGTTTTCAAAAAATGGAAACCTAAGTTATTTCAGAATCTTAAGAAATACCCAGTAAACATGGAAACAATGCACTTAATCTAATTGTTAATAGCTTTCATGCAGTTTTTTTTTTTTTTTTCCTCCATGTCCAGTACGATCTTCTCCATTAAGAGTGGAGCCCGAGCCCCAGGGCCTGGAAATGGACCCTGGGTACGGGGCATCCAGGGAGAAGAATAGCAGGAGAGATGAGCTGCCAGGGAGAAGGTTGAGCCCCTTCGGCATTTTGTTTTTAATTTTTTTTAAGATTTTATTTATTTATTTATTTGATAGAGATCACAAGTGCTCAGAGAGGCAGGCAGAGACAGACAGAGGGAGAAACAGGTTCCCCGCTGAGCAGAGAGCCCGATGCGGGGCTCGATCCCAGGACTCTGGGATCACGACCTGAGCTGAAGGCAGAGGCTTTAACCCACTGAGCCACCCAGTGGCATTTTTAGAGACCATTTTTGGTTTTGCCGGGTTTGCAGCTTCATGACAAGACCTTGCGGCTGGCGAGGGAAATCTGACCCTTTGTGTAGAGTGGTAACACCTGGACCAAACTGACATCAGAATGTACTCTGTGCACCAAGCTGTGTCCTCAGGTGTCCACTCGGCCCTGATGTTTCTTTACAGAATTGTAAAATGTGGACTTCCGTTGGCTCCCGATGCTGTGGTGCATGCAGATACCTCATCACCTCAAAGACAAATGAGCACTTGTGAAAGAGTTGCGGGCCTCCACCTCGGTGCCTCTCACGGGTCCTGAAGGGGACCTTTCCTTGAGAACGGGGCCCCTGGTGGATACTGTGAGGGGCCAGAGCAAACCAAAGGGAAGCTGAGGGTTTGACAGGTCGGGCATGGATTTCAATCTCCTTCCCTATTTCCAGAGTCAGTCTCCTGAAAACCTAGAATCCCTCCTCACTCTACACCCAGATTTAGCTCCCAGATTTTCCCCTTATTCCGTAAGTGGTAGTGGAAAGTGTCTCTAATCCCCTTCGTCTTTGCCAGCGCCCTCGTAGACAAGCCTGTTATACACTTCTAGAACATTTCTGCATTCCTTTGGAATTCACTACATTGTTTCAGAATAATATATAGATAACATTTGGTCATTTAAATTTCTCTCCCTCCTCGAGACACAGAGGGGAAATCAAGATAGAAATCTGCCTGTCACTGCTGGTAAAACCTGACTGAAAAAGAGGTTTGCTTGTGTTTTAATGGCAAGAACGCGTGGAGTCACATGCTTTCAAACCAATTAGCAATACAGATGAGCTAGCAAATCGAGTTCCATTTATAGGGTGGGGGAAGGGGAGAAGTCAAATAATCTGTGTTTTTAAGTGTTTCTGAGAAATGAAGACCTCCGGGGCAGAGAGAAGGCGGATCAGGAAATAGCTATGCAAATCACATGCCTATGAAATTAGTAAAACTTTGATCAGGGGCATTAACAATTGCTCCAGCATTCACAAGTATGAAACAAAGAGTGAGTAAGACAGGGCATGTTTTGGAAGGGATTACAAGAATGTTGACTTACGTGGTTTGTTGAGCAGTCAATGAAGTCCGAGGCTGTTGTGGACTTCAGCTGCCCAGGCAGTCCAGGTATGACAGACGTACTAAGACATTCCACTCTCATTAGTGACTTGTGGGGATCTCAGCGAAGCTGACAAACCGCCCAAGTGGCGGGACCTCGTGTGAAGCCTGCTTCCTTTCTTTTTTGCCCCCTGCCCTCCTTCTAACAAACACAACTGCTCACCCCTCACAGGAGGTGGAAGGGGCCCTGAGTTCTGAGAGAGGGTCGTTCAGTGGAAATGCTAAGTCGTGGTTATGGGCCCAGTGGTCCAAACAGCGCCAGGGGAGGGCTGGAGCCAAGGCAGATGTGGACACTTGCAGCGGCCACGACATCCAGGGTGGCAGTCTGATGGGCCCTCTGGGGCACATGCAGCGGTCATCGCTCAGGGCAGCTGAGAGTGAGGGCTTTGTGAGGGCGGCTCCTGCCTCAGTTCACGCCTCTGAACTATTCTCTTTCATGCCTTGGTTTAAGAAAAAAAATTACCCTGGAAAAGGGAACTGTCAGAACAGTTGCGGAAAATGATAACAGTCTTGCAGTGGGTTTTGTTTGCTGTTTGTCTTACCTCTTGCCTCTTGCAGTCAAGTCATCCTTTCGGTGGGAACGTCCCACAAGATGGAGTCAGGCACGTCAACGGCCCCAGGGGCTCGTGTCTCAGGCAACATGGTTGCTTCCCAGACATTCCTGTTGGGTGTAGAAGGTTGTTTATGGGAAAACAGAATACAAGTACATTTGAAAATTGTTAAATCTGTGTGTCTTGAATGCTCTGCACATTCAGGGAAAGATTCAACCAGTTAACAGACTTTGAGTAACACCAGCAGCCACCGCCGCTTCCTGGCATCTTTCTCTTAGGTGTGGAGCAGTGAGTATAGGGAATCTAGCTGCGGATTTGAAGTGAACGTTTCAGGGAATCATTTATGAATTTTTAAACTAAAAATGTTGGCTTTAAGTTAAAGCCAAAATGAGGGCTGAGAGCTTCTGTTTTTCTTTTCTTTTTTCCCAAGTATTTGAAAACTGAAATTCTGTAAGAGATTATCTGTGAAATGCCTTTCTTTTATTACACCCATAAATTTCAGGAGTGGCTTTGATCAAGCCTTCTGCCATGCATGGTTTCTAAATCTTTTACTCATACATTAATAACTTTAAAAACACTCATCCTATTTTTGTTGTAGTGAAAGAGGAAGTTTCTAAATAGTCAAAAGGGAAACATTGAAAATAGAACACAGTAAATGATAACTAAATTAGGGTATTTTTTTTTCCAGCAAGAGCAATGCTCCATGCTGAAACTTGCCAGAGTATTTTAAGATTATTGTCTATAAAGCAAATATACCAGAGAATTGAGATGCTCAGAGGAAAGGCATTACAGAAATGCAAAGTATTATCAGTAATGCATTCTATACATGGAATGATGTTTGTCAGTCCCTAATACATCAGTCAGAGGAGTTTAGTTTTCTAGGTTGTGTTTAGTGTTTAAAACACATACACACACACACACACACACGCACGCACAGGCACATGCGCACACACACAAAACTTGCAAATCAAGTGAGCTAACGCTCTGCCAACTTCCTCTAGATATTGACCCTGGGGGTCAAACTCTTAGGAAAATGATGCCTGGTTTTCCATCCCCTTAACTGCAGTCCCCACCAACAAGCAAGTCCTATCTCTAAGAGGGAGCTCGCAAAGAATTTCTCGAGAGAATATGGAGCTGCTTTGGCAACAAAATGCTCTCTGCAAAATGAGAAGAAAGAGTTGTTAACTGATGAGTCAATCCCGCTTTTATAGCAGTTTATCTTCGTGGTATTTCCAAGAGCATAAATGTTATAAAAAAAAGAGACGGTCATGACAGGAAGAACACAGTAGAAAAAAACAGGAACGTTTAAGCCAAAAGCAATTTACTTTGCCAGTAACTGGTTACATTTCCTTTGTTTTATTATTATTATTTCAAGAGTTGGGGTTGAGCTGAAAGTTTCCCACACCTGGCGCTGCCCTGACACGTAACTTGTCAGAACCCATAGTGAAGTGAACATATAAAAGAATGCCTGGAAATTCTGAGCTTCTAGACGCGTTAAGAAAACAAACAAACCCAAAAACCTTGTTTTGCTATGTTGTCTAAAAAAAAAAAAAAAAGGTTCTATTTTATTAATACTTGACGGAGTTAAGAAGAGGAAAAAAACAAAACATGCGGGTCAGATGTCAAAGTCGCCCGGAGCACCCGCGGTCGCCGATGCTCCTGGGATCAACACCAATGGAAATAGTAGTGACTTCACAAAGGCGCATACTTGTTAATTTCATGACGCTGAGTAAGAGGAACAGATGGGCAGTCAGAGGGGAAAGATTTTTTTAAAAACCACAGAGGTCTTTCACTGTTTAGGCAGAAGAGTCGGCGGCCTCCTGCAAAGGGGGAATGTGGATGGCTCTCTCGGTGTTAGGGACCTGTGCGGCATCAGTGGAAGCCTTTCACCTACCTCTGAGTCAGGTCGGCGGGAACCTGCTCTATGTCAAGCCTGTAGGATGCTGGTGGATGCCCGAGATGGGCCCTAGCACCCATGTGCTATGTGGTATTTGGGTGTTTGTGTTTGGGGAAAGCTCCCTGGTGACTACCAGCCCACGTTAACCATAGAGCTATCTCATTATGAGACAGAATGAATGCCTCTGTCTGTTAGAAGTTCCCTAAAACAGGGACTCCGGATAAAATCCAGTGGCCTGGGTTGGACTCCTTCTGCTACATGTAACCAGTTGCAAGACCTAAGACAAGTAATTTCTTCTGTGTCTCAGTTTCCTGGTCTGGAAAATGGGGATGATAATCTCCCCTTCCTGCTGGTTTGCTGCGAGTTTTAAATGAGTTATTATAGGCAAAGGGCTGACTGTCACAGAGAAAGTGCTCAGTAAAGAGCAGCTCTTCTTACTGTTTGTGTGTAGTATTGAAGACGTTCATGTGAAGAGCTTTGAACGCTGTGAGTAAGCCCGGCCAGAGCTGGGCTGTGGATTACATACACATGTGAAAGTCACCATGCATTTATGGCTTCTCACTATTTAGTTAGTTACTTACTTACTTACTTACTTACTTATTTTGTAGTGGGACTGACTAGAGCAGTCGTGCTCTCAACAACTTTACTGCTGGCTCCCCACACTCCTGACCACCACCACACCATAAAGCATTTGTTTTCACTCGCCCGCCTAGCAAATGATTTGTTCTCTTGACTCTGTGAGGAAAAAAAAAAAAAAAAAGTAGCCTGGAGTAACCAGAACTTTTACTCCCCCCAAATAGCCAGCCCCTCAATTCCAAAGCTTCCCCTGGGGTCTTATAGATCCCAGAGGTTTCAGAATATATTATGGGTCCCCCTCCCCCAGTCCTGCATGCTCCATTCTCCCTGGGACTTTGAACATCTGGTCTTTGGGGCACTGGGGCATTAAGGACAAGATCACAGTCCTTCCAAGATGCCAGACACAGGGGTTTAATGGTCGTCAGGAACCAAGAGCCTTGGGTTTTCTGTCTCAATTCACAGAGCAAACTTGCAAGTCTCTGGGTTACGTTCCCAGAGCTCAAGTGTAAATAGTGAAGGGAATGCAGTTTTACAGGTGCCTAGTACGACAGGTACGCACATGGCCAGGGTGGTGGGTTTGGCTCGTGAAGACTTGAAGGGGAGGTACCTGTGGGCATCTTTAGTTCCATCCATCACTTTTTCATTCACCAAGTTGATACTGTGTAATGCCATCTCCTGGGTGTGTGCTGGGCAGGTGACAGAAGAATCCACATGGTCCTGCCCTTCAGGACTCTCCAACTGAGGCTAAAATAACCCCTAAACCACAGCTAAAATACCACGAATACCGTGGCACCTTCCAGAAGAGAAGGCCAGACAAGGAGGGGAGAAGGGAAAGAAGAGGCGAGGTCTGTGAGTTTGAGGCTTGAGCGATCGGTGGGATTTGCCTAGCCTACCTGCAGTGTCGGCGACTTGCCTCATTAGGAACAACAGACTTTTTCTCTTGATCAGATCCCATTTAGAGTTAAGTTTGTGTGAGCAGAATATTAGGTGCTAGCCTGTTCTAAATTTATGATTCTCAGAATTTGCTGGGGAAGGGCATGTGCTTCTCTGGGTTCTGAAAACAGCTCAAAGAATGGAGAAAATAGACCCAATTTGAGGATGACCTATTGTCAGTTCCCGGAACCTCTGCCTGTATTTAAAACAGCCTGTTCAGTACAAGTTCTATCTAAAAGGCCTTTGGGATTTGAAGGCTTTCTGGAAAGAAACGCTTTTAGGTTTAAGTGGGTTTTTTGCCAAAATGCGAGGAAGGAGAGATTGTAGTTAACAAGTCTGAGAACAGAGGCGATTCTGTTTTGTTTCTTTTCGTGAAATGTCTCAGACCTACCCCACGTTCTGCTTCCTTTCTGTCAGTTCTTTCTGCTGGGCTATTATTTTGATAAGGGACATGAAAGGACATCCTTCCCTCACGCTCATTAAAGTCTTAGCACTTGGGTCCGTTGTGGAAACACTTCTGTGCCACACGGAGTCTCGAACCAAAATAGTCCACGCCCTGGCTCGGGGCTGAGGCTGGGGCCGGTTCATGGAAGGTGGTGGCTGGAGGCTGGGACAGGGGAGCAGGAGGTCAGGATCCACAAAACAGGCCCGATGAAATCACCAGCCCCGTGCAGGGCGGGGGAGAGAGCAGAGCCCTCCCTGCCCGTCTGGCAACTCCGGCAAAGTCCTCAGAGCTCATCCCACACACTCCGTGCTAGTCACTGCTGTGTGTTTACATGAGTAATGGAGCTGCGGGGGGAGGGGAGTTGTAAGCCGAGCGCGGAGCCTGGCAGCTCGCATTCGCAATCGCGTTCGCCTTGGGAGGGAAGCTGACAGCCACACCAAGTCAAATCGAGACTTCCAGGGACGTGGCCGGGAAGCGGTCACATGCTGTAGCTTTCAGGAGCGCAGACATCCTCAGACAGATGTTTGTCGACTGGAATGGGTAATCGCGACTTTCTCTTTGCTTTGATTTTTGTCTGGGAGTTTGTTTCCTCGTGATAATTCCAGGCTGGCTTTGGGGGATGGACTTCTGGACACTCGTCTGCTGGGGGGTGTGTGGGGGGGAGGAGAGGACAGGGGGTTTGGGATGGGGAGCCTGAGCCCCACAAGCCACTTTTTAAACTTTTGTCCAACTGGAAAGGCAGCTCCGCTTTCCTGAGCTTTCCCAGCAGCAGAGCTGTTATCCACAGTAGAAAAATCGAAGGAGCGGGACTTGTTCTGTGAGTGAGAGGAGTACAGTGTCAGATGTCCCAAAACGCCTGGTTCACTGTGTGATGTCAGGAAGATGAACAGCAATTAAAAGCGTCCCGAGTTGTTCGGAATTGGCACTGTTGTCATCCTACCTTAAAGCAATTAAAAAGTGTGGGTGTCTCGAAAAGGCTGGAAGAACACTGCTTGGGGTGTAATTCATTTGTTTGGAACTGTTCAAGGGCTTCTAGGTTAGTGCTTTGTTTTAATTTTGCTCAGCTTGGGTGACTGATGGAGCTCGGTGTGAAAGCTGATGCCGGACACTCGGAGCACTAGATAAACAGCCACTCTCTTTTTGCTGCTTTCTGTGTGGATCATAAAGGGATTCGAGCTCAGCATCAAGGATGAACTAGAACTTTGATTTTGCATCTTGTCTGTGGCTTTAAAAAAAGTATACCCTTCACGGAATCAGGCCAACGCCAGTGTGATCTTTGCAAGTTATTTTAAATAACCCTCGAGATCGTCATCAAAACTCCACTGGAAGGGAAAAGAGAGCATGCTGATTTGAATGTAGATGCCAGATTTGCTAAGATCTGAGACACGCTGGTCGCAATATTATTGTAAATACGTGTAAGACTAGCTTTCCGATTATTATCATGAACGCGCTTTCTGTGCCCTCTCCCTACTTATTTGTATCCTATCCACTTGTACGGACCACAGTTTCAGAAAACGCTCGTGTCTCCACTTTTGAGGACAGAGGGTTTCGAACACTGCATTACCAGGAGACCGCAATGGGCTGGCAAGTCACCTAGGTTTCTGAAAACGAGATACAAAACAAAAAAGAATCATCTGGGAGCCTGGCTTTGGGTTGTCCTTCAGCTCAACATGTTTCTTTTCTAACAATAGGGAAGTGCATTTTCCTTCTTATTGTCCTTGGGAGCCGAGAGCTTCGTTTTATGTATGCTAATCAGACAGGTTAGAGTGTGCTAGATTAGCTTTGGGAAACATGTACAGAACCGTAGAGTCTATTAAGACGCAAGCCTTCAGAGAGGGGAGCATAACGCGCAGGTAGGCTTGCACACCTGCGTGCCCTCCGAACAGGTTAGAGGGCACCTCTCTATTAAACACGCTTGGTCTCTCTTCATAAGGAAACCCATGCCAGTGAAAATGTACATGAGTTGTTCTTCGTTTGTTTTCAGCGCCAAATCTTAAAGGCAGACCACGCAAAAAGAAGCCATGCCCACAGAGAAGAGATTCTTTTAGTGGTGTTAAAGATTCCAACAACAACTCCGATGGCAAGGCTGTGGCCAAGGTATGATCGTTCGCTTCCTGCTCTGTTTGGCTATATCTTTTTTTTTTTTTTTCTTTTTTTCCCTTTTTCTCTTTATCTCTCTGCTCTGGTGTCTTGGTGGCAGTTTTCAATTCAGAATCTGGCTTTGGTATTCACGGTTCTCTGGGTCTGTTCCCGCCACCTCCCCTCCCCTGGGTGGCTGGGGGAGGGGGGAGCGTAGGCATTTTTGATTAGTCAACAGAAAGACTTCCCACCTCCCAGTCTGGCCTGTTGGGTAAAGGACAGATGATTAAGCGCCCACGTCACTGAAGCTGAGATTTCATAGAAGGTGACACAATGACATAGTTTACTCTGCTTGTATCAAAAATAGACCAAGCTGAACCATCCTCTTTCTGAACGTGTTCATCTAAATATGTTGCAGAGATTAACGGAGGATGAAATTAGCAATGGCTAGAATTGCGTTTTTTAGTTCTGTTTTTCCAAAGTCACCTCTAATTTATTGTAGAAGATGATAAACTGAAGATGTTTACCTGTATGGAAAAACAGTTACATGGATACAGGTACCCAAATATGCAATTGTATCTCCTGAAAGATCTCTATTAACACAGAATGAAAATCCAAATTCTAAACTATTTCTCAGGGCCCAGGCCCATTTTGCCCAAGCATTCCTCAGAGTCCTGAAAGTGCACGCCCGAGGTATTTAGCGCCATGGAGGGTGAAGGGTCACTTCATGTTTTTAGACTTATCTTTTTGACTTTTGTGGGGTTGGTCAGATTTGCACGGTTCTGTTTACCAGGTGTTTGCGCTTAGGTGTTGATTCTGTGCCGAAGGTAGCAATAACCCCTTTAGGACCCAAATTAAAGAACAGATTTCAACTGATCCTATGTTTCCAGATCCAAGGACTAAACTTAACGAAAATGGGAACATTTTCACTAGTGGTGACTTTGGAAGATTCTGATGTAGGAAAATAAGAATTTGGTTCTGTGTTGGCAGGCTACTATTACTCTGCCCTGTATGTCACTCCTCTTCCCAGTGTAATGAAGCCAACCCTAGACAGCCACAGTTTATAAATCTTATTTTTAGCGGATGATTGTTTTATCAGGAAGTGCTGAGGACTTTTTGGTTAGGATTGCGCTTTGTGCTTCCAAGAATGCAAAGGGTTAAGAAGAGATCAACCAGTAGAAATGTGTATTTTCTGGCTACACACCGATCTGTCTCTCCCTAAAGTTATTTTTGTCCTGCTCTTTTGACCTTCTGCAAATGAGTGCACATGGGTACCAAGAATGACATTTTCTAGTAATTTGGACATCTCAGCCCTAGAACTATCTATCAGCTTGCATGGCCTCGAAGGATGTCAACAGGAACAGTTTATTCCCTGTGATGTGGTTTGCAAGATACTGTAGGATGGAGTGAGAAAGTTTTAGGATCTTAGCCTTCAACCGAGCTTGCCCTGCTGCTATCTTAGGTTGGCCCCCTGCCCCATACCTCCAAGGTGACATCATGTGTTTACCCCAGTATGTTTGCACCTGAGCCCAACAGGATGAATGAAGCTCCTTCCCATGTCATCTGGGATGCCTCTGGGAATTTTACAAAACTCATACAAATTGATCTGAAAGACCAGCACCTCCAATATTTCTTACCATGGAAGGCTGCCCAACACTCACAGTAGGACCCACAAAACTGAAGAGAACAGGAGCCTGTTCTGTATTTCATGTTCACTGGATTCTTAGGCAGGATCGTAGTCAAACCTGGGTTTTCTAGGAGACTCTCTCCCCCTACCCCCATCAATGCTGCCATTCAGAATCTTCACAAGGAGGTTCATCATCCTTCCATCGTTGGTTTCAGTGGTGAGCGGATGAGGCACCGGCCACAGTCAGGCCCTGGGCACTGGTCTAAACAACCAGCTCTTCTCAAAGTCTTGGATTACAGTTCTGCCTTGGTCGCTTCCAGCGGGTCTGGCAAGACCACTTCAACTAAAGGAAAGAGACTAGTAGGCATGGAGTATGGTGGGCTTGTGTGTTGACACCAGCACACAGATGGGAAGTCTCTACAAAATGAACAGGCCACCTCTGGGACCAGGACAGCCACTAGAAAGGCATTTATGTCTTAAAGAGGTCTTTTCTCTTGAAACACTGTCATAGAGATTACAAGCCTGTGACCATCTGATCACTTGCTGAACTGGAAGCAATATTTCAAGTGACAGTTGGGCTTTATGACCAACACCTGTGTGACTGTGTTTTGCAAAAGTGTCTCAAACAGACTATTTCTAACCATGGATACATACCAGCTCCACACAGCAAAGCTCTCTAGACTGAGAACCTCCTGGGTTTGTGGTCTGCATGGCTGGAAGAGCAGTTCAAGTAATTTGCCTGTTGCCATCAAAAGGTTGTACTCTCTCAATGAAAATGTAAAAGCCAGCTTTGCCAGACTCTGTTTTTCAAGGGATGGAGGATCTCATGGCTTTCCAAAGACAGCAAAAGTCACACGGGGAAGAGGCTACCAGTTCTCTGAAGATGTCTTAAAAGTGTCCAACCAAATCCTGCTGTTTCCTGGGACCATCTTATGGCAGCTGATGTGGGCCCAAGCCCATTCATATGGTGATCTGTACAAGAAAAATCTTCTCAGTCCAGTCCTCTAATGGGAAGCCCCCACAGATAGAGGGCAAATGACTTTTCACATTCTGTAGGCACTTTTGAAAGGCCAGAAGTATATTACAGGTGCTTTATACTCAAAAAGGAACAAAAAGAGGGAAACCATGGTGTGCCGTATGTTCTTTCCTTTAAATCACAAATATCCCTTTGATATTTCACAAATGTGAAACTTTCATTATTTTCACTATGTTTCCTCCAGTTCCTCAGAACCACTCCCAGAAATTATCCTTCCTGCTTCACTGGAGGGAAGATGAGGGTCTCCTAGCAAGTTAATGACCACATCAAAATTAGACTAGCTGCTTCTTTCTTGCTGGTTCATCATATCTTGCTGCCCCCGTTGAGGCTGGATTAGTTATAACTCAGTCCAGTGAAGGGATGTGGTTAATATCAAATAGGTGGTGGTTCACTGAAAACATTAAATGTGGATTCTTTAATTAGCACTTCCTCAATCACTTTAGAAACCCCAAAGCTCTTAGTGAATTCAACAAGTAGAAGGTGTTCAGGTTGGGAAAAACAGATCTAGGAATTAACTGTCACCATCCAAAGGTTGGGCATTCTCAAGATCAACATGAAGACCACCTCCTGTTTTTAAAATTTCAGGAGATTAAATTGTTAACTGAAAAAGAGACTATTTGGGGTAAATGTGAAAATATGTAGAAAGGAAGTTGGCCAGGTCCTACCCAGAAATAGAGTAATAGCCTAAAGGGCTCCTTTATGTTAACTCAAGAAATGTATGGAGCTAGCTGGAGAAAGGAAACCACTTCTTACAAGGCATCTGTTTGTCCCCACCCCCCAGCCCCAAAGAGGAGAAACCTGCTGGCTCACCCACCAAGGTTCAAGATGGAGTTCAGTAGGTGGTAGCCTGTCTTGCCCAGGAGCCTTCTCTACAAAGCAGGGAGTCTGAATGACTTTGGACCTGGTTTGTGCACCTGGTCCATGCTTTCCTTCTATTTCTGGATGCTTCTGCACAGTTTGAGGCAGAAGGTTAGGCAGCCTTCTAGACCTTAAGGGAAGGCTCATACTTCCTTAACAGTGGTGCTTCTGACCTCATAATATAAATAATGGCCCATGATCACTGCAAGTTTAAGACTCGGGCTGTTTTATATGCAAATCTTGTATCTGCTCCTGTTTGTGCAAAACCAGGATTTGGTGTGAGGCCCACCTGAGTCCAAAGCCAGAGTTCTGACCCCATGAGCCAACTACAAAATACATAACCTCGCCGAGCTTCATTTTCCTCAACTATAAAATGGAGCTAGAGGCCTCCCTCTGATGATTGTTGTGAACATTTGGTGGACTATAGGAAGTCTACAGCACTGTATCCAGCTCATTGCTGGGCCTCAATTGATACTGGTTTCCTTCCTTTTGCTCAATATACAATAGAAGGAATGGAGCCCTTCTATGCTTTGGAAACCACCTAGTTTTATCTTGTATTCCTCATTTGATAGATCACGTTTCTAAGGTTTTATAATGCCTAGTGATAAGATGTGCTTTTAATTGGAAGTGTATTTTGACTCTGGATTCCATTTTTTTATGAGTGTCAGTAAATTATGGTGTTGATTACCGCAAGAATGAGACCACCTGGGTTCAGATCCCAAGCTCACCGCATACTAACTTGGACATGATCCTGTGGCTGTCATTCAGCCCCTCTGTGCCTCAGTTTTCTCATCTCTCACGCAAGAATAATCACATGCCTTGCTAGAGTTGCAGACACAAAATGAGATAACACCTTAAAAAGTGCTTAGAACAGAGCCTGGCTACATCATAAGCACTCACAAAAGGCCAGGGCAATGCAGATTAAAACTGGAATGATTTCTGATTTCAAAAGCCATTAAATTAGAGATTTCATCAGAACTTGAGACTCGGTCTAAAATTTGGCAGTGAGAAATGATGACAACATAAAGTTTCACAGGATGTTCACCTTAATGTAATGTGACAAAGTACTCAAGTTTGAAAATATTGTAAGTAAAAATTCTACATGGAAAAGTGTTTTAGTCCCATTTGCACAGCCCCTTAAAAATTAAAATCTTATCTGGAAGCCCAGTTGAATGAGTTGTACAGGAAGTTTTATTTTTTTCCAGAACCAGTCTAAAGATATTAACCTCACACGTTCGCTTGAGAGAATAAGTTAAAGAAAACCCTTGCAGGAGGATACAGTTCCCTTGTATAAATAAGCACAACCTTTTATATTCTTAAGGCCTAGAAAGGAGATGCTGAAGGGAAAGAGAAAGAGGAGTCAAAAATCTGAAATGGAAAACAATGTTGAATATGTGGGACATTTTTATTCATAACATTTCCCCAACACTTGCCCTATTCTCTCCGATGTTAGATACGGAGATGTAAAGAATATCAGAATGTACACATTCCCCATGGGCGCACTTGAACTCAAAGTCTGACCCTTTGTACTTGCCCCTTTTACAATTAAAATAGCTCAGCAACTTAGCGTTATATTTAACAACCATCAAAGGCCTCTTGTAGAACATGGCAGTGAACAGGGAACATTAGGTCAGCCACTCAGTTTGCCGAGTTCTGTATTCTCCTGGAGTGTGGAAGGAACAACATCTGGCATGTTGGCCGCCATTAATTTTTTAATTATGGCGCTTTCCATTACTCGTCTTCGGTTTTTAGCTGACCTCTACTCTTTCCTTTGTGGCAAGTTAATATCTCCTATTACATTCTCAGAGCTGACCAAAAAGCCATTAAAGAGTGGGAATCTTTTGTTTCCTACTGAGGATGTATCTGGGCATCCCCCTCAAGTGACAGAACCCACCTTGCTGGTGTTCCTGATGCCAACATCTGCTGGCATTGACATGTTCTTTTCAGGTGGCAGGAAATAGTAGCAACAAGAAACGTCTACTGTGAAGAAATAAACTTTCTTCCATGTTGATTCAAAGTGCGCAATATGGGATATTTATTAAGAATACACGATTTTGTTCAATGACATTAACAGATGGTGCCCCTTGGGAAAATAAAAGTGTGTAAAGAGGCAAAAGAATGGTTCCACCAGACGGGGACACTGTTTCTGGTTTCCTATCAACATACTTGCAAGGACTAGAAGGCTGGCGTAGTTTGGCAAACTATGGCCCCTCACCACCTGTTTCTATAAATAAAGTTTTATTGGAACACAGCCATACCCATTCACTTCTACGTCTGTGACTGCTTCTGTGCTAGTTGAGTGGTTGCAACAGAGACGATCTGGCCCCACAGCCTGCAGTATTTCCTACCCGGCCCTTTACAGAAAGTTTCCACCTGGTGATCTGAGATAATTCATACCCAGTGTTGCCTCTACAAAGCTACTTCAGGGCAAAGTTAATTTACTGGCTCCCCCTCCCACACAGTGAAAGCTGTCACCGGCTGTGTCTTTGTGAGTGCTCCAAGGTGGTACTTGACGTGGCGTATTTTTTTCCCCTTTTCCAGGTGAAATGTGAGGCCAGGTCAGCCTTGTCCAAGCCGAAGAATAACCACAATAACTGTAAAAAAGTCTCCAATGAAGAGAAACCAAAGGTTGCCATCGGTGAAGAGTGCAGAGCAGATGAGCAGGCTTTCTTGGTGGCACTTTATAAATACATGAAAGAAAGGAAGACACCGATAGAACGGATCCCCTATTTAGGTTTTAAACAGAGTAAGTATGCTTGTTTTCATTTCTGAAAGATCAAAACTGCTGCTGTTCTTTAAATTGGGAAAAAAATTTTGACTCAGGGTTATGTCGCAATCCTAATCTGGGGATGATGCTTTTTCTCTGTTTATACTAAATCTACAAATCATCCAGCCCAGGAATTTTTCTCCCTGCCCCTTTCCGCTACACTGTTCCCTTCTGAGGCAGTTGCAGTGAGATATTTATAGGCTTGAATCCACTGATTATGACTGGAAATAGACATGTTGAAAGTTTCTCATTTTCTGTTTTGTCAATCTTGAGAGTCTGTAACGCCTTTCTTCTGAGATAATAATATGACGTCACTTTATCAGGCCCAGATGTTGCCTGCAAAAAGGCAGCTTTAAAGAGGAGGACATTAAAAGGTGGACAAAACAACCAGAAAGAGAAAACGTATTTCCTAAGCCCCAAGTTTGTTAAGAGAGAACAAAAACCTCACTTCCGAGGAAACACAAAATACCCAGATTTGAACCGAAAGCCCAATTTTGGATTACATTAAGCATCATAATATGTTTTTAAGTAGAAAAGGAAACTCACAGCTGAGCAGAATTCCATAGGAAAAAAAAAGAGAAGAAACCCAGATCCGGTCCTGATTTCACAACCGAATATATATTTTGCCTCTGTCTGGATTTTGTAGCACACAAAGCAATGAGTCCCTGGCTTGAAATAGTATTTTCTCCAAATGTATCTTCCTAGATTAAAACCATGTGTCATTTTGATGAAGAATGTCAAACCTGTATGTTTTACATAACAATTTACATACCTAATAGCAATTGGCACTGATTGCAAGAGAACACTCGAAGCCATTATAAACTTATATAACTACGAATGATTACAATGTTTGTCTGAAAACTGGTTGCTTGAAATAGAAGTAAAATTAATGTACTGTGAACAGCTTTGTTGCATTATGCATAGGTTCAGATTAAATCAAGGCCGAGGCCGGGCTCCTCATAGCTTTGAAATAGTGCAAGGTTCAACGAGGCTTTTCCAACATGTTGTGTCAAAGAGCTTTTTTTTTTTTTTTTTTTTTTTAATTTTATTCTTCATTTCCCTTACCAAGGCATTACTTGAAATTCAATTTTCCCCTCTTGTAAAAGAGTCAAATCCATAGCAGTCCCATTCCATGATGTTTGGGACAAAGGAAGAAGGTTGCCAGCAATTTGGCATAATTGTTTAACAGCATCAACGTACCCAAACCCTGCAAAGGGAGATGTGTCCTAGAAGAGTATATATTCAAAACATCACACAAGCAAGTTAGGGGACTAAGTGGACTCAGGACTCGAGTCTTCTGTGAATGAGTTCTTCCTTCCCTTTGATCTGTTATGTCGCTGCAACTTCAAGGGTAAAATGGTGTGTCTTCTTACTCATTACAAGGCACCACGTGTTAGTGAAATACGGTATGGGTTCTTAATATAGTGCTGCCTTCAGACATTCTATTAAAAAGGTAATCGTGTATAAAAGTGGCTGGTATTTCTTGATTATGATAAGTTCTTATCTGAAGGAAGCGGGATATAGTCCCTTTAATCAATAGCTTCTTTCTAAGGGTTGAACAAGACCAACCCTAATTTTGAAATCTCACACTTGTCCCCAAGGATGCTGTTAACTTAGCTTCCCTGGGTGTGCTGATGGCAATAGGATTAAAACTGTGTTGTCCTTTATCCCCAGAGTAGAACCATTTCCGTATTTGTGACTGTTTCTTAAGAAATATTTTAAGTGGTAACAATATATCCTGTTGAATGCCCTTTGGCAAATTGTTTCCTAAGAACTTAGCTCTCTGGGGTACTAGTGTTTTGGGTTTTTGTTGTTTTTTTTTTCTCTTTCTCATTGAAAACAAAACAAAACAAAATGTTTTGATTGACATTTCTTGGAAGTATGTTAATGCAATGCTTATCTAAATACTTATTGTCCCTCTAACAGTTAACCTTTGGACTATGTTTCAAGCTGCTCAAAAACTGGGAGGATATGAAACAGTAAGTGTTTAAGCAACTTAAATGAAATAATTTTGCAATCTAACTCCCCCACCCCTTCTCTGACCAAAACGGAGAAAATAAAAAGCTAACCGTCCCTGACTGCCTCCTCAAATGGCTCCACACTTTTGGGGGTTTATTGGGCCGCTTTTGGAAATGATCCCAATTAGTTCCAGGTTTGGCAAAATTGTAAACTTGTCGTAAAAACTACAAGTGGAAAACATATGTAACTCTCCCCTGTCAGGGAAATTAGTTGGGTCTGTAATTTTTTCCCATGTTGAGAAAGGGCTATTATTGTACAACAAGCCAAGATTGCATAAAAGAAATTTCCCTTGGCAACATACCTGACATCTGTTCATGTCTAATATGGGAAATGTATTAAAGGCTTTCAAAAGTAATCAGTATTGGCCATTAAGGAATAGAATGCAGCAGAATCTTCTCTTATTCTAGGGCAAAGAAGCTTTATTAGACAAGGGTCAGTGCCGCATAAACAGGAAGTTATCAAACTTATTCAGAACAGGCTCTGACACTCTTTATCAGCTAATTCTAACTGACAGGAACAGGTTATTTTTAGCCCACAGGAAAATTTGATGGCCACAGATTTTACAACATGTATTTTGAACCAATAAAACGTTAGAGCAACAAACTAAGATTAAAATCTTGAAAGAGGAAGAAAGAGCTGTATTAATATAGCACGCAGAGATGAAATCTGTAATAAAATCAATTGACAGAGGAAGATGTCGTCATTGGAAATATTTTCTCCTCCACACAATGATCAGATTAAGTTGTGCAGTTTCTTCTGCGATTGAATAAGAAATTATTTTTTTCTTTCTTTATGAAGTAACCTTGAATATCTCTGTATCATAGTAAAATGACAGTAAGAGACACAGAGTCAAGAAAATGAAATTCATTTTTAGTCCCACCATAATCACCAGTGTTTCTTGCCAGGTATAGCATATTGTTTCACAAACTAATATAATGGTTTGATGTCAGGGATTTGGAATGGGGAAAGATGGCAAGCATGATGTGATTCGGATAATCTGGTATTTACTGTAGAGATACCTGCTATGAATTCTGACTCAGAACTCTAAGATGGGAGTAAATGTGTGTGTAAAATGTTTATTTAAGACCTGGGATCTACATATCCATTCATAAAGCAATACAATGCTCATATGAAGTATTATAAAATGTGTGTTTCATAGACACAAATTTACTTAAATATTTGTTTGACCAAGCACCCTCTGTAAAATAAATAATACAATTTTTCACTTGGTTGGATCTGTGGATAGGACAAAGAGATTGACTTCTTGCCAAGGTGGCTCATAGTTTTGCAAAATCTTAAGCTAATTATAGCTTTTGTCCATGTGAAAAAGATAACTTATTCAGAGCTAGTCTTGTGGATTTAGGAGCCCACCCCATAGCCTAGATTTTTAAGTCTAATGCTTGATTTAAGAACAGGAATACACATTTATATGAACTGCAGATAAGTTACGTGATATTGCACAATATTATGAAATCTCTTTTTAAACCCAGAAATGTATTGTTGTTTACTGATAGGGAGAGTGCCAACAAATTCCACAGAATCCGTTTTTCCTGCTTTTGTATCTTCTGTATCCTCCCAAAGATCTGTTTTTCTCCATGCAGCAGCAAGTGGGTGTGGAATACACAAAAGAAACTTCTGATAAATTTCAGGGCACTGGCAGTATTCTGAACACATAGTATTTTTTCTCTTGCTGAATGAGCGAAGTAACAAATGACCACGCAATCAGCAAATCACCGGAACACGTATTTAATAACTCTTATGTGTTCACGGCATTTTGGGGGATCCTCTGGAGAATGCACACATATCTAGGCCGGTGGTTCTAGTTGCTTGCCATTCAGGAGAGACAGGAATTATAATGAAGAGACAAGGTGGAAAAAGATCCATTGGCCGTTCAGGTTAAGGACGATTTCATTTAGAAAGAAGGGAAGAAGACTTGTGGCTCTCCTGCCTTCTGAGCAGGATTTTAGAGAATATTCAGAATTTAGACGTGAATGATCACAGCCTTCCAGGAAGAGAAAGCCAGATGGAGAAATAAAAATGTGGAGGTAGAATGATGTTGGACGTAGAGAGTTTGAGTAACATAAAGTCGGGTGACCAGTTGGCTGGGATGCACGACCTCAAAGGCCAGTCCAGAGAGGATGGAGCCCTGTGAGAAAGGCTTTTGGATGGTAGCCCCTGGAATTCTGTAGGCTGGCTGGGGGCAGGGTGGGGGTGGGGTCAGTGACGCAGAGAAGGTCGATAACAAGCTAAGTGTTATGTTTTGCCCCTCATTCTGCCGTCACTGTAGTGTAGGTGGAGTGAAGTAGAGAGAGGCTGGGATGGGGGGGCATCTGGGACACCAGATTGGCATCTGCTTCCCATCTGGTTATGTACGAGTAGCAAGCCTCTTCAGCCAAGCCACAAAGAGGACTGGCAACCTCTGGAATTGCTCCTTCCCTCCTTCTCTATTTACCCATCAACTCCCTCGTTGTTCATTGGGTCACTGCCATTCTTCACCCCCAATTTTTTCATCTACTCTGAGACAGTGAATCTACTTAGCCTTGTAAGCTATAAAATCTACATCCGGGGTCATAAACTAGATGAAGCTGGTTGGTAGGATTTTTCCTTCCTTCTTCCTCCCTCTCTTTCTTCTCTCCTTCCTTTCCTTTTTATTTTTTTTAATGCTTCATACTACCTTGCTGTCCCTATAGGCACTGCAGTTGGCTACTCCCACGCTATGTCACAGCTTTTGAATCCCCCAAGTACAGAATACGTTTTTCGATTGGTAAATGTTGACCAATAAATGAAATGAGATGTTCAGCGAGGATTCAGTTTTGAAGCTGCTCCAGCAGATGTATGCATAAGATCCCGTCTGAGGACTTAAGTTGTCATCGCTGTGTTATTGAAAGACATTTATCTGTAAGATTATCCGATAGCAGAAGCACATGTAGACTTGTCATTAGAGCTCAAAAGAGATCTTGGAATCTTCTAGACCTGTGGTTCCCAGAGGCCACTCGAAAACTAGGGCTCAGATTTTCAAAGGGGGACCTTTCAAGTATATGGATCTGTCTAGACCTCCACACTGAGACATTAACTGCAGTGGGCCCTGGGCCTAAGAACCCGAGAATCCTTTTTTACAAGCGCTCCAAGTGACACTAATTCAAAGCTAATGGTAACGGTGACTGTTCCCACCTCACCTACTGGCTCTTATGGCTCCTTGCTGCACAGTGTGGCCCCCTTCTAAGTCAAGCATCCAAGGTTAGAAAGTTGTCTTCACGCTATTACTAAAGAAGCCTGCCAGAATATTACCATTCCTTTGGCCCCAAAGCAGCACAAATTTTCCAGTGAAGGTTTTTCCATCCATGATAAGCCATTTTCATTTTGAATGAGGGAAAGTATAGGGTCCTTACCTTTTTTATATTTTGCGAATTGGCCTTGGTGCAGAGAAAGATACTTGTTCTGCTCCGATCCAGACCCTCATTTTACAAGTGAGGAAACTGAGGCACAGTGAGGCAAAATGAGTTCAAGGGGACATCGCCAGCTTCTTCAGATTCTGACTTGCTGAGAGCTTTCCGTGCAGCTGTCACAGCTTCCATCGCATCACTGGAAGGAAAGGGGTGCATAAATGACCATTCTTTGTGCCTACAATGCTTTCTCCCTAGTTTGGGTGATATATTGGGAAAAGCCTCTAACAGCCTACCGTCATTAGTAGCATCTTTTAGTCGGGTCTTTGTACCTGGCCTGAGCCTTACCTGACACACGAACTACTAGCTGAGATTTTTATCTGATTCTTGAGAAATACGCGTGGAGTTAGGAGATGGGTCAAGACGTCTGTGTGATGTAAACATTCAGTAATAATAAAAAATTGCAAGTTTAAAATTTGTAGATACATCTCTTCTGCTGTTAACTTGTGACTGGATAAAGACATCTCTCTGGAATTCCTTCTGGTTTTAAAAAGAGGCCATCTTAATTGGCTTGTTTTTGTTTGTGGTTATAAACTATTCCAAACCTTCTGGTTTGAATTGCGGATTATGGATTATTTCATTGCAGGCCTTCACAACCCTCAAATTGAATTAAAAAAAAAAAAAGAGGAGCAGAAGTTTTATTTTAAGCCTTTAGAAGCATTTGACTAATGGCTATATTCAGTTCTCTTGGCCTCCTCTGCCTTTGCTGGAAATGAATTTTTTGTCTCTGCATCCTTAGGTTTCGAGATCATAAATGTATTGAGTGGATTTGATTCCCTAAAAAACAATATCCCCGCCTTTTGACTGGTTGGCAGTGAGGCTCCTTCCTTTACAATCGTATATCCAGCTTCTCCTCCCAAACATTTTAGAGCAGGGTCACCTACAGTTGAGGAAGCGGATCTGGATACGGTTGCGCTGATGAGCGAAAGAGGTCTTCACTTTGGTGTCTGGTGAAGCAATTAAAGCGTGAAGAGTAGCTTGGGGTATTACCAGGATGCAGTGTGTGGAGGGTGGTTTGCTAAAGTGATTTCCATTTGGCTAACCATGTGATGGTGAGCCAGAGGCAGTATTTGGAGAGAAGGTAGAGTAGGGAAATGGGTCTTGAGAAAATCATATTCTAGAGACAGAGGACCATGCAAGTGGTACCTTCCAAGAATGCCAGTTTAGCAGCTCCGTCTGTCCCCATGGCTGAGACAGGACCATTATTTCTCATCTGGAGGAAGAAGTCACATGGCTTCTTGCTGGAAGGATTAGGCTTTGATACCAGATTCTGGCTTTGACATCATTTCAAGACATCCTCTGAATCTAACCCTAGTACTCTGGATGGACAAAGCCTCTTGCTTAATTCAGAACTCTTGAGGCCAAAGATGATGTCATGTAGTTTTGAAAGGCTCCAGTTCCTGGAGTACTACCAGGAAAAAAAAGTCATCTTCCTTGAATTCAGTCTGCCCTCAAGGTGTCCCGAGAAAGAGGCTGTTTCTCTGAACAGCCTGGGCAGCATTGCATGCAGCAAATGTTCCTTTTGACTTCACATCTGCTACATTCTTAAGCCATGGACACACTGTCCTGCAAGATTTCTGATTGCTGTTTCCTAACCAGGCCACAAAAATTCCAACATTATTTCATCCCTGCAACCTCGAAGGTAAAGAAACCAAGGCTCCAAGGCCATGTCTTAGGTTAAAATTGTTACCCAATTTTTTTTTTTTTAATAGCGGGATATTTTCATCAAATAAGCAATAGATGGGACAGATTCCTTTCCCACCCCCTGGACCCATTTTCTTGGCAGAGGTGTGGAGGGTTAGTTTCAGGCCACCTTGCAACCTAAAGAGCAGTTTGAAAACCACTACATTTGGAAGAAATGAACATACCTGAACATAATAGGTGTGCAATGCTCTTCACAGTTTTTTGGGTCTTGCCCATACCAGGGAAGGGAGTAACTGTCAAGTTGTCTTCAAAGTGAGATGAAGTCTCCACACACCTAGGCTGGTTTGCTTCCCTTGGGTGCCGTCTGCTCAGGTTTTCATCTTGCTTTATGGTTAATCATATGAGGTTATGCTTCTTGCTAAGTTATGAACCCTTGAAGGTAGTAGTAACTTCTCTTTCTTTTCATGATATCTCCCCACCCTCAACCCTCCATCCTTTCCATCTTTCCCTTCCGCACCTCTGTACCTGGCCCAGTGCCCTCAATGGTAGCCAGTAGAAGATGGATTGAGGTCAGGAATCCCTATCATTTAGGTGAGGGTCTTGCAGGAGATGACAAGGGAAGCACAATTCAAGAAAAATCATTGCTTGTATGAATTTGGCCATTTTCTTCAGGAAACAAGGAGCCAGAAATTCTTTGTATCCTTAAAAACCTACAATAACAGAAGGTCAGGTAGAAATGGGACCATGACTGGGAGGCTCCAGCTTAACCCAAAAGCTAGTTAGACTCACCCCATGGCTGGATCAGACTATTTCCAGCTGAGTGGAACTGGGGGCTAGACACTATGAGGCAGACACTAGTTTTGCCCCAGTGGGTTTTAGAGATAACACACATTCGGGGCAACAGAATAAAACCCGAGGCAAATGCATACTTCGGCATGAGGAAAGCATATTAGTGCAGGAGACACATTTATACAGGTGGGAGCACAATGCCCAGTAGCTTGGTCAGGAGGAGTTCTCGCGTTCTTTCCTTTCTCCTTATAGGGCTCTGGGACCCACAGTGGGTTTGGCCAACAGGGGGAGTTAGACATTTCTCACTTTAAAGCCTGTGGACAGCGTTTGAATTAAGAGCACATCTGGACACAAAAAATGGAGATGCATACCCAGGAGAACTGTGTACTTAAAAACATAAAAGCATTTAGCAGTTGGAAAGAGCACATTTTATGACTTTCCTGTGGAAAGAAAATATCTCAAAATGGCCTGATTCATCCAGGCCGGCCAGTGGAAGCTCGGTAAACAGGGACCACTTCCTGGAAGGCCCAGCCCTTGTCTTTGCTCCAGATCAACTCTTACTGGTAAAAACTGTATTTAAACCCAGAACTTGCTAGCAGGGGCTAAAACAGACCACTAACCAGCTGTGCATGACTTAACTAATGCCAAGTGACACTGGAGGCTGGCCCCTGCTGCCACAGTTTCAGTCCTAGCATGAGGAAGTTTATTTTCCTCCTTATGATAATTCATTATTTATTCTTAAAGAAGTTTGTCATTTCTGTGATAGGCAAGTGTTGAACAGGGTACTATCCCCAAGTCTAGAGGATAGGTGTAGGAGGGGCGGCATGGTCAGTTTCCATACATTAAATATCCCATCATCGGTGGTCTTTCATTCATTACACTTTTCACAACCTGTATTATTTTGTTTATCTGTGTAGTCCCTTGTTTACGTTTGGTAATCCTCCCCAACACACACACACAAACACACACACACACTAGGATGTGGTCATGTTGGGTGTTGGATCTGGTTTTCATTGTTGCATCCCAGATGCTAGCACAGCACCCAACAAGTGGGAGATGTTCAAGAAATATTTGGTGAATGAATGGCTGAGTGAATGGATGGATTCCAGTATAACTGAGACTTATCTGTGATTCATTGGTGAACATAATAGCGAACCTCTGTTCTAACTAGATACACACGTGGTCAGGGTAAAAGGAGCATAGTTTTACTGGGTGGAAGTAAAATCTCAGAGCATTATGTCTAACCCATCCCCTTGGATTTTTGCTGACCTTGTGGCTGTGCTATTTCTTCACTAGTAAGAGACCCACAGCTCAAAGTCGAGACCTTGTAGCAGAAGCTGTGATTTCCACAGCCCTCTACTCACGGGAAGCATAAGGTCCCTAGATTCTGCGTTAACACCCTGCTACACATGTGGGCTGTTCACCAGCTCATTCTGATAGGGAGGCTGTTTCGATGTAGTGAAAAGGAAGCCTGCTCTTGGGATCATAAGACATTTGTATGAGCCCTGGTATGACCATTCCACTGCTGTGTGTCCTTGGGCAAGTTGGGCAAACTCTCTGTGTCTTTCTTCTTCATCTGTGATGAGATTCCTGTAATCGACCTCACAGGCTGAAGGGAGAATGAAATGGTATCACGCTTGTGATAGTACTTCATAAAATATGAAACAGTGCACAGAAGAGATATAAGGATGACAAAAGGGATGATTTCCTCTGAAGTGCATGCAGAGACAGACCTGTTTTCTGGCCCTGCTGGACTCCCCAGGGCCCACACACCTCATCTGAGGGAGACAACTATGGAGGTGTGTTTCAAGGGGCCTTGGTGTGCTAAGGGCTTTGAGGAATAACAGAAACACGTGGGAGGGGATCCAGTTTCGCTCCTTCCCTTACGTAGATCTTGACTAGATCAGCCTGAAAGTGTATTATTTCAAAGATTAGAGGGAGATCGTAATTAAATATAAAATAATTACTGAAATGTGTATTTTGAGTGTTTTGAAAGGGGCTTGAAACCATATATTATCATCTAAACCAAGCTATAAATGAAAGAGGATATCTATTTTTAGTCATACTTGCCAGGAGATGCAAGAGGTGGTTCTGTCAAGAGAGAACTATAGAAACTCATTGGTTCAAGAATGCTTCCTGGGAAATTGAACAATGCAAACCTCCCATTGTCTCAGGGTCGAGAAGGGTTTATAGAAATAAAGGGGTTTTTATATAAAATGAAAAAGATGCCATTTACCCTGTAGTGTTTTAATCACCCCTCCCCTCCCCTCCTCCTTAGAATACAGGGACAGAGCCCCTGTTTGCGGGTTGAGATCGCTTCCCACCTCCCCAGGGCTTGCTGCCTTTAGCCCTTAAGTGAAGTCCGCTTGCAGCTCTGCCGGTATATTTCAAAAGAAGCCCCAGGGCGATTGTAGCCACTGCCACTGCCATGGGCACTTCTGCCACACCCTGCCCCCCCGCCCCCCCCCCGCCCCACACATTCCAATAACAGAGTTTTCCTGTAACTCTGTTTAGAAGCATTCACAAGGACCTCAGAATGGGCTCTGTCTCCTCCTTGCAAGGAAATACTAGACTTGCTCGGATGTAGTAAATGACGTGGTTTCCCCAGATTAATCATTTGCCAGATCATGCATCTGTTATTTTGTAAAATCTTAATTTATGTATAAAAATAAAATTAAAGAAAGTGATTAAACAGGGCCGTAGTATGCTGTTCTGTAGACTGTAAGCTGCCCGGGTTCTAGTCACCCACCTCCCCAGTAGACATAGCTTGCATTTTCATTTTGGAATTTGTTCGTTTTCCTAGTACTGGATGGATCGCCAGTTTTCTTGACCTAAGGGAATAAAAATAAACAGGTTGCAACATATACAGTTTCAGATTTGGGTTTTGTTTTGGTGGTTAGAGGAGCTGGCTGGCATAAAAATAAAGCCGGAGATGACTGCAAATTCCATAAGCAATTGGAACAATTGAATTAGTCTATGTAGTAATTTTATTTAGTGTTTGAAGTGGTCAACACAGCACACAGGTCAAAAATCAGAAGATACAAAAGCAGGTTTGGTGAAAAGCCTCTCTCTTTTCATATACCCTTGGCCGCCCATTCCCCTTAAGCAACCGGTGTTCATTCTGATTCATTTAAACTGATACATTAGCTAAAATCTTATTTTATTTTGATGCTTTATCAACACGACCTAAAGGATCAGAGTAAGAGTTTGTTCCCTTGGGGGGGGGGGGGGGGGGGGGTAGGATAACTACGTAAACTAGCCAGGGAGATGCCTTAGAGAAAATGCTCTAAGGGTGACACAATATAGAACCCAAAGCAGAATTCCACATTTATTGAAAAGAAAAGTACCGCGAGTGATATCCCCCTGTGAAACCCCGAGTCTCCCCACATGCTCATTTGGACTTTTCTGTCTCTGGGTTTCCAGAACAGACTGTCCTCTTCTGCATGTTGCATATGTACTGAATCCTGGCCCTGTGAATCTCTTATGATGCAAGATTGAATTCCCATTGCCATCTTTTCAGATAACAGCCCGCCGACAATGGAAACATATTTATGATGAATTAGGCGGTAATCCTGGGAGCACCAGCGCTGCCACGTGCACCCGCAGGCATTATGAAAGGTAAGAACCCCTCTCCTGGAAAGTCTTTGCCTAATTAAAAGTGCGTTCAATGCAAGAAGTTTCTTGTGAAGGATAAGATAAGGGGAAGTCTGAAGGACCTTTCTGGAAATAGAAAATATCCTCTGGCATTTTAGCTTGCATACTGCCTTGTGATTTTTTTAGGGGACATGGCTTTCTCGGGTTACTGGGGCTAAAATTAGATGTTCTTTTGGTTTGATTTTATCCTGTGGCCACCTATTTGACAATACCTTTTTATTTTTTTCCCCACAAGCCTAAATTACTCAATACGTTCTCCGTAGGTTTATTTGCTGTGAGAACCTTCCACTTCTGGAAATCCTAATTCTGCACTGTTACCATGGGGTTGCCATGAAACCGTATTGACATTGAAATGGTTTAATGTTGAATGTACTAATATTGAAAAGTAAGCACTGCTTTAATAAGAAAATTGGCCCCAGATAAGATCCATTGGTTTTTCTCCCCATCTTGGTATTTCTTTCTTCTACGGCTATGCTTTTGACCAAGAAAATCCTTTCTTGCCAAGCTTTGCATAGTTCAGTTTTCTAACACCTGCAGCTTCTCTCAAAAGGTGATGATCATGCAAATAAGAGGTAATGTGCTATGAAGGTTGTCTCCACAGGAATGTTCCCTCTTTGCATTAGGACCTTTGTTGCCCACAGCAGTGCAGGTCTGTTAGCAAATTCACGCATTATCCTTGCTCTCCGCTTCCAGGCCATTCTTAATTTGTTAGGGTTGCGCCAACTTCTTCATCCCTGGCATTTCAGTTCCCTGCTGACATGTTGACTGACTCAGCAACCTGGTTTCAAATTCAGAGCTTGTAAGATCCAAGCAGAGGTGTGTGTGTGTGTGTGTGTGTGTGTGGTGTGTGTCTGTCTGTGTATGTTTTAATAACGGTCATGGATGGAATGAAGTCAAGACACAGCTGAACAAACAGGCCAGTTAGCTTGCCAGTTTGAAAGGTAGAACAGAACTGCTAAGTGTGATGGTTGTTTTGTACAAGTCCATTAGCATGCTAACTTCGACCCAGATCACCCACCTTTGGATCCTCCAGATAATGTTACCTAGCGGATCTCCTCTTAGTCATATTTTGTTGAGCTCAGTTGTATTTTTATCTGTGTTGCATTTAGCATAGAGCCTCTGTTCGTATAACCATCCAGTGAAACTTAGAAAGTTTTTGTAGGTATAGTCATAGGAAACTAGGTTGGGTTTAGTACCCCATGAAAAATCCCCACAAAGTAGTAGCAAGAGATTGCCTTACTTGTCGAGCGATGACCCACAAAGATTTTTAAAAATCGGTGACAGGACTTAGCCTTTCTGTCAGTATACTACATCTGTTTTTCAAATGTGAGCATTATTTCTCTCAGTATTTAATATAAAAACCTATGGACGTAACAGGGGCACCACTGAAATCCTAGTACAAAATAGCATTGGTATCTCAGGTGAGTGTTAAGTAAACAGCACTTAAGGGAACACATTCAGTTTGGTGTTGACTTTAAAGTCAAGGCTTTAATCGGAGCATTTTCATTATAAACTCCGTCTGTATTTTCAAAGGACTTGTATTCTGATAGTGAACACCCCCCCCCGCCCCCACCATACCTCCATCTGCAAATGTTCCCAACATCTGAACCATCAAACTTCAAGGACCAGAGAGCTAAAATTTGCAAAAAAAAAGAGTGTATGTCAACTGTTAGCTCACTCACCCAGTTAAAGAATGAAAATTAATCAAACATATTACGGACATCGCATGGTCAAAAAAACAGATTAGGTTTGGGATGGAAAAAGGATAGGATCTAATAGTAGAGTGAATGTATGTGTAATTAACTCAAGCAGTTATGTGGATAAAAATAGCCTCAATCTTAAATGAAATACCAGGATATATTCTTTTGAAGACTGTGTACTTTGTTTCATGATTTACCTCATCTGGAGTAGTAGAATCCCAAATGCCTTCAGTCCGTCAAATTGGAAAATTCTAGTCGAGATCCCTCAAATTTAGCTACTAGGAAACATTATTTAAGATTCTTTAAAGATGTCTCTTCTCTCCTCGTTCTTGGGAGTAAAGGAGTATTTCAAAAAGGTTTGGTTTCCCACTGGATTAAATTTTTTTGAAAAGCTATGTCACCCACTCTTCCTAAATCTAGAATTTGTTGGGTCAGTGTGTATCAGTCAGGCTCCAGTAGGGAAAATAAAAACCACACCAGGTATTCAACAAAGAGAATCTACTGTAGGGAATTACTGAAACAAACATTATAAAGCACAACATTAATATGGAGGAAATGACCACAGGCTCCCTAGGGTCAAGAAGTAGGAGAAAGGGGGAATGGTGTTGCCACCCAGAAGTTTAGAGAGTATGCGCCACAGAGCTGGGGTTCAGATCCTTCCTGGGGAGAGGATCCCATCCAGTGCCGGTTTTTACTAAGCTCAGAGGTGGAGCACTGTGAAGCTAGGCTCAGACCTGAGGAGGCAGTGCTCCCTGGCTAATGCTGGACCTCAGGGCAAATGCCATAAAACTCTTCTGGGACTGTTGACAGAAGCTACAGGCTGGAACCAACTGCTGCTGCTAAGTTACTGTTGGGTTGGCCCTGAAATTCACAGCAGGCAAAACAAAGAAGGAGCCTTTCCTCCCTTCCCCTGGCCTGCTAGAGCCCCATTTGCAGGACCCCAAAAGGAAGACAGCTGACAAAAGAGACATGTAATCTGCAGAATCTCGGTCCCAGCAACACCAAGCAGGGCACAGAAGAGTAATCTGGGGCTGAGACAACAGTCAACCTCCAAGTGGGAACCCCAATATGGAAATCCCCGCACAGTCAGAAACCCAGGTTAGAACACAGCTGTCCCAGGGCGATCGGCAAGGGCCTTTACCCTTCCTTGGATATCCTTTCACTCTTTCACATTGCTGTGATCAGATGCAAGGGATGTCTTGAGTGGTGAGTAGTTAGTAATAGTGAAGTACTAAAATTTGCAGATAATTGACTTTAAAAAAAAATGAGACTCCAGGGGGCACCTGCGTGGCTCAGTTAGTGAAGCTTCTGCTTTTGGCTCAGGTCATGATCCCAGGACCCTGGGATGGAGCCCCCAGTCTCCCTCACATTCCCCCTCCCCAGCTCATGCACACTCTCGCTCACTCTCTCTCTCCAAGTAAGTAAGTAAAATCTTTTTAAAAAATGAGAACCACTAATAATTATACCAGTCTCACTCATTTTGAGCTGATCATGATCTGAAAGGAATCAGCCATGTTCCCGTGTGCTGTGGTCTGAAGAAGAGTCTGGGGGCAGCGGCTCTAGCTGTCTTACATCTTACTTCTCTTTAATGGTTCTACCAGGGAAGGGCAGAGGACACTCAGATCCGTCCCAGGGACGAGAAACAGTTCTGCTTTGGTCAAAAAAGAAGCTGAAGCTCTTGGCTAAAACTGTGCCAAGGGACTTGGCAGATTTCTTTCCTTCTCGCTAGTTACAGGCTACGCTAACACAAAACAGACAGGACTAGACTGGTGAAGGGCCACCGTTTTCAAGAAGGTTCAAGAAACTGAAAAAGATCAGGATGTTGTGGGCAAACATCTAGTCTGGAGATGCCCATAGACATGTTTCAAACCTCTCCCATCAGATCAACAGAATGACTGCGTTCGTCCTGTGCGAGCAGTCTTCTCGTCTCCTTCTTTTCATCCCGATATGCAGACGTGATCCTTTTCCTTTTTCCCTACTACCAGCTTCGCTTCCCTAGAAGATGAAGAAGAAATGAGTGATCTACTATACATTATCCACTGATTTATTTTTCATGTGGTGCGGTTCATGTTTCCAGTAAATGTTTTCATTTTCCAACAAGAAAAAAGTAGCCGGTTCCTCAGTAAATATTACTTGTATATTACTTGGGCGCTTTTGGTTTATTAATGAGTGTAATAATGAAAGTGTGGGTTGTTGAAAAGAATCAATGGGTGTTTTTATTTAAGGCATAGCAGAAACGGTACAATGCCTGTGAATGCATCATTGTCGCTGAAGGCCTGGCTCGTCCAAACTTGCCTCTGATTGGTTTAAATCAAATAGGCCCAAGCACTTCATAAAAATGTCTTTGTCAGCCTGGTTTTGCTTCCAAACCTATTCATCTCTGTCAGTTTTTAATATTAGTACCAGGCTCCTGGCCATAGTCCATTAGTACTGTACTTAATTGCTCATGTTACAGCTGATCACCAATATAAAAAGCATTAATGTTTCCCCATCGCGAGACTGTTGCTACGTGGATACCTCAAATTCAGCAGGGCTCATGAAGTGTGGTTATTCTGGAAACTTCTTCCTCAGGATTGATAGGAAAGTTACTATAGGTCGCAACGCAAAGAAAAATGCCCACCTCCAGCTGGGCAGGACCCTTCTAAGGAGGACATTTTCTTTCTTGTCTGACTCTCCATTTAAGGTGTCCCAAGTCACCTTTCTGAGGAAAGGAATAAAAAAAGGAAAAGGGTTATCTTTATGGAATTCTCTTGGCTTGATTTTCTGGAATAGCAATTCACTTTAAAGACTTTGTTGTCACGTGCAGATTTGTTTTCTTTTTTAGAAAAATATTTTTCAAGCATGTGCAAGAGGCAAAAAAAAAAAAAAAAAAAAATTTCACACAGAATACCAGATTACTGGTTTGAATTTTCCTGAACAAATTACATGGTGTACATCTGAGGAGCACATGAAGTTTTATTAAGGACAGAAAAGGGAGCATGAAGGCAAAAGGCCTTCATGATGTGCTTTACTGAGTATTTAGAAAATCAAGGTCATAAACAAACTATTTGTTTATACGGGAAATGACCAATGACGCTTCATCTTCTTACATACGTAATGCCCAGCTTCAAATTCTCACCTTTTGCTTTTCCCATGAGCATTCCCCATGCAAGACTGTCCTGCCACAGGGTTGGGGTACCTTCTTTTGCTGTGACCTGGGGTGAGCCAGACCCAGACCAGATACATCTGGGCAGAAACCAAATGATGGTCAGCTGAACCCCTTGCCTTTCTTCTCTGAAGGTAGAAGGCAGAGCATGGGAAGGTCACATTTTGAGTAAGTTAAATATGTGCATTAAGGTGAATGCCAAAAAGATACCAAGTTCTAAGGAACTCATGTTGTGAGGAAAAAGTCAAGGGGGTAAGTAAGGTGAGTTACAGCTCTCTTTATGTCTAGGACACGACGCGATGTCTTCTTGCTCATTTTGATACCCTTGAAGTTAATCAATACCCAACTGAGAAAGACATGGGCAAGTTCTCAGCATTTGAGATCTGAGAAGTCCATTAGTCAGCCTCTAGACCAGAGCTCCTCAAGTGAGGCTTTCTGGCCTATCTATGCTCTTGCGAACAGAGCAGTTACAGATAAGCATTGTTACACTTACATAGCAATTTGCCAGAATAATTTTATGTCCATTGAAACTAATAAAACATTGGGGCTTATATTTTATGTACCTTGCTTTAAATTTCTTTTTTCTACTAATTCATTATCATGAATTAGGAATTTTATGAAAGTCTCAGTCAACAACAGACAGGAAATTTAGAAATGTAGTCCTTCCCGGCAGATCGCGGAAGAAGGCTCCACACCACAGATCACAACCTCAGATGTTTATGAGGGAGGTGGCTAAGTGGGTGCAGATGGCCAGGTAGGAGGGTAGGAAGCTGGCACACATGGCCAGGCCAGAGAGGCCCAGTGGGATCAGCCAACACCACTGCCTTGGGCAGATGGAGTCTCAGTACTGTCAGACCTTCCATGATTTCTTGATAACTTTTATGTGAAGTCACCTGACTTACAAATACTAGATCCAATATTTCTGAAAATATTTTATGCAAGTTAAAATAAACATACCTCAGGGTGGAGGTAGCCTATAGGCTACCAAGTTCTGTGAGGGCTGAGCCATCTTTGGCACTGGGCTATTCTAGTCTCCGTGCAAATGCCCTGTGGTTGGGGGGGGCAAGAAAAAAGAGCCACCATTGACCGTGCTTTTCATCTAAACACTCTGCCACATGCTGAGCAAGACACCTTCTGTGGCTTCCCATTGACCCAACCTTGCCTTCTGAGGTTGACTGTTTCTGCGCATGCCATTTCCTTGGTGATGAGCCTCTGTGAGCCTGGCTCCTCTCTCACTTCAAGTCCTCCTATTCCATTCAGCCAAGCCTCAGAGCACGATTTATGGATTTTCACCAGCTTGGCCTGCTGTCATGTAGATGCCTCCAATTTGTGTCACTCAGAATACCCAAAGTGATTCCAGATGTGGCATATCATACTTCTTGGGATGTGGCAGTATCAGTCTATCGACATAGCCCAAGATTACGTTTGAAATTGGTAAGAAGCCCTCTCCCAGTGGCTGGTTTCTTTTTCTGGGGTAGGATAGTTTTGCCATTTGAGTGACTGCCTTTTTCCTTTGCTGCTGCCCTCAAGAGCCACTGGGTGTTTTTTGAACGTCTACCACGTGCACAGCACCCTCTGAGAGGATGAAAACCTATAAACCACAGGGTCTGGAATCAGGCTGGCAGACAGTGAGGAGGGGCCCATGCTACTACATTCCTGGCAGAGATTGCGAAGGGAACACCATACTCATCTCCGTGAGCCCAAGCTCAGCTTCAGAACTCCTCTTAGTATGGCACCCCAGGCCATTACTATTCATTAGAATCAGAAGGTGCTGTGATCCTTGGCTTACCTAACTTACCATATGATCTGACTCATAGTCCACACATATGTGCAGGAGGGTTAGATACTTCAGGCTATAAAAAATCTCAGAGAAGTAAGTAATTGACACAAATAAGTTCAACAGATATCAAAAACAAAGAGAGACTTTTCAGCTAGAATAAGCAAAGTCTTCTAGGAGGATCTAGAATTTGAACTGGATCTTAAAGAGTTTGGTTTTAACTTCAGAGGTCATTGTACATTGCCTAAATTGTTCCGCTGTAGAAATCAAGACCATAAAGATACTAATTTTGAGGGCAAGGCTCGTGGACTCTTGCTTTCCCGCAGTCTCCCCAGTGCACTCAGGACAGCATCATGAACATATCAGGGACTCAGAAATCAGGGGTTGAATGAATTACATTAAATCCAAACAAAAAGGACAGTTTCCTCTAGGAAATGTGTGTCAAGAGGTAGGGAATGAAGTGGTGGAAGAAGCTGTCTGGTGAATACGAAGGCCAAATTTCCAAACTGGATACACAAGGCAGGTATTACAGTTTATATTCTCGGGCTTTATTGGCTGTCTTGCCCCAAAGTCCAGCGGGTAGACCATGCCCCATCCTCACCCATGAGCACGTGGGGTTGCCCATCTATGGACTCAGCTCCTTTCTGACCACTGGCTTGGTGAGAGGGGCTCTGGCCAATGGGGACAGCAAGTAACACGTCAGCACCACTGTCACGCACGCCCTCTCATCAACCTTTTCCCCAAGCCCGCAGAAGGCCTCCTGGCTCTTATCCACAGCCAGCAGCCTGGGATAATCGAGCAAGGTGCTGAGACTCAGGCAGGCTGAGAAAGACCTCCAGAATCTCTCCCAAAAGGACAGTCCGATAACTTCATAAGCAAAAGCCTCCCTCTCTATCACTCAGCATGCTTAAAATGCTCGGATACTTTCCAAAGCCTGGATAGTTCTAGAAACTTTTAAAAAGGAAAACAAAGCCCTTGCCAGGCCCTAGAGTAGAAAAACTGGTTTCTGTTTAAAAAAAAAAATAAACAACAGCCTTTGGAAAAGTCTCTATTTTAAAATTCTTAAATTTGCCTCTGAATGCAAGTTGTAATTAATAGAAGTTCGAGTTTACACTCTAGAGTGTAAAAACACCCTTGGGCACAAACTGATCAAGTGTGTGTGTCATGCTGTAAACTACAGCAAGTTCTTTGTTTGACCCAAAAAAAAAAAAAAAAAAAAAAAGGCTTGCCAAACAGTTTTTCTTTGTCAGGCTCCTTTATTGTCTCATTTTTGTTTTCTCTCTACTCACACCTTTGAACCTGGCTCTATAGTATTTAAGAACGTTTGCAGGTCTGATGTTTTATTGATAGTTTTCATCAAGCATGAATTTAAATTTGAGAATAGATTAGGTGTTTTAGCCCCTTTTCTTTTTGATAAATAACAAGAGGTTTCTACTTATGATTTTCTGTCCTCGGGGCTTTATCATTAAGATTAAATAACTGTACTCGCAAGCATGCCACTGCACAAACATCTTTTCAATTACGTGAGTAGCAGATGCCTTCACAAAGGCACTATTGAAAATTCAGAGAGCCTCTTTCCAAAAAAAGAAAGAAAAAAAGGATCAGATGATAGAAGAATGTAATTGTTTACCATTAAAATATATCCTTAACTCTTCCACTGAAAACCTCTTGGAACATTTTGGTTTTATACAAGTTATTACAAAGTTTGATCAAAGTAATAAATGTTTGGGGGAATTGTTGAACATTTCAGAAGCTCTGTAACCTGTGGGATCTCACCTCCTTGGGAGTTAAATGCAATAGTTATTTGTCTGTTTTTACATAACGGGCAGTGCCCGCCTTCATTTGTGGGGTGCTCGTTATGTTGAAAACACTGTAGTTACATTTGTCCATTATTCTTGAAATAATAATGTTCACCTGCCCTTGAAATGGATCCATGCAACTTCATTCGGAGCTAGTCATTGTTTTCTCATTGAGAAGAAGAGTTGCTGCCGGCATCGTGGGGGGCTGGGTGCTGGTGATGGTCTGCATTCTCTGTTTTGTGCATGTATTTTAATCCGTGGGGCACAAAGTCAGCTTTCTTTAAATCCATCCCAACTTTCTTCATTGTGGTCTTCAGTTGAAAGATGATGGGGCTAACATCAGTGTAGACCCTCTTAGAAGTGGCATGGAGGCATCATAGAAGCAAAACACCTGAGGAGTTTTGTTCTAGCTGGGGAGGCCATGAGAACCTCAGCTGTGTGTGTAGATTAAGTGCTACAGGCTGGAATTCATGGAGGGTAGATGCTTGAGCTTCTTTTACCATCCACCAGCAAGTTGGACCTGATCCAATCACAGTTGCCACCTTTTAGAGAATCTTGGCCTAGTGATCCTGGCGTTTTGTAAGAGGAGCACTGTGCCCAGTGCCTGAGCCGTAGGGCTGTTTCCCTTGTACTGGATTGACTCTTTGCGGAATGGCCTCTGAGAAAAGGAGAATGCTCACCCTGATTTTTTTAGCGCTTTGAGAACTTAGGGTTCCCTGAAGCCATGGGTCATCGGTTCAGTATCTCCTTGTTGGTGATGCTATTTAGACAAGGTATGAAAATGCACTGCTGCCCTGCTGATATGAAGGCAGGCAGCTCCAAGAGGCCGGCAGATCTGTGTTTGAACTCAAATGCTGGCACCTAATAGCTGCATGCCTTTTACTAGTTATTTAACTATTTAACTCTGAACCTCAGTTTCCTCATCCATGAGATGAGGATAAAATAACGTACCTGTATATACTTTTTTTGTAATGGTTGAATGTACGACATACAAAATGCCTGGTATTAATAGGTACTTCATATGTGGCAGCTGCTATTAATGTCATAATGTCATAATGTCTAATCAATACAGAAGAACCACCAGAATTTGCCCTCCCCATCCTCCCTCCTCACCTTTTCACCAAGATCCCCATAGATCAATGTAACTCCAGTTCAGGGAGCCCATCATCCTCAAGCTACCTTTCTCACATTGACAATCCTTTATAGGAGTCAAGCCGCCATCTTGCTGGAGCCAACCTCCAGGTACCCTTTTTTTTCACCCTCCTTTCTTTGCTCAGGGTTACAGGCACTCCAGGACCATCAAGGAAGCTGTCAGTCATTAGGCCCAAGAAACAACACTCCCACCACTTCCAGGACAAAGATTCAGAATTAGTGCCTTCAAAAAACTTTCTCATTCATCTTCTACTGCCTCTCGAGTAGTGGTAGGCAGGTAGTTTTCCCAAGAAAGAGCTCTTCTGAAGACAAGTGGCCATATATTGTTGATAATAATGGGCCACATACCTTTTGGATATCTCACACAGAATACAAATGATGCGATTTATGCCCACTTCCTTATTAAAAAGCTTGGTACAGTTTACCCTTGGTGAGCTCATGGGCTAAGCTGAGTCTTTTATACAGAATCCGTGCTGCATTCTCCCACCACGTTCTTGGCTTACAGAAGTCCTGCTGTAGGCTCATTCTCTGTGGCCTGTATGTCAGCATGGACTCTGTCACCATGGTTTAATGCTCAAAGCCTTCAATTCACCTCTTCAGTGGTTCGAGGGGGGTACTGGACATCTATTTCTCAGCTCTCTTGGTTACTGATATTTTACTTCTCACCCTCTGCACTCTATTTTTTCTGCTTTAGAGAAACTCACACCACAAAACCAAGGAGATCGTTACTCAGAACCCACATCTTTCTCAGATGGAGCTTGGCTTTTAAAAAGAACAGGAACAAAGTTTCTTTTGTACTCAGTGAGTGTTGTGACCACTGAGGAAACATCCCACTTCTGTGTACACTGCCATAGTACATTTGTGTACTTGACCTTGGTTTTGGTCCCTATCACCCAAAGGCTCTTCCACCATTTTTGTCATGGTCTGGAACCCTGAGAGGAGAACCATATGTGGGAGTAGAGACTTTCTCTTCTTCTTGGATCCTTAACCAGTGTGCATACATCACCTTCAAAAAAGAAAAATATACCTTCTATTGGCTCCATATTTGGTGAAAGATTGCTTCCCACACTTCACAGCGAAGTTATATTTTCAGTTTCTGGCTGAGAAGGGAAATGTCTGGCCAAGCCTTAGAATTTATCAACCCTGGAATCAACTTGGAGGTATAATGACTTCATTTGGGATCAGATCAGGTCTGAAGCCCCATTGGAACCAATATGTCATTTCTTTTCTACGACTGTGAAAAAAACCTGATACATGTAAGAATAGCAGTAGCATTTTTGCCCTGACACGCATACCAACTTTTTTCCCCTCTGCCCCTAAGATATTCTGTTCCGAGGGCACCAGGAGGTCTTTGGGCCTAGACTTTTTCACAGGTCTTTTTAAAGCATCTACAGAGTAAATCGGGTGAGTTTGATGATCAACTACTACCCTAAAAATTTCCTGCTTTCTTTCCCCAACTCCCCAAATTGAATCAGTTTTAGACAGTATCATAATATCGTTTTGCAGAGCTCTATCAATAGACGGATTCTCATTCTCCTCCTGAGAGCTGTTGGCTCAGTGTTTGGGCTCCAAAGTTCCATCATTCCATGCAAGCATGAATCAATACAGAAGATTATTAGTGGTTACTCGTTCAGATGCGATTTGACATTATTTTCCCTCTGCCTATGGGGAGAGAAGGGAGAAGGCCGCCTAATAAAGATGAAGAGTCTTTTCTTCTTTTGTATGAAATGCAAATGATGAGGACATGTGCCATCTACAGTTCTGGAGCATGAGGCTGCTGGTTTTTGTTGAGAAAGAGAGGCAAGACCCCGGAGGATTTTAGAATTTGTAAATATAAAATTATCTGCCTTGGTGTTTTAAAAAAAAAATAAAAGGGAGAAAGAGTTGGCAGGTTGCCAGATTACTTACATTACAGTAATAGATTTGCTGACCCCTGACTTCTGCTGTAGAGAAATGTATTGAATTTTTCATAATATCAGATGAGGCAGATCTAAAAACCGAGTAGAAGGCGCACCATTATTTAACTTGAGATTTAACAAAGCCGAAATCTTTTCAAACCAGCAATTTCTTGTATGATGATAATTTAGTGGCTCAGATGCTAATAAATCAAGGTTATAATGCTATTGATTTGTTAATTTTAACTTGGGTTGATTTTAAGTCGTCTCTATTTTTAAAAAGGGAAAAAAAGAAAAAAGAAGAAGGAGAAAAAAAAAATCTTCCTTTCACAGTGACTGAATTTAATAAGAATCTTGGTGATAGCAAAAGGCTCCCCTACTGTTTCTGCTTTGGGGTGGAAAATGTTATTCTTGTATTATTCCTAGGGAAAAATAAAATCTCATGCTGCTACAAATCTTATGCCTATGGAAAGATGTTATTTTTTAATACATGATGGCTTACCTATTTCAGGGCCATTAATGGCATCATAAATAAGCATTTTGCTAATCTGAAATGTGAAATCTGGATAATAATAAAGGCCCATTTATCTGCCTAGCTTTCAATTCCCAGAGTAGATGTAGATCAGGGGTAAAAATCTCTCTGGATTTTCTAATGAATATATTGCTTCTCTTCCCCATTACTTCCGCCCACCTAAAACCCAACCCACATTCTTAGAGTTGCAGCCCATTGAAAATATTTCTCCTGAGTAATGAGTTCTTGGGGGCTGGGGTGCATTTTTGCTTTTATCTGTATAGTTTGGAAACTGATTAAATCTTTGTTGTACTACAAATATTTGAGGAATAATCATCCACAAGGCACAGGCATGTTGCATTATACTAGATTCTTGATACAATACGGACCGCCTCAGCTTCCTGCATTGGGCAATATTGACCTTAATATTGGCTAACCTGTTTGTAATGGTATCACATGTACGCTAAACGTTTAAATGTTCAGAAACCCATAATAGCTTTCGTCCTCTTGCGCTGTGAAAACTTCTAATAATCAAATGATAAGATCATATCCTGTGGGGTAATTGTATTGTACCGTGACAGGATAACTGAAAAAACATTCAGTGAAAATCGCACCGAACGGAAATCAGTATATGAACGGTGATTGTTTGTGTGCTGGGCGAGACCGTGCCCTGTTCTTCAGGGCTTAGCTGGTCATATTTCTACTTGTTTCCTTTTAGCTGCTGCCTTTCTTGTTTTATTTTGGGAACCTTTTTTCCCTGAGCCACTATAATTATCTGTCAGTGATTTAGAAGGGAGGGGGGAGCCACTCACTTGACCTTTACACACACACACACACACACACACTCACACACTCACTCACTTGCTCACATAGACTCTCCCTCTGGAAACCTTGAACAAGCAAAGCTTGTGTTTGGATTTAGTTTTACCTTAGTCATGCCTCTTTCCAGATACAAGAAACATTTAATTCCACATTTCCTGCTTCTGGCTTTAGGCCTTTGACCAGCAAAGTGAAATGTATTTTTTAACTGCTGTCAGCCAGCCAGCTGCTGAGTTGAGTGAAGAAGGAAAAAAAAGAAAGAAAAAGAAAAGGCAAGAAAAAGTGTGGGGGGTGGGGTGGGGCATGAAATGGAAATGTTACCCTGCTTCTTGAATCTGCAAAGCTGTGTGAGGAAATTCAAATCCCCTTAGCACCCACCCCTCTGGAGGGCCTGCTGGGCCCCGACCCCAACCCTCAGAGCTGAAGGTGAGGGGTCCTCTGGGGCCCATGCTGGCTGTCTCCCACCCAGATCTCTGCCTCCTCGAACCCTCTCCCCACACTCAGAGGTAACGGGGCCGTGCTTCCCTGCGAGGACATCTCCTCAAGGTGTCGCCGTGTCAATGAGGGAATGAAGTCGAGGGCAAGGGTGGTCCCGACAAACAGCCACTGTCAGAATACCCAGACTTCCGAGCTGCTCAGGTTCCCATAGCAACCAAACACAAGTAAAACAAACCTATCTGTCCCAACAATAAAAAAAAAAAAAAAAGTTTTCATTAAAGTCTATTTAAAATGTTTTTTTTTCCAATGTAAAATATTTGATGCCTTTCGCTCCCAGACAGAAATCCTCAACCTGCCGATGTTGAAAGGGGATCAAGTCCCCGGCAGAACTGTGCAGATAAAAGGGATTGGGGTAACGTTGGGGACTTTACAGACGAGACGGGATAAATTCAAGTATGAACAAGATTGCTTTTTTCTCTCTTCTTCTGCTTAGTTATGCTTTTTATTATATAAACATTAACTGTAATATTACAGTGGGAAGCCATATATTATTTTAGTAAGGCTACACAGAGAGAACAGTTCCCAGTTTTAGCAGCTGTAACATGTTTAAACTCAGTTTGTAATGGGATCTGAAGATAACTATTCCCCATGGGCTGTGTTGATCTTCATGGCTGGCCCCCTGCCAGATGGAGGGCTCGAAACTATTATTCACGCCTCCTTGCACATACCTTGTCCGAGCATGCTCAGTAAATGAATTTTGTTTCTCATACGTTGTAAATTGGGATTTCGTTTTCCCATAATTTACTTGGTATTTTATTAAACGGTGAAATATTATCATGAAGGACCCCACGTCTGTACTCGGGAACCTGTACAGTTGTGTGTGTTGAAGGAGCTGAGGTGTGGATCTCTTGGTTAGAAACTACTTTCGGTGGCTCGCTAACAGATAGCCAAACCAAAGAAGTTTCTGCCTGGAAGTCTTCGTTTAAAAATAATGAGGGTTCCCAATATTTGAACAGATTTATGTTGTTTATAAGCCAAGTACATTTTCTTCATTGAGTCAACTTGTCTTATTTAAAACAAATTATGTTTGCTGTATTAAAGTTCATATTTTTAAGGCTGAGTCTTGTATTAATCCCACAGTGAGTCATTAATCATACCAAATGCATTATAAAAACTTTAATCACTGAAGTTGAAACTGAGATTGTAATGCAATCCATCCCTTTTAATTACATCAGCTATTTTTCCCTTTCAGATCAAGAGCTATGTCGCAAAGGGAAAACAGATTAAAACTAGAGCTGTTTGATGTTTCTCTTTTTAGAACAATTTTATGTACTTTGTTTTAAAAGTTATATAATTGAAATGCTTGAATTTTTCAGCCCTCTGATTTTTGTGGCTTGAGTGGTCTGTCCGCCCTCCTCCTCCCAGAGGACCTCTTTTGTTTGGCACCCCAAAAAAGGAGCTCATACTGAAATCCCTTACCCGCCTCAGAGCTCTGGAGAAGATAGCTAGCTTTCTCAGCCCCACTGTGCTTGCCTTCCATAAGCCTCTTTATCGTCAGTGTCTGGTCTATACTTTGACGTGAATGAAAATATAAACTTCAGAGGCAGGCAGAACAAGGTTCATATTCCATCTCTAATAAAAGGTGTGATACTTGGGCAAATTTTTCAGCCTTTCTGGGGCCTCATCTGCCTCATCTGTTAAAAAGGGAGTGATACGGGTGCCTGGGTGGCTCAGTGGGTTAAGCCTCTGCCTTTGGCTCAGGTCATGGTCTCAGGGTCCTGGGATGGAGCCCCGCATCGGGCTCTCTGCTCAGTGGGGAGCCTGCTTCCCCCTCTCTCTGTGTCTGCCTCTCTGCCTACTTGTGATCTCTGTCTGTCAAATAAATAAATAAAATCTTTAAAAAAAAAAAAAAGGGAGTTGATAATGGTACTCATGGTGGTAGTAGTAGTAAGAACAATGACAATAATGCTCCACAAAGATGAGAAGATTACATGGAATAATCCACATAGTGTATCGAGGACATTAACCTGGGGCATACCAGCACCTCCCAGGATATGGTCATGAAGTCACGGGTTTTGAGTGTTTTGTTCACAGCTGTACCTCAGTGCCGTGAACGCGGTGCACACAGTAGGTGCTCCATAAATCACTGCTGGCAGAATGACAAATGAATGGCAGCCATCGCGAGTGTGGCTATTATTGCTGTGTTGTTGTTGTTGGCCCTTAGCCAGGTTCCATGAGCTGTGATAATGATGTTAACTTTGGATGCTTCCGTTGGTATCTTTGGTATATAGAGTTACAAAACCAGAAAGATGTCTTGCAAAGGAGTGTTTGTAAGTTGTGAGGTACTGGTTTTTGACCAAGGAAGTAGAGCCCAGAGCTGTGGAGTAAGTTTCTAGAAATACACTGGTGTTACTGGAGATGGAGTGATTCAATAATCCGCTTGCATTGAGAAAAGAAACTAAAACCCAGTAGCTTCAATGCTCCTGGAATTGCCTCCCATGACTGATCATCTCTTCTGCTATCCTTCCAGATTAATCCTACCATATGAGAGGTTTATTAAAGGAGAGGAAGATAAGCCCCTGCCTCCAATCAAACCTCGGAAACAGGAGAACAGTTCCCAGGAACATGAGAATAAAACAAAAGTATCAGCAACCAAACGCATCAAACATGAAATCCCTAAGAGCAAGAAAGAAAAAGAGAATGCCCCAAAGCCCCAGGAATCATCAGAGGTGAGTCGCTGTCCTCCATAGAAATACCTCTGTGAGACCTGTCCTGTCCCAGGTCTTCTGGAGCCCTGCGTCCGCAGCCGGGTCCCTGTGCCCCAGCAGCCCCAGACTGAGAGGACCCCCTCTCCCCCAGCTTCACAGTTCCCCAGAGAGAGGATCTGTAGGTCCACTGGGGTGCTGGAAGGCAGTGCGTGATATTACATGGGATAGGCCAAGAATAGGATCTAGAAAGAGGGGAACATCCTGTGGAAAACTGAGAGCAAACGCCAGCTTTGAGAGAGAAGGAACCAGAGCTTCAGCTCTGTGAAGCCACAGGACTCTGGTGTGAACAATGTGGCTTCTTTGCTATTTCAGAGCCAGTCTATCTGAGGAGCTGGTGGGCCTCAGAAACACGCTTTATGGGTTCTAGCAAGGAGAGATGTTGACACGAGGGACCGTGTCTCTGTAGGACTGTCCTCAAACTTTCAGAGATTCCTTTGCCTCCTATAACTGACCTCTGTGCAACAGCCTTGGGTTGAGACCAAGACTTAGAAATATCTTAAGTACATATTATTTATAGGAGAATTTTGAAATTGTTCCTCTGAAACCATTATTATCTCTCATGTTAACAGGTAGTTTCTGAACCTTTTTAAACCAGCCCCATTACCCACAGCCCCCACAGCTCTTTGGTAGAAGCCATTACTCGTCAGTGTATAGCCAGGCATGGAGGCTGATCTGGGCTCTGTTTCAACATGAATAATAAAAAATCCTGCAGCCCATTAAAAAAAAAAAAAAAAAAGAATTTAGCAGCCACATTTGGAGACAGCATGTTCTAGGATCCAACCCCAGAGGGAATTTTGGTGCTGATATTAAACACCCCCTAAAAATCAGGTTTATAATGAACACATAAAAGACTCTCTAATTAAACACTGGCTCAAAAAACACATACACACACACACACACACACACACACACACACACACCAGCCTCCTAACTAGAAATTAATCTACCCAACTGACTTCTGAGTAAGAAGATATTATAAATACCAAGAAAAGACTTTTGTGTTGCCTTCATTTTTGTTTCATAATTATTCTAAGCTTTAGTGATTAAAAAAATGGGGGAAAAAGATGATGCAGAGAGATTTCTAAACATCTGCAAGCTTGCAACATAAATGGCCAAAAGCAAGGAAATTCCAAGTTAAGGCTCACATTCCATTCTTCCTTTATCCTGTTGGCCTGCTGATTTATTACAGGGTTTTGGATCAGTGAGTTCTATTAGATACCATATGTACAGCATTGCCAAAGCACCAGAGGACAAACTGAGGCCAGAGGCCAGCTGACCTTTGAGTGGCTCCACTGTGGGGATGGAGTTTGAAATGGTTGTTTTTGTGAGGTGCAGGAGGGATCCTCAGCCCATTGCCCTGAAGCCCATCAGCGTGGGAGATGCCTGTCAGCAAGAGGAGGGCCCGGCTCCCTCTGGCTCACAGAAACCCTGAAAGCCATCAGGCTCCCTGTTTCTTATAGGCCCCAGTGCCTCGGGGCATTGTAAGTGTCTGTCAGGTCAAAGGGTATCATGATCAGTTCATCTGATTGACCTGGAATCTCACACCCTCCCCAAGTTGATCTTATGGTAAGAACTGCTCCCCACTTCCAACATAGACCCATGTGTTTGACCAGGTGTATTTCTTCTTTTTGACTGTGCGTTGGGGGTTTGGATTTTGTTATTGCCATTGGTGTTTTTATTGTCTTTAATTTTTGATATTTTCAATACGCAGCAGTGAACACAATGGAGATAGGAGGGCTTATAAAGCCCTTCCAGCCAAACCCACTGTCTTCAGGTCATTGGATTGCAAGTTGCCTGGTGGGAAGGCAGAGATTCCCTAACCTGTTTTCCAATGACAGCCACAGAGCTCTGTAACCAATGGCCTGGGTCACAGAAACTTCAGTGAGACTGAGTATCCCCTGTAGCTTCACTTCAAACCACAGCCCCATCAGAAACTAACATTTAAATGCAATTTGCCTTTTTTCCCTTGATGTACTCATTTTTCTGTATTTTCATGTAATGCATAAGCTCAAGAGACCAGTGATGATTGTTAATGTGGAACAAGAAATGATATTTGTCATGGAAAAGGCAGCTATTAGTACAAAAGAGAGAGAGTGAGAGGAAGGAAGGGAGGAAGGGAGGGAAGAAAAGAAAAACAATAAGCAAAAGCTCTTAGGTCTAACACATGCCTAAAAGACAGGGACATCTTCGAGTGGATTTAAGGAGAAACATCTCTGAAAGGGTATGATTCCTTAAAATGTTTATTTCTATGCGTCCCTACACCAGAATCCTCAATCTTACCCAAAGATGTTAATGTGTTCAACACTTCTTTTCTTTAACAAAGAACAACGTTTAAGGGATGAGATGCAGCAGAGTGGGAGGCGGGGGGCTTGGAAGAGAAGACCAGCTCAATTCAACTATTTTGTGACTGTTCCCTAAGACATGTCAGGACAGAGTGACAGTTTTGAAAGGGCCTGTCGGCCAGCTGGGTCACAGATGGAAAGTTAAAATGACCTTCTAAGGTCAAACTTTGCACAGCTACATAATGCAATGAATGGGTCAAATTGTGCCCACAACCTCGGTCAATACGGACACATAAAGAGCATCCATCTCATTGACTACGGTGTATTCCAGTGAGCAGAAAAGCTGTATTTGGGACGGTGCTCACTGCCTGAATTTTGATGACTTCATTTTTAGCTTTAATAGAAATGTAGTTTGCTGCAGCCTAGAAGGACTTGGAGTCCTTCTGTCCCTCAGGTAGACAGGCTGGTGTTGCATCTGCATAATTTTCCAGTATTTTAGAATTTTCTGCATGTCATATGGTGCTGAGTAGAAATTAACACTCACGCATTGCTAATTTTATGCATCGTACTGAACGCCCTGGGTTGGGATTTGCTCTCTCGGAGAAAGGCAAGGGGTTCTAGTAAGTTTGTTGCTTGTTGTTGACATGGGGTTGGTTGGTTTTTGAAAGAGAGATGCTTAAAAGAAAAAAAATCCTCCTCCAAAGTGTCATAAAGCACAACATGTAATTTAAAACCCATTTGGATAATTGACTGATTTGACAAGAAAACAACCTCAGAATTAAACTATATATTAGAATCAAGGAGTGGTAAGATGGTACAGAACACTTTGCTCTCTTGATAGGTGTCTCACAAGGGACTTGAGCGAAATATGCATTTCTACCCTAATGTTTCTGTAATTTAGATTTCTTTGTTTAGAGCTGTAATTGGGGGCAATAAAGCTTTACAGAAACTCCCTGAGCTGATTGACAAGACTGTTTTCAAGAAAAACTGCTGCATGTAATATTTTGTTTCATAGCAAAAGTGTCAATGCATTTGGCTTCCTTCTGACTGCCTTTTGAAATATTTTATCAGGTTTCATCAGAGCCAGAGAAGGAACAAGAGACTTTAAATCAGAAGACCGTCACTGAGCCTCTCCCGGCAGCGGACGTGAAGAAGAAAATGGAAGGCTACCAGGATTTTGCAGCGATGCCCCTGGGGTCTAGAGCAGACCCAGAAAAGGACAGCGACACAGATCAAGGTGCCAACACTGAGAAGGCAGCAGAGGAGGTGGGAGAGAAGGGGCCCGCTCCTCCACTCCCGAGTGCCCCCGCAGCCCCTGAGAGGGCTCCGGCGCTGGGCTCCGGGGCTGGCAAACAGTCCCTCACCTCCCCCAGTGCTCTTGTGGACTCAAAACAAGACCCCCAGACCTGCTGTTTTACAGAGAACCCCGACAGTGAACTCCAAGAAGCCCCCTTCCCTGGCTTCGCCACTACGCAGCCCCCCCTGACCAACCAGAGTGAGCTGGAGGATGACAAGCTGCCCGCGATGGCGGACTACATCGCCAACTGCACCGTGAAGGTGGACCAGCTGGGCAGCGATGACATCCACAATGCCCTCAAGCAGACCCCGAAGGTCCTCGTGGTCCAGTCATTTGACATGTTCAAAGACAAAGACCTGACCGGGCCCATGAATGAGAACCATGGACTTAATTACACACCTCTGCTCTACTCAAGGGGCAACCCGGGCATCATGTCCCCGCTGGCCAAGAAGAAACTTCTGTCCCAAGTGAGTGGGGCCAGCCTCTCCAGCAGCTACCCCTATGGCTCGCCACCCCCTCTGATCAGTAAAAAGAAACTGATGGCCAGGGATGACCTGTGTTCGGGTCTGTCCCAGGCCCACCATGGCCAGGGTCCCGACCACATGGCGGTCAGCCGGCCCTCAGTGATTCAGCATGTCCAGAGTTTCAGAAGCAAGCCATCGGAGGAGAGAAAGAGCATCAGTGACATTTTGAAGCACGACAAGCTGGGTCGATCGGATCCCCACCGCTGCAGTTTCTCCAAGCACCACCTTAGCCCCCTTGCTGACTCCTACGTCCTGAAGCAAGACATTCAGGAGGGCAAGGAGAAGCTCTTGGAGAAAAGGGCGCTCCCCCACTCCCACATGCCCAGCTTCCTGGCCGACTTCTACTCCTCTCCTCACCTGCACAGCCTCTACCGACACACTGAACACCATCTTCACAACGAGCAGACATCCAAGTACCCCTGCAGGGACATGTACAGGGAATCGGACAGCAGCTCTTTTCCTTCCCACAAACACCAAGAGAAGCTCCACGTGAATTATCTCGCGTCGCTGCACCTGCCGGACAAGAAGGTGGCGGTGGCGGAAGCCCCCACGGATGATCAGCCTACGGATCTGAGCCTTCCCAAGAATCTGCACAAACCCACGGGCAAGGTCCTGGGCCTGGCCCACACGGCCCCGGGGCCCCAGGAGAACAAAGGCGTCTCCCAGTTCCAGGTCATGAATAGCCAGAGTCGGGACTGTCACCCCAAAGCCTGCCGGGTTTCGCCCATGACCACGTCGGCCCCGAAAAGGTACCCCGAGTCGCTTTCCCGCTCGGGAAAACCTCACCACGTGAGACTAGAGAACTTCAGGAAGATCGACGGCATGGTGCACCCCGTCCTGCAGCGGAAGGCCAGCCCTCAGAACATTGGGGCCGCGCGGCCCATCAAGCGCAGCCTGGAGGATTTGGACCTGGTGATCGCGGGGAAGAAGGCCCGGGCCGTGTCTCCCCTGGACCCGGCCAAGGAGGCCTGCGGGAAGGAGAAGGCCTCCTCAGAGACGGAGAGCGAGGGCGGCAAGGCGGCGCACGGCGGCCACTCGGGGGCCTCGTCTGAAGGCCACAAGCTCCCGCTCTCCTCCCCCATCTTCCCAGGTCTGTATTCCGGGAGCCTGTGCAGCTCGGGCCTCAACTCCAGGCTCCCGGCCGGCTACTCCCATTCTCTGCAGTACTTGAAAAACCAGACCGTGCTTTCTCCGCTCATGCAGCCCCTGGCTTTCCACTCGCTTGTGATGCAAAGGGGGATTTTTACATCGCCGACAAATTCTCAGCAGCTTTACAGACACTTGGCCGCGGCCACCCCAGTAGGAAGTTCATATGGGGACCTTTTGCACAACAGCATTTACCCTTTAGCTGCTATAAATCCTCAAGCCGCCTTCCCTTCCTCTCAGCTATCCTCCGTACACCCCGGTACTAAACTGTAAGCCCAGCTCTGCCCGGCCTCCCACGTGGTGGCATGGCTCAAGGAGCTTCCCTCCCAACCCTGGGGGGTGCCGGCTTGTAGAATTAGAAGTCAGGATTTCTTCTAATCCGGGGGTGAAATCAGTCCCAGCCAAAGGAGCCGCCAAGGGGAGGTGAACATACCTGATTTTTCTGGGATGACTCCAGCCTTGGCTGGTCAGTCTTGAGCCCCTTCCGACACAGATGCCCTTGGACCTACATGGTTCGCTTTGCACGAGGGTCTTGTGAAGGGACGTATGTGTACCCGGGAAGAATTTAGAAGACCCCGTCTTGAGTTCCGATGGTCAGGAACAATTTGGGCAAAAAAAAAAAGGGGGGGGGCAGGCATTTCACAGGAAGGGGCAAGGAAGACTGGCAAGAGTTTGCCAAGGGATGCCCCTCTTTTCCTAAAACTCTCCAAGGTTCAATCAATGCAATGTATAGTGGAACTTCCAATAGATCTTTCATTTTGACACTATTAAACAATCCAGAGAAGTAAACACTGTTAAAATGACTGTATATATTTGCTTCTTAAAACTACCCGTATCACTGTTTGCTCACCTAATTTATATACAGGTAGTTCCATTTTCTCCCAGTTACTTCTTGTCGTTTTTTTTTTCTTTTTTTAATTAAACAGTATCGCTTTTGTTCGCAGGTCTTTTGTTTTTTTGTTTTGTTTTGTTTTGTTTTCGAGGCTGACTGACTGTCCTAGTTGTTGATGTGTGTTTGTAATTTTTCCACATCTTATCATTTTGAGCAGCTTTGGGTGGTAAAGTTATTGTTTACAAATTGAAGCAACTGATTTTAGTGGAACAAACGAAAAAGAAACAGTTGAGCACACAATAGTGCAAAGAATGTTCCTTTGCAGATCCGCAACTTAAGGATTTTGTTCCTCATAAATGGCATAGTTGAAAGAGCTTATACACTGCTCACCGGCCAAATGCTTTGCTTTGAAGTATTGGGTTATGTGAAAATATCGAGCATTGTACTTACCTTATCTAGGCTGTGAAACTGTCCTACATACCAGAGGAATCATAAAAACAAAAACCTCAGTGGCAGCAAGTCGCTGAATTACAAGAGTCTAGAGGACATATTTGTGGGCTGCACAGATATTTTAGGAATTTCAGAAATTAGAACAGAAGCCAAAATGATTTACATTGGTGTTGGCACTGATCCCGTTAAACAGTGTGGGAAAGGGGGTTGGGAAGAAGATGGAGCTCGACGATCCGGAAGAGAATGAGCGGCTGGAGGCCCGGGCGCCAGATACCTTCCCCGGGCCGCGGTCTTTTGAGTAGTAGGTAGTCACGTTGCCTTCATCGAATTGGTTTCTTGTTGTTCCCAAGAAGAACCTCCCAGGCCCCATCTTTGGGGAGAATTGGCATACTGGATGACCCATTTCAAAAGCAAGTCATCTTCTTGGGGTTTATGGGGCGTTAGATTCTGGTGTATGCGTGCCCACTTGGTGGCGTGTGTCATGTCTTTAACCACCTGGCAACCACGGTCCACCTTATGATTTCTTTTGTCGCTGGAAGAAATGGTCAAGTTGTTCACGCAGTCAGATGTGCAGAGTGTGTACTGTCATTCTTGCCCCATTGTTCCATTCGCTGCTGAGCTGTAACATCAAGGTGGATGCATTTTTCTAAGCGTGTTAAAAGTCCATCAATACAGAGTGGATTTTCTTTCCGAATCCCATCCCTGCTGATAAGACTGCTTTGATGAACTCCCCAGCCAACCCTCCCCTCCCCCAAAACTCCCAGTAGACAGTAGAACCATAGTTAACCAGTCTTTTACCTCTGAGATATTTAATTCTATGAAAATTGATGACAATTTTCAACTCCTAAGTAGGTAACTCGACTGCAAAATAATCACAACTGGTAAACAAGGACACTGCGGCTCTTAAACAAAGCCATGCATGCCGTGCATTTGTATTGAAATGTCTCCATGATATGAAGCCAAATATTCAATGTAACATACTTAATATCCAAAGGTGGAAACAAAAGAATGTAGAGATCTAGTGTTAAGAGTTCCATTTGCTTCAATTAATTATTTACCTTCCTGTGGAATTTCACATATATATATATATATTTACATATATATATATATTTAATAGAACAATAGGTAGACTAGTAGAATATAGATTATAAATGTGTGAGTGCAGATTATCCTGCTATTGCACAAGATAGAAGGGGAAAGAGATCTCAATTCCAGCTGGCAGAACACTAGCCAGGACACCTAGAAGAAAGTTGCACTAGACTGATTGGTCGCAGAATCAGAGGACATGGAAGAACACGGTATCTCCAGGGTTTCCGCAGCAGACATGGGCTAGATCGTGCACGGTCTCTAGGAGTTTGTTTCTCCAAGAAATGGGGCCGCCTGTCCCTGGTGGAGCTCACCTATCCATTTGGAATATGGGCATTTGTTTTCCCCGCTACAATGATTTCAGTCTGGTTTCATCACGTTGGAATTCGATCACACCATTTTTCAAACAATGTTAACATAGTCCAGCTTTTGTTTTTCTCATCTCTTCCGAGAGGAGACTCACTGTTTCTGTCTGAGGAAGCTCATACCCTCGGCAAAACATCAGGACGAATAAAGAGAAATGGGGGTATACATTCCCAACAGAAGCAGTGTGTTATTTGTTTTAAAACTCCGAACAGAGATCTTGGAAATCTTTCAAAAAGACCATTGAATTCTTCATTGGCTGAGAACTACATTTTAAAAAGTCTTAAATAGGGCTTTGTTTGCATTGTTTGAGTTCAAGGGGCCTTATTATTGAATGGAATTGCACAAGCCTTTCTTTGTGCAATCAAACCATTGTTATTGGTAGTTTAGTAAAGGAAACTGTGGAATCTAATTGGCAATGGAGTCATAAATCTATTTACTGAGCGTGGCTTCCAAGAAATGTTGCAATTCAAAATAGCACTAAGTCTGTGATTTACTGGAGATTTGGAGATTCTAAATAATATTAAAAAAAAAAAAAAAAACTTTCCGTGCAACTTCTGGTTTAACTTTTGGCAACTCAAAAAAACAAAAACAAAACCAAAAAAAAGAAACAAAACAAAACAACAACAAGAGAAAAAACACCCCAGCCCAGCTGAGTTTCAGAATTTAGTATTCTTCTAGTAAGTGATTGGAACTTGTAATATTTGCCACAGGACTGACTTATTTATTTACTAGCTAGAAGCTCTTAAGTTCACTTGTTTATCAGGGCATATACAGAAGGGTTTATTAAAACTCAATGTTGACTTTACAACTTTCTGACCTGGTGCATGAATTCTCAAGTACTGTATTTCAGTGTGTTGGTGTGTCTGATGGAAATTTCAAGGTGATCCCACAAGAATATTTTATGTAGTGTGCCTTCAAAGAGAACCATTTCTTTCTCTTCACTTGTTGTCCCACAAAGTCACATTTGGTGGTGGTCAGCCAAGTCCCATCTGGTCCAGTTTTACTCTTGTCCCAGTTTTAAAGAGAAATGGGAACAAGTTTGCCCTGGTGAGACCCACACCATTGCAATGATTATCTTGAGCACTTAATTCCAGTGTTGGCTGTTGATGTATTTGATATTCTGCTTGTCTCCCCATGGTTGAAATATGTCTGAAAAATAGCAGCATAATCTCTTGGCTGTTTATACTTTTTTAAACTTTCCTGTGTTGTAAATATTGTATACTTTTGGTGATTCCAGCTACGTAACCTCTATGCTCTGTAAGGTGATTATTTGTATATAGTAACATGGCCCAGTGATATTACATAGTTTCCCAATGGAGAGGTTATTGAGTAACCTTTGCATTAGTTTAAACACTACCAGAAGAATGCTGAGCCAAACTATAAACACTCAATTTTGTATGTTTTCCAAATTGTACTTATTACTGCTTTTGATACTGTATTACGTGCCAATAGTTTCCCAATCACATAGCAGGCAAGAGATATTTTGTACTTTTTGATCCACTGTAATATTTAATAAAAAATGTTACTATCTGTTTCCTTTCGGGTGTGAGCAATTTGTTACTTCTTCCTGAGGCATCCCGGGGCCTCACAAGGGTTCTTTCCACCCCCTTGTCTCCAAATTGGATCACAGCAGTGATGATGACGATGGCGGTGATGTTGAGGATGGTGTCTGTAGTTTGACATTTGACAGCCTGCTGGGTGCCTGGCTGGCATCCAGTATCTTTAGTGTTCACAACCCCACGTGAATACAGGTATGCCCATTTTACTGATGAGAAAACTACAGCTTAGAGGGGCAAATTAACTCACCCCAGGTCACGTGACTAACAAACCAGCAGAGTCAGGAATTGAACCCAGAGCTCTTAAGTCTATGACTTCCTTTGTACACCATAGTCCTCTCCTGGAAGATAACAAAAGTCCACTGTCTACTTAGTCCACAAAGAGTTGCTCATACCTCAACTGCCAGGCATAATGTTAGGAGCTGGCAATACAATGGTGAGGAAGATAAATATTGTCTCTGGAACTTATATATTTTATGAGAAAGAGTTATTCTAGTAGTCACCCATATAAATACAAAACCTCACCCTGATCTAGTTCCAGGAGAGAAGAGGGTGGTAACTAAAGTGATAAATGAAGAGGAAGTAGTGACTCAACTAACATGTGAAGGATGAGTATGAGTTGACCAGCTGAGAGAAAACTGGGAGAAGAGTTGTATGCAAAGGTCCTGTGGCAGAAACAAGTTTGGCTTATCAGGAATCAAAAAAAGAGAGAGAGAGGGAGAGAGAGAAAGAAAAGAAAGAAAGAAAGAAAGAAAGAAAGAAAGAAAGAAAGAAAGAAAGATGAAAAAGAAAGGAAAGAAAGACCTGTGTGACAGAAGCATGATTTACAAGGTCCAGGGAATGAGGTTGAAGTAAGGTGAGAGAGTATTACAGGGGCCACATAGGTAGAGCTAACAGACCAGCTGAACATTTTGGTCTTTTTCCTAAGAAGAGGTTGAAGCAGGGTGGTAACTTATTCAGATTTCTTTCAGTGTCGCTTTCTGTGGGAAGGTAGATGGAGAGCAGTCTAATACACTTTACATTCCACCACCCCAAATGAAATGACCAGTGCTTCTCCCAGTGCCAAGCAGCTGGGAGAGCAGAATGTTCTGACACCTGATGAAGGTAGAGTCCTGACCATCCATCCCCTTCATCCTCTGCCTCAGGCTCCCCCCTGGTTTGGCTCAGCTTACTGTGAGTTGAAATGAGGCATTCACGAAGTAGTACTCTGTATGCTCCCCCCCTCTTAGTGGGTCCCAGAGATCAGGCCTGGGGAGAGGCTGGACAGACTTTGGTGGGGGTCCTGTTTTACAACACACACCATCTGGTCAGGATGGACTAAAAACAGACAGGAGAGAGTAAGCTGCTAGCAGGCATGTCACCACAACTCTGGGGCCGGGGAGTGGGAAACAGCTATTCTGACAGAAGACACTAGATGCTTTTTCTTATCAGGGAAAGGACCAGCAGGAATTGCAGCAACATGTCCTGGGCTTCGCCCTCTTCTTGCTGGCTATCACCCCTTTGTAAATCCAAACACTCCAGACCCAGGTAGGACCCCAGCCCTGTGGTCCCCTTGCCTTGCCTTGGCTCTGGTACACATGGATTTCACCGTATCACGTGAACTGCTATGAGAACATCAAACAAATGTTCTCCCATCTATGACACATTCAGCATTTATAGATCTGATACTTGAATCATACACAACAGGAAACATCATGATAAGTTATCTATTTTTACCAGGCCTGGCTGGCAAATACTGTTGGGAAGGAGGGTGCTTTTGCTAAAGATGTCACTCGTCGTGCAAAAGCAATGAAAACGTCCAATGATTTATTCTAGGAAAGTGGCCAAAGTTGACAAGTGTTTTAGGGCTGATAGTGACCAGGAAGTGGGCGATCGTTTACATCAACAAGTATATAGTGGTAGGAGGTAGGGAGTGGGGTGAGGGACGACCTCTGGCCAGGACTAATGTGAAAGAAAGCAAAGACTTCAAGATTGGCCTAGGGAGTAGAATAAATCACATTATTTTGGGCTTTGCTAATTCAGAATTCCTGAATTTTGGAATCTCCAGACTAAGTCCTGGGATAAAAAGAAACATTCCAAAGTATTTGTTTAACCTGCTTAAAAGAACAAACTATTTTTAATCAAGTTAACCATAACCCTAGGCATTTGGCCAACTGAGTAAGGACAAGGTGATCTGTTCCCTGAGGCATCCATACAACAACTACTACTATTTTAATTATTGCTGAAACTCTCTCCAGAACAGAGCTGTCCAGGGGAACTTCCTGGATGTTGGAAATGTTTTATAATTCAAAGTTTTCCAATGCTCTAGCTACTGATCAGTGTGGCTACTGAGCCCTTGAAATGTGCCTCATGGGATGGAGGAACTGACTCTAGCTCTATTTTATTTATTTATTTAAATTTAAATAGCTTCCTGTGGCTAGTAGTTCCTATATTGAACAGCACTGCCCCAGAAGGTGCAATGGGTCAGTGTACAAGTGTGGTTATAGACCCTGTTACAGCCAGGTCAATATCTGCATGCAAACTTTAATACAAACACTAAAGGAGGGGCGCCTGGGTGGCTCAGTTGGTGTAGCGTCTGCCTTCGGCTCAGGTCATGATCCCAGGGTCCTGGGATGGAGCCCCGTATCAGACTCCCTGCTCAGCAGGAAGATTGCTTCTTCTTTTCCTCCCCATTTGTGCTCCCTCTCACTCTCTTTGTAATTATTTCTCTCTCTCTCTCTCAAACAAACAAATAAATAAATAATCTAAAAGAAAAATCCCTAAAGCAGACAACATTGAGTCTCTTGGCTAAACTCCGTTCATCAGTTGAGGGTGACTATAAATTTAACACTATTTAACACTATTTTTCACTATTAACACATCACAGGCATTTAAACACCCAAGTAAATGAGCAAATAAATCATCGAGAACACATCAAGAAAGAAGTCTCCAGTTACGACATTTTGTCATCAAGTCCTGCTTTTTCTCATCAATCTGATTGTGTAAGGTGGAACCGTGACTTCCAGAAAGTCTGCCATGTTGGTGAGGCCACACTGCTTCACTCCACGGCAACTCAATCTTCACCTCTGGAGACAGGGAGAGTCTTCAGCAGCATGAGGGAGGGTCTCAAGTGAGGAGAGGCGTCCCCTGGGAGCAAGAGTGGAGGACTCCATGACACAACATGTTCAGTGTCCCAGTCGTACTTCAAACCTGGGTGTGTCACTTTATTTCTCCTTCACAAACAGTGACAACAACTAAGGACACAGAGTGACAACTCCGTATGTATGTGACAGACACTGCTTTACGTGTTTTGTTCTCCTTGTCTTTTTGTTTGTATTTCGGTATTGATTCATTTGATCCTCAATCATCTCATGATGTAGGTACTATATTTATTCCTACTTTATAGTTGAGTGAAACAAGGCCGTAACTGAGCGTTTGATGTTCGCATGATGTTTGGCCCTGCATTACCAGAGGACTCTTTCCGAGTTTTTCTTACTATATCCATCTCTTCTTCTTTTTCCCGCCACCCTGACTCAGAAATTCAAGTGGTCAGCCAGAAATGTTGCATAACACCCTAAAGTTGTTTGTCAATTAATGAGGCGAAAAAGAGACAAGGCACCAAAAAAGAGTATTAGGAAAGAGAAAGAAGTAGACTTTTTAAATTATTAGAGAATAGCGTTAACTTTAAGACTCAACACTGGAAAACTTAGAAGAAAGAGCTATTTTCTACCAAAACAGAAATTAACAAAAATTTCCCAAGGTTGGGGGGGAACCCCAATGACAACGAAAAATTTCACCAGGAGTCAGATAGTTCTCCACAAAAAAGCACTAAGCCCAGATGGCTTTGAGAACTTCATCAGAGACTTGAAAAGGAGACAAATTACTCAATCCTTTTTATGGGTTTATTTTGACCTTGTTACCCAAACTCAAAAAGGACAGTGAAAGGAAAAAAAAACAACAGATCAGTCTTAGTTATAAACCAGATGCAGCAATTCTACATAAAATTACAGAAAATTGTAGAAGTTTATGTTTATATATATATATATATATACATACATACACACATAAATATGTATTCTATATATATGTACATGCATAATACACTAAATGTCATGAATATTTGAAATGTATTAAAAACAGTATTATAGCATTACCAAGCAGAGTTTATCTTAGAAACATAAAGTTGGTGAAATATTAATAATTCTATTAATGTAATAACAGGCAAAAACCAACTGGAAGAAAGTTCAGGCGGGCACATACCTCAAATAGTACACAATACACAGATGGATTTCAAAAAAGAAAACATGAGAGCACCATTTTATAATCCAGGAGTGGGAAAAGCCGTTCTAACCATGATTCAAAATTCAGAAACTGTAAAAGATGACTCTCTATCTATGTAAAAATTAAATTTCTATATGCAAAAAATTAGCAAGTTCAAAATGCAAATTTTATGTTGGTAGTAAATACTGCAATTCATAAAAATCTTGAAGAACATGGGCAAATGACAACAAAATGTCCAGGTCTTAAGTGTACAGTTTGGTGAACTTTGATAAATCTGTCTTTGTTTAGTGAACTTTGATAAATGTGTCCAGCCATGTGAGCAAGGTGAGGAACAAAAATACAGTTCACCTCTATTTTGGCGGAATGTTTTCTCATGACACTATCCAGTCAGTTGACTTACTCTGACCCTGTAGGCAACCATTATCCTGATTTCTATCATCAGATTTGCTTTACTTGTTTTCAGCACTCTTAAAAATTGAGAACACCGAGCACCTGGGTGACTCAGTCGTCAAGCATCTGTCTTCAGCTCAGGTCATGATCCCAGGGTCCTGGAATCGAGCCCCACATTGGGCTCCCTGCTTAGCGGGAAGCCTGCTTCTCTCTCTCCCACTCCCCCTGCTTGTGTTCCCTCTCTCTCTGTGTCGCACTCTGACAAATAAATAAATTTTAAAAATCTTTAAAAAAAAATTGAGAGCATAAAAGTATTTACCATCATGTCACTACTTTTATTTAACACAGTACCGTAGGTCCTTTGCACCGTGGTCTGACAGGGAAAGGAAATAACAGGTATAAACTTCAGAAAGGAAGAAATAGAATTGAAAAATTTCATAATAATATGATTGCTTACCCAGAAAATCTAAGAATATTTACAGATAAATTATTATAATGAATGAAGGAGCATAGCACATTTGCCGGATTTAAGACTAAAATACCTGAGTTCATAATATTTTGATCTACCAGCAACAATGGGAAGGATACTTAAAAAAAACAAAATTTCTTTTAGAGTAGCAATAAAACCAAAAGCTACCTAAGAATAAATCTCACAAAATAACTTGGAAAGCAATGTGGCAAAATCTAGTCAAGTTATAGATGTGTTTACAGTAAATTCAGCCAGCACACTCCTGGGTAGATCTGGAGAGCCCTCCCTCTTGGACTAAAAGAAGTAAGTAGGGGGTTACTCATTGCAACAGGGGTTCCCATCACACACAGAGGAACCCGGAGACCCCAAACCACATAAAAATCCATTAATGAAATACGGATAAGGAAGTATATGGATTAATATACGGTAGTTACCATGAATATTTTGAATATCTATGCAGCAATGTAAGGAATCAAAAACTTGATGCTGAGTGAAAAAATTGCAAAAAAGTTCACACAGTACGGTAAGAATTAAAAACATAAACCAATGGGGTAATATGGCTCATGAATATATTGAATGAATATATGAAGTCATAAACAGCAATGTGTCAATGCCAATTATTTATGGGAGGGAGGAAGGAGAATCTGTCAGGGGAGGAGTCCTTTAGCAGCCTATAAAATTCACTTCTTTTTGAAATCTGGAGCGAAATGGCAAAAGGTTAATATTTATTGAATTCGAGTGGAAAGGAATTAGTGATGTATTATGATTTAGTTTGTATATTTGAAATCATTCCTACTTCATAAAATAATCTAATTGACACCTAACGCTGCATGTGAAGTAAAGATACTTAGATTTGCGGCCCCGGAGCCTCAGTTAGCCCGTCTGTCAATGGCGGGTAAATAACCCGTGCCCGGCCTCCTGTCAGTGTTGCTGTCATGATGCCAGAACCCTCCCCGAGTTATGAAGTCCAGAGCAGCCCACATGGCTGCTGCCGCGGGTGTGAGGCAGCGCGGGCCCGCCCCTCCAAGGGGCACAGTTCACGTGGAGAGGACCAAGTCCCTCCCGGGCGTCAGCCCCTGGCTGACAGCCTCAGATGCTTCGAGCCCACGTGCCCTCCTAACAACCCAGAGAGACAAGTAGATGAGGGACTTCTATAGAAAAGCTAAGTGCCTGCCCCAAGGCTCCTGGGGAAGTGAGTAGAAGACACAAGGTCTGCTCCAGGCCCATTTCATTCCAGTGCCTCAGCTCCTGATCCCGGGGCGGCTGCTTCTCAGCTCCGGCCTGTCGGCGCTCACCCAGAGATACCTCCCAACGCGCGCGAGCAAGACCAAGACTCCAGCTTACTTCTCTTCCTACCCACCCCGTCTACCTTCCGGGCAAGGTGGGATTTTTTTCCTGGTCGCAGAATAGAAGCGTGAGGGCCCGGCGTCTCCTCACAAGGGCTCCGATCTCCCACAGATAGCTCCGCCCTTCAGGGCTCCTCAGCCCCAGGCCTCAAGGGCAGGGCCCTTCGCGTCGGACTAGCTGGGGCTGGCCAGCGATTATTAGACTGGTGCCCATGGACTGAACAAGAACACCCTTCTGCTTTTCTTTTGGGGCAAAACTTTGCAGATTTCAGGAACAGAATGGGCATGATTTCCAGTTAGGCTCCTAATCCCTGTGTAGGTGGGACAATGCTGGGCTGTGGAATAGCAAACAGGCCTGCCCAGAGGAGGAGGATGAGAATAGAGCAGGTGTGGGTGTCCAGACTCTCTCCTGAGAAACTGAGGCTGCCGAGTAATGGGCTAGTTTCCACGAGCCAGTAGGATTCATTTACAATTCGTCTTCCTCTGTGTGTGTGTGTGTAACCCAGGTACTCTGCTGAAGTGCTCCCACATCTATAATCTCATAACAATCCTCTGGGGTTTTGTGATTACACCTTCTTTACAGAGGGGGAAACTAAAGCTCAAAGAGGTTGCACAACTTGCCAAAGGTCATCTAAAGCAATTATGGCATGGCTGTAATTCAAGCCCAGACCTTCTGCTCTAAGAGCACATCACATCTTAGACCATCATCTCTTCTTTTTTTTTTTTTTTTAAGATTTTATTTTTATTTATTTAATTGACAGAGAGAGATCACAAGTAGGCAGAGAGGCAGGCAGAGAGAGAGAGGAGGACGCAGGCTCCCTGCCAAGCAGAGAGCCCGATGCAGGACTCGATCCCAGGATCCTGAGACCATGACCTGAGCTGAAGGCAGAGGCTTTAAACCACTGAGCCACCCAGGAACGCCATCATCTCTTCTATCTCACAGAGGCTTCAAAGAGGGAGGATGCTTTGCTGTCTAACAGAAGAACGTCCTACTGACTTCCTTCATTCCTGAGGTTCTGGGCATGCTCCCTCACTTCTTATATAATACCTGATTTCTGAAGCCTGGCTGCTCCACCCATGTGTTTAAACCAAGGCATATTCGGGAAGTAGGTCCAGCTTCCACTAATTTGGGAAGTTATTTTAGTTTAGAAGGGAACCAAGGGTCAATGGTCTTCACCAGGTTTAACATCTTCTTAAGAAAGCAGCTTAGATCTGGGGATATCAGTGTCAGTGGAGGAAAAACAGACTTCTTGCATGCTCTGATTTAGTGACCTTGTGAGACGAATGTCTGTCGATCCTTTGTTGCAGTGCAAACAAGGCACTGAGTTCTTCATGCGCATTATTCCATTTTTCCATTGAAACTTCTTCTAGAGGAGGAAACTGGGGCTCAGAAAAAGTAAGTGGCCTATAGTCACCCAGCTAGAGTGAGCACTGATTGTGAGCACAGGACGAATGGCTTGTGTCCGAGGGCCCAGCCTCTGCCCTGAGCTGACCCAGCATAGATTCACCTCTCAAGATTTGCTCCTTTATCACCAGGCTCTCTATGGGGGTAAATGTGAGGCCCACATCCAGGCACTTGGTCTCTCTCTGTCTGGCCTCTTGGTGACTGCTGTTCTCCAGCTTCTCTGGGTCTACCACCCAAACTTAGGGACGTACATCTTTGGGAGGTTCTTTTATTTATTTATTGTATGTTCTTGCTCTATTGCCACACACCGTCTGTGGCATGTTTGTACTTAGCCATTTGCTCTGCGGGCCGTGGTCCAGCCACACATCACAACCTTCTGCCAGAACCTGGCCTTCTATGTCCAGCCTCATGTGGACAAGGAGGAGGAACCCACAGAAAGCACAAATGATCAAGTTCCTCCACCCAGCTCGAACTAAGATCCATAAAATCACTTTCCTGGGAAGTGAAGCCATTATGAATCTTTTAAGTTAAAGATGGAGAGTTTAAATCGCTCACGGTTCACAAAGGCAAGGAAAAACCACAGCCATCTCCTGGGTCCTCATTTATTCCATCATTAAAAAGCGACGTGATTTTTATACTGAAAATAAGGCAGATATGTTATGTAATCAAAGACAAAATTCTTCTGAGTTTTAAGAGTAGAACCAAAGACATCAAAAATACCAAATTTGTAGCAGGCTGCTTTAGGCTGCAATCCGACAGAAACTCATTGGGTGGCTCCCTGTGCCAGGCATAGTGATGAACTCCCAATTATAGCACTGGGTAAGGCAGTGCTCGTCTGTTTCTTCTGGAGCTTGAAATCTAGCAAGGAAAACAGCTATGGAAGCAATACTTCAAAGTATGTTGAGTATTACAAGAGACCACCATCAAAGACCACAGTCATAGAGCAAGGGGAATGGTAACTTCAAGGAGTGTTCAGGGAAGGCTTCTTGGAGGAAGTGACTTTCAAGCAGAGATCTGGGAAGTGATGAATAAAGAAATAAGATACATGAAATCTCACAAACAGGAGAGCATGGGGTGTTCTAGAAATTGAGAAAGAGCAGAGAGATCAGTGATTGGGGTAGGAAAGCAAGGCTTTTGAGGTGAGTACTTGAATAAGGAAGTACAAATGCACTGGCTTAGTGTGTCACAACCGTAGTACAACTTGCCATACAATGTGAACAACAAATATTAGTCAAATAAGTGATCTGACAAATATTACCGCTTCAGGGATGATTTACATTCTAAAAGAGAATACCAGGCCCAGAAAACCTGAGAAAAATCACTGGAAAACAATATGAAACAATAAGAGAATTCATATATGAGTAGCAAAGTAGATATATAAAACCAATGCTTATTAGAAATTGTGGTAAAAGAAAAGATCTCATTTAAAATAGCAACCATCAAGAGTTCTAGGCATGAATTTAACATGTAATTTGCAGGGCTTTTATTAAAAACTTTAATAATCTATCAACAGACCCAAAGATGGCTTAAGACATTGAAAAACAAAGTATTATCTCTGATGGGAAGATACCAGTTCTTTCTACATTAACTTAAAAATGCAATGAAATCTCAATTAAAATAGCAATTTTTAACTTAACAACATGATATTTTAAATTTTTTTGTTTGAAACAGATGTTTAAGATTAATCCTAAAACTTCTTAAAAATAAAAGACAAGAACCAGCCCTGGCTGATATCAGCCAAAATCATTTCAAAGCTGCAATAACGAAAATTGTGCATTAGGAGTCAAAAATAGATCAATGAATAAGAATGAAGTGTCCATAAATGAAACCAAATTTGTGTGGAAATGTGACATTTGAAATGGTAACACTTTAAAAATATCGAGGAGAAGGTGATTAGTCAATAAATGGTATTGGGGCAATGGGCTAATTGGAAATAAAAATAAAGCTGGGTCTTTACCGTATTTATTACACTAATATCAATTCCACATGGGTCAAAGATTCAAATGTGAAAAAAAAAACTATAAGAATTCTGGAAGGCCTTGCTAAGTTGGGCTCAAAATCCAGGAGCCATACAGGAAAAGACTGGTATGTTTGATTCCATACGTGCTAAAATTTTGGGGGCAAAAATATACTATAAACCAGCGAAAAGACAAATGACAAGCTGGGAAAATATTTAACTCATGTGATAGGAAAAAGGCTCATTTCTTTCATTTTTAAAAAGCTCATGCAAATAGAATAGAGAAAAGACAAACAATGGTATCAGCAGTCAATTACCAAAGAAGTGAAATAAAAAGTAGTCAGTCAATAGGAAAACACGCTCAACATTACTCATAAGTAAAGTTATGCACATGAAATGGCAACAAGAGACCTTTTTGAACTCCGATTGTGAGAGAATAAAGTGAGGAGGCCCATCCTGAGAAGACTGGAGAGGCGAGCTCAGGTCGTCTCCGAGCCCTGGGGAGGGTGAGCAGCTGGTCCACTGGTGGAAGGAAACGTGGCAAAATCTGTCCGATTTTTTAGTTACTACTATAGACCGAATGTTTGTTTCTTCCCCACATTCTCGTTCAATCCTAGCCCCTTAATGGGATGGTATTAAGAGCTGGGGACTTTGGTGTGATCAGATCATGAGGTGGGAGCCCCATGAGTGGGATCAGTGCCTTATAAAAGTGACGCCAGAGAGTTCCCTCAGCGCTCCCTCCATGTGAGGGCACAGAGCAAAGACAGACATCTATGAGCCAGGAAGGGGTTCTCACCAAATGCACAAATCTGCTGGCACCTTAACTTTTGGACTTCCCAGCTTCCAGGACTGTCAGAAACAAATTTCTGTGATTTATAAGCATCTCAGTCCGTGGTATTCTCTTATAATAGCCTGAGTGGACTAAGATAGGTATGTATCATTTAACTCAGCAACTACTCTGCTAGGAATTTACCTGTACAAATATACCTACAGAAGTTGGTCAGGCAATATGTATAAGAAATATATTCCTATATTACTTAAAATTACTTAAATACCTCTTGCAGGGAGAGGGGCTCATTGACTGGTTATGAAAATAGAACAAAGCAAAAAAAAAAAAAAAAAAAACCATGTAGAGGCATATTCATTGTGGCATTGTTCGTAAGAGCAAATCCCAAAGCTAAAGTACAGGGTCCTCATGCGACAGGTTCTCCCGCAGCTGTGAAGAAGAACAAAATAGTTTCGTGCACAGAGACCAGGAAAAAACACGTATAGGACCATGGATCCAGCATCATCCATTTTCTGTCACAATTTTACAGGAAAAGATACATACAAACAGATGATGATAGGTAGATTGACAGACTTGTACACCAGTACAGAGATAAACAAATTTTCTAAAAACAATAAAAATAACTTATCTCTGGGCAGAGACACAGGCTTGAGGGAGGAGGCTTTTACCTTTTGTTTTGTATTTTGCTCTACTATTGGTAGGTTTTAAGTTTATAGAATACTTACATTTATTAAAATATGAACGTGGATTACCTAGGGAGTGGGATAATGGATTTTTTTCTTTGGATGTCCATGGTTTTAGGACGAAGTTTGAGCAGTTGGGGGATGTGATAAAGAAAAACACAGCAGGTTAAATCTTGGCCTTTCAATGGCTGGAGCTGCACGAGGTGGCATTTCCAGAAGTGGGGAACGTCTACCATCCCCCAGACTTCCCCACTTGCCTCCACTAATGATGGTTCCCTCACACATAAACTTTAGGGAACTTGCTGCAGCATCAACAGAGTTAAAATAAGTAGAAGGAAATCAGGCTTAAAAAGAATGTCGCTCCTATTTGTGTAAGCATTTCCTCCCTATAGATAAAATTGAACTAGATGACAAAAACAGACGCAGGTTCAACTCATGCCTTCTCTTCTCCTCAGCTTAGTTGGAGAGACTAAGATGGCTCTCACCCATTCTACCTTCTTATGGGCCCCGTGTGCCTCAGTGGCCCAAACATGCAGAAGGGTACAATGGGCATACCATCTTGCCCCTTGAAATGGACCTAGAATCTAGTCTCCCATTGAAATCTTAGGCCAAATCGAATTAATGTGACCCAGGAGAATGTTTCCTCCCTTCCTCTCTCTCCTTCAAGCTCAAAACTATTTCAAAACCATGTACAGTAGACATGACTTATTCTAGTGCACAATGAGAAGAGGATGAGGTTGGTTTCTCAACCTTTCAACTTGTTGAACCCACAAAGAGAATTTCTGCCTTCTTCCATTTCCTCCCAATGAGGCAAAGCACCATGGTGTCATCACTGTGTGTCAAAGAGTCAGGACGCCTCCGTTCTGACCTGTGTGCATTCTTGGATCTTCTCTTAACCTCTCTGAGCTTCAATTTCTTCACTATAAAACAGGAACGTGGGACAGCAGGGAGAAGGGAGGGGAGGAGTTGCTTAGAGAAGTTCTTGGGTTCATTCTCCTATTTGTGGTTTCTTGTGGTCCTTGGGGCATCAGAAGGTTCATTCCATCACTCACTTATTTCATAAATATCTGTTGAGCAACTCCCCTGTACAGGGCACGGGTTAACCACTGGAAATACCATGGTGAAGACAACATGAAGAAGTCATATAACTTCAGAAAGGGATAGGAGCTGCAAAAAAATATCACTAGGAATAGGCTAGAGCATCCTGGGGGTGAGATGGCTGGTTGAAGAGGTGGGTCCAGGAAAGCCCCTCTGAGGTACGAGTTTGTGCTTAGCCCCCATAAGGAGCTGGCCACACCCTGGCTCTGTGACCGGGAATGCACACTTGTCCTCACTGTGAGCATGTTTCCAAGATGGCTGCCCCCAGTATCTGAGGGCATCCTAACAGGGCCAGACTGTGGGTCTTCATGGTTCATCGTCCATCAGGGTGGGTGTAGGCAAATCTAGTGCTGTTCAGAGGAGAGGAGGGGAAGGCCGATGGCTATGTCAGCCAATTTAGGAAGGCAGGCAGGAAATTCCACCCTTTTAATTTTATCTATATTTTCTCTCATCTTTTTCATTGGGGGGGGGGATTCTTCCTAATGAATATGGTATATTATTGTACAATAATAGCAAACACTTAATAGTGCTTGCTATGTATTTAGACATTGCTCAAGGTGCTCACATCTGTTAACTCATTTAATCTTCACAACAACTCCATGAGGTACATGCTGATATCATCTCCATTTTACAGATGAAGAAACAAAGGCACAGTGAGTTTAGTGGACTTTCCCCACTTAGGAGGGGCAGAGCAGGACTTGGAGCCGAACAGCCTGGTGCCAGTCCCTTCTCTTAACCATTACTTGTGCATAAAATGTGTTACAAAATTTGTGTATTGGCTTCTAAGCATATTTATTTATAGTTTTGCTGGAGATTTGAGTTTGAGTTTTTTAGAAATCTTCTGTCAAAAGTTTAGAGACCGTAACATTAGCTATGAAGTCAAGGAGAACTGGGTTTAAATCTGTTAATGAAAAATATTATTCATGATGCTTGTTAAAGATGATAAGGCAGACTTTATTCAAGGGGGCTACTACAATGGGGCTTAGCAGGAGGGGGGAGATCAGACTCAACTCTGAATACAACAAAGACAAGAGGAGGTTTATAGCCAACGAGTAGAGTGGGGGTTACCAGATGGAGAATACTAAGAAGGGACATGGGGAGGGGGTGCCTGGGTGGCTCAGCTGGTTAAGCAACTGCCTTTGGCTCAGGTCATGATCCCAGGGTCCTGGAATCGGGCCCCGTGTCAGGCTCCTTACTCAGCAGGGAGCCTGCTTCTCCCTCTCCCTCTGACTGCTACTCCGTCTGCCTGTACTCTCTCTCTCTCTCTGTGTCAAATAAATAAATAAAATTAAAAAAAAAAAAAGAAGAAGAAGGGACATGGGGTAAGGAGAATTCTGGTTGAAACAACTTTTGTAGGATTTTTGCTAAAGCAGGCCAGAGTAGGGGATGAAAATTTTGTGTTTTTTGGTTTGGTTTGGTTTTGCCTTGCTTTTGCATTTTATTATGGTTTTATCATGATGAATATACTCTTCAGCCCCCATCCACTATTTCTCCCGTCACCCACTCACCTCCCCTCTAGTAATCGCCAGTTTGTTCTCTATAGTTAGGAGTTGTGTCTTGCTTTCTCTCTCTCTCTCTCTCTTTTTTTTGCTGCTTTGTTTTGTTTCTTTTTTAAAAAAGACATTATTTGAAAGAGAGAGAGCACATGCACAAGCGGGCAGGGGGCAAGAAGGAAAGGGAGAGAGAGACTCTCCAACAGACTGCCCACTTAGAACAGAGCAGGGCTGGATCCCACAGCCTGAGGCCGTGACCTGAGCCAAAATCAAGAGTTGGATACTTAACTGACCGAGTCACCCAGATGCTCTATTTTGTTTTTTAAATTCCACATATGAGTGAGATCATGTGCTATTTGTCTTGACTGAATTACTTCGCTTAGCATTATACTCTCTAGGTCTATCCATGTTGTTGCAAATGGCAAGATTCCATTCTTTTTCATGGCTGATTAATATTCATGTGTGTGTGTGTGTGTGTGTGTGTGTGTGTGTGTGTAGCACCTCTTTACCCGTACATCTATTGATGGACACCTGGGCTGCTTCCATAGTTTGGCTATCTTAAATAATGTCGCAATACGTACAGGGGCACATATATATCTTTGAATTAGTGTTTTTGTATTTTTTTGATCAGACAGCAAGTTTACTAAACTGACCCAGCAGGATTTTGCTAAACCTGGACTAAATGGGATAAGGACAGAGCCCAAGAATGAAACCTCATCAGAAAGAGACATCAGAGGAGCCTAACTCACGTTTGGTTAAGATAAGTCTGGTAAAAGAAAAGCTTGGTAGAAGTTAGCTCCTTCAGCAACAAGAGAAAGCTAACTTGGTAAAAGTTAGCTCCTTCAAGCAAAATGAAGCAGTTGCTGGTAATTGGAAGCTGGGCAGTCTTGTATGGAAATGGAAAGACCCAAGGAGTTTCAGATAGAGCCTGAGAGTTTGTTTCTTTTAATCAGAACTCACTACCTATGCTGATGGATCATGGGTTCTGAAATAAAAGGATTTGAATTAGAGGGTCAGCTTTACCACTCGCGATGAGCCCCTCTACTTTTCAAGGCTCATTTCCTTATCTGCAAAATGTGGGAGAGAGACAATAAAAACTTCTCACAGGATTGCTGTGAGGATGAAATAAAATGATGTATATGAATGCTTCTTGCTATATACTACATAAATAGGCTCTTTATTTTTCTTTTATTTAAAAATATGTGGATGACAACAGTACACTGAGTATAGATAATACTTGCAAAGTTGGAATGGAGTCATGTGACTCTTGATTCACGTGACTCCTGAACAATGAACATCAATGTTCAGAATGAACCCAGGCAGGGCCCCTCCTGGATTTTCTTTAACGAAGACTCAGTTTTGTTCATCTGCATTTGTACATAGAGACTATTATGGCAGAGACTGACAAATGTTGATGAAAATTTGTTGCCTCTTCTTGCTGGGCTCCTTCCTTCCTTCCAAGTCTCCTTGCTCTTGGGAGAGGCCATGTGACTGAGTACTCATCAGTGGAATGAAATGGGTTCCATTGTTAGTCTTGGTCCATAAAGCCTGCCCTGAGCCCCCATTTTTGTGTTCTTGCTCTCCTCTGATTGGTAGAAATGGAGAAAATTGCCAAAGGGACTTTGGAAGCCACTCATTAATGATGGCACAGCCTCAGTTCAAAGGGGTCTCTGGATATCCCAACAACCTAAACATATTTCCATTACTGTTCCACAAGGAAGAATGCTTGACACTTCTATTAAATTCAAACCACTATAGATTTTTGGATTTATTTGTTGTAGCAGCTACCATTACCCTAACAATTAAACCCATAATATATACAGAAAGATTTCCACCAAGGGAGTTTTGGCTTAACTCTGGGTTAATAAGTTTTCATTAAGTATAACTGACTTTTTCAGATATTCTGATTAACTGTGGTTGTGTTGGAGGGAGCTATGACCATACAGGGCAGTGCAGAATGCAATCAGTGTATTGTGAAATTAACTCCCAACCAATAGGCTTTCTAAAGCAGCCCTCCAACTGGAAAATTCATCATATCCTCGGCTAGCCCCAGGAAGAAAGAGCAGAGAATCATGTCCCCACCACAGCAAACATTTTCTACCTGAGAATCTTCATCTTCAGGTATCTCTCAGATAAAGGCAGGTGAAGGGTATTAGATACGTTTTTTATGAAAGACCATTTGGGGTAAGACAAGCAATTTCTTCTTCCTTCTTGATCTAATGAAAGATATACTGAGGGAAGCAGCTGAGACTCTGTACTTTTTTTGTTTTGTTTTAGCTTTTTTTTTTTTATTTTTGTTTATTAATTAGTTCAAAAAGACAATTACTATCATCTCTATTCCAGTTATGTGTGGCCAAGTAACAAACTGTCCCCTAATTAATGTCATCAACAGCCATTTTATCATGCTCACAAACTCTTTGGAATTTAGACAGGGCAGTGGGAATGGGAATGTCACCCAGGCACCCCTCTTTTTGACTTTCAATGTAATATCCTGAGTGCTTCTCCATGTCATTAAAAATTCTTTGAAGATCTTTGAAGATAAAAAGTATATAATTTTTTTATCCCAGGTGTGTTTCTTAGTTTACTAAATGCTTCATTCTTTGTCTGTCTTTGACTTTATAACTGTCATGAAAAGCTCTAGTTAGAGTTATAATACTCAGGTCTAATTTTCTTCATCTTTGTTAAAATAGAGGTATAATTGACAGCACACTTAACAAATCATAAGTTGTACAGACTGATGAATTTTTACATGTCTGTGCACTTGAAAAATAATGCAAATCAAGATATTGAACATTTCTATCACCTAAAATCTCCCTTGCAGTCCTTTGCCAGTCATCTCCTCCCTCCCAGAGGTGATCACTGTTCTGACTTTTATTGTCATTGATTCATTTTGCCTGTTGTCGAGTTTCAGACAAGAACTCAAAGGGTATGTACTAATTTGTGTCTTACTTCTTTCATTCACATATTTTGTTATGTTCACCCATGTTGTTGCATATATCTATGGTTGTTCTTTTCTTACTGCTGAGATATTTCATGTGTGAATATATCACACGGGATGTATTCATTCCCCTGTGGATGCACAGTAGATCATGGTTCCTAGGTTTGGGCTATGACGACAAAAGTAAAAGAGTTACATTTTTGTATGTGATTGTTTCTGGACATATTTACTCAGTTCTTTCAGGTGTATAGCTAAGGGTGGAATTTCTGAGTCAAAGAGCAGGTGTATATTTCGTACTTACTACTAAATTGTTTTATAAAATGTTTAAATTAATTCATATTCTCCTAAGCAATGTATACAAGTTTCAGTCGCTCTATATCCTCAACAATACTGGGCATTTCCAGTTTGTACAATTTTAGTCATACTAATGGGTACATTCTACTATTTTACTGTGGTTTTAGTTTTCATTTTCCTGATGAATAATGCTCTCAGTACTTTTTCATATGCTTATTAGTCATTTAGATATCCTCTTCTGTGAATCGCCTGTTGAAGTATTTTGCTAAGTTTAAATTGTGAATTTTTTTTGTCTTTCAAATATTATTTGCAGGAGCTTTTAATATATTCTGGATTTAAATCCTTACCTATGACAAAGTCCTTTCATAAACAGAAGTTCTTAATTTTAATCAATTTCAACTTATTGACTTTTTTATAATTAGTGCTTTCTGGTCCTACTTTAAAAATCTTTATCCTAAGATCATTAACCTGGACACACATCCCTCATATTTTTTCTTTTAGAAAATTTCAGCCTTAAGTCTATATCCACCTTGCATTAACTTTTACACATGGTATGAATAATGATTAAGGGTCTTTTTTTTTTTTTAACAGAGGAGGGTTTCAAAATCATTTATTGAAAAGGCTGACTATTCTTCATTGAATTGAAAAAGGATGTTTTGTGTAAATCAAATGACATTTACACAAATGATATTTGTGTAAATCAAATGCAAATCAAATGAAGTAGGTCTATTTATGGCCTCTCTATTCTGTTCTAATAGTTCATTTGTCTATACTTGTCCCACTATCACATTATCTTAATTACTGCAATGCATATAGATATTCCAGGAAGTGAGGGGAATTAAAGATTTGAGTTCAGTCATGTGACCAATAATTAGATCTTTCATGCCTACGTAATCAAATCCGAATAAAAACTCTGGACACTGGCGCTTGGGTGAGCTTCCCCAGTTGGCAATTATACATTGATATATTGGGTGGGTGATGTGTCCAAAGGACAAAGAAACTTCATGTTTGAGACCCTCCCTGACCCCACCTCACTCAATGTGCCTCTTCATTTGGCTTGTCCTGACTTGTGTCCTTTAGAATGAAACCATCATAAAAAGTAAAGCACTCGGTTCAGTGTTGTGCCATTCTGCCAAGTTATCAAACCTGGGGGGTGGGGTGAGCGGGAACCCTCGAATTTGCCAGTTGATTGGAAGAGTGCATACTCTGGGAACCTGTACCTTGCAGGAGTCTAAAGTGAGGGGAGCTTTGTGGAGAACTAAGGTGTTCATGAGGTTGGCACTAACTCTGGGTGGTCAGCATCACAACTGCAGGCACATTAAGGTTTGCTGTATCTTTTCAGAGAATTAGCCCCTTTACCGTTATGCAATTCCCCTCTTATCATTGGTAAGTTTCCTTGTTCTGACATTGGCTTTATCTGAAATTAATACAGCTACCATAGGTATCTTTTGATTCATGTTAGCATACTCTGTATTTCTCTATTGCTTTTGATATATATTAAAGATATTTATAAAATATAACTTTTAATCTGTATCTGTGGGTCACCTGCTGACGACATTTAGCTGGGTATTGTTTTCTCTGGGTGTCATTAAATCCTCTCTGAGAATCTGTCTTTTAGTTGCTGTATTTAGACCACTAACATTTATTTTTTTAAGATTTTATTTATTTATTTGAGAGAGAAAATGAGAGAGAGAGAGACAGCATGAAAGGGGAGAAGGTCAGAGGAAGAAGCAGACTCCCCGCTGAGCAGCGAGCCCGATGTGGGACTCAATCCTGGGACTCCAGGATCATGACCTGAGCTGAAGGCAGTTGCTTAACCAACTGAGCACCCAGGCACCCTAGACCACTAACATTTAAACTGATCATTGATATAGTCAGTAATAAATTCCATATTTGTAACTTTTTTTTATTCATTGCCCTTCTTTTCTTTATTTCTCTTCCACTCTTTTTTTGTCTTCTCTGGTTTTAATTGAGCATTTTATATGATTCCATTTTTCTCTCCTGTCTTGACATATTGATTATACTTCTTTATAATGATTTTTTTTAATGGTTGCCCTGCAGTTAGCAATATGCATTTTCAGGGGAAACAAGTCCACTTTCAAATAACACCATACTGCTTCACAGTAGTGTAAGTACCTTGAAACAGTGTATTCCCAATTCTGTTCTCCTGTCCCCTTTAATATCATGGTCATTTATTTCAGCTGTCCATAAGCTATAATTGCCTAGTACACTATTGCTATCATTTTGAAGAAACTATTATCTGTTGGATCAATTAAGAATTAGAAAAAATAGGCTGGGTGCCAGAGTCAGTTGAGTATCCAGCTCTTGATTTTGGCTCAGGTCATGACTTCAGGATCCTGATCTCAGAGTCATGAGATGGAGACCGAAGTCAGACTCTGTGCTCAGTGGGGAGTCTGCTTGAGATTCTCTCTCCCTCTCCCACTCCCATTTGTGCACTCTCTCTCTCTCTAAAATAAATAAATAAAATCTTAAAAAAAGAGAGAAGAAGAAATATTTCATTTTACAGTTATTTATTCCTTTTCTCATGCTCCTTTCTTCAGGTAGGTCTGATTTTTCTCACATATATTATTTTCCTTCCATCTGAAGAATTTTAACATTTCTTGCAAGGCAACATATTTCCTCAATTTTTGTCTGAGGAAGTCTTTATTTGTCCTTCACCTTTGAAGAATAATTTCACTGATAATTTCTAGGCTGGTGGTTTTGTTTTTCAACAATTAAAGTATTTCACTCTAATCTTTTCTTACTTCTATGATTTCTGAAGAGAAGTCTGATGTACTTCCTATCCTTATTCTTCTGTTGGTAAGTTGCTGTTTCTTTTCTGGCTTCTTTCAAGATTTTCTCTTGATCTTTGATTTTCTGCAGTTTAAATGTGATACACTTGGTGTAGCTTTTCCTGGTATTTATCCTGCTTGGTGTTCTCTGAGCTTTCTGGATTTGTGGTTTGGTGTCTGCCATTAATTTGGAAAGTTCTCAGCCCTTATTACCATTCAAACAGCTCTCTGTCCTTTTCTCCCTCTTTTCTCCTAATATTCCCATTATATGCATGTTATACACTTTGCAAAAGCTCCATAGTTCTTACATTTGGTCCCATTTTTTTTTTCTCCTTGCATTTCAGTTTTTGTGTTTTTTATTGATGTGTCTCAAAATTTCCTGATTCTTTCCCTGGCTGTGTCCAATCTGCTGATAAGCCCACCAAAGACATTCTTCCTCTATTTTACAGAGCTTTTGATTCGCAGCATTTCCTTCTGCTTCTTAGAGTTTCAATATCTCTGTTTACATTACCCATCTGTTCTTTCATGTTGCCCACTTTTCCACTAAACCCCTTAACATATTAATCATAGTTATTTTAATTCTAAGTTCTCTGCCATGTCTGTGTCTCATTCTGATGCTTATTTTATTTCTTCTGACTGTTAGGGGTGGGTTTTTGTTTTTGTTTTTGCTTTTTTTTTTTTTTTCTTTTTTGCCTTTTAGCTCACCTTGTCATTTTTTTGCTGAAAACCAGACATGATGTATTGCATGAAAAGAGCTCAATTAGATAGGCCTTCAGTGTGAAGTTATATGTTTATTTGACTAAGAGCTAGGTAGTGTTTATTGTTTGCTGTAGCTGTGGTTTTAAAAACTAAAATGCCTCCTAGTGTCCTTGTTTTTGTCTCCCTGGCTGTTTTGGGTTTTCCTAGACACTTTAAATAGGGTCTGAGGCCTGCAGTTCTTGTAGCTGTAATCCTCTGTTATGGTACAGGAGCTGGATTGATGTGGTAATAAATGTGGGGGGAGGGGAATTTTTCTATCATCCTATAATTAGATTTTAGGTTTTTAGTAAACCTGAGTTGGGTATTTTCCCTTTCCCCAGGGTGGTTAGGCTTCAGTAAAACCACAGTAGATTAGACACTGTAAGTTAGTTTCCCTTGAGGGCAGGTCTTGTTAAGGGGAAGAGTGAGCTCTGGGTGTATTTCAGAATGGTTATTTTCCCCTCCCCCTGTCAGAAGCATGAGGGGATTTTTCTTCAATCTTCACTTTCAGAACTTGGGAGAACATCTTCACTTTCAGAACTTGGGAGAACTCACAGAGACAAAACTCACAAAGGTAGGGAGTCCTCCTCAAACTGGACCCTCTCAGAGTTTCAGACTCTCAGACTTATCCACACCGAATCCTCAGCAACTTGCTAGTTATAGTTTAGAATATTCCTACCAATATTGGCTGCAGTGAAGGGTTTCTGTTCCATGGAAGCTATGCTTCTCTTCACTCACTCATCTGTCTGTCCAGTTTTCAGAGGAGCATTTTTCCCTGTGACCCCAATTCTTTGCTGGATCTAAGAAGAGATGTTGATTTTCGGTGGGTTCAGCTTTTTTTTCTTGTCACAAAGGCACAAGGGACGAATCCAAGCTCTTTACCTGTTGGACTAAAAACCAAAATTTCACCAGGTCTGTTTTTAAAACTTAAATTAACATATTGAGGCACCGTATGTCCATAGCAGCAGGAAGTAGTATGTCTTTTTGTTGGAACCTCCTGGCTGTATTGCCCAAGATACCAGTGTTTAGTCTAGTTAGTTGAGCTTTGAGATATTCCACAGAGACGAACTGCAAAATCTGACCAGTCCACTAACAAATTCAGCTTTTTATCCCATATCACTGCAATGATGATGTTAGACTATCATCTCTCCCAGCCCAGTGCTGCCTCCTCCTCCCATAATGTTACCTTGCAGCTGAGACTATAGGAGATATTTGGGGGTGATCTTAGGATCTTAGTATTATGCATATGTATGTGTGTGCTACTTTGGACTCCCGAGGTTATAACTGTCCTACTCATACATTCAGCCAATGTTCCAAAGTGAACCCATGGTGCCAAGGTAGATAATTTAATCGTGGCATCTACAAACCTATGCTACCTTGTCTTCGTGGTGAATTTCCTCCCACTTAAACTTCCTTTCCTATAAGGACGCTTCACTCAGATCCAATAAACTGAGACCCCATCCAATAAACTCAGACCCCAGATCTTCAAAAGGGAAGTGTTTAGGTCTAGGTCCACTTGGTTCATGCACTCACAATCCAGAGACTAGTCCAGAGGGAGAGGTTTGGTTAAGGCACCTGAGGATCTACAGAGGACTGCCCTGAGGGTGTAACTATGTGGCTTGCATTTGCTTAGAGCTAGAAGCATCTGGGAGTTTATGTCTAGCATCCTCCCCTACCTGCCCTTCACTAAGGTCCTGCCATGCCCTTCACCAGGCCCTTTGCCTCAGGTTGGAAGTGAAATGAAATTAATATTCCAAGTTTCCTCCTAGGGATCAGGGTGAAGCTACTTCACATCTTTTCTTGGTTTCCCTCCTTTCCCTGTCTAGCTTCCACCCCATCCTCACCCATTTCCTTTGGAAGCACTTACCTAATCAACCACTTCCTCATGGCTCTTATCTCAGAGTCTGTCCTTGGGGAACTCAACTTAGGACACCATCCAAAGTGTTCAAGATGGTAAAGACCTTCTGGTCTTACATTTTCACAGCCAAAAGGGTTCTTCCCTTGATCTACTTCAAAATGATCTGCCTCCCCCAAGTGAAGAGCGTGACGCCATTCAATTGGCCCCTGCTCATACAAATAAAGGAAGTTTTCTATGCCTACCCAACCAAATTCTTTGCCTTTAGTTGTTTCTAATCTTTTTACTTAATATTTTTCTTGTGACTAGCCCTTAGTGGTCTTCAAAGATCAGGGCCCACAGTAGCCAAATAATTCCTCTGATTGATCACATTCAAGTTTGCTTGAATATTTACTCTGAAATCAAGAATTTCTGACTCCTCCTTTTCCTCCCTCTCTTTTTCTCTCCCAGGGACTTCATTCAGGCAAAAGGGCCACTCACATATGTCCCTACTTGCCCAGTCAAAACCTATTCATGAGAAATGATTAGTAGCTAAAATGACCAGGCTTCTTCTTTTCTCTTAGTAAGGGGATGGGAAGGGAAGACTCAGAGTGTTTAAAATATATTCTTTCCTTGTGCAATAAAAAGCTTTGGATGTTACTAAAGATATTTCAGGGGTCAGACAGTAAGTATGAGAAGAAATTTGGAAAATGGGGCCCTTAAAAGCACTTCCTGGTGTCTGTCCCTGGTGACTGTCCATTACTTGTAGGCAATTCCTTACTTACAGAGTTTTTTGGTTAATCACAGTAGCTGGAGTAGCTCCCTCTGAATGGACTCCCTCTGCCTCAATCTCTGTACCTCACCTGGTGCTGGTAAGAGCTCAGAAACAGGTCACTTTGGCTCCAGCGCAGGTACCCTGACAACCAGGGACAGTCTACGCAATGTGGTAGACAGGCAGCGAGTTCAGGAAAAGAGACTTGGTTCAAATCCTGGCTTTGCATTTGCCAGCTGTATGACCTTAAGAAAGTCACTTAACCTCCTTGTGGCACCATTTCCCTGGATATTAGGTGAAGAAAATAATATTGACTCCCATGAGCTGTTATAAAGCTGAGGTCCTCACATACAACGGCTGACACCAAGGAAACACCAGAGGAGTATCAATCCCTCCACTCCCTCTGTAATGCAAGCTTTGGTAAATGACATTGGGTTTATTTGAGTCATTTTTCTGCTTCCCTGGTTCAGAAATTAACCCCCTAATTAATTCTCCAAATTAATGTTCCAGAACATCAAAATTAGAAGGCACTTTTCTTTCATTTTATTCAACCCATCCATTTTGCAGGGGATGAAACTGAGGCCTGCGGGGTTTGAGGGCCTTGTTTAAAAGACTGCTGTTTCTTCTCTGTTGCTCTTTGCCCTGCACCTCATTAATTATCACCCCTTTGAAGTCTGTGTTTACAGATCCCGGCTAACGTTTAGTCGTTTGCATCTCTAGTATTATTTTGTGAGGTATTGCCACATGGGGTTATTTTAGGTCTTTGACAATGGTCTCCCGAAAGGGCAGTGCGGTGGATTCCTCACAGCTCTCCAGAAGCGCCAGGCTGGGGCATGGCCACTAGCCTGGGGACGCAGATAGATGCTTCATTCCCGAGAGAGGGCTCTTCTCTCTGGACACATTTGTCTTCTGGCAGAGAGGCATTCTTCCACGGCCACGGAAGGGAGACTCTCCCAGAGGATGGGGCAGTACAGTCGGCTTCCTGGCCTTTCATGGGTAGCTTTGCCAAGACAGCTGTGCTCTGGAGGCAGGAGGGGCAACCTTCTTCTATCCCTACCCCGGGGCCTGTTGGAGATCCAGGGATTCAGAGGACCCCCAGAACGTCATCGCCAGCCAGTTTGCCCCTTCCCGAAGAGTCGCCCCAACAGTGCCCTTGTGAGCAGGAAAGTTATGAAAACAGCCCAGTCAGCAGGGTCGGGAGGGCCCAGCAGCTTCCAAAAGTGTCCTCACCATGTGGAATGGAGTAAATTTTACCAGAGGGAACAAACAGAGGTGACTGAAACACCCTCTGGGCTTTGTCAGACCTCAGTGCCCCCCGCCATACTGCTTTCTTCCACCAGCTCTGGGACAACCTCAGGAGAAGACCTGAAATTCTGAATGTTGACAGGCAGGTAAGCAGACACATCTGATTCTGGCTGTGTGGGGGCAGGGGGCGTGGGATAAGGGGAGTGGGGAGGAGCAGAGAACCAAGTTTGTGCAAGCTCCCAAGATGATACTGAGGAACTGCCCCTGCCCCCAGGGTTGCCAGATTTAACAAATGAAAACACAGGGCGCCCAGCGAAATGGGACTCTCAGACAAGCACAATGAGCGCCTTTTAGCGCTCCTCTGTCCTGTGTCATATTGGGTTCGTCCTTCTACTAGAAAAATGCGTTTGTCTGAAATTCAGATCTAACTGGGCATCATGTGTTTGGCAACTCTCCCACCCTTCCCGCCCTCAAACAGCAAAGTGACATTTTCAAATACCGTTTTTAAAAAGCATACATTCACTGTTAAAAATGCAGAGAAACATGACAAATAAAATCAAAACCAGTCATAATTTTACCACCCAGATTTGTTAACCCATGTTCACATGTTAACATTTGGGTCTATCCCACGTGTACAGCTGAATGTGTGATTTATTGTCAGTCATATACTTATAAAGTCAGATTATACCAAACATCCAAATATTCGGTTTTTATTATGCTTTTCCCCTATAACATTACATGTATAATGTGTATGTGTGTGTGTGCATATAAAACACTTTATTTTAAATATTACTCTCTATATATATGCTTACTACTCTGTATTTCCCTGTCTTTAAATATCATCCATTAGCAGGTCTTTATTGGCTGAAAAGTGCTCACTGTCATTCCCAGCATACGGGGGGTGAGAGGAACAGAGCTTCTCAGTCCCCCCGTTTTGCAGACAGCAGTTAGCCGTCCGAAGCTTGATACACCAACACCCTGAACCGTGCCAGCCCCCTAGGAGGGATTCCAGAAATGCTTATCGATCAAACGAATAAATAAATGAATGAAGCCCTTTTGGCCATGGGAGCACCCTTGGCCCAAACGCAACCCCCACAATGCCACGTAGAGACTTCTGAGGAACAGAAGAAGAGGGTTTAGACTTCAGCCAGCAACAGACAAGCCAGAGCTCAACCTTGTGGCCTCTGGTGCTGAACACTGGCAAAGTCCTGATTTTTCTTTAAATTTTACAGTCAGTGGCTACTTGCAGGTTCTGCGGGTGCAGAAATGAACAGGATAGAGACTTACATTCTATGAAATTGTATTCGTGTATACAGTGACAGACAACAAAAGAGTAAATAGATACACATAATAATTTTGTATAGTGATGAATGAGAATGAAAACTTGTAGCCACACAGCTTACTGTTCATGCTAATGCAATTAAACTATTTGGCACTCAGCATTCACATGACTGCAATGTTCTGGAAAATTCCAGCCCCCAAAAGACAAAGCCGCAAACCGTGTTACTGTTTGTGTTAGGAACTTGCTGAAAACCCATTTATCAGAACGGCAGATCAGGGTAGTGACCCCCTTCCCTGAACAACCCAACTGGGCTGCATATTCTTCAAGGTCCCCTCCAAAGCCCACAGCTCGCTGTGTTAGTCCTTAACTATTATATGTGACACGTTTTGCACAGCTCCAATCAGGACTCCCCATTGAAAGGCCCGTCTTATGCTAGACCCTCCAAATCCTATCAATATTCCACTCCTGACCTCTTCCTTCTGAGAAACTTCTATGATTCCATCAAAGTGATAGCATCTCGTAGGGCACGAAAGCAATAAATTTGGCCTGGTGCAATCAGCAGGCTATTGCAGTAGTCTGTGGGGAAACCAGGACTCAACATGAGTGGTAGGAAGGAAAAGAAAGCAGGGCCATTCGATCCACAGTGGTGGAGGAGGGGCCGTCAGCCGTCAGCGATGGTTCGCTCATGGAGAGGTGAGCCTCTCGAATGGTAACGTTTGAGCTGAGACTTGAAGGAAGAGATGGATCTGGCCTTGCCATATCCTGGACGCAAACCTTCTAAGCACTGGGAACAGTAAAAAGGAGGAAGATTGACAGTGGAGCCAAGGAGGTCAGCAGGTGGGGGGTAGAAGGAGGCCAGATGAGGAAGCTTATTACATGTCCGGTGAGTGGGACCTTATGCTAAGGTGACTTTAAAAACTGGCAGGTTTAGGGGTACCTGGGTGGCTCAGTGGGTTAAAGCCTCTGCTTTCAGCTCAGGTCATGATCCCAGGGTCCTGGGATCGAGCCCCACGTTGGGCTCTCTGCTCGGCAGGGAGTCTGCTTCCTCCTCTCTCTCTCTCTCTGCCTTTGCCTCTGTGCCTACTTGTGATCTCTGTCTGTCAAATAAATAAATAAATAAATCTTAAAAAAAAAAAAAAACAACTGGCGGGTTTAAGCAGGAAACCTGCCTTCCTGCATCCATTCGTCTGGTCAATGAACATGACTTCAGATCCTTCCCTTCCCTGGCACTGTTGGGTACCAACCTCGCTGGAGATTTAGTGTTCTAGAGAAAAGACAGATACAAATAGCTGGGACTCAGGAAACCAATTCCCAGGCACCTGGGTGGCTCAGTCCTTAAGTGTCTGCCTTCCGCTCAGGTCACGGTCCCAGGGTCCTGGGATCAAGCCCCGCATCAGGCTTCCTGCTCAGCGGCAAGCATGCTTTGCCCTCTCCCACGCCCGTGCTTTTATTTTCTCTCTTTCCATCAAATAAATAAATAAAATCTTAAAAAAAAAAAAAAGAAAAGAAAACCAACAGCCTCACATTGGAGGAACTATGGGCAGGAAACAAGGCCCGTAAACACAGAAGCAGAGGAGGGGTCCTTCCTTGGCACAGTTCTGGCTCCCACATCCCTAGGGTTCCACAGAAGTGTGGTTTGCCTGGTGGCAGTGTCCAGGCCCCAGGGTGCATGGGGACCTGCACCGAACCCAGGCCTGGGACTCCCCGGGATTTTTATCTACATTCCTCAGGACCCAGCACAGTACCTGGCCTCCAGTAGGTGCTCCACAAATGTTAGAATTGATGGTCTGCTTTTTAGGTATTTCTATTCCATCTAACTCAAAAACTGCTTCTGAAATTCACATGAACTATATGTATTAGTAAAACATGAAAAAAAAGGGGCGCCTGGTTGGTTCCGTTGTTAAGCATCTGTCTTCGGCTCAGGTCAATATTCCAGGGTCCTGGGATCAAGTCCCACATCAGGCTCCCTGCTCAGCAGGGAGTCTGCTTCTCCCTCTGACCCTTCCCCACACCTCGTGCTCTCGCTCTCTCACTCTCTCTAAAACAGATGAATAACACTTCTTTCAAAAAGTGAAAAAAATGAGGCAATCAGAAGAAGAAAATGCAAAGGGAAGGGAAGCGAGATAAAATTAGGGTTATAGGGAATGATTAAAACCCCGCATGAGTGGTTTTGAATAGAACTACTTCCAGCAGCCAGTGAAGAAAGTGCAAAGTTCAGCAGCGAGATTCACAGAAACAAACTAAAGGACAGTAACAAGAAGCCGGGGGCTCAGGAAAGGCCCAGCTCTTTCTAGCACTGAGTCAAGGAAATTTTTTCTGAGTCTTCATAAAGAGATTCTCTGTGAGATAGTACATAACAATGCCCCTAAGACAACACAGTCGTGGATTTCAAAGAGCTGTTTCTTGAAACACCCGCGGGGAGCATGACAGAGGCATACCTGAACAAAATCCCATCCAGGAGCCCAGGCCAGGGAGGAATTCTGATCTGCCAGTTGGTGGCGATGATCGCGTAGGACAGCAGACGGGCTGGGGGAGGCTGGGGAGCAATGGAAGATGAAGCTGGCCGGGCCCCCATAGTGTCTGAGTTTGGCACAGGTAGGCGTGTGCCTACATCCTACACACCTCCAGAGACGAGACACTCAGAATGCAGGGGACACCGTCCCCTTCACACCCTTTGTGCAGCAAGTTCTGCCCTCCCAGACCAAAACAAGGGGGAGGGAAGCCTCCAGAGAGGAGGGATTGGTCATGAGGGGCGAATCTTCATCAAGTGCGAGAGTAAACACCTCATATTTCAACTCTGTGAAGAAACCATCTCCTGGAAGACACTCTCCCAGAAATGTGTGTAGCTTGCAGTGGGGTCATCTAGGGCCTGCTGGCGATTCCACGGGGGCACCCTATTTCCTGGGCCATAAAAATGTGCCCCTGACTGACGGCGGGCATACGAGGTGCCAGGTTAAGGAATGGCTTGCTCTGGCTGTGTGTTTGTGGCCCTGTCTACAGCTGCCCTGGAATTAGCAAGGGCAGACACCTCCCCGGCTGTGGCGTCAAGTGCAGACTCCCAATCGCTCCTTCCTGGGGGAGAATGCCTGGTTTGGGAAAGAAAAAATCATGGTGAAATGAAAACAGAAATTAACATCTCTTTTTTAAATGGTGTCATTTTGGAATGATTGTAAACACAGTTTAAAGTCATTGGAGTTCCTACCCATATCTGTGTGCGCAGACATAACCAGTGCTGTGCTCTGATGCTATCGAGGAGGGAAAGGGCTTTGTCTCTTTGTGAGTGTGTATTATCTTGCTGGATCCTGATAGCGCTTGCAGATGGGAAAATGGAGGCTCAGTGAAGGTTAAATGACTTCTCCAAGGCCACACAAGATGGGTTCTAAATCTTGTCTCCCACTTCCTTGCTGTGAGCTGTTTCCATGAGATGATGTTCCTGGGGGACCCAGCTCTGTGTCTGACACTAGGAGTAGGAGCCCAATAAGCATTCATTCCCCCACCTGTTCCTGCCCTCTTCTCCATTTTTCTACTAAAGAGATGCTCCTACATTGAGGGCTCCGAGGGCAGCTGCTTCCCATAGTCTTAACCTATGATTTCCACTTGGCCCATGTATCTGCTCTGCCACAAGTCCCAAGTGGAAGTGGTTGAAACACAGGAGCTTCATGAAATGCCTCAGAAGCCAGCAAGGGTTGCGGAAGGTGGAACGTTGTTGAGCCTCCAGTCTACAAGGTTGGCATGAAAATCTCCTCCCACCCCTGTGCCCCAGCCCTGTCACCGTGTCTCTCTTCTTCACACAGAGTTACGAGGGTTTTGTGAGATGCTCACATCTGAACCATCGATGCCACGGGCTGCACATTCTGGTGACGAATAGGAGGCAAGAAAGACACCCATAAATTCTTGGGCAGTAAAGTCAAGAAAATAAATTCTTTGGGTGACAATGAGGGGATGGTGGAATTTATCAGTACGATTATTGCGCTAGATTTGTACTGTGTTCCACTTAGATTGGAAAGTCAACAACTATACATAGTTTGGGATACTCTGCATGTGATCAGGCTTCTTTCATTGGGCATATAATTTAATAATTGTTTTGGGATTAGGAATACATTCTAACTTCCTATTATGTACGTGTTTGTTTTAAGTGCTATTGTAGTGCAAGGGAAGGAGGAGCTGGAAGGTGCAGGTAGGGCAAAGACACTGTGCCAACAGATGCAGACCCTAAAGAGATTATTCTAGAGACATAAACTTCTTAACGGTCCACCTGTTGAATAAACAGACCTAGCACAGGGTTGCCTGGTGCTACAAAGGAGTATGGAAGATATATTTTTATAGTCATTTTTTAGTAGCAGAAGGAGGACACGGATAACCTATCATGGACTCAAGGCGAACAGGAAATCGATCAGTGCACCGGGTATCAGAAACGCGATTCAGGTCCTTTCACAAGATTTCAGCATCGAGGAACCATCTAGGAACCAGAACACTTTACTAATCAGATTGGGCCATTCCTTGACATTTGTGTATTTGCTGATTCTGATCCCCAAGTCCAGTTCTAGCCAGCAAATTCTCCAAATATGATTACCTCCAGTATATGAGCTCATTTCTTTGCACTTACTCCCAAATGGTCGACATCGATTTGTGACATTAATGAAGTAAGTACCCAACTATCCTTGTTCATGAGCTATTACCTCGGTATTGATTGTAGCTTTAATTGACAATTACTTGAATGGGCTGGGCTATAAATGGAAAAATTTATTAATTTTCCATGGTGATGCTCATTACTAAATTTCAGCGCAATTGTGTAACAAAGTACGCTCCCCACTGTGGCTAACTGAACTGGAAAATTCCACTGGCCATTTCCCAAACCTCTTTATCCTGGAAAATAAAGAATTTGATATTGTTAAATTTGATATCAGGATTCTAGACCTCGATTCTGTGGGAAGAGAATTGGCTGTGAAAATAAATAGAATTTGGTACATTATTTTTCCTTCACTGTTGTTTCAGAGAATGTGCGGCCCCACAGACTTCATTCTACCTCTTGCTGCCTAGAGAGATCGTGAACTCCATATAAAATTATATTCGTTTTTCTTTCTTCCTTTTTTTTTTTTTTAATTAGGAGTGGGGAAGAGGCAGGTAGGCAGAAGAGATTTTGTGGTTTTAAGAAAGAGGGGTTTCAGTTTCTAGGGGAGGTAAATGGGGGGAAGGTAAATTGATGAAAGACACTAATGGCAGACAAGGGTTATTTAAGCAGACCCATCTCTGTGTCATCACGAAGGAAACTTCATGCTCTGTTCTTAGGCAGAGCCATGGAATACAGAGACCTCTCCTTGTGTTTGTCAAGTCTCAAGTGCCTTCAGCTCAAAATAATCCTTATTCCAAAGTGGCATACTGGGGGCACACGCTGAGGGGGATATCCTGATTGCCTTCAAAGGTGATTCACAAGTGTGACTTATGATATCTGATTGAGCCAAAGCAATTGTTATAATGTGACATAAATTGATCAGAGTTGGAATTCACTTTGTTATGAGCTAATTAATGGAGACATTCCTATAGTTTTCTGGGAGAGTGAGTAATGTAGCAGAAAGGTTTGTCCATAAGTGAGCTGCTGAATTCTCGATGTGGCTGTTCTAGAATTATAACTAGTGAATATCCACAAAAATTTCAGGAAAAATATTGGTTGGCATTCAGCAAATTCAACTTTCAATTAATTGGACAGGTGCCATTTTTGTTTTGTTTTGTTTTGTTGACCATTACACACTCATGAGAAGTCAGTGGTAGGAAAACTAGCTCCTATTAGAAACGATGTTCTGAAACAGAAAAATTAATGAGATGGGTTTACTTTGAGTGCCGTCAACTTTGCCTTGTATGAAAGGCTATGTAGTATCGGGGAAAATGCCCTTTGCTAGGAATCAAAAATCTTACAGCTTCATACCTCTGGATCTCATTATAAAATGAAAGGTTTGGCCCATATAACCCCTAAGGGGCTTTCTATGCTCTTAAATCCCACAGTTTTGGTCTTGAGACATTGAGTTGTGTGAGGGAAAGATCATGGAAAGGGTATTGCACTGGAAGGCCAGAACACTGCTTTGAGTTGTCGTTTCCCCAGCCAGCTGTGTGCTCTTGGAGAAGTCACGTCACCTTCCCGGGTCCCACCTTCCTCCTCTATATCATGAGGAGCTATGGGGCCGTAGCCTGAATGATCCCTCCCCTTTTTCAGTTTCTTCAGTTCACATGGTAATCAATGGCTCCTGCTATGGTTACTTCTATGTGCAAACTTGGGGAGCCTCTAGTACCCAGTTATTTAACTAATCACGAATCCTAGAGTGTTTGGTAGATGTGGTGGACATCCACACTCAGATGACCTGAAGTGAAGGAGATTATGCTCAGTCCTGTGGACAGGCCTTGTCCAACCCACTGGAAGTTCTTAAGAGCAAAACCAGAGGTTTCCTGGAGAAGCAAAAGTTCTGTCCCAAGACTGCAGCTTAAACTCCTGCCTGAGTTTTGATCTTTCCAGACTGCCCTATGGACTTCAGACTTGCTAGCCCCCACAATTGTATAAGCTGATTTCTTAAAATAAATCTCTTAGTATACACACATGTAAGTACACATTTATCTCATTGGTTTTGTTTCGCTGGGGAACCCTGACTGATACAGCTCTCTGGGTGATAGATAAATTTGGGGCCATCAAAGGAAGACGTGCTAATATTTCTTTTACTTGCTGTGGTAGGAGGAGGGACAGAAACACAGAGCACAGACTACCTCAATGATTATATTCAGCCCACAAACATTTTTCTTGGGCCTGCACAGTTTATTTCTTTTGAATTGGTTGACAACATTTAAACAGAAGGAGATATCACTTAAGTGTGACTTTTTCTTTCTCTTAAATAATTGGAGATCGGGCCACCTGAGGCCTGTATTCCTTCGGGGGAATAATCAGCTTGAACTAAATCCTCAAACTGGGTTACTTCTCACCCTGGGGATACACAAAAGTTTTCCAAGGAATATCAATTTCCAGACACTCAACTTCCATATGTTCTCATTTCTAAAGCTGATCTGCTTGGCAACCGGCTTGCCTTCCGAGCCCTCACATTTGTCCTCTCCTTCTCAGGTCCCCTTTACAACCACCCTTCTCCCACCTCACAAACTGACTAGACGTGGGAATAATGCTGTCCAGCTATACTTTCCACAAAGCACTTGCTGCCCATGGAGAGTTGAAAGATGACCCCCGAAACGTATGTCCCATACGTTTAATAAAACCTCAGAATGTTACCTTATATGAAATAAAGGTCTTTGTAGATTATGATTTCCTGGATTACAGTAGATCGTCCATCCAATGACAAACGTCCTCACGAGAAGCTGAAAAGCAGAAAACAGCCACATAGATACAGAGGGGGAGGCCATGTCAAGACAGAGGCAGAGAGCAGAGGGATGGGTCTACAAGCCAAGAGGCACCAAGGGGTGCCGGGAGCCAACAGGAGCTGCGAAACAGGCGTGGAACAATTCTCCCCAGAGCTTCCAGAAGGACCCACCTCTGTTGACAGCTTGATTTTGGACTTCTGGCCTTCAGAACTATGAGAGAACACATTTCTTTGACCCGAAGCCACCAAGTTTGCGGTATTTGCTGGTGGCAGACCTAGAAAAAGGAATCTACTCCTCTCTGTGGGGAGCCCTTTCAGGGCTGACCTCCACTGCAGGGGGCCATCCTGACTGCAGCCACAGCCCTTCCAGGCTGGCCCACATCTGGCGACAGGGCGTGTGGGGTACCCGTCTCCTAGACAGCTCTGACGGGCAGCATTCTCTTCAGAGCTGCCTCCTGGGGAGGCTTCACCAATCTCCTCTCATCCAGGCTTGTGTCCTCCTCCTCCTTTGCACGTGTATGGATCCTGAGAAAATATCCCGCTCCCCACGTTCTGTCTCAGCATCTGCTTCCAGGGAACTCAATCTGCAATGCAAGAGAAATGCACCCCTTTGGCCCTTCTCAGGTCTTACTACGGTGCATTGCCTCAGGTGTTGCCGCTCTCTGGATGACCATCAGACAGTTCGAAATATCGATGTTGATGTTGCTATAACAAGAAAGTTTCTAGTCCCATTTCTCGCTTATGTAAACCAGTTTTCTCAGTATTTGTATCTGTCAACTCCAAACATAGGAACAGGTTTGGTGCGGAACCCTACCTTTTCCTAGGTAATATTCACCCATGAGTACGTGAACTAACTGGAAGAACTAAAACCCCATTTATCTCATACAGGTAGGCATTTTAAATAAAATTTTTAATTTTGTGTTTAATAATGATTCATAAATTTTACAAGTATATTTAGGTTATCTTAATCAATTTTCCCAGAAGAAAAATATTTTAACACCTAGGGCCTTATGGTAACAGGAAATTAACTTTTAATTTGTATTTTTATTTATGCAGAGATAGTACGGAAGTATGATGAACAAAACACTTTAAATCAAACATTATGGTTGAATAAAATTTTGTGGGGGAAGAGTAATTAAAATAAGAGTCCAGGGAGGAAAAGGAAGTAAAATTTGTTTGTCTTTAAAGAACTTGTTTGTGTATTCTTTTTATGGTTGTTGGTGTTTATCAAATTGGTATGGGATCTAAACTCTCTTGGAGTGATATAAATTATTTTAAAGTGTTACCCTTTACAGTACTCTACTTATCTTTTAAGAAATATCCATTAATCATATGACTAAAAAATTTAGTTGTTAACCTAACAGTCTGATAAGGGGTACATGGTTTTCCAAAAACTGGGGCCAAGTTCATGACAACCACTGATTTGTTCTGCCTGCTGGTACCTGTAGGCAGTTTGGTCTCTGACTCCTTCCTTTGCTAAAGAGCAGAACACCTCATGTTACAGCCTGTCTTAATCCCCAAGGGCAGTTTCTGGGAGCATCAGCCCCCCCGCTCCCCATCCAGATCTCTGATGAACTGACGTATCTGCCAGGAAGGAAGAGGCTGAGATACAGAGGAAGGGTAGCTTTTCCTAATTCTCGAAAAAACGCTTTAAAGGTTGGGGCTACTGAGAAGAAATCTCTGATGGGCAACAGCGGCTGAATTACAAAGTCCCCCAAAGAAATGTAAGACAAGCTTCTCCTTCCAGGCTCTCTGCCCAAACCCCTCACCCCTGAGCTTCCTATCTTTCCCTTCTCTACATAGATTCCATTCCAGGCAGAGGCGAATAAGACATCTGAGGAAAATGGATTCACTTTGCACCATTGCTAAGAACCTCAACTATAATAATGACTGCCATTCATTGAGTGGTTACTATGTGTCAGGTGGAAAAATGAAAGACCTTAATAGCTGACATCGGATTCACTGCAGGAAGGGAACTGCCTTTTGAGAATCTCTTCAACAACACTTTTAGGAACTGATTATAAAAGCCATCCAGAGGATGCACAGGACAGCAGGGGGGAAAAGTTATAACAAATAAGAATAGCCAACACCTATATAAATGCTAACTATATGCAAGATACTACTCAACATATTTTATATTTAGGAATTCATGAAATCCAAGGCAATTGGACGGCTCAGTTAGTTAAGTGCCTCTTAATCTTGGCTCAGGTCATGATCTCAGAATTGTGAGATTGAGCCCCAGGGCTCTGCACTGAGCATGGAGCCTGCTTAAAATTCTCTCTCGTCCCCTTCCTGAGTCCCTCCATCCCCCATCCACCTCACGCATATGTGTGCATGCTCTCTAAAAAAAAAAAAAAAAAAAAAAAATCATGAAATCCTCATAATCATCCTGTTATTATTCTCATTTCTAAAATGGGGAAACTGAGGAATGGAGATTAAGCAACTTGTCTCAGTACTAGTTAGCAACAAAGTGTCCAACTGGCTCTAGAGTTTGTGTTCTTGTTTATTATACTGGATTTATGCTCTTAACCACTGTACTATTCTATATCAGGACTTTTATGAATAAAACAATAATAATTAAGCCAATAGGGTCCCATTTCATCATAGAATAAGGAAATAGAATAAAGATCAGAAACAGACCCACATATAGAAAATTAACATATGATACTTAGGTATTTCAAATCAGTAGCAAAAATAAAAATAAATTTCCAGTTCACACCTAAATCAAATTATATTCCAGATGGATCAAATGTGTCAAATGTATAGAAATGTAAATATATCACAAAATGCAAGTTCTAGGAGAAAATATTGGAATTTTTTATAATGTTGGCATTTCCTTCTAGGCATATGAAGCACAGTATCTATTTTTAAAAAGATTTGTACTTTTAGCTAAACATACAGTAAAAACTTCTATATGGAAAACAACACACTATAATCTAAGTGGAAAGAAAAACTACTCTGAGAAAATATTGCAAATATATGATAAACAAAGAGACAGAAACCATAATATATAAAGAGCTTCTATAAACCAACAAGGGAAAGAAACCCAAACTACACATAAGGATGGGGAAAGAAAAAAATTCAAATGTGAATTCACAGAAAAATAAATGCAAATAGCTAGTAAACCTGTAAATAGATGCACAATCATATCAAAAGCCTAAGATGTACAAAATTTTTTAAAAGGGATATCATTTTTAAAGAAAAATATTAGCAAATATTAAAATGTTTGAAAATATGGCAGACGGAAAACTCTAAGATCCTGTCGGCATCTTGGCAATACGGTAAATGGCAAGCTTTTCAGAGAGAATATTGGCAGCAGCTATTTCAACAGGAAGTGCATATTCCCTTTGTTCTAATAATTACAGGGGATAATTATCAGGTCTCCAATGTTCAAGTGCATAGAACGAATCCACGATTCCCTCCTGGGTCAAGTTTCTGCACCTCAGCCTGGTTTGCAAGGCCCTCCATGGTCTGGGCCCATCTACCCACTCAGTGCCACTCCCGCACACCAACCTGCCACCCCCAAGCCTGACAGATACCAAATAACACCACCTCCCCTACGTCTTTGCTTATGTGGCTCCATTTCCAAGGCCCCTCCCTTTTGGCTTCCACCTGTCCCCACCCGTTTCAAGGCCAAGCCTGAGCTCCATCTCCTTCATGAAATCAGGTCCTTAACACAGCCTCTGACACCCACTAAGGGCTCAATAAATGCAAGCTTTTGTTACTTTAATATTGTAAATCATTAAACATCTACTCTCTTAGGTGACATCTTAACTCTTTGGGGTATATTTTCTTTACAGCGAGGTTGAAATTTTCTGGAAGACCAGAAATACTCTGGGCTTCGCATGTAAAGGCAGTATAGTTTACAGGGGTTTAGTATAAGACGGACCTGGGTTTGACCTTGATCTGCCATTTTCTGCCCAGGTTTCAAGTTATTCCACCTGTATGCACCAGCCAATAATACATGCTAAATTGATTGTTACTATAATGATTATGGTGGCTCACCATAATCTGCATCATATTTGCCCCACCCCTTCAAGTCCACAATAGAATCAAACCCATGGAAAACAGGAAACTCTCCTTGTAAGTTGCTTAGCTAGAGGTCCAAATTGTCGTGTGTTCTATCAAATACTTTCTAAGTGACACTTTGTGCGTGTGCATGTGTGTATGTGCATTCATTCATTCATTCATTCAAATATCTAAGAAGAGCTCCTCTGAGTTCGCTTGTAAGCGAGCAAGTAATTATTCTTGGTTTAGAGCTAGCCAAGAATCAATCTTGACCTGGTTGCTAGGAAACACTGTCTTTGGAGCAGAAGTTAAGAATCAATTTCCCCATGCTTTAAAGAACTTATATTTAAGTAAATGACTTTCTCAAAAATATTGATTCATTCCAAAAGCATTTAAATAATAGAGAAAACAAGAGGATTTTTATGTGAAAGCTGCATCTTGACAGCAAAGTAGACATGTGCTTAAGAAAACGTATTTACACATATAATCCACATCTTAGTTCAGAGAGAAAATACACTTTTATGTAGTAATAGGACTATTTATGCAATGAACTCTCATGGGCTGTTGCATAAATAATGATTCCTGAACTATATGAATGTTTTTATGTGAAAAGTGCCTTTGTGAACTTTCATAAAAATTTGGTTTTGTGATTACATCAAAGGCTGAATTCCTATTAACAAATGAAGCTTTGTGAAGACATGAAGACATTTTCTAATGGAAACATCGTAATTAGAAACACATTTTCTCAATAGACGTGTTTGGAAGATGCTTGCGCCTCCTCATGGCCTCGATGTCTTGCAAGGATTCTCTTGGTCAGCAACTGGCTTCACAAGCAATTCTCGGACCTCGGCGAGCCCTGCTCCAGGGAGGGATGCCAGCCAGCCTGTGAAATATTTCTGCAAGAACTTTTGGCTGCCTTAACTGCCTAAAGCAAATGTTTGTTTGCTGCAGTACGTGAATCAAATGCTTTTGTGTGAAAACACTTGCTAGAGAAACAAATGTTTGTTTTGGTAATCGACATTTGGACTGTTGGAACATTACCACTTAAGATATTGGTTTGAGAAATATACATTTAATTTGGAAAGCACCAGTGAGGATCAGGCATGTGACACAAATCCAGGCTGTAAGGAAATGAGGTTGAAATTGGACCCCAATATTTCACTTCCCCTTGTCAGATCTGACTAAGAAAATGGCGCCTTGTTTGACATGTTGCTGTGTAATGTTACTGAGCAACAGCATAAAGGAAAAAAGTGATTTACTTCCTTCCAGAAGTGTATGACTTATAAATTATCAAAGATAGCAGCAAGAGTGTATTTATCTAGTATTAATATTTAAATGCCATCTTTCTATTGAATGTACCACATGTTCTATATTAATCTTTTAGATTAGACTTAGTACAAAGTGATGTTTCCTAAATGGAAGATTTCTCCTTACAGTTCACTTTTGATTATCCATGCTAACTGGCAGCAGGAAAGGTACAGATACTCCAAAACAGCAGGTGATATAGAAATAAGCTTTGGCTTCAGAGAGCATTAAATTTTTTAGTAGCAGAAAGAAACTAATTACATTTTAAGGGAGAGACAAGTTCAGAGGGGAGTTTAATGGCAAGAGGGTAGTTTTGATTTTAAATATATTTGGTCACAGAAAATCCATAAATAGAAAGTCAAATGATAGGATACAGAGCTCTAGTCTAAATACTAGAGTAAAAAACTTTTTAATTAAATGTTTTATTTATTTCCCATACATTTTAAAGCATATTTTTAGTTCTGACAAATACCAGGATTATGTGTAAATGTATTTGATTTTTTTCCCACTATGTTTGAGTTTTTCTCTTTCGTTAAAGGAAACTACAGGACCCAGGTTCATCTGAAAATTTATGAGCTGAAACCTATAATCAAATCACTATGTACTTAATAATAAAATAAAATTATAGTCCACATTCTTTGCTGCTGGCCTTAGTCCTATTTGATCTTTAGCTGAAAAAAGAAAACCATATTTTTAAATGAAAAAGGAAACTAGTATCAGTTCAGAATAGCCAAATAGAAGGATTATTCACTAGAACATTGAGAAACATGACTTTGTATCCTGAATCCAACCATTGCTGTTTCCATTTGTAAATTTCATTCTACCATTGAGAAAGATAAGTGATATAATTCATGTATATTTTAAGTACTTTGAGCTCCCCAGAACTTAATAATTCAAAGTATTACAGTAAATTCCCATTTATTTTGAATCCAAACTACCAGAAAGCTGAAATAATGAGAATTTTTTGTGTGCAATTTATAAAATGGTAATATCCCTGGAGCATTAAAAGATTCTAAATTCTTCTGAGCAGTCATACAAAGATTAAATTTTGTTCAGCATAATTTTGTGGTAAGATGTTTGATAGAGTTCTAATTCTTTGAAGATAGTAATTAATCCATGTGTAGCCTATGGTAATTCCTCTTCTTAACTTCAATATAGAAATAGTATCTTTGCATTTCCGGGAAACCTTGGCTTTTTATTTCTAGTCTACTCATGTTCAAAAATGTAGAGCACATCATAAACTTTACAAAGTTTGATAACGGATCACATATGCCCTACTTTATTAGCTATAAATGATTCATGTGATTTCAAGTTAAGAAACACCCACCCACTCAAGCTAGCCACAGGAAAAGATATTCTTTATTTACTCTGATATGGGCTTTTCTATAGATACCATGCCTGTGCTCAGGCACAAATGAACCAAGGGCAGGAGGTCTGTGGGAAAACCCTGGGAATTTATATTTTTTCTCTGCCTCCCATCTCTATTCTCTTTATCTGTTTCATTCTCTTCTTGGGCTGCAAACCAGTATCTCCCTCCACTAGATGGAAAGTTGGGCCTGATATGGTAACAGACATGTATTCCAGGATCAGGCATTAGAAAGACACCAGCACTTTTTAGGCCCCACTTGAATTGTAAGAGAGTAAGACGGGTATCTACTCAGTACTCCACTTCCCAACCTTTCTCTCCCCCAGTACACTGATGGGGAGGAGGGGAAGGATCACAACCTTGGTAAACGATCAAACCCCATGAACAGAGGAAAGGGCAGTCATCAGAGAGGCAGGCTCAATGTGAGCTGGGAGATATCGCTAACAATCTCATCTGAAGAATTTTAAGTATCGAGAAACTGTCACATTCATGGTGACAGATACAAGTTTTCTAAAATTCTAATTTTCACTTGAAAGCTTAAATTTTAGCATTGGCAAAAAGTACTGTCAATTGCATGACTGTGGTGACAAGCTGACTTCATTCATTTTTGAGAAAATGTCTGCCAAATAACCAAGTCTAAATAACCATAATTTGTCTGTCAGTTATTCTTTTAAGTAAAAATGTTCCATTAAAAAAAGAAAGAGAGAGAGGCTAGTTGGGCTCACAACTCAAACAACCACACTCCTGAAGACAACCATCATACTTTGATATACAGTGCTCTATACGTACTTCTTATTTCATCAGATAGAATATTTAAAATTACATGTAATCGAGGGCCAATATTTAATACAAGGGATAATTTTTAACTGATCCATCAAGGGCATTACACAAAATTGTCTTCTTTTTCCCTCGACATGGCAGCTAAAATTCTAATGACTTCTAGCTGGTGTTCCTGCTAAGATGCCAGTTTTATCCATTATTATTATTATTTTTTTTTACCATCAATGCAAATGTCAATATAGTGAAGAAGGCAAATTATCTTTTTAGTGTTATTGTAAAAATTGTTTTGCTTTCTCATCTTACTGAAAGGATCTCAGAGATACCCCCATTACCTCCATAGCCAGGGATCTGTGGATTACACTGAGATAATCAGTGTTAATACACCAACCTGCTAAACATACTTTCATATCAGCTGAAATCATTGAGCAAGAGAATCTTAGTCTTCTGGTATAGTATTTTCCTGGCAATAAGAAAATGTACATCCATATTACATGGGACAACACCACATTTAAAAATTATAAATTATAACATTTTAGCAATCAATTTTGGGGAGAATTTGGCTGATAAAACTGGTTGATAAAAACCACAGAAATTAAAAAAAAAAACACAGAAATGATGCGGGTTCAACATAACATCCAGAATAATATTTAAAACAATACATACCATGATTTTGGTTTGATGGATTACTTTCCAGGAACTGAGAAGTTCGTGCATGGAGACGTGATATGACAATTTCCCAAATCACATAAAATTAAAAATTCAAAGAAGTGCTGGAAGTCCTAGCCACAACAATCAGACAGGAAAAAGGAATAAAAGGCACCCAGATTGGTAAGGAAGAAGTCAAACTTTTGCTATTTGCAGATGACATGATACTATATATACAAAACCCTAAAGATTTCATCAAAACCTACTAGAACTGTTAAATGAATTCAGTAAGGTCACATGGTACAAAATCAATATAGAGAAATCCATTACATTTCCATACACTAATAATGAAGCAGCAGAAAGAGAAATTCAAAAACCTTCCCATTTATAATTGTACCAAAAACAATAAAATGCCTAGAAATAAATTTAATCAAGAAAATGAAAGAGCTGTACTCTGAAAACTATAAAATATTGATGAAAGAAATTGAAGACGACACAAAGGGTAAAATATTCTACGCTCATTGATTGGAAGAAAAAAAAATTGTTAAAATGTCCACACCACCCAAAACATTCTAAAGATTTTTTAAAAGATTGTTATTTATTTATTTTAGAGAGAGAATACATGTGCACAAGTTGGTGGGGGCGGGGCAGAGAGACAGGGAGAGGCAGAGAATCTAGCAGACTCCATGTGCACATGAAGCCTGTTGCAGGCCTTGATCCCATGACCCTGAGATTATGACCTGAGCCAAAACCAAAAGTCAGACACTTAACTGACTCAGCTACCTAGGTGCCTTATAATCTGTAGATTTAATGCAATCCTTATCAAAAACCCCAACATTTTCACAGAACTAGAACAATCCTAAAATTTGTGTAGAATCACAAAAGACCCCACACAGCTAAAGCAAAATTGAAATAGAAAAACAAAGCTAAAGGTATCACAATTCTTGATTTCAAGTTATACTACAAAGCTGTAGTAACCAGAATAGTATGGTACTGGCACAAAAATAGATACATAGGTCAAAGGAACAGAATAGAAAATACAGAAATAAACCCAAGATTATATGGTCATTTGATCTTTGACGAAGCAGGAAAGAATATCCAATGGGAAAAAGTCTCTTCAACAAATGGTGTTGGGAAAACTGGACAGCTACATGCAAAGAACCACTTTCTTACACCATACACAAAAATAAACTCAAAATGGATTAAGGACCTAAATGTAACACCTAGAACAGAGCACATCAATAATTTCTCTAATGTCAGCCATACATACATTTTTCTAGATCTCTAGGTCTCATGAGGTAAGGGAAACAAAAGCAAAAATAAACTATTAGGATTTCATTAAAATAAAAAGCTTCTGCACAGAGAAGGAAAAAATCAGCAAAATGGAGAAGATATTTGCAAATGACATATCAGATAAAGGTTAGTACCCAAAATATATAAAGAACTTCTGTAATTCACTACCCAAAAAACAAACAAAAGAAAACAAAATAATTCAGTTTAAAAATAGCCAGAAGACATGAACAGCTATTTATTCAAAGAAGACATCCAGATGGCCAACAGGCATAGGAAAAGATGCTCAACATCACTCATCATCAGGGAAATGCAAACCAAAACCACAATGAGCTATAACCTCACACCTGTCAGAATGGCTAAAATAAAAAACACAAGAAACAAGTGTTGATGACGATATAGAGAAAATGAAACCTTATGTGCAGTTTGAAGGAGTGCAGACTGGTGCAACCACAGTATGGAGTTTCCTCAAAAATTAAAAATAAGACTACTGAATGATCCAGCAAACACAATACTGAATATTTACCCAAAGAATACAAAAACACTAATTCAAAAGGATTTTATTGCAGCATTATTTCCAATAGCTAAATTATGGAAGCGGCCCAAGTGTCCACTGATAGATGAATGGATAAAGAAGATGTGGCATATATAAAATGGAATATTACTCAGCCATCAAAAAGAATGAACTCTTGCCATTTGCAACCACATGGATAGATCTAGACAGTATAATGCTAAGCAAAATAAGTTAGTCAGAGAAAGACAAATATACAACATGATTTCACTCATATGTGGAATTAAAGAAACAAAAGGAATGAAAAAAGGGGAAAAAAGAGACAAACCAAAAAACAGACTTTTAACTATAGAGAACAAACAGTTACTAAAGGGGAGCTGGGTGGGGGGGTTGATTAAATAGGTAAAGGGGATTAAGAGTACACTTATCTTGATGAGCACTGAATAATATACAGAACTAATGAATCAATATATTATATACCTGAAACAAATAAAACACTGTACATTAACTATACTGGAATTAAAATAAAATTAAAATAGAAATAATAGGGGCACCTTGGTGGCTCAGTGGTTTAAAGCCTCTGCCTTCAGCTCAGGTTGTGATCCCAGGGTCCTGGGATCGAGCCTCGCATCACCTGCTTCCTCCTCTCTCTCTCTCTGCCTGCCTGTCTGCCTACTTGTGATCTCTGTCTGTCAAATAAATAAATAAAATCTTTAAAAAAATAAAAATAATAAAATAGATATAATAAAAACAACTGTATAAGTAATAAAACCACATTATAACAATATAATTACAACATTAAAAAAATTCAAGGAACTCTGATGCGAAAGCAACCTAGAACAGGTTTGTGAGTTGAAATAATAAAAATAAAAATGAAACAAATTAAATTTTCAAATGAAGCAGTTACCATATATACTACTGAATGAGAACACTAATTTGAATTACTAAGATTCAGAGATCCAGGACTAAGGACGGAGTAGTTTAATTTTCTAGCTGTGTAACTGTAAGCAAATGTCTGTGAAATTCTTTGGACTGTTTTCACAGTTTAATTGTATTATATGAATAAATGTATTTAAAGTGTTGGACACTATGTAGCACATAGGAGATATCCAAAAATGTTATTTCTGTGAAAGTTTTAAGAGATAGGCATTATAGGGGCACCTGGGTGGCTCAGTCAGTTAAGTGTCAGGCTTCGGCTCAGGTCATGATCCCAGGATCCTGGGATTGAGCCCCGTGTCAGGTTCCCTGCTTGGCAGGGTGCCTGCTTCTCCCTCTCCTCCCAGTTCCTGCTCTTTCATTATCTCTCTCTTTCTCTCAAATAAGTAAATTAAAAAAAAATCTTTAAAAAATGGTAAGCATTATATAGCAGAGAAATTCTATTGCTTACCTAAAAGGATGGTCTTTACTATTCAGCCTAAAAGAATCACTAAAACAAAGAATTACAAGAGTAATAAGAGTTATAAGAATTACAGCTCATAAATCAAAAAGCATAATAAAATGTAATAATAATTGTTATTATAATACTCAACTAATCTAAAATAGGACAAAAAAGAAGGAAGAGTGGAACAATGATAGAACAAATAGAAAACAAAGAGCAAGATGACAGACTTAAACTTTATCATATCAATAACCACATTAAACATATATTACCTAAATAACAACCCAATTAAAAAGCAGAGATTGGGGCGCCTGGGTGACTCAGTGGGTTAAGCCTCTGCTTTCAGCTCAGGTCATGATTCCAGAGTCCTGGGATCGAGTCCTGCATAGGGCTCTCTGCTCAGTAGGGAGTCTGCTTCTCCCTCTCTCTCTACCTGCCTCTCTGCCTACTTGTGATCTCTGTCTGTCAAATAAATAAATAAAATCTTAAAAAAAAAAAAAAGCAGAGATTGTCAGACTGGATTAAAAAGTAAGACCTTAACTATATAATGTCTACAAAAAGCACATTTTAAATATAAAGAACAAATGGTGTTAAATGTTCAAGGATGTAAAAGACTAAAAAGAGACGTTTTATGCTAACATTAATTATTTAAAAAGTCAGAGTGGCCATGTTAATATCAAATGAAGTAGATTTCAGAGCAAAAACAGTGACAGGGAGAAAGAAGTTCATTTCACAAAGCTAAAGGGATCAGTTGATCAGAAGGATATGAAAATACTAAACTTTTATGAATCTATTAATAGAATTTCAAAATATATGAGCAAAATGGACAAAACTATGAAGAGGAATAAATAAATCCACAACTATAGTTAGGGATTTCAAGATCTATCTCTCCTTAACTAACTAAAAAGGTAAATAAAATGTAGATGACAGGTATGTAAAACATTTGAACAACACAATCAATCACTGAATTTAACTGACATGTATAGAACATTCCATCCAATGACAGAAGAATAGATGTCCTTTTCAAGTGTACACATGTGAAACACTAATCAAGAATGACAACATTCTGGGCCACAAAGCAAATCTCAATACATTTAAAAGTATTCAAACTATACAATGTATGTTTCTTGACACAGTGTTATTAATTAGAAATCAATACCAAAAGGTTATAGAAAATCTCCAAATGTTTAGGAAATTAAATCACACTTTTCTAAATCACTTATGACCAATCAAGAAATAAAATAGGAGATTTAAAAGTATTTTGAACTGAATGAAATGAAAACACATGTCAAAATTTGTAAGATGCTACTAAAGCTAGGCCTGGAGGGAAATTCATGCACTAACTGCCTGTAAAGAAAATAGAAGCAGTCTCAAATTAGTGAACTCAGTTCCCACCCTAAGAAACTAGAAAATCAAGAGCAAATGAAACTCAAAGTAAGCAGCAGGGAAATAATAGAGAATTAAGTGGAAATCAATTGTCTTAAAAAGGAAAATCAATAAGATAAAAGTTGGTTTTTCATGATCAATAAAATTAACAAAGCTCTGTCCAGGCTGATCAGGAAAAAATAAGAGAAGAAACCAATAATCAATATCAGGAATGAGAGAAGTGACATCAATAGAGTCTGCAGATGTTTTTAAAAAGATAATTAAAGAATATTACAAACAACATTATGTTAATAGATTTAACAACATAGATTACATGCATTAAATTTTTAGAAAGACTGAAACTATGAGAGCTCTCTCAAGAAGAAACAGATAACCTGAGTAGCCCTGAATCTATTAAAGGAATTAAATTTTTCAAAGAAACTTTCAAAGGAAAGAAATCCAGGCCCAAATGGTTTTATTAGTGAATTTTATAAAACATGTAAGGAAGAAATAATGCAAATTCTTCCAGAAAAGAGAAGAGAGTGTAATACTTCCTAACTTATTGTTTGAGGTCTCAAATTAATCTATAGATTAAATGGAATCTCAATCAAAATGCCAGCAGGGATTTTGCAGAAACTGGCAAGCTGATTCTAAAATTCATCTGGAAATGCAAAGGATCTCAAACAGTCAAAACAACTTGGAAAAAGAATAAAGCTGTAGGACTAACAATGATTTCAAGACTTATCACAAAGCTGGAGTGTGGCATCAGCGTAAAGACTGAATAGATCAATGGAACAAAATAGAGAGCGTCCAAGTCAAAATGACTTACAAATGCATGGGCTGATTCTCTACAAATGTGCAAAGGCAGTTCATTGGAGAGTTTCAATAAATGGTGCTTGAAAAACAGGATATGCATATAGAAATAATGAACTTTGACTGATATGTCACACCATATACAAAACAAACTATAATGGATCAGAGACCAAATGTGAAACCTAAAAACTTTAGCGTTTAGAATAAAATGTAGGAGAAAACCTCAATGTTCTTGGGTTAGGCAGACTTTGTAAATATGACACCAAAAATCTGATTCATAAAATTTTTAAAAAACCTGATAAATCAACAGCATCAACATTAAAATCACTGTTCAGAGAATGAAGAAACAAAACACAGTCTGGGAGACGATACTTGCCAACCAAAAAGGTGGGAAAGGGCTGTATCCAGAGTATATGAAGAACTTTCAAAACCTAATAAGAAGAAAACAAACAATTCAGTTTTTTAAAGGAGCAAAACACTTGAACAGATACATCACCAAAGAAGAAACATTGATGGTAAATGAACACATGAAAAGATATTCAACATCTTTAACATTAGGAAGATGGAAATTGAAACCTCAGTAAGATACTACTACTTACTCATTGCAATGATTAAAATTGAAAAGACCGGCTGCCACGATATGCATACACTGGAATTGAACAATTAGGTAAATTGACGTGGAGGTGGGAACCAGGTTTCTCCCTATTTGAGTGGGAGGTTACAAATAATCAAGGGGAAGTGACTAGACTGATCTCTGAGGTAACTGTTCCGAGCTCGATATGCAAGTTTAAACTCATGTTGAGCTTGCTATAAATATATGGTTACAGATAGAAATGTCTATAGATATGGATACATCCATGTGTTCCCATTTCCATGCCCTTTCAGCAGAGAGATCTAGAAGCAAGAATACTCAGTAACAATGAGTAAAAGGAACCCGAGTTCTTTGAAGAAACAGCTGATTTTAGGACTAGAGCAGGAAATACACAGATAGTCTGGAGAATTCTGTGGTACCACAAAGTAAGAAAGCACTCATACAAAAACACAGTGGGGTATGTCATAGAAACACAGGGGCCAAGGAAAAGAACTCACATGGCTGAGGTAGAGTTTGTCAAGTCTTACCACTGTGAAGTTACTCACTCTCTTCCTCTCCATACTCTTCTCTCTGGAAGAAAGTCACTCTGTGTAGCCTCAACCTAAGGAGTGGAGTGTTATGCTCCATCTCCTGGAGAAGGGAGTATCTGCATAAATTGTGTGTGTGTGTGTGTGTGTGTGTGCATGTGTATACACATATATGTATACACATACATATATTTTAATATATAAATTGTGTGTATACATATACATATACATATGTTTCTGTATAAATATATATAAATACATACACATAAATATATTTTTATATATAAATTATGTGTCTACATATACATATATACATATATATGTTTCTGTATGAATATATATAAATACATATATATCACATAAATGAAGATATATTGGAATTCTCTTGTTATTTATTCAATCATTTGTTCATAATGGTATAGATTCATGAAGAGTTATTTTATACCTTGCATTATAATACTACTTGATTTTGTTGTTCATGTGGTTCCAGCTTTGCTGTTGGGACACTTCCATATTTCTGGCGCCACAAGGTGTTCCAGACTCATCTTGTGCTGTCCTTATCTAGCAATAGTGTCAGCCATTTCTACAAGGAACCCTGGTTTCTTTTAGTGGAAAGGGTATTTAGAACCAAGATCTGGGCACCAATATACTCACTGATACTGGTATGTTATGATATCCAGGCCTTCATGGTGGATAGAGCTATCATATAGATATACATTTGTAAGAAAAAGGAGTTAATCGTAATACTTCCAATTTCAATCCAGTGATGAAGGGTATATTCTACTCTTCCCCTTCTCACACTTTTAACCCAACAGTAGAAACCTGACTCCAATTATCCTCAGTATATATATCATTTGCTCAAGCCTAGAATACATAGAAGATAGTTTCAAAATCGCTGGTCTGACACTGCAATGAAATATACGAATGTAGCACTTAAAGATAATGAGTTTCCTATGTGGGACAGAGGCAGTAGAGGGAGGGAGTTGAGTTCAAATTTATCATGTCCAAAATGTTGACTTTGGACAAGTTATGCCGCCTATTCAAGCCTCAATTTCCTCACGTATAAAATGGGAATAATGATGCTGCCTACCTCACTGCATTGTTGTGAAGATTAAATGGGCCATAGCTATAACAATATTCAGTACATGGAAGCTAGATGTTGTTTTAGACACATTCTGGGAACCCTTTTTAATATACTGTGTAGAGGGAAAGCAAGGAACAAAATAGGGGGGATCTTAAGGGCTTCCTTGTGCCTACACATTATTTGCTAGACCAACTACCAAGGGAACTGTTAGCAGAGGGATAAAACTGAGACTTGCTACCTTGTTCTAGGCATTGTTGTAGGCAGCGGGGATACAGCAGTCAACAAAAACCAATAAAAATCCTTGTTGTCACAGAACTTAGCATTCTAGTATGGGAATGCTTTTTGTCTCTACTGCTGTTTAATAAACTGTCCCAAAACCTGGTATCTTCAAATACAACTTTTTATTTCCTGAGTCAGGAATGCTGAGTGAGGAATTCAGGGCCCAGCCTGGCAGCTCTGTTTCATATAGTGATGGCCATGTCATTCACTTGACTCCATTCTTCTCACGGCTATGATAGGCCAGGAAGGTCAAAAAGGCTTTATTTACATGTCTGGAGCCTTGGTACTTAACCCATGTGACCTCACATCATTTGGCTAGCTTGTGCTTCCTTTGGGCTTGCTGGTCTGAGGGTAGTTGATCTTACTTGTCTGTTGGCTTCCAAGAGGAAGCACTCCAGACATCAAAGGCAGAAGCGCAGACCGGGTGAGGGGAAAGAGACTCCATTTCTTGATGGGGGAGTGGCGATGTCACTTCAGAAAAGAGCATGTGGGATGGCAGCTAATGTTGTCATCTTTGGAAACAATCTACCTCTGAGAGCAATACCAAAGATCAAACAGTGAAAATGAATTGTAGAAGAGAACTAAAGCAGGGAAGGGCATCATAGGAGTTGCGATGAGGATTCATTGAGAAAGTTATGCTTACGTTAAGACTTGAAGGAAATAGAGAAAATTGGGGCAAGAACATTCCAGGCAGAGGAAACAAGTACAAAGCTCCAAGGAGGATATGCTTTGCATATTCAAGACAGCAAAAAAGCTGATTTGTCTGGAGCAGAAGGAGTGAGGGGTCCCAACAGTGGGAGGTGATAAAATCAGAGAGGAAAGAGTTCAGCAGATCATGTAGAGTCTTGTAGGTCATTGTTAGAAGTTTGGCTTTTTCTCTGAATTAAATGGAGAGCCTTGGTGGTTTCTGAGCAGGGAAGAAATACACATTGTATGTGAAACTGTCTTTTCACGGGATCCCTCTGTCTACTGGACTGAGCACACCACAGGAAGCTAAATAGACGTAGGCAGACCAGTCAGAAGACGATTGTAATAATTCAGACAAGAGATGATGGTGGCTTGGATGAGAGTGGAAACAATGGAGAGGTGATAAGTGGTTGGATCCCTGGACGACAAGATTTACAGATGAATTGGACATAGAGTAGGGAGGAACCAGGGAAGTCAAGGATGATCTCAAGGTTCTTGACCCTTGCAGTTAGGGGCATGGAGTTGGTATTCTCCAGATGAACTGAGAAGATTGGGACCGGGAGAGAAGAGTAGAAGGTCATGTTAAATTTGGAACGATTATTGAACCTCCAAGTGTAGTTATTTAATAAGAAGTGGAAGATATAATTGATACATGTGCACACTTTTAGATACATAGGAAATTTTTGGAAACACATTAAAAACAGTTAACAGCGGTTACTTCTGGGTAATGAGAATCTTCAAAAATGGCACTGGGATATAAAAGGACAGACTAATATATGTTTCTGCTGTTTTTAAATTTAATACCCTTCTGTACCATGTATTACATAGATGTATGCATGCGTTGCTGTGTCCTGTATTACTTTGATAACTAGAAAATTACATACAATTTGTGTGGTTGGTGAAATGAATCAAGTCCTCACAAATAAATCTTTATCAGAAAAGCCCACATTGGGCCAGGATTGTGACAATGTCCTTTCAAGCTCTGACACTGATTTTTATGATGGGGAATTAACTGCTAATTCTTACCTTCACTTCCTCCTCAGAACTCTGTGAAATTTGGAGTGTGTAAACAGCCTCTCTCATTCACTTGCCTCATCTTGAAAACAGCACCAAGAGCTCTCAGCACTTACCTACCTCACAGGAAATTTGAGGTTGGATGAGATAAGGTGTTCAAATACTTTGAGTTACCACAAAGACAGGTGCTTGTGTAGGCAGGTTATCATGAGTCCTGGAATATTAAGACATCGTAAAAAGAAGCTGTTTCTGTCTTTTGATCACACAGGCATTTTGATACTCTTGAACTATTACTCTTCATTTTGTCTGCCGTAGAATGAGTGTTTCTCCCCAAACAGTATTCATTTTAGCATTTTTGTTCATGCCTTCTGTCAAACAAGATTTCCACAGCCTTTGATTTTTATCAAGATTTACTTGACTTTATTCTTCAAAGCATTTAATTCAAAGTTCACTCTATCAGTGGGTGGATTAGTTGAGTAACTGAAACATCAGTGTTGAATGCCATAATAGTTTGTTAAATTATTTCTCTTCACAGGAGATGTACTTACCAAAGTCATGTACTAATGAACAATGAAGTGACTGTCTAAATAGTAGACATCGTTAGAAGAAGTTACTGGTACACGGTGAATGGAAAATAATAAACAGTGACAGCTCTAGCAAATGTTCATTCAGTGTCTCTTAAGTATTCTTCTAAGGCCATTATCATGTGTCAGGTACTGTATTAGGTGCTATGAATACAAGAAGAAAACACATGTCTTTTCCCTCATGAAGCTTATATTCTGTCAGAGAAATGCCACATTGTGTTTTAAGTTTGGTATCGCCATTTTAATGAAGTATTTGAGATGTTAGGCAAAGAGGAATTCAGAGGGTGCCGGCTGTATCCGTTTCTGGAAATTATGTAGTTGATGACTATTATTTTGAAAAAAATCACCTTTAGTCCCACAAAGGCAAGGAGAAACCCAGAAAATCACCACCAAGCAGAATCACAAAGTACAGTCAGTGGAAAAAGTTGCAAGTCTCAGGAAAGATGAGCCGTCTTTATATGTAAGAACTTTCTTAGAACTAGAAATTACAAGAAATCTAGGCTGAATGTTCTAAAAACAACGTAAGATTTAAAAAAAAACCCAAAAAACAAAAAACAAAAAAACACCCCCAAAAAACTTATGTCAAACGCAGGCCAGAGATGCACAGATATTATGGTCTCCTCGGACTGGCTCCTGCCTCTGGAAGGTGGTTGAAGTAGATTGCCTTTGAGATTCCTTCTCAGCCTGAAGGAACCTAAATAAGTACAATTGTGAAGTGATATTTTCTCTAGAGAAAGATTTCTCAACAACCAAATACACCCAAGATGCTAAGATTCTATTTATATTTTATAATTATTTAACAGTGATTTCAAACCAGAGATGGAGCTAAAGAAAACAGACGTTGCTAATTACCGAAGAGAGTTAAATGAAAGTATAGATTTTACCAGATATTCTTTTGCCTTTAGTTCATTAGAAATCCTACTACTTGCGGACCACATGTCTGTCAGATTTAATTGGTAAACCACTCAATGGCCAACGGTCAGTCCAGGGTCCCCTGCCACCACCAGCATCCCCAGTTCTCCAGAAATCTTGCTAACATCGTTCCCCTCACTTTTGCCTCCCTGTTCTAATTTTCCACCCACATTTCTGATTTCAGTGCCAACTTCAGATGACTCTTGCTTCATCTTATAATTGAGCTTGCCATTCCTCGCTTCTATAATTATTCTTAAAAAAGACCTCCATAGTAAAAATAAAAACTCACATTTTTGATTGGCAGCTTCTCCAAGTTGACTGGCACTTAGGTGCTCATCCGAAGCTAATGAGCATTTGATTGCAACCGTTCCTCTGGCTCTGATTCAAAAAGTGCTCCTGGCAAAGCCATTGTCTTGCTTTCAAATGGTGGTGGGACAGCAATGAGGGGGTCCGCCGGACATCAGAATTCACGTTAACACTGTTGCGCACGACCGCTGGCTCCCCACCTTGCAGCCACCCCACGGTGGGTTGTCTCCCATGCAGTATATCAGTTGTTTCTTGTGCTTTGAACAACTTTGGACGTTGGGACAATAAGAATAGTCTTAGCGGCTAACATTTATTGGACACGGACTATTTCCTTAGAACTTTGCAGATGGCTTTATGTGTGGCTGCTCAATGAAACCTCGCAAAGACCTTCTGAAGAAGGTCCTATCATTACCCTTTTACAGGGTAATGATAAGCCTGTGGCTTAGTGGACTTACGCTGACTGGCCCAAGGCTGGTGGGTGAAGGCGGCACCCCTCCCTCAGCCCTCCACTGGGTGCCTTCAGCACTGCGATGGCCTGGCTGGAGACTGTGCGTCGGAACTCCCTGTGGGAGGGAGGTGGGCCATCACACCTTCGCTTTCTCTTTTCTGTGCCTGCATCCCCTTCTAGGGTTGCTCATTCTTGCTTCTTCTTGACATGTACGTGTGTATCTTGTCCTTGTTTTGTGTCACCTCAGGAAATCATCTATAATTCAGCTGAAGCTTCTACCTCATGCATGTAGATATTGTAAAGGTCCAAAAAGAGTTTCCCTCTATGTATCTCAGTAAAGTTTTGCTTTAGAACAATGAGAATAATGAGTTAAGTGAGCAATTTACTAGAAACAGGATTGAAGGAACATTCTCTCGATCTGAAGGGGACAAACATGGAGACTTTGTGGCCACAGAGGAACAGAGCAGTGATCCTGTTGGCATCCTTCTGTGTCTTCATTGGAATGAGAGTCGGCACAACAAGGAATGTGTCTATCAGCCCACGAGGAAAGGACATGTGTCATTTAATGAGATATGTTCTCTCCTTAATTTGTGGTTCCAGGAATCCATTCAGGGCTTGTTTAAACCCTTGGGAGAACACGGAAGATTTGGGCGCCCCCTTCCCTCCACCTTATAGAATTAAAAAACAGGAGTACAATACAACCCATTAAGTTTAAATCTTATATGTCTGCTGGAATTAATACAGATTCTTTTTTTCTTATTGAAGACTCTGGCCTCGCACGCACACGCATGCGTGTGTGTGTGTGTGCTGTTGGATTGAGATTTGCTTAGTTTTGTAAACTGAGTAATTCAGTACTGAGCATTCCAAATGTAAGTTTCCAGAAGGCCCCAACAAATTGCATAAAGGAGAAAGAGGAGTTAGGCTAAAGCTCATCAGTTTATAAATTGAATGTCTAGCAGCACCTTACTAAGACTTAAGGAATGCCTTAGACTAATGGTTTCCAAATTGCTGCGGGAAACCCCAAGGTCCTAGGTAGGACCTAGGTAGGAATGAGGGGAGGCCATGTGCTCCTACTCCCTTTCCACTCCAGTGTAGCTGCACTGTGACCTCTTTTATTATTAAAAGGCCCACATAAGATTTTGCTTGGAAATGGGGTCCTGCTGCTGAAATAAAAGCCGAGTATTGTATACGCGTTGTTTTAATGCTGGTTACTGATCAGAAAAGTACTTTTTTTTTTTTTTTTCTGGCACTGGAACTAAACCTCATGTATCAGTCCAACTAATCTATAATCCCCAAGAAACAGAGACTAGCCTTCATCTTCATCTTCCCCTGCCCAGCAGCTGGCAGAGCCCTGCATATGATGGGGACTAGCAAAGTGTTGGCTGAAAGCATGTCATGTTTTCCCAATTACATTAATAATACGAGTTATCCACTACTTCCCATGAAGTTCACGGCAGAAAATAAAACAACAGTATTTTCACTGGTGTTGATCAGGCTTGTGGTACATTTAGTCCAACACTTTCAGGGCTCTCCACTCTAAGCATTTTATTTTAGTAATTGATTTGGGTTGAGATCAATCTAAAGTGGAATCATATCTCTGCATTTTTATGGAGTTTCATTTCTTGGGATGCTTTGCAGCACGAAATAGCAAAGGTGTGGAAGTATCCTGGGCACACTATTCTAATTTCCTGAAGAAACTTTGAATGACTCATTTGGGGATGATGTCAGTGTTGCTCTCAGAACTGACTATTTAAAATGCACTTTTGGTATCACAAATTATGAAGAAAAAAAAAAAAGTACAGCTGAATTTCCCACAGAGAGCAGGAATCATGAACTCCATTTAAAGGGCTTGGTGTGGATGCATGAGGTTTGCCCTGGGCCCGTGACTGTTTCCTCCCTGCAATCTGTTCACAGCTCTGGGTCACTCTTCACAACCTTTAGGCTCCCCTTCCCTCTTGCCTACTGAAAAGAGAATTTGATAAACACATTCATGCTCAGATGTTGCAGGTGGAAGCAATTTAATGTGTCATCTTCTCCTAGCAAAGAGTCTGGTAGGTAAGAAGAATCAAGTCAATGCGGTCACATTAGTGGCCTGGATACATGTGAGAAGTTATTTCTCTCCTTAATTTTTTTTTTTTTTTTTTTTGATCAAGCCAGGGGAGACTTGATCCCCCCAGCACTTTTGTATTGATAAAGCCTTACTCAAAACTAGCCCCTGCCGTCCATGGACTTCCCAAGTAGTCGGTGACATATACAGGCTATTGTTTTTCCTCTGCTAGAGACATGGCAAGCGTGCTCCCCCAATAACAACCATCGCCACTCCGGCCCTCCCTGGTCTAACAGAGAGTGGGTCACAGGTGATCAGGATACACTAAGCCCACACGGCAGAGTTCTTCAGAAACTAAATGGAAGGTAAACACTTCAGCCTGACCTTCAAGGCAGTTCATCTGACTTCACTCTCTCATCCACTTTATTTCTCCAATCCCCAGCTATGTGCAATTACACCATTTCAGACCCTCGGCATACCCTATATTTTCAAGTTTTTTAAGGCCATCTATTGCTTTGGAAGCAAATTACCCTCCCCCCCCCCCAAGTTACTGGTTAAAACAATAAGCATTTATTATCTTACTGTAAGTTTTTGTGGGTCAAGAATTTCAGAAGCACTTAACTGGATGGTTCTGGCTTGGAATTTCTCAGGCTGCTCATGCCTGGGATCTGCTCCCGAGGTGGCTCACTCAGGTGGTGCTTGTTGCTGGGAAGAGGGCACAGTTCCTCTTTAGTGGGGTCTCTTCTAGGACTGTTTTGAGGGTAGCTGCTGGATTCCCTCAAAGTAAGAGATTTGAGAGAGAGCTTGGGGGTAATTGTCCTTCTAATGACCAAGCGTCACGAGCTGCCACACAGCATCTCCTCCACCAGTCTGTTAGCTAGGAATGAATCACTAAGTCTGTATTCAAGGGGAGGGGAATGAGGCTCCACCTTTGAAGAGAAGTGTCAGAGAATTTGTAGATGTATTTTAAACCACCATAATGCTCCTGCCCTACTGTTTGCTCTGCTCTTTCTGCTCAGAATGTCCTTTCCTATATAGGCATGGCCCCAAACGACATGACTTCATAGTTAACAGCATCCCTGGTCTTTTCCCAACAGATCTGACCAGCACCCTAAACACCAAGGCATGGCGATTCAAACTGTCTCCACATTATGCCAAATATTCCATAGTGAACACAAATCACCCCTGGCTTAGAACCACAGTTCTAGATGTTAAAAGTTCCGTGACTTATTTTTGTAACCCCAATATTAAAGTTTTAATATGCTGGCGCAGTCACTACTCTGACTGTTCTAACAAACCTTAGAACGTGACTTTATTCTTTCAACTTTGTGCTGCTGAGGACCCTCACTTGTCCTGTCTGACCTTTCCCAGGCTTCCTTCACCCCTGAATCCAGTAGCCTCTCAATAAATTATCCCAAACCTCTCCCCCACCTTTTTTTTTTTTTCCCCAAGGTCTGGCTCAAATACTTCTTCCAGTTCTCCCTGATTTCCTTAGATGCAATTTATCTTTTTTTCCCCTCCTTATTTCTGTTATAATGCTTTCCATAGCTTAGTGGTAAATTCAAGTTTACATATACCCAATGCAGGTCCCTCCTGAATGCCTCCTGGGGCCAAGCATTATGCCCAGAATAGTATATGCTGGATCTTACTGTGAATGAAATGGATTTTCCTTTGGGCTCTAATACAAAGGGATATACCAAGGGACTACATCACTAGGAGAAAAGTTTGGAAGCTAGTCTGGCAAAACTTACACTTAATCTTTTTTTGCTATTTCACATTTATTAAAGTCTGGGAGTACATTGAGGAAGTTGAGCACTCACTTTGGATCATGAATGATGATGTTCAAATAGTGTCTCACTCACCATGAGACTTTAGGCAAGTTACTTAATTGTTTTGTGCCTTCAATTGCTCATTTGTAAAATGGTGATTGTTATGATACTACCCTGAGGGGATAGAACGAGAGAGATCAACTTGGAGTTACTCTAGCTGAATTAGGAGAGGGAGAACCAGAGGCTCACTCTCTTGGCATCACTCTCTGTTTGCTACCTCAAAAGCTATCAATTCAGGAGCCTAGGACTCTCTAGATTAGTTTGAGACAAATACCAACAGCCATTCCAGTGGTTTTACTAATAGGAAAGTCGAACAGATGAGTAAATAGCTTGCCCAGGCAACACGGCTATTTAATGGTAAAACGACAACTAGAATCCAATTCCCCCAACTCTTAAACTGAATACTCTTTCCACGAACTCTGCCAACTGTATTGCTGACATCGATTCCTACTTCAGTTTGCTTTATTTTCTTGAACTGGCATTCAAGGTCCTGCATGTGGTCCAATATATCCTATCTTTCCCCTATTGTCAATTATACTTTAGCCATGCCAATCTTTACCATGTTCTATGGGTTCCTACCCCCAAAATAGGCTCAATGCCTAACTTAATCCATTCTTTTCCACAACTGTCATGACCACATTCCCCCTTAAACTCCTCCAGGAACCTACTGGATAAACTGGCTTCTATTTTGTTTATTTCTCCTTGATTTGAAAAATCTTCCTATTACAACTTGTTCTCACATTGTCCCAAGATACTCATAGTATATAATTTTGCGTTGCTTAATTCACTTGAGTAGTAAAAACATACAAGGCATTTTGTACTTGCTGAAAAATTGTTTTGCAAAAGTTCTCATACCTCTTAAAATTAGATGTTTGTGATATACTGAATAATCTTTTATATCGCCTCTTATTTATGTATTATCTTTTCAACTAATTTTTCAGGTACACTGGTGGTAGATAAGGATTTCTTCAAATGTCTGTGTACAGATATATTACTTTTAGATATGCAGAATGCAAATTCAAGCAGTAATTCACCTTGCTATTCTCTAATATGGTTGATCCTACAAACACGTGAACTTTTCAAGAATAAGTATTCTTTATAATTTTCCAAACCGCAATGGTGCCTAACATAGGATTCATACACAATAAGTATTTGGATACATTTTTAGATATCTCTTAAAGTCTGATATTTTCACATTAAGTAAAAAAAAAAAAAAAATGGAGCTGGGTTAAATTTTTTTTTTATTTTATTTAATTATTTGAGAGAGAGAAATTGAGATATCACAAGTAGGCAGAGAAGAAGGCAGAGAGAGAGGGAGAAGCAGGCTCCCTGTTGAGCAGAGAGCCCAATACGGGGCTTGATTCCAGGACCCTGAGACCACGACCTGAGCCAAAGGCAGAAGCTTAACCCACTGAGCCACCCAGGCACCCCTAAAATTCTTTTAAGAGTATATGTATGCATGTGTATATGTTAGCTAGATCTTCTCATGCCTCTCTTTATACATTTGTTACAATGTTATATATCACACTATAGAAACAAGGTGAGAATTTAAATACCAGGCCCTGGGCTTTATGTTTATTTCCTGCATTATCTTATTTAATAATCATGGCTATCCTGTGAGGTAAATACTATTTTTACCTTAAAGATAGAAAAACCCTAAAACCCCAAACTTAGATGATGTTTAAAAAAAAAAAAGTCCCAAATCACACAACCGGTCACACAGAGCTAGAAGTTAATCCAGGTCTAATTCCAGAATCCACACTCCTAACTACCAATGCAATGTGACCCCAGGCAAGTCTTCTATGTTTACTTAGTGGGCTACTGAGTTAATTCATATGCTTAGCACAATGCCCTACACATACTTACCCAATACTCTTCCTCCACTAGCATGTCACTGTGACAGGATTAAAAGGTTAGTAAGGCATGCTCCCTTGTCCTGAAAAACCTAATTTGTGATAGGTAGAATTCTAAAATGGCGCCCCAAGATGTCCTTCCCTTTGAATATATCATGCCCCTGATTACATTATATGCAAAAGAGATTTTTTTTCCTGATGTAATTAAGGTTACTAATCAGTGGATCTTGAACTAATGATGGGCCACATCTACTCACATAACTCCTTAAAAAGTAGTTTTCCCCAGCTGGTGGTGGATGGAAAAGTCAGATAAATCTGACTCAGATAGATTTAACTCCCCCATGAGGAGGATTTAATCCACCCAACTTAATGAGTTGTTGCTATCTTTGAAGAGGGAGCCACGTGTTAAAAACCAGAGTACGACCTGCAGCTGCTGAGAGTGACCCCTGGTCCATCTACAAGCACCAGGAACTGAATTCTGCCAACAACAGAATAACAGATAAGTCTAGAAGTGGATTTTCCCCAGAGCCTCCGGATTAGAGAGCCAAGGCTGGCGGACACCTTTATGTTGGTCTTATGGGATCCGAAGCAGAGAACCCACTGGAATCCATGCAGAATGCTGATCAAAAAAAATGTGAGATAATGAATGGATGTTGTTTAAAGTTGGTAAGTTTATGGTAATATATTATGCAGGAGACAAATTCACAAAACTAATATGTAAGGGAACGCAAAACTGTGAACAAGGGCTTGGGCTATAGAGGTATAAATAAAGTACAAAGAATGGAGTGTAATTACCCTGGTGGAGAGGTTGAAGAGGGCATGAAGTCTTGAGGAATTTAGAGGTGCTACCATTTTGAAGAATGAATAAAATTTGCTGGCTGTGGGCTGAGGGAGGTAGGGAAGAGAGGGAGGAGAGATATTCTAGGCTGAGAGGATAGCATGAGAAAATAATGAGCAAGCAGAAACTTGTTGAGGCAAGGTCCAAACGCTGAGAGTAGCAAGAGGAATGCACCCAGCAGGGCGTGGCAGGTTGGAAGGGGGCTGTGATGCTTTCTGTCAGCTGTGGAGAGGTTTGGGCTCCTGTTCTGCCAACATTGGCAGCACTTAATAGAGTCTTTTAAGATTAATTGAAAATCTGAAGACTTGATGGAGTATATGTTATATATCTATATTTTTATATTTTATGTATATTAACACGTTTTAGTAGTTGAGGTAAGTGGATAGATAACTCTCTTCTTAACATGTTCTCTCCTCTTTAATATAAGATGAAAATTGCCACAACCAAATAAATTAAGATGTTTACTAAGATGGCTAAATTCAACAAAAATGTATCTACTCACAAAAACAGAAAGAAAATGTTTTTTGAGTGGACAAACATAAAAATATAGCACTCAGAAAAGTACCCACTGTTGTCAAAACCAACTATTTAAAAAAACATTTTTCTGAGTATAGTTGACGCACAATGTTAATTAATTTCAGGTGTACAGTGATTCAACAAGTCTCTAGGTTACGCTGTGCTCACCACAAGTGTAGCCATCATCTGTCCTCATACAACACCATGACAATACCATTGACTGTATTCCCTGTGCTGTGCCTTTTATTCCCATGCCTTATTCATTCCATAACTGGAAGCCTGTATCTCCCACCACTCTTCGCCCATTTTGTCCGTCCCCTCCCCACTGGGAACCATCAGTTTGTCTTCTGTATTTATAGGTCTGATTCTGCTTTTTGTTTGAAACATTCTATTTCAATTTCTTGGAACATGTTTATGACATGACATAATTATGTATACACAAGATCTTTCAATCTCTCCTTCAGTAATATATAAAGAGATTACCATATCTCTGAAAGCAAACTGCTGTGACATAAAACACAATTTTCGGTAAGATTTGGAATGATTTTGCCTAGTTTTCTAATTATCAAACATGTCAGGACTGGTATTTTTCCTATATTCAGATAAACAAAAATATTTATGTAATAAATCTCAGAGAAAGGGAAGCTTTTTTAAAAAAATGTTAAATATTTCTGGTCATGTTTCAGATTCAGAAGTAAAATGTTGAAATAATATAATTGAGCCAGGATTGTTCATTTCTCTCCCTCTCCCCTGAAGAGCTCCATGGGAATAAATTAAGCACTAAGGGAGGTACATTAGAATGAGGAGTCTCCTTGTGGCTAACAGCAACTGAGTATCCTAGGTTCCTAATTTATTATCAGAATGACTTAAGCTCTGGGCGAATTCTGCATCAATAATATAAAACTAAGGTTATACAGTGAATTTTTAAAAGAGTATACTCTAAGAAAGATTATATGTAAACATTCTGATGATTATTAGTTATAGCAAGGTTATCAAATATTAGTCTTATAATAACTAACACCAGGTTTGGTATGTCTTTCTGATTGAGCTAATTTCACAGCAGTTTACTTCTATCAGTCTAGCACAGAAGGGGGTACCTAAAGAAAAAGGCAGCAAATGTCTTCATGAACCAACTCCTGTAATGTATAGAAATTTTAATCACATGACATTGGCTTCCTTACCAATCTTTGGTACTTTAAAAAAAACACATACACATAATAGGATACTTCTTTTTTTTTTTTAGAGAGTGCCAGCAGAGTCAAGGGGAGGGGCAAAGGGAGAGGGAGAATCCCAAGCAGACACCCTGCCCAGCATGGAGTCTGACACAGGGCTCTATCTCAGGACATTTGCAATCATGACCTGAGCCAAAATCAGGAGTTGTATACTTAACCACCTGAACCACCCAGGCGTCCCATGGATGTTTTAATCTAGATGATGCTTGACCTACATTTAATTAAAAAATAAAAATTAGAAACAATGTCAATCATACATGCCATGTTAAAAAAAAATAACACCTTCTAGCATATCTTTAAATTAAATCTTGTCTTTTAAAAATTCAAAGGTAATGACACCTTTTTAGTGCTAACTAAAAATACGCATGATCCAAAATAAACCATTTTTTCATAGAACTATTATTAGTGAAGCAGTTACATTACACATGTAAACATTTGAAAATAGTGATGCCTTTGAAATTTAAGGGCACAAAGTCAACTCTGTCTACTTTGTAGTTTAAGACTAAAAGAACACTGTATAAATGGTCATCAGTTAAAATTTAATTACTATTCAATAATTCACTCTTTAAGAAGACAAGGACTTTGATAAATTCTGACCACAGGGAGAGATACTTCCCTGCCAAAGCACTGCTCTTTCTGTTCCTGGTACAGCGTTCTGACTCTGTTGTTCCTCATTCATGGTAACACAGGTGATTACATTCAAACGGCATTTAACATAAATTGCGCCAAACTGCCCTATAATTTCATTTTGGACTGAATTAATTAACTTCTCAGTAGGTGACTAAGGTGCTGAACACAAGCCTAAGGAAATACTTGACTGCTTAACCTACCTCATATGAATCATCTCTAATGCAAGGCAGCTTCCATTTTTAATAAACAGGACCAGAAAAATTTACTTAGTAAGATCTTAAAGGGTAAAGATAAAGCACTTATAATAAATGAAATCAGTTTTCCACATACATGCACATCCATTTAAAGAAGTCAGGGGGCACTGCAGACAGTTAAGGAGGATTTAACCAAACTCACCAAGAGTTGGCACGCCTGATATTCTGAAAGACTCTTTACCTTAGGAGGTGTGTGTTTATAATAACAAAATGCCTTCTTTGTCCTTGGCAACATGTTTAAATAAAAAGCTCACCACTTTGTAGCAAGTAAAAATAATACTATCTTAATGCTATTGTAATTTATGTCCCAGAGCTTGAAATGTAAATGTAATTTTCTAAGACATTATATTCAGATCATCAGAATTATCATAATATCATAAAATAACTATTCTTTCTGTTTCTCTAATTATAATATTCTTATCAAGCTCTGACAGCTAACTCTTTGTTTTCAAGTTTATAGTCTTCATATATCAAGAAACAAATTAAAAGGACAAACAGGAATGTGAGAAGGCAGCTCATAAAAAGCTGAAATGTCTTTTATTACATGACATATTTTTATCTGTCATAAACTTCCGGTTTAGGAAATGAGAAAACAAATACTTCTTTGACGAACTCCTTGACAAAGTGTTTAACTAAGTATTTTTAGATTTTTTTTAACTGTGGAAGGAAGGAAGGAAGGGAGTAAGAAGGAAAAAAGGAAGGGAGGGAGCCCCGACTTTGTATTAAACCTTTCGGGGGAAGTGAACTAACATTTAATGAACACCACGTTAAAGGAAGTGAAGCTGAAGCCTTCAGCCTGCTCCCAAAGGCTCTGTAGCATACAGGAAGGTGGGCCCCAGAAATAGCCTGAATAACCGTGGTCCTTGGTCAGGCTTCACATAAATATTTCTAGGAGGAAGGGCCTCAGCTTTGTTTCAGTGTCCCACTGAGGGCACAACTGCTAGGTAGCTTCTCTATGAATAAATTCTATTTCCAGTACACCTTAAATCCTTCTTGATATAATATGCATGAGGAAATGACAAGAATATAATTTGGAAGTTTTAACACTGGTTGTTATAAGGAAGGCTTCGACTAAAAAAAAAAAAATGCTTAGATGCCAGTTTCAGAAACAATTTTGCCTGCAGCATCTTCTAACTCAATAATTTAGTGGCAATGACAGTCACAAATGCTGTCAAAAACAGCAGCTGAGGTTTAAAAAATAAACAAAAATTCAAACAATAATAGCCTGTAGATTTTAATATTGTCATTTACTGAACTGGCAACCAAAACAGAATTTATGAGCGTCTTCTCGTTAGAAAAAAACAAATTAATCGTACCTTTGTAGGTTTTCGTGCATGTGATTGTCTCTACTGTCCTCTAAAGGCAGGCACGTGGGGCTTCCTTCTCATCAAATACTATGTCTATCATGGTGTCGACGGTCACAAGAGACCTTTTGTATCATTACTCCCCCGAGTTGCAATTCTTACGAGGAGTCCCCGGCAAACACAAAAGTAACCTGGCAGTTACATCATTCTGTATAAATGAAGAAAGACTGCTATCTAAAAATAATGAAAGGCTCCGTTTAAATTAATGTTACTTTTTGTCAAGTGTTCATTTTACTTTGTAATAATGTAGTTCTGAACCAAATAGAGTTCTCATGAGCTTTAAAAAGATCTCTAGAGATTATACACAGGGCAGTAATTTAATTCTTATATTTTTATTTCTTGCAATGACATTTAGGGTTCAGTGTGATTTCAGATTTTTTGAGCTGTTGCTGACACCTTATGGAAACTGTTTTATTTGGAAATTCTGATTTGATTTTTAAAACTGTTCAGCTCTTGTTTACAAGAAGCATTATTATTTAAAAAAAGGATTTTTTTGTTCCTTTAAGGTATTCATCCTCTCGCTATTTATTCCTCACTTGATTTCATAATCCTGTTTAGGTCACAATGATTAGTTGCTATGGAAATTACCTCCTATGGAAATGATTCCAATGTCATTGTTGTAAGAATATGACTTTTAATGAATAATATCAATAGCAGACATCAACCCTTACTAGAAAAAGGAAATTTAATTAAAATGTTTTAAAAGGATTAATTCTGAAAATTATTATCATGGCCAACTTTTCTGATATTTTTGAATCAGCCATCTGCTTTTTAAATAAGTATTAAATGAATTTTAAGGTGTTAATCAGCTACTCCTCCAAATTCCAATGTCATAATGGAAATTAGCACCATGCATAGAAAAGTGGAAATAGAGAACATTTCATTTACCTTTTCTCTAAACTAATAAATGTTATGCTTCACTTATGAGAGTTAATGTCAACAGGATTTCAGGGCTCATCAAGGAAACAACTTTGAATAACACATTATGAATTCCCTTTAAAGATGAAGAATTTAATATTCCAAAATTTATCCCAGGAATTTGAAAGGTCAGTGAGTTAACTAGTGAGTTAAACAATAGATGAGAGTCAGTGAACCATTAGATGAGAATTCCAGAATGCTAAGAAGAAATTTTCTTGGGTGGATTCTATAATTTGTGGTTTGAATAAAACTTTTGAAACATTCCATTAGTATTAAAACTCTCACAATGAGAATATGGCTCATATTTAACACATTTTAAATTACTAGACAGTCTCTCCCCAAAGAAATTTTAATGCCTTCTTCTGCCTAGTGCTTGCTCACTGCTGGCACTAATTTAGGAATAAATTAACCCTTCAAACAATTAGGATATTGTCTGAAACTGCCTCTTGCACTCTACCAGGGAAATCACTTATATTCCAAAGATCAGAAGTAAAAGAGAAATCCAATTCTTCATTATAAAGCATTTTTTAGGCCTCATAGCTTATTAATTATTGATGTAAGTCACTATCATATTTACCAACATAATTACATATTACTATATCTCTAGTGCTTCTGAATTAAGCCTAACAGTATGGGTTTTGTTAAATGCTTTATACATTAAGAGTTTTCTATACTTGTGCCTGCAACCATGATCTAGGGTCCAAAATGTCTTTGATAGATTTCTGCCTTGGAGCTGGCACTGGCTTGGCTTCAAAATTGGTTTTAGTGTCTATGTGTTCACTATCATCATTTAAATTATTTTTCCTGGCAGGAAGGAGTTTTCGAGGAGCAGCCATCGGTTTCTGTAAGTGGTGCATTAGGGTTGATAATTTGGTATCCAAAGGCGAGGTCCAAGATACACTTGTTTTTTCCCAGTTGTCCTTAACCAATTGATCTGGGTTACTCTGTGTTTTTAAGCTGAATGGAGCTTTATCAGAAGGAGGAAGGGGAGCACGTCTTTTTTTCCCTTTCCCATCATGTAGCTGGTTACTTGCAGGAGATAATACCTTTTTCTGGATAACCACTTGATGATTACCATCAAAGAGGCTGGCCCAAAGAGGTGGTGAGGAGTTTTCATGCTGACCAATAAGAAACTGTCCATTTGTCTCTTCAAGTTTTTTTTGTATTGTATCAGTCAAACTTTCAAGTTTTACAGGTGAATCAATGCCTGTAATAATTTTGAGAAAAAGTACATGGGGGAAAAATTCAAAAGCTGTGTACACTTTGAGTTATTGTTTTCTAAATCAGTATCTATAATGGTCATCGAAAACACAATGGATAAGCAACTAGTTTGAGCTTAAAAATAACCCTACCAACAGAACCAAAAAAAAAGATCATTCACTGTGCACTTCATACACAGACACACGCACGCGTGCACACACGCACACACACACACATACATTCCTAAATAAATGAGTATAAGCCAGTTTTCAAAGGAGTGTAGACACATCATAACTTTTTCAATTCTGTAGGTTAAATATTTATTAAATAACTTTTCTTAGATTTAAAATTTATTCTGACTTCTAGGTAAGAGGAGATCCCCTTTTTATAAGAGCCTGATATGTAAACTTGGACAAGTGTAACTGGATTAACATCCTTTACTTTAGACTAGCAAAGTCTCTGTTAATAGGGAAAAATTCCAAAACCAGAAACCCAAGGAAATAGAGTGAAGCCCTGATGCCAATTGGGTGATTAGGATGCTGGATGAATTTTTCCTTGGGAAAAAATAAGAGAACAGAGATAAATGTCTGTTAAATGAATCACTGGCATTAAATGAATCACTGGTTGTATCATTTTTAATCTAACATTTTAAAGTGTGTGTAAAGTATATATTGGTGGCAAAAATAGGATATAATTTATTGTTGACCTGTGTGTGTTCACAGCACTGTTCGTTCAGGCAACCCCACAGAGAAATAAATACCCTTCAAAGTGTGGGAAAATGGAATATTAATTAATGAGTCTATAAAGTTAAAATTTTCCAAAGTATTAAACTTAACCAATTTTTTGACCTGAGATGAAAGCTTCCATTTATTAATATTCATTTATCAACATTACTTTAAAACAAATTTAATAAAACACAGAAAAAATTAGAGAACATAATTATATTTTAGAATCTACAAGTTTACATTTTCAGAATTTTCATCAGCTACTCAGCTAATATTTATTTTCAGTGCAGCCTTATTCATTTGGAAGCTTTAACATTTTTGTTTGATCTTAAGCATTCAAACTATGAAAAATGTGTATTCATTAATTTTGTATTAATTCATCTATAAAACATGAGTTCCTTAGTCTATAATCATAGTCCTTTTTCATTCATTTTGACTGTGCCTTGAAAATTTTAGCATTTTAATGTCAATAGAATAAGCTGCTTGAGTATGGACAATGTTGTTTTTGTTACCCTGCAGCTTAGAAAAGAAAAACCCCACTTACTCATATCATGGTAGACTGAGGTCGCCTCTTTTGTCAAGAACAAAGGTGGTTTCCGTGGTGACATAATCTCAATTTTCATAAGTTCTTCACAACAATGCTTCCATTGGCCTAAGAAAGACAGAAAAAGGCAGGCTAGTTTAAAACATAAATGTGAAGACATATACTTCATTTTCAGTAGATATCAACATATTTTTTGTTGTGAAAAATAAGAGGGAATCTATAAAGCATTGCCTTAAGGAAACCACAAAAACCTAGTACTACCCGTAATTTTGAAGTCCAAGTCTAAGTACTAGAGTAATCTATTTGAAAAATAAAGTTCTGTGCACAGATATAAAAAGCTAAGATCTCTAGGCTATTATACTATACTATTTCACTAAATGGTCTAGTAACTGAAATTTCTATGCATGGCAAAAAGTTCTCTTCTTTTAAATATTAAATAAAAATACCCAGTTCTTAAGACAGTTGAAAGGTAAAAATCAACTGAAATAGTTATCTAGAAGGATACAGTGCTTCTCAAAAATGGTGTTAACTTTGAAAATTCTAATTAAGATACAAGAATTGTTTATTTAACAATTATTTCTTCTAATGATTATGCTTTTTGAAATTCATATAACTCGAAAAATGCTGCATCTTCATTCAAGTAAAAGGTATATAAGAGCCTATTATAATAAAGACACATCAGTCAAAATTCTAACTGGATCTAATTTATTTTAGAAAGGACACTTTAAATAAAGCCATTAGTCATTTGACATAAAAAATACTCTTTAAGCTGTTTCAATTTTTAAGTTAAAATTTAGGAGTATGAACAACATTAATTTTTCTTTTAATTATGTTTTACTATTTTCATCTTCAAACGCTCATTTCTTCTGAGTGGATATAAACTTCAGCCATTCCATGTTTATTGCGCGCCTGCGTGCTGGATAACAACTGTGCCAGAGACTATGTGTCTCTATATTCATGTTATAAAGTAGGTTATTGAGCTTCACTGTTCTTATACTCTATCTTACATCTGTAGAAAAATAAATGTGATACACATGTGCCTTTTGGGAATGATTTATGATGTATATTTTTCTTCCTTTTATTATATTCTCAGTCTCCATACTCAATATCCAATTTAGTTATTTTCCATAGTTTAAAAATAAAAGACATTTCGTGTTTGGTCAAATTATCTATTCATTTTTGTTGTTTTAAATCTAATATATAGCCATGGTTATATGGTAATATGCATAAATTTTAAATCCATCACCTTAAATAGCTAAGAAACATAAAAAACCTTTTAGTATGTTTTATTACAATGCTAAGTATAGAATATGGTAAAAATTTCAAAATAGCCCACATAGCATCTCATGAAGGGAATGAAATCTTGAGTTTGAGGCTTCAAAGGTTGCTCTGCAGAATTTAAATCTAGTAGGATCTGAGATCTGATAACTTATTCCTCCCCTCCACTTCCTTTTTTAGATAAATATATAAAAGCCAGCTTTTCCTTCTTGGGGGCAGAAAAAAATAAGGTCTTATTTAATAGAAAAATAATGAAATACTTTGAACTAGCAAACATTTCTCCATCAAATCTTAGGCAAATTATAAAGTATAGCATTTTCTCTTTATTGATAGATGAAAGCTTTTCTTTGTTAAATGGGTAGCAGAATACTAATCATGCTGAAGACTGGACTATAAAGCCATACTATCCCATGCGTTACTGAAGTCAGAGGTACAAGTGCAGTATGTTCACTGGTGAATTTTACAATGGGAACATTTGTTTTATCAGTGACTAAATTAGTATGCACAGTTAGACCTGATTCAACATGCTAACCAATATGAAATATTAAACAGCTATGTTGTATTCACATAAAATCTGTATCCTAAAGATGTTTACCACGATAATATTTGCTGTAACGTTCCCAGTCAAAATGATCTGTTATCCTAAGCTGCTAATGTACCTCAATATTTATATTATTAAATACTTGAAAAAATTTATCTTTGACCCACCATTCTAGCTCTATTTTTTTGATCATCCAAAACAAGAGTCATTACTCTTTTACATGTTTGTTAGCTCTCAAATATTAAAAATTATCTATGACATCCCCCTTGCCTCCAGCCTCCACTCTTCAGGTTGTCCTTCGGCAGGCCAAACAGACCTAGTGCCATTAATGATTTCTCATGGTTTTTAATTTTCTCATTCTCCTGATTTTCTACTCTTAATCAGAGTTAAGTAATTGAAATTAACCCTAAACATTAAATTGCTCTTAGTTTATTCTGCCCTAAATATCTATACTCTACTTTGTTCTACACATCAGATTTCATCTAAGATTACAAGAGGCTACACTTACCACTTGCCACTTATAAGTCAGTCTTTAGGATATAAACATTTCCGTCTTTGCTTCATATCATCATATACAATGAATTCTAAAGTGTAAGTCTAATAGAATTTATACTTTAAAGATCACATAGATTGGCAGATTTTATCCACAAATCATTAAATACTAAAGAAGTAGCCAGATGTAAGAACCTAGTTGTCATCACTTTCTTATTTTGACAGTAATATCACAAGATTTGTATCCTTCCAAATTCCCCATTTTAGCATGATGAATTATTTTACCTAATCTGGCGAATAAAAACATGAGACCATTTAGCAGTTGATATCCAGACCATAATAGTCTGCATTTTTACCTCCTTTCACCCCTCATTCCTGTTTTTATACACATAAAAAGTGTAAAATAGCAGAATCACTCCTAAAAATAATATAGTCTTTGTAAGACTCTCTAGAGCAGAGCATTTGAGAAAGCAGTTAAAATTTCAGATGTGATCAGCAAAGGAAAGGAAGTTTTTGTCTTTTAAGTTACATGTCTAAGATCAGCTGAAATAAAAAAAAAAAAAAAAGTACTGCATGCTGATAAGCATGGAACAAATATTTAAACATCTATTCAGTGCCTAGGAATAGTACTTAAGGAAAACAAGTCCTAAAGAATTCCAGAAGTCTATAGAGGGAGTCCTCTGGATTCCTGCAGTAAACCAGCAAACTCTTCAGGCCTCAATTTTCTCAACTTTAGAGGAGAGGGAAATCATTTCTGCTTGCTGGGCTGTTGTGAGAAATAAAGGAAGCCATATGGTATGTGGAAGGTAATCAATACATTTAGTTCCCTTCTTTGTCCCCACTCCAACCATCACTATAATAACTTAACCAGGCCACAGACCACAGTAGGCTTATAAAAATTAATCTGAGGACAGCAGGTATTAATTCTTTTATAAAGTTCCCAAAACAGATCTTAAGAAGTCCTAAAATTTCTTCTAGGAGTTGCAGGAACAACTTTCTATCATTAGAAAATGCCTATCTTTCTTAATTCTTTATAAAAAAGCATTCTGAAGACATAAAATACTGGTTGAATCTAAGAGTAGGCTTAGTTTGACTAGAAATAGCTGTTATCAATAATCTACATTTTCAATATATGACTTCATTATTTTCTTGTTGATAAAATTCCTCCTTAAATTGAGAATATTAGAACCTCACATATTTTACATAGTAGAACTCTATTATATTACTATCACATTGTTTTTATAATCATAGGCTGTATTACTGAAACTGAAAAACCATATGTACGGTTTAAAAAAAAATCTTTGGATGATGTCCAAGATGATATAATGAATCTGGAGTTAACAGAAGGTTACACGAGTCTCCTGAACATTTCAAATTTTAGGATCATCACCAAACTACAGAAGTTTTTTACTACTCAAATGGCTTCTTATCCCTTTGATCAAACACACTACCTTAACCAGTTAAACCCCAATATTTTGAAAAAAATGTGGCCTAATTGTTTTAGGGACAGAGAAACTTAAAAATAACAGGTATTCAAAGGTATAATAAGCTACAGTAAGTCAGCACTGGGAAAAGGTTGAGAGAAAAAGGCATCAATGCACTGATGATATACTGTCATTTTATTCAAGAGCATAAAAAAAATTTTGATACAAACCAAAGGATTATAATTTTAAAATTTAGATTGCTTTGTGCATCCTTTCATGCTTCATGAATATATTACTAATAAATCCAAACACCAACTTACTAAGATCAAAGAAATGTTGCCAGAAGGCTTCCATCCATTTCTGAAGATCTTCTCTATTGTCTGCTACAAAGATATGAGTTACAGCCTGTCCAGCAACAGGGTTGATGACAGAGAAATTATGAATTTTTTTCTCGGTATCCTTATCCATTGCCCGAATTCTGGTTTCCTAAAAATTAGGACAAAATTGGTATTTTACAAGAGAATATTTTTGTAATATTCAAATAAATGTTTTAGTGCCTAGCTACTATACTCACACCAGATGCAATTATAAATCTCGTTGCTGATCACTTAAAATATGTAATTTTGAGAACTTTCAATATTCAGACTCAAACCTATAAAAAATTGCTTTTTATAAAAAATACTGAGTAATGTTTCAAAGTATGCTACATAGAGAACTTAAATTACATGAGATTAAAACATAACCAGTTTTGATCTGTTTAAGTAGGAGTTTGCTGTCTTTTATATACATCTTAAAATTTGCAATAAAACAAGTACAGCATAACTGTAATGTGAATTATGTTAACTACATTTCCAACAGTAATAAAAGAATCAGTAAAGTATGTTTGTTATTCTAATATTCAGGCATTATACACAGCGTTATCACTTAAAGCAGCAAAACCATAACTTAGTGTTTACTGCAGCAAAGCAGGTTTTCGCCATTAACATTTATTTCATATGTAACATTCATTTACAAAGCTCATAGCTAAAGATCCATGAAGTACTATAACCTTCCTGATGGTACCAATTATTTTTTTAAACGCTGAATGCAACCATCAGCAACAAAGGCAATGGTTTCCTTCATGTTGGTAGTTTAAACTTTTTCTTTGTGGTACTAGGTATGACGTTGTGGTTCTTCTCCTGTCTATATGTAGAAAAGTCTTGTTCCCAAGTCATTCAAGTACCACCACGACACATGACAACTAGCATCTACATGCAGTTTCCAAGTTTTGGGGAAAGAAGTCTGAAATAAAACTATCTATTTATGCAACAGTAAGGATTTTGGCTGCTTGGATAATGACTGATAATGTTCTAGAGCAGTGCTGTCCATTAGAAATATGTGAACCACATAGGTAATTTTAAGAGTTTCTAGTAACTGCGTTAAGAAGGTAAAATGAAACTGGTGAAAATCATTTTGTATTTATTAATTACATTATTTTAAAATTGTGTTTTTATGTAACCCAACACATCCAAAATATTATTCTAACATGTGAGCAAAAAACATTTTTGAGATATTTTACATTCTTTTTCATACTAAGTCTCCAAAATCTAGTCTGTCTCTGACACAGCACATCATATTTGGACCAGGCACATTTTAGGTGGTTAACAGCCACTGGTGGCTAACGGCTCCTGTACCAGGTAGTTAACAGTTCTAGACTCATATGTTTAAACCTACAGAAGTGTATGTAGAAGAATATTTAGCTGGCAGCTACAAAAGCTGATTAGGAGTGAGAAGAAATTCCTCACTTCTTGCAGTCTTGAGTGAAGAGAGATTCTATGTATAGTCACATCCCAAAACCAACATACACATACAATGATGTCTATGTGGACATTACAGGAGTAGCAAAGAGTTAACCAAGAAACACTGTACATTCCCTAAAGAACGGGTAAATACGGGGAGGTGAATCCCTGATACACCAGCTCCCCCATCCTCAGTTTGTTGCTGTCTGCAGTTTCAGTTGCCCCCAGTCAACTGCAGTCGAGAAGCAGATGATCCTCCTCCTGACATGCGGTCCGAAGGTCAGTAGTAGCCTAACACCACATCACAGTGCCTGTGTCAATCCCCTCACTTCATCTCAGCACACAGGCATTTTATCATCTCATATCATCACAAGAAGGGTGAGCACAGTACAAGGTACTCTGAGAGACTGAAAGACTATATTCACATAACCTTTATTATGTATATTGTTAGCATTATTCTATTCTACTCTTAGTTACTGTTGTTAATCTCTTACTATGCCTAATGGATAAGTTAAACTTTATCAGAGCTCTGTATGTATAGGAAAAAACAGTATAGACAGGGTTCGGTTCTATCCACAGTATCAAGCATCCACTGGGGTCTTGGAACATACGCCCTACAGATAGGAAGGGGCTACTGTGTACTACAGAAGTTCTTTCCTGAAGGAAGGAATTCTTATTCAAGAATCACATGAGAAAAAAAATGTATGCTGCATGAAGTGGCAACATAACTTTGAAAGTCTGGAGTATCACAAAAGGTGAGGATTTAGTAACCATCTTAGAGACAGCCTGACCTGTCAATTTTAAAATGTGGGAATGTGAGTGTCTTCAGAGGGTTATAATGGACTTATGGTCAACACTGTAATTTGAAAGAACAGGGTCTTTTTACAATCCTGTGCCATGGTAATAAACTTTGTGAATGAACTCTTTTAAGTAATTATTTATACAATATAAAAACAAAATGGTGTCCCAAATGGCATGAAAATGCATATAATCCATCTCTTTAAATAGAAAGCTTATTATACCAGCAGAGAATGACTTAAGCTCTAGGAAGAATCTTTAATATGCTCTCAATAAGATTTATTGAAGGTTGACTCAGTGGGGGAGGAGGGCAAGAGAACACTCTATTGGTATTAGTATTTAAAAAAAAAACAATGAAATATGAAGTATTCTTGTTGTTGAAATTGTGCTTCCTTCTATCCTAGTCTATCTTAATACAAATTTCTGACTACCTTTTGTATATAGGATTAAAATGAATTTAACTTTTAAATAAGGAAAGTGATTTTTATAGATGAATGTGTATATTTTTAATAATACCAAGATATCATTTCAAATGAAAATAGCGATGTAGAAAATCTGATGAACTGGATCATTTATATCCTTCTAAGAGAATATAATGCAATAATATAAAAATACTATACATTATACACTCCATTAACTCTGAGAACCATAAATACCACTAAATTTTTAAAACATGAGAAGCTTTTAAAAGGTGCAAATGAAATACAAAATAGATCATTTGAATTAACTTACTATATTTTATCAACCAAAATAATTTAACTAATGGGAATTTTTTCAACCAAAAAACTGCATGTCAAAGAAAAAGTCATTAAACAAATTAAGTTTCTGATAATGTCAGAAAGTCTATGCAAGTTGTTTTTCGTGTGGACAAAGTACCAATAAGAGTGCTTAAAACTGCACTTCTCAAAGGAGGAATGGATTAGAAAACACAAGGTGCCTTTTAGGATATGAAAGCAAGCAGCTTAGGTATTTTTGCTCCCACTCTTTCTACCGCCTAAAATATTGTCTGTCACTCATTGTATTTGAAATATATTTGGAGAATAAATGAATGAGATAGGAGAAAACTCAGATAATGACAGTTACAGGTTGACAAAGTTAGATCCCACAGGTGATCCTAATCCTACTCTTTATAGATAAGGACACTGATTTTCTGAAATCAGTTTTCTATCCAAAGACAGAGTTTTCTGCCCAAACCATTTAGTTTATTTGGAAGGTTTTACAGTCAACTTTCATTGCTTTGTGGATAGATTTGAGACTATTCACTGTGAAATTTTAATCCTTGGCTGGACCTCTTTTGTCAGTCACCATATACGGAACTGCAACTTTCCTCTGCATGAGATGGTGGGTACTCAGAGAAGGCCAAGTGAAATCAATAAATCTAAGAAGTCAATTTTATGACAAAATACAGTTAACTCTGAAATTAAAGGAAAGTTTCTTTTAGGTTGGTTGTTCATTATTTTTAATTAAAACTGTACTTCAACCTGTTGGTTTCTGTGATACTGGGAAATTACTAAATCAGAACTAGATTTACAAACCATTTCTCACCTTACCTTTTGACTATATGATCTTTAAAAAGTCTACTATGTACCCAGATTATGGTTTCTAAATACTCTTTACTGCTAAAAGGTATCAGAGCTCTTTACAGAGATGGCTGATTTCAGCCTGGGTGAGGAAATGTACAAGATAATCCCAGAACATATTCTCCCATCAGAAATCAAAGATTACTAGGGTTGTATCAAAAGGTTTCAAAAGTCAAAATGAAGAGGCTTTCAGTAGCCAAAGATGGGACCATCTGAACATCAATAACAATGATAATGGATTGATGCATGAAGTCTACATGAATTTGAAGACTATGAAGTCTTTAAATCTATTAATTAAGAATGATATTTAAAATGAACTCACTTGTCTCTTTTGAAGGATGCTAAGGGAACCACCTCATTATTTTGGTAACTATTTAAAGTCTTTATTCTCTGTTTCCTCTAAGAATTGTACCTCAACCCAATAGGTGACAAAGTATTAATTTCCCAGCTAATAAATGAAGAATATTAAAATATCACCAGTTTGCAATCCCTAATGAAATAAAGGATCTAAACAATGCTCATCTGTGAATGTTAATATGACTAGAAGACTCAGACATATTAAATGTTTCCCAATATGGGGTGTCTGGCTGGTTCTGCTGGTTAAGCATCAGACTCTCGGTATCTGCTCAGGTCATGATCTTGTGGTTGTGAGATCAGCCCCATGTCAGGCTCCACACTCAGTGCAGAGTCTGCTTCAGACTCTCGCTCCCTCTCTCTCTCTCTCTCAAAAAAAAAAAAATCTTTAAATGCCTCCCAACAAAGTACACAGTATTTCCTAAGACATATTGTTACTAACCAACCAACCAACCAACCAACCGAAATCTTAGCCAAAAACAGAAGGGAAAAGGAAAAAGACAACTCAAAGATGCAGGTAACAAAATCCAGACTATGGAAAACTCTGTAGGATAAATTTCTTCAACAAATTGTGTATGAGAGAGAGAGAGTGTGTGTATATGTGTGTGTGTATGAGAGACAGAGAGAGAGAGAAAGAACATGAGAATGCTAGAGCACTCCAACAGATTTAGAGATTTAAGAGACCAAATCAATTAACTGTAATATAAACCCTTATTTCAAAATCCTGATTCAAAAACTAATCTAAAAATTACAAGACTGGGAAATCTGAACACTGAATTCTTGATATATTGAAAATATATATATATGACTATATATTTTTCTAAAGCATAATTGTTAAATTTACAAGTAAAATCATATAGTCTCCAGGATTTGCCTCAAAATAATTCTATGGTGGGGGCAATGTGTGAGGGCAGAGATAGGTTTATTTCTACCCTTCTCTATATAGATTATCTTTAAATTTCCCCTCAAAAATTGAAAATAAAATACAAGTACAAAAAACTAAGCACCTGCTTTCCTACCTATAAGGCAGAGATAGCACTATTTAACTCACAGTTTCCTTATAAACATGTTGTAAGAATAAATGAGTTATTTGAAAGGTGGTTGGTCTAAAGTCTTGTTAATCAGGAATGAAAACAAAATTGTGCTGGCCAAAAACTAGCTTTAGACCTTATATATACTCTAATGTCAAAAAAAGTATACCTTCACAATATATGGCAAGGAATGTTTGAAATACGTAAACCATAACCATAAATTAAACCAAGCTTTAGGAAGGATTAGTATTAGTGCGACATAATTCTTTTCAATTTATGTCAATTAAATCAGATGTAAACTCCTAAAGGAAAAGATTTGTTTAAATAATTATTTTTGCTATATTTAATAAAGGACAATCTAAATCATTGGTAGGACTGGGACATTAAAGGACTAACATAATCAGAAAAAAAAAAAATCCCATGTGCTTCATAATAATCTTGCTTGCTAGGGTCCATGACAAACATAATGGCTAAAAGCAGTTTCAAGACAATTTAATAAAAGTCTATAACACCAAGTAGTGATACTGATTTGTTTAGCATAACTTTTACTAGTTATTAAAGTGATATATAGTATTTAAAGCAAGAAAAGACTTTTGATCGCAAAAACCCACACCACTTTTCCATCCCACTCCCCACCCCACTGGCAATGGATAAAACTTTAGCTAATAAAATGCTTTCTGCAATGTATAGAGGATTCTATAGTGGCTCTATTAAATACCCCTGATTGGGAATGTCTTGCTCGAGAACATTAACAGGGAAGTTTTTTTGAAGTTGAAGCAATCACTTTGAAGTAAACCATCCTTTCAAATTTGGATTGAAAAGAGGAGGGGAATAGCTTAGGCTTTTCTTTCCTTAATGTGACTCTTTCCACAGATGGCTCCCTATGAAAATTAATAAACTAACTTAGCTTTATAGGAAATGCCATTTAGAAGAACAAAAATTATAGTTAGAGAACAGATCCTGTGATCAAAATAAAGAAACTATTATTTATATACCTTAGCAACTGCAAAATGTATGTTTTTACGTAATTTTTAAAGTGGCATTAAACAAAATTATTTTCTAAATCATGAGAGAAGACAACCAAAAGAAAAAAATTCTGATTTGTTCTTTAATATTTAACATTATTAAGCATAAAAAGATCTTAGAGACCCAAGATCGAAAATATACTAAAAACTGAAACAAAATCACTATTCTTTAAGTTTTATTTGGTGCTTACCAGCTCTACAGATCAGAAAATACCAAGTTGGCATTTATCAAAGATCTTGTTTATTTGAGAATATACTAATACATGTATCCTTAGAAATTTCCAAAGTCAAACAATAAAAAACATCTACCTTATATTTAAAAACCAAGTAATTTAAAACATTGAATAAATGAAAATCTATGAGTTTACCATTAATACGGGAAGAACAGAACAGACACAATGCTCATTTGCTTCTTCTGGAGAGAGTAATACTGCTCCAAGACCTATATTGGAGCCAATATCCGTGTAAGACCAATATGTAATACCAACTCCTTACTCTGAAAACTGGTAATTAAAACAGTAAGCTTTCATCCTGCCTTTTCAGGAGGGACTGGGATTCATTCCTACTCGATGAAAAAAAGTCCTTTACAAAAGAATGCCAGCTAACACATGTAGAATGAGGGATATTATGAGAATAACATATGCAATCTCCAGTGTAATAAGCAATTCAGACAAGGGCAATCAGGTCACTAAAACCATTATGTGAAAGACTATTGGACGACAAAGATATTCACACAGTGCCAAACTATCACCTCCCTGACTACCTGCTAATAGTAAAGAGGAAAACTTACCTTTATGCTGGAGAGAGTTGGGGGCACCACCTTAACCAGGTCATTAAATATGACATTGGCAATAATGAGACAACCTGACATCATGTGCCCCTGAACAGAATGCCCTATAAAGTATTTGTCATCATGCATGAAACATGCTTGTAAATAGTGTTTAGAATGAATCTAATCAAGCCTCTAGACCTAATTTACAGTTTAAGAATGCATAATCCTTGAACATTCCTAGATTGAAAGCAAAAGCTTTTAAAAGGACATCTTAGGGAAAATGGGGAAATGTGAATATGGACTGGGTTATTAGATGATGTAAGATAATTACTGTTCATTTGGTTAGCTGTGATAATGGTACTGTAATTTCATTTACACACACAAACACACTCACACACTTTCATTTTAGAGTTTCCTATATTTTATAGTTGCATGCTGAAATATTCAGGGATGAAGTGTCAATGCTGGAGACATATTCAAATGGGTCAGCAAAAAATGTAGGTAAGAGGCTTTATAGACTGACAGCTATAAGATAAATAAGGTCTGAAAGTGACTATTGTTGACGACTCTACTGTATAATTGAAATTTGTGAAGAGAATAGAACTTAAATGTTCTCACAGAAATGCTTAAAAAACCTATAATTCAAAGCTTGTAGTAATGATTACACAACCATATATTATTTGTCGAAGTTACCAAATTGTACACTTACAATTGGTAAATTTTATTTTATGTAAGCTATACCATCATAAAACAAATTAAAAACAAAATACAAAGAGCTTCAACTCCCCCCAAGAAGAACACCTAGAGATAAAGCAAACTGGACAGCAAGAGTAACTGCTGAATCCAGGTGGCATGAGTGTACCTCTAGTATTGTTTCAACTTCTCCATAAATCTGAATCATTGGCTAAGTTGAGAAAAAATAAGTAAAAATGACTTTAATAGAAGATATAACTACATAGCAGTCAGGCTTACAGAAGAAACAAATAGACTTCTTGATAGAAATAGTCATATTTAAATAAGGAAACCAGGGTGTTTGTTGCTAAAGAACAGTTTTCAGGTGAATGGAAGGGTTCAAAGGAAACCCGAAGTGGGAGTAGGAACTGCCAACAGGAGCACTGCTAGAGAGAGAGAGCAGGAATCAGCCCCAGAGAAAATGAAGATAGCAACATCACAACACTAGAGAATGGAACACCTTGGTATCAGTTCAATCTTTGAGATCAGCAACTAAATTCTATTAACCTTCTCAACCTAACCCTTATTTCATGGTGTAATCTTAGAATCCTCTTTTGTACTTGAGACAAAAGTCATGAACAATGACAATTTATGTCATCAGTCCTCAGGGTCAAATACAGCCCACGTTGTCCCCAAGTCTAAGGTCAAGTCTATACAAATTACTAGATTAATCATTTTCCTGTGAATTTGTAATGGTCAATTGTGAAACCACCACTGGGATTTCTAAGTATGGTGATTTCAGTCATCTTAATAATGGAGCTGATTGACTACCAAATCACATCAGTCACCAGGCCATCAGCTTTTATTACCATAAGGAAAAATGAGTCAACTGAAAAAAGGTCAATTCAGCTGGGCCATGTAAACACTGTTAACTGCTTTTCTGGAATTACACCCTTGTCATCAGACAAGAAAATACAGATACCCTGGCTACAGTAACAGTGGGGTTCCACTATAACTGTCCTCTTAAATTTAAATGCTAAAGATTCAACACATATCTACACCATTGCCTTGAGGTTGAAACTGTGGCTTCAGGCTCACAACCTCATTTCAGAGATACTTCTTACTTTCAAAACTTATTCAGAGTGGGTACGGAGATAGGAAAAAGTCTAATTTTGTCTTCCAGATCTAGTCTAGCAGTATGTCTGTGAGGAAATAGAAAAACAGTGAGCCATATAATTTTACTTACTAGCTAGACAAGTTCTATCTGATCTGTGAGTCTGTTTTTTCACTTATAAAACAGAAATAACATACCTATAAAACAGAGCTGACTTACCGGCTCTGTCTGCCATAAAGGACTGATATGGTAAAATGAATACCTTGAAAAGAGTTTTCAAATAAAATAAATGAATTTTAAAATATCCTTTATTAGATTATGTTTTAATTAGTTTCAGGATGATTTTTATTCTATTGTGCAACATGTAAGCGAATTCCATTTTTACTACCTAGGTACCTAGTGAAAAACAGTTTAGACAGAATCATCTATGTAGAATTCTTGTCAAAAACAGCTACCTGAATTTAGTGAAACAATTAGTCAAAAACAGATATGGGGACTGGCATGGACTTTTCTAAAATGTCAATATAATAAAAGACAATAAAAGAAAAAGAGGCAGTGAGTGATGGGTCCAATTTAGATAAAAAGGAAACAATCAAAATACATGGTGACCAGATGCTAATTTGTGGTCCCTGATGGGGGTCTTGGATCAAACAATAAACAAAGATTAGAAAGAACACTATAGGGACAATTGGGATAATTTTCTGTTTATATTAGATATTATTTTATCAACAATAGATTTTTTGAGTGTGGTAATAATATTATGGTTATAAAAGAAATGTCCTTGTTTTTAGGAGAAACATTGTTGAAATATTTTAGGGAAGAAACAAGTTATGCTGTTTGCTACTTACTTTCAAATGGTTCTGAAAAAAAACTCAAACTACTTAAAGAGAAAGCAAATATGGGAAAATATTAACAACAGCTGAAAAATCCAGGTGAGAAGTATACTACTAATCATTATTCTATTCTTTCAACTTTTCTGCACATCTGAAATTTTCAAAAGGTGGGGAAAAGTGGACACTGTATAAACAAAACAAAACATTGGCAAGTAATGAAAAAATATCACTTTTTCAATAATAAAAATATACTTTCATAAACCTAATTATCTAACCCTAAATAAATTCATCATGTTATAACTTTAACATTTATTATTTAAAAATAACAGCAATCTTCCTAATATACAGAACAGATAAACTAAGTGGACTTAATTTAAAGGTCTTACTGAAGAATTTCCTTTAAGAAAAAGCAATATCATTTCTAAAAGCAGGATGGAAACAGACCAAATGTTATTACTGGAAAAGATCAGATAAATTAACTCAAATCCTTATAGATTAGCAAACTAGTATACATATGTTTCTCAGGACATACAACTTTATGTTTTTTTTCAAAAGATAATTTAAAGTCAAGTAGAACATGTACAGTTACAAAAAGAAAAGAACATGTAGTTAACAGATGTGATGGCTCATACTTTACCATAGCCTTCAATTCAACCACTCCAAAAGCAAGCAAAGTAAAACAACTAGAAACAATTAAGTACAAGCTATGGATAGAAAACATGATATTCTTCTCTAGAAATGCCATTAAAGTACTCCAGAGTAGGAATGCCAAAAAGGCGGGGGGGGAGGCAAGGCTTGGATAACAGATGAAGAAAAATTTAAGACGATGGGGTAAGTGTGTGTGTGTGTGTGTTTGCTTTTGTGCACGTGTGTGCGGTGGAGGGGGAGGGGTCAGGCTTTCCTGTTTTGACACCAGGATAGACAACTGCCCATCAATCCCATAAGAAATCAGGAAGTATTCTCAGGAATGTCTTTTTATGGGATCATTTGAATATTAACTACGAAAAGAATTGTTGTAACATGAGCTAAAAATTTGTTTATAATCTCTTAAATTCATGAAAAATTTAAGTATTAATGTGAAGTTGCATTCTCTGTTTTAAAACCCATTTACTGGTATAGATTTCCAATTACTATGTTTTCTTAGGAAATATACAGTACTTCCTTTACCAGATAAGCTCTGTTATGGAAAAAAAAATAAGAAGATTACTTTATCTTTATGAACTGACCTATTTTTTTAACTTATTATTTTTATTTTTTTTAAGATTTTACTTATTTATTTGGAAGAGTGAGACAGAGATAGCAAGAGAGAGAGAGCACAAGCAGGAAGGAGAGAGAGAAGCAGGCTCGCCGCTAAGCAGGGAGCCCTACTCAGTGCTCAATTCCAGGACCCTGGGATCATGACCTGAGATGAAAGTAGATGCTTAACCAACTGAACCACCCAGGCACTCCTGAACTAATCTATTTTAGCAGTCCTTCTCTTTTGTCCATAAAATGTTAACAATGTGAATTGTATAGAAAAGAACAAACTTTACAAAATGTTGTATCTTTATTTTTAAAATAACATTTTATTTACCTTGTTAATGGACACTACCAAAACTGGTTCCACTTTAGCTTCAATTTCTTCTGGAGTATAAAAGCAATAGAGTTTACCCCCTCTTAAAACACAATACAACCTTCTCCAACTAATTAGGCTTTCTTCCATTTGCTGAAAAAAAATTCAAGAAGCCATTAACCTTAATCATTATTTATCATCATTAAATTCAACAAAATACTTCAATTATTAAAGTTATTAATTAAAAAAAATTAGATGTGATAGAGTTACCCATTAATTTAGTGTGCAGTAAGTCAACAGTCCAAAATCAGAGGAAGTTAATATCACAGAAGGGTTTGAAATTCTCAAAAATATTAAGCAAAATGGAGGCAATGAATACCACATAACTTTTACACACATAAAATCATAAATCAATGCAGTTTTAGAAAAGCTAGTCTATTCAAAATTAGTGCTTAAAATTCCACAGCAATCCATCTGATGACGCAAAAAATTATAAAAATAACTCAATATTCAAAATATAATTTTCCCTTACTATTCTCAGAACACTAGAAAATGTTGACTACCCTTTAAGAATGCAAATTTTCTTTCCTCTTAATGGAATCTTTAAAAAAAAAGTTATTGATTCATTGAAGCCCATAATTAATTATTTACTGACTATAAATAAGTCTGGTTATAAATAAATCAGGAGTAGGTGGCACAGAGGCAGCTTTGGGAGCCCAGAGGCCTAAAACTGTGCCAAAAGCTGTTTGCCAGAAAGGCCTTTCTGTGAAAGGTGTGGAACAGTCCTCATCTGCTTCCACAAGGAGTCCTCTGCGGCTGATTATCCTGTTCCTGCTGTTATGAAGCCAAGGAACCTGGATAGGTAGCTCCTTAGCCATCAAAACTGCACTGGACCCCTCCCCTTCCCCCCTTCTCACCCTCAGCCCCTTCACCCCCCATCCCCATTCTATGTCTAACATGGAGAAAACTACCATTTAAAAGAGGCTTTAAAAAATACTTATTATCAGAAGGCGAAATAACTGCCAGTATATTAAAATCTAGATTGCAGCTATAATTGTACGAAATGTAAAGTCCTCCAACCTGCTGATTAAGAAATCCTGCAAACGCATCCTCAGCCATACACACTGGCTGGGCAACTAGGCGGCAGCACATGTTGCCATATAAGGGAAGCCAAAATGAAGACTCCTCTATTTAAACAAGACAGGAAAAAAAAAATCAAGTTATAAACATGTTTATTTAAGGTCATTATACATTTTTATTTTTTTCTTTTTGCAATTTTTTTTCGGCTTTACGTAAGAACATATGTAAAGGTTCACCCAACTCATATACCAGTGCCATAGTTAATGACAAAATCAAATATGAGAAAGTAGACAGGATAAGATAATATTAAACTGACAGTTTATAAATGCTTTCATCTAGAATAGACATAGAACTTTTAGTTTCTTGATCTCTCATTTGATCTTAAAGTATTTAATCAATGGAGATAATTCAGGGCATATGAGTAAACTTATCTAATATAAAAAAATCTAATAAAATGATTTTTGTACATCAAATTCAACTTTTTGCTCTGATTTTCATTATAATAGCTAGCAAAGGGATCCTCTAAATAAAACATTTCAGAACACAATTTCATAATACTTTAATAAGCCTTTTGGCTCTTCTTCCCCCTTCCCTTACTGAACATTAGGTGGAGCCCACAAAGATGGGCATCTGTGCCTGGGGTTGTGGGAGGAGCTGCAGTGTGCCAGAACAAGGGGCTACTGCCAGGCAGGATGAGGGTGAGTAGGAGAGCTGCCAGGCACGAGGTGTCAGAGCCTGAATGGGCTGAGGAAGGTGGATGACATGGGACAATCTCTCCTCAGGTGTTGTCTAGGGTGGGGGGTCAAGGCCCAAGCAGAATGAGGAGCATCTACATGGTGTGGCTGCCCAGTGTGAGGTATCAGAATCCAAAGGATAAGGAGAGTGTACACATTTGGCAGGTGACTCAGCCATGGGAGTCAGAGTTTGAGAGCAGTGAGGACACCATCCATAATTCAGTGACCCAGAACAGTGTGGCAGAGCCCAGTGAGAAGGACATCTGAGAAGAGGCACAGGGCATGAGGTGTCAGAGCACAGGCAGGCTGAGGGGGGTGTCCACACGGGACTCAGGAAAGGACAGCCAGGCATGAGAACTTAAAGCTTGAGGAAGAACAGGCCTATGTGGGCTGTATAAGCCTCAGCAAGGTAAGGAATGTCCACATGGGGCAAGGGACAACCTAGAATGAGGAGTCAGAGCTCAAGCAAGGAGAAGAGAGCATCCATACAGAAGAGATAGAATGGTTGCTTTCAGGAAGACTGATCAAGGAAAATGCATTAAAGGTAATAGAACACCATTTTCTCTTTGTCAAAAAGAGGAGTTAACAAATGTGTAGAATGAACTCTGCACTGTTGGGATTAGAACTGGAGGCACTGGTGTGGACTCATGGTTTCCAATATACAGATTAAAAAATACAAGACACTATATGCACATAAGAGTAGCTGTGTCCACGGAGAGGGCCTGGGGAAAGCAACAGTAGTGCTCTAATACCAATGAGTGGACCTAGAGCACAGACCATGTCTTCTAAATATTATTTCCTTTACAAGAGAACCAGCATTCCTTGGAGAAGTAAGTGGTTCCAAGGTTGGGGCTCAGAAAGTACCTGATGAGCCTGAAATATCTTGTTACACCATAAAGCAAGAACTACTCAATGAATGATGAGAATACTGTCAAAAAAACATCAGAACCCATCTTGAATGTGCTCCCATTGGCCAAACTGGAGACAACCTGAACCTTATAATAAACAATATCAACAGATTTTGATGCACTGAATAAAAAAGGAAAACATGAGTCTATACTGATATAAATAAATCAATGAGTAAACCGAAAGACCAGTAAGAAATACACTTACAGAGTTTCAAGACACTCCCCTCTTCCTCACAAAATAGGTGTTAATTGCAAAGGGGAAACAAGAGTAACTTTACAGTAGGGATGGTGGGTAGACACCACACTAATCAAATGTTCAAAGTGAAAATCATAATCAAATTATATGCCATTTGACAGAATGCAATGAGAACTTAGCAGCAATTTCTGCCAAAGATGTATATCCTAAATCTCAAGAAAACATCAGACAAACCCAAACTTAGGGACCTTCTACAAAATAACTGATCATGATGTTTAAAAATGTCAAGGTTATAAATGCAAAAAAAAAAAAAAGACAGAAAAACTGGTTCAGTTTGAAAGAAACTGAAAGAAGCATGATAATTAAATGTAATGTATGATTTGGATGGTTCTTCACCGGATCCTTTTGTCATGAAAGACATTATTGGGACAATAAGCAACACTTTAATAGGGTCTCATGATTAAATGGTGGTAATGTAGTAATATTCATTTCCTGACTTGGTAAGTGGTAGTGATGTAGTCGATGTCCTGTTAGTAGGAAATACATATTAATATATTTGGGGTAATGGAGAACCATGTAAACAACTTGCTCTCATGTATTTTGAGGGGGAAGATCTTGACATTTGACTTGTAACTTTTCTGTAAGCTTGCAATTGTTTAAAAAAGTTCTTTCAAAGAACATTAAGATATTCCTTTTAATGTAGAGTGTAGGTAGGCATTGAGCCTTCACATTTACATAATTCTGTGTGTTAGGGCATAAATAAAAACTCAATTTATCGCCCTTTGCCCACCCTCAACCACACAAAAATGATTTTCAAAGTTTTTACTGCATCCCTGTTGGTAATGACTATAAAATGGTTAGCCAATGGCTCTCACTATTATTGACCCAAAAGTCTTAACTCTGGAAAATAAAACATTTTTAGGTAAAAATACTATTATATAATATATAGATGCCATGCCAAGGTTTGGTACATCAGTTACATGAAAAAGCCCAGCCTAAATGAAGTATACAAAGTAAAACAAAAAAGTTTTTAACAACCTGCTTGCTCATAATTCTACTATAGAATAGAGCACAACAAATTACCTTGCACTATTCAAATCTTTTTTATTAATATCTTGGTAAAGCTGCTATCATTCAGAAATAAAGGGTTTGACCTGGGAGAAATAAATGCATAAGTACAATAAAGACAATGATTCCAAAACACAGACATAAATAAATAAATATGTGAGCATCTCCTTTCTTAAAATAGGCAGGAAATGAAATAAAAATTGTATAAAAGCAGGCATCTGAGTGATACATCTGAAATCAACTTTGTGATTTGTGAATTTAAAGTTTGAAAGTAAATTTCTTTATATAGCAATCCCAGATTTATGAATGCCTTATGTTCCAAATATCTGTAAGCTAGTTGTATTTAAGTTAGGATGTACTTTCTAAAAAAATAGAATCGTAAATGATGATTAGTTTTTCAGATGAGTTCTTAGAATTTATCCAATCAATAATGTGTCTGGAACCTAAATACCACATGTAACAATGGGCTTCTCTGGTAAAATAAGTTTAGGTTTCATAGCATGCAGAGAAAAATAGTTTCTTCCTGATTACAGTCCTTAAAAAGGGATATTGGGTGTAGAATTCCTTTTTCTACAGACCTCTTAACACATCGCAATCACCTATCCCTTCTAACCTAGGTTTATTTACAGTTCAGGACCCCTGTGGAATGAAGCAGAGTCACAGCTGCTTCTCCTGACTTCTGAAAAGAAATATGGCATCTAGGCTAGTCACTTCACTTAGCTGAGTATCAAGTCTTCATTTTTAAAAATACTACCTTCTTAGGTAGGAGGGTTATTGTGAAAACCAAGTTAGATAAAGTGTAAATGGCATCTATCATTATGTTTGTCACACAGTATCTGCTTCTCGTAATTTCAAATCCAGGGCAGTCTCACTCTCAAAACCACACCCTTTCCATTTTCAGAGCTGTCTCCATTCTTGTGCAACATATCTAATCAAATTACTTAATTCTTCTTTTCTAACCAAGGGCAGCATTAGAACAAGATGAAACAGGAAGTGAAAAAGCAATTTGACTTTTCACTATTTAAAGATTTTATCTAATTCATTTGTAGTTTCAAATGGGGAACAAAATGGTGTTTAAAAATGACAGCAACAACAAAAACAAAACACAGGCAAGGGAAAGAATCCAGATAACATCTCAGTTCCGTGTGAGTCAATCTTCACAATGTGGTTTCATTGTTTTATAAAAAGCATAAAAATTTCTTGATGATAAAGATATCATTCTAGCTTTTCCTTTCAATGATCAAGAATAATAAAATTGAGTTATAAATTTTTAAAAATCTCGTATTTCCTCTTGATTTTATAGACACTGACATAACCTTATTTAGGAAAACCCATTGTATTAACATAGATTTAAAGTAATGAATAAATTTGAGGATGGCTTTTTTCTGTATAAAATTGTTTCCTTTAAGTTACAATATTTCTTCTTTTTCAAAAAATGACTGATTTCCAAGATTTTAATTTACACACACTCCTAAGAATATACATACATATTACATAAAGAGGCATACAGGTTACTATTTCTTAAAATTTTTTCTGTGGAGTCCACAAGTTTCAAAGTCAACAGTTTTCGGGTGTTGTTATTTTAAGCATAAGTCTTCTCACAGTCTTTAATGTGTTGGTCTGGATTGTGTTTCTCTAAAACAGAGCCATGCTGCACAGTTCCCATGCTGATCTGCCTTATGAGCATTTTATTAAATAAGAATCTAGTAATATCTTACAGAACACTGAAGACAACTGAGGAATCACTGCTAAATTAATGCTTCCTTTATGAATTGTACTCCTTTCCACAACTTTTCAGATGATTTGGTTGAAAGAATGGAGCTTTTCATCATCAATTCCATTATTCACACATCACAGTGTTTTGAGTCTGTAGGTGCTTTAGCAGTCATCATCCCCGACAAGAAAGCAGAGCAAGAAGAGCACAGCCTGTCCTGGATTATTTAAATTCTGGCTCATTCACTTGCTAGCTATATGATATAGCATGTTATGTTTCTCTACACTGCAAGTCACCCATCTGTAAAATGTAAATGACAGTAAAATGAGGAACTTGTGAAGGTCACAGAGCTAGCCAGTGGTAGGACTAGAATAAGAGTCCAAGGCTGATGGCTCCACAGTCCAGACTATAAGTCATTTCACTGTAATGTTTTTTGATAGATACATCTCACAGATACTAGGAATGAAAACTGATGCAAAGTGTTTATTTATTTACATTTTGTTGAGGTAAGAACACCTAACAGGAGATCTATTCCCTAACCAGATTTCAAGTGCACAATACAGTACTTTTAACAATAGGCAGTAGTACATTGTACAGCAGATCTCTAGGGCTTATCCATCTTGCATACCTGAAATTTTATACCCGTTAATTAGCAACTCATTCTTGCCCCTGGTAGCTACCATTCTACTCCTGTTTCTTTGACTCTATTTTAGCTACCTCATATAAGTGGAATCAGGCAGTATCTGTCTTTCTGTGACTGGCTATTTCAGTTAGCATGATGTCCTCAAGGTGCATTCATGTTGCCACATACTGCAGAATTTTATTCCTTTTTAAGGCTGAATAATATTTCACAGAACAGTGTCTGCTGCATAATAGACCCTCAACATATGATGGCAAATGAAATGACAATAAACTCCATCTGCCAGATTTTCTGATAAAATTGATAATGCTAATACTATTATAGACTTCAAGTTTTGGGTGATGAGAGGCTAGATTGTTTAGATCAATCTTCCCACTGAAAAGTACTGAAAATGCTGAATCAAATATACTTAAAAATTTTTCCCAGAGCAACAAAGAGATAACAAGACCATAAGAAATTACCAGTACAAATATGATAAATGAGAACAAGTGAGTTAAGTGAGCACAGAAGCTGTGTTTGTCTTGAGAGCATTTGCCAATCCCAGCAAGTCTGAATTTATGATTTAATGATCCTGCAAGATAAGGAAGCAGAACAGAAATCAAATTCTAGGGACTGAATAATGTAAGTAGTTAATGGGAGATCCTCCCCATGCTAGGCTGATATCCTGAAGGAATCACCAACAGGGTAGTGGTGAACAAGAAATAATCCAAGCCCAGGATTCTCAATGCCTACAAGTAGGGGATAGGAGGGGTTCAGAGAAACTCAGATATGATCTTTGGATAAAGCAGGCCTAGACTGATAGTCCCCCCAGGTGCCTGCCAGAAGCAAACAGAAACATTAAGCATCAATTTATTCCTGTATGTAAACTTTAGATTATAATGACAAGTACATGAAGACATTCAAGGAATTGAGACATCATGAGAACCACTAGAAAAAGACAACAGAAATAGACCCAGAAAGACATTATATGTCTGAATTATTAGTCATAGACTATAAAACAGGCTTTTCACTAAAAACCTAAACGATAATATTGACAATGCATGCAAGAAATACAAAGTTCCCAAGCAAACCTGAAAAAGTCAAATAGAAACTTCTAGAGCTAGGAAATATAAGAACAGAAATGAAGAACTCTTGGTATATAGGTTTAACAGCAGATGAGACAGAGCTGCAGAGAGAATAAGGGAAATAGAAGATAGTTCATAAAACAACCCAGAAAAGCATTAAAGACAGACAAAAAGACGAAAAATACATCACAAAGAGTAAGAAATATAGACGATAAAGCCAGAAAGATGAACACAGCTTTAACAGGAATGCTAGGAGAAAAGCAAGAGAATGGAACAGAGGCTCTCTGAATAGAAAAGTGAGATTTTTGTCCAGAATTAATGAAAGACACCAATCAGTAATTTTAAGAAGTTAAAGGAGTTGCCTCTCTGTTTTGTTGACTGTTTCCTTTGCTGTGCAGAAGCTTTTGATCTTGATGAAGTCCCAAAACCTCATTTTCTCTTTTGTTTCCTTTGCCTTTGGAGACATATCTTGAAAAGTTGCTGTGGCTGATATCGAAGAGGTTACTGCCTATGTTCTCCTCTAGGATTCTGATGGATTCCTGTCTCATGTTGAGGTCTTTTATCCATTTCGAGTTTATCTTTGTGTACAGTGTAAGAGAATGGTCGAGTTTCATTCTTCTATATATAGCTGTCCAGTTTTCCCAGCACCATTTATTGAAGAGACTTTTATCCACTGTATATTTTTTCCTGTTTTGTCGAAGATTATTTGACCATAGAGTTGAGGGTCCATATCTGGGCTCTCTACTCTGTTCCACTGGTCTATGTGTCTGTTTTTATGCAGTACCATACTGTCTTGGTGATAACAGCTTTGTAGTAAAGCTTGAAATCAGGTAACATGATGCCCCCGGTTTTGTTTTTGTTTTTCAACATTTCCTTAGCGATTCGGGGTCTCTTCTGATTCCATACAAATTTTAGGATTATGTGCTCCTGCTCTTTGAAAAATAACGGTGGAAATTTGATCGGAATGGCATTAAAAGTATAGATTGCTCTAGGCAGTACAGACATTTTAACAACGTTTATTCTTCCGATCCAAGAGCATGGAATGGTCTTCCATCTTTTTGTGTCTTCTTCAATTTCTTTCATGAGTGTTCTGTAGTTCCTCGAGTACAGATCCTTTACCTCTTTGGTTAGGTTTATTCCCAGGTATCTTATGGTTCTTGGAGCTATAGTAAATGGAATCGATTCTCTAATTTCCCTTTCTGTATTTTGGGAGAAGATATTTGCAAATGGCAGTACAGACAAAAGGTTAATATCCAAGATCTATAAAGAACTCATCAAACTCAACACACACAAAACAGACAATCATATAAAAAAAAATGGGCAGAAGATATGAACAGACACTTCTCCAATGAAGACATACAAATGGCTATCAGACACATGAAAAAATGTTCATCATCACTAGCCATCAGGGAGATTCAAATTAAAACCACATTGAGATACCACCTTACACCAGTTAGAATGGCCAAAATTAGCAAGACAGGAAAAAACGTGTGTTGGAGAGGATGTGGAGAAAGGGGAACCCTCTTACACTGTTGATGGGGATGCAAGTTGGTGTGGCCACTTTGGAGAACAGTGTGGAGATTCCTCAAGAAATTAAAAATAGAACTTCCCTATGACCCTGCATTGCACTACTGGTTATTTACCCCAAAGATACAGATGTAGTGAAAAGAAGGGCCATCTGTACCCCAATGTTTATAGCAGCAATGGCCACGGTCGTCAAACTGTGGAAAAAAACCAAGATGCCCTTCAGTGAAAGAATGGATAAGGAAGATGTGGTCCATATACACTATGGAGTATTATGCCTCCATCAGAAAGGATGAATACCCAACTTTTGTAGCAACATGGACGGGACTGGAAGAGTTATGCTGAGTGAAATAAGTCAAGCAGAGAGAGTCAATTATCATATGGTTTCACTTATTTGTGGAGCATAACAAATAATATGGAGGACAAGGGGAGATGGAGAGGAGAAGGGAGTTGAGGGAAATTGGAAGGGGAGGTGAACCATGAGAGACTATGGACTCTGAAAAACAATCTGAGGGTTTTGAAGGGGCAGGGGGTAGGAGGTTGGGGGAAGCAGGTGGTGGGTATTAGGGAGGGCACAGATTGCATGGAGCACTGGGTGTGGTGCAAAAAACAATGAATACTTTTACGCTGAAAAGAAATAAAAAATTAAAAAAAAAAAAAAGAAGTTAAAGGAGTTGTGAAAGCAGCATAAATGAAATTAAATTCCATACCTATATCATAATGAAACTTCAGAAAACCAAAGACAAAGAGAAAATAAAGTTCCTTCCCAGAAGGAACACACTGACAAATGATTTTCAACAGTTAGTAAAAGAAGCCAGAAGACAGTGAAATTATATCTTTAATATTCAAAAAGAAAAAAAATTGAAACTGCCAAAATCCTATATCTTGTAAAAGATGCCTTTCGAGAATGAAGCAAAATAGAGTCATCTTCAGACAAACACAAGAACAAAAAAGTATGATACCAGTGGAACACACTAAAAGAAATTCTAAGGCTTATACTTCGAACATAAGGAAAGTGATATCACATTTGAGATATAAGGTGCAAGTGATACACAGAAACTTATGGATAAATCTAAATACATATAAAATGTATAAGACATTTTGTGAAATTTAAAAATTAAATAGAATTATATAACAATAGTACACAGGTCAGAGAAATGGAATTTAAGTGTTTGAAAGTCCCTGCATTGTCTAAGAAAAGAGTAAAACTATCTTTTAATTTCAGGCTTTAATAAGTATGATTAATGACATTTCTAGCAGTAATTTCTTAAAGATGAGAAAAAGAATTATAACTTTACTTTGAACAAGGAAAAAGTGAAAATAATAAAATTATCAATCCTTAAAAAGGCAACAAAGAACAGAAAAACACATGCAAGATCAATAGCAAACACAGGATATGATGGTATATTTAAGCCCAAATATTTAATATCATATAATATACCTTATAAACTTTTTGGTATCAAGTGTAAAATGACTAAATGTTCCATTAAAAACACAAAGATTGTCAAACTGGATAAAAACTAAAATCCAGTATATAACCCTCTTTGAAGAGGCATGTCTACAATATAAAAATAAGTACAGTTTAAGGTAAAAGAGAGGTAAAAGAGTGGAAGAAAACTGTGTATCAGCAGCTCGTGGGTGGCTCAGTTGGTTAAGTGTCCAATTCTTGATTTCAGCTCAGGTCTTGACCTCAGAGTTGTGAGTTCAAGCCTGATGTTGGGCTCCAGTGTGGAGCCCATGTTAAAAAAACATTGTGTGTATCAAATAGCAAAGGCTCAAATAATATAAAGCAAAAATAGTTGTAACTGTGAGAACTAGAAAACTCTACAATCACAGCGGATTTTATCACATCTCTCATAGTAATATATAGAGTATATAGACTATAATAATTATTTCTAACAAATAATTGGAATATATAGAACAGACCACTGAATAAAAACACTGACAAAACTACTGCAAGAATGATAATAAAAAGACAAAAGAATGTACAAAAAGCCAATATCAAATAGAAAGGAGGGACACCACTATAGATGCTGAGGAAATTCAATAAAGCTATCATTAAGAAGTTAATACTTATGAAACTCAATTTTTTTTATGTTTTATTTTATTATTTTTTTTTGAGAGTGAGAGAGAGAGAGAGAGAGAGAGAGAGCAAGCACATGAGACAGATAGCATGCACATGTCCAAGTGTTTGGGGGAAGGGAGAGAGAGAGGCTTTTAAGTAGGCTCCACGCTCAGCAAGGAGGCCAACACAGGGCTCCATCTCACAACGCTGAGATCATGACCTGAGCCAAAATCAAGAGTTGGATGCTTAACTGACTGAGACACCCATGTTCCCTAATGAATCTCAAATTTTACCCAAAGAACCTTATAGCTATTAAAAATAATTGAATAAAAGATAAATAATAGCGATACAACCATACAATGAAATACTATAAGCAATATAGTATATATACTGCATATACTGAATGAACAAAAACCAAGTTGCTAAGGAGACATAATGTGATTTTATCCATATAAAGTTCAAACCAGAAAAAATTATTTAGAGAAGCACACATAGGTAGTAAAACCAAAAATAAATGCATGAAAGTGAATACCATAAAAACTGGGACCCATTTATACCTAGAATAATTGAGAAGTAATGTTGACAATGTTCTTTCTTGACATGAAGGTAGTTATGCATATATTCATCTCAAAATTATTTGTTACATTGTACATTTATATTTTAAGAACTTTTCTGTACTTTTAATGTAATTTTTAGAGCAAAACTTTAAAAATATTTTTGTAAAATCATCTATTTCATCAGTGTGGAGCCACCCAATTTTACAACCATAAGTACAAAGTAAGGTTATACAAAATTTTATATATTCTACTTCAGAAAATGGACAAGAATAAATGACCCAAATTGTATTTCTAAACTACTCTGCCATCACCACTCTGTATTTTTTCTCATAAGTAAAATAATCTGGGAAAATGGAGAATGCTCATGTTAAATTTTACAAACCTTTCTAATTACTTAGCTCCCTTCTTCAACTTGTTATATTATTTTTTTGAATAAGCTACAACTACCAGTATTATCCAGAAAGAAAAGTGTTCAGATTATTTCAGCCCTACCTTCTCTTACATCCTCTGTTTCTACCAACAGGAGGTTTGGCTTCCTCAATTTCAACTTTAAAAATAAGACAGGTCTTTGACTGCCAACTAGAAGGGTGGTAAAGTAATCAATTTCAAGTCAAAGTCAAAGATTCAGAATACACAAAACCTTTCTGTCCTCACAAAGTTAGCCTCACAAACAAATCTCTGGCAAATGGCATGGAAAAAGGAAAATTTTTTTTTCTCGTTTTGGGAAAAGGGATAGAAAGAACGCATGCCTATGTTATTTAAGCCAACATCCGCTTCAGAGGAGCATATTTAAATTAGAAATTATTACTGTCTCCACATTATCTATTATCATAACATATGTAATAAGTAAAATATAGACTGTACTCACCATTTCCATTAATAGACAGATTATGGGTCTTGAAGCTATCCTCAGCACTTTCCAAGGTCAAAGTTGTATGAGCTAGCAAATTATACTTTGCAGCACTAGTAATAGGGAGAAATAAGACATACTTTGAGTATTTTAGTATATTTTCTATTACACAAAATATTTAGATGTTCAATAACAGAAAATAAACAACCTGATTAAAAAACAGGCTAAGGTCTTAAATAGACATTTCTCCAAAGAAGATATAAAGATGGCCAATAAAAACATGAAAAATGCTCAAGAACACAAATCATTAGGAAAATGCAAATCAAAACCACGAGTAGAGCTCCTGGGTGGCTCAGTCAGTTGAACACCTGACTCCCAGCCTCAGCTCAGGTCATTATCAGGATTGTTAGATTGCGCACCACATCCAGCTCTGAGTTCAGCATAAAGTCTGCTTGAGATTCTCTCTCTGGCTCTCCCTCTGCCTCTCTCCACTTCATGTGCGCACGTGTGCTCTTTCTCTCTCTCTCAAATAAATAAATATTTTAACAAAAAAAAATACAATGATACCACTTCACATCCATTAGGATGGCTTTTATTAATTAAAAAAAAAACAACAGAAAATAAGTGTTGGCTAGACTGGGGACAAATTTGTAACATTGTGCATTGCTAATGAGAAAGTAAAATGTTGCAGCCACTATGGAAAAAGTACAGTGGTTCCTCAAAAAATTAGAAATAGAATTACCATATGATTCAGCAATTCCACTTCTGGATATATACCCAAAAGAATTTAAAGTAGTGACTCAAATGGATATGTGTACACCTGTATAAATAGCAGCATTACTCACAACTCACAAGAGCCAAACAGCAGAAGAAGGTCAACTGTCCATTCAAAGGATGAAAGGATAAATAAAATGTAGTACATACATATAATAGAGTATTCTTCAGCCTTAAAAGGGAAGGAAATTCTGACACAGGCTACAACATGAATTAACCTTCAAGACCTTACACTAAGTGAAATAAACCAATGACGAAAGGACAAATACTGCTTGATTCCATGTGTAAAGTCCGTGGGTAGTCTAATTCGTAGAAACAAAAAGTCGAGTTGAAGTTTGCCAGTGGCTGCGTGGCAGGGGAGCAGGATGTTATTGTTTATTGGGCATAGAATTTCATAGAATTTCAGTTTGTAAAGATAAAAAGTTCTGGGGATGGGTGATGAGGATAGTTGCAAAATACTGTGAATGTACTAAATGTCACTGAACTATACACTTAAAAATGGTTAAAATCGTAAATTTTATATATTTAACCATAATAAAAAAATGAAGAAAAACCACATTTAGATGTTGTAGATGACAGATTATAAATATAAATGAATTATCAACCTAGTATGTTTATTTCTTTATGCTATTTTATCTTAAAATCTGCAAGTTATTTGCTTTAACTCATACATGTTTCTCTGAATGATCTCCATTCATTCAAAAATATTAACAGAACACCTAAAATAAGCCAAGTTCTATGCAAGGTGATGGGCATTTTGGTAAACAAGACTCAGTATTATATTCTGATGTAAGGGGGAGGGAGGAGAGGTAAGCAGAGGGATAAATTAAATATTGGTATTTGTAAGTTATAATGCAACCTTTTCTATGAAGCAAAGGGGATAAGAAAACTGAGGACCTGTTAAGCAGGAGAAACAGGGAAGGACTCTCTAAGGGGTAATGGTGACGCTCTCATAAGAATATGGAATCAAGCAAAGAAATTGGGAAAACATTCCAAACAGAGAAGGCTGAAAGTAGAGCAGTGTGGCTGAAGCATAGGGAGCAAGTGGGAAACACCACCTTACGACACAAGGTCAGAGATAAAGGCAGGAATTAGATCCTCAAACTTGGCTGGAAACCTTGGAGGAAGAGTGGATTTGATTCCAAGCATAATGAAGTCATTGGAGAAAGTTAATAAGAAGATAGTGATGGGATCTGATTCACAATTACTTCCTGGGAGTAAGAATGAATCTTCTTCTGGTTTACCAACTTCAAAGATTTGTTGGAGTTTTCACATTCATCATATGGAAAAATGGAGGACTTCATTACTAATTCCACTTTTTTCATGATAGTCCCCTTTATGCTACTTGTGTTAAAATAGCACTCTTGTCAAAGTATCTAAAAATTCTGAGGTTAAATTTCATATCCTGGTACTCTGTGGTGATTAAAAAGTGAATTTTCATTCAATAATAATTCTATTTTCTGGGGCGCCTGGGTGGCTCAGTGGGTTAAAGCCTCTGCCTTCAGCTCAAGTCATGATCCCAAGGTCCTGGGATCGAGCCCTGCGTCAGGCTCTCTGCTCAGCGGTGAGCCTGCTTCCTCCTCTGTCTCTGCCTGCATCTCTGCCTACTTGTGATCTCTGTCTGTCAAATAAATAAATAAAATCTTTAAAAAATAGTAATAATAATAATTCTATTTTCCGGGCTAGTAATCTTGATTTTATTTCAAGAATTTTTCTTGGTTTTATTTATTTTCCAAATTAGTAAAACCTCAACATTCAAAACATCAGAAAGCATGTTAAAATGTGACAGGAATATAGACAGAGAAGACAGACAAGGAAAAGTTTGGTGGGAATTTTTATTAATTGTGCCAAGTGATATGTTTCATAAACCTCCTTTGTCTCATACTAAATCTTTACTAGAATCTCTACTATAAAGAAAAGTATGTATACATGTAGTAACTGTGTAATGCATACTCCACAGAATGTTATTCCCTTGGAGAACACCTGCTGGTGTTCTCCAAGGGAGTATTGAGAAATAATGGAAATACTTTACTGTATAAGTACAGCATGAGGCTCTGATTTATCTTGCCTTTTAATATATAACTACCATAGACTAGAGATATTTCTCAATACCCAGGGACTTTTATCAGTGTTTATATAGGGAAATTTATGTTTCTGTATCCAAAACTCAATAAAATATTTTTAACAAAGTGATGTATGACTAAATTTCAAGCTATATCCTGAATACAACTGGTATAATGTCAGATTTCTATGCAGACTTCTAGAAAGTTTACTAAGCACCAGCCAATCTCCACTGTTGCAAGAGCTAATAGGCACCAACCTCGTACTCAATGTGGGCCAGTCTCTGCTATTACTCACTTAGCCTGGGTTTCTATAGTTAACTCTTCCATAGTTAGCTCTTATTTTTCCCTAGTGTTACACAATGAGTCCCTCCCCCCCAAAAAAAGTTGAGAAAGTATTAATGAAAACTGTGGAGAAAAAAGTCAAAGCAACTGAGAACAGCAATTACAATGGAAGAGCAAATATGATTACATACAAAGCACCTACTAATAACCACTAACTGTCTCGTGATGAGGGCCTAATATGTTAAGTATTATCTATCTCAACATGATAATTTGTCCCTGATATATAAATTTTGCAGAACTACATTATAACTTCTCTCATTTAAAATAAAGAAGATTAGGCTCCCTTCTGGCATTTCAGGGCAGTGTGTTATCTTCAGGAACAGGTGATTGTCAACAAGCAGGGAAGTGATGCAAGAGAGAGATGCTAGGTGTGTGTGACAAACCACAAGCCCGATATGGCTAGAGTATTATGTAGGAGAAGGAGAGATGTCCCAAATGTAAGTAAGAGGCAGACCCTGCACATGGCAGTGCTTTGTGAGGCATACTAAAGACAATGGATTTTCTTGTGAGTGAGATGGGAACAAATGGTAAGCTGGAGCAGAGGCATGCGCTCTGATGTGACTTGTATTTTTAAACAATCCCTCTGGCTGCTATGTGCAGAACAGACCACAGGGGTTAAGAGTGAAAATGGACATCAACTAGAAAGCTTCTAGTCGATGACTAGATGACTAGATGACTGCAGGTCAAAAATCTGATGCAGACCTGGAATAGGGTGGTAGCTGGTGAGCTAGGGAGAAGAAACAAAATTCTTGATATATTCTTGAAGTTGACCCAATGTGGACATGGGAGGTGGAAAAAAAAAAAAAAGTCTGAAAACAACTCCAAGGCTTTTGGCCTAAGCAACCAGAAAAATGGAATACTTATTATACTGCAGTGAGGCTGATAGAAGAATAGATACGGGAAATATGAATTTAGTTGTGGACAAGTCAAGTTTAAAATTGTTCTAGATATCTAGATAGGTTGTAAGGTAGGCAGCTGGACAATATCTGTAGTTAAGAGAAGAAAAAGTATGGAAAAATTAAATTTGGGAGTTACCAGTGTATAAATGAAATTTAATTAAAGTTAGAAAGTCAAGTGAAGTCCAAGGACTGAAAAATGAGACACACTTCATCATTAGAGATCAAGTTGAAGAGCAATGAACAAAGGAGGCAGGCGAGAAACAGTCAGAGGTAGCAGGAAAACCAGGGAAGTGGATCCTAGAAGGGAAGTTAACAGAAATGGTCCAAGAGAGAGTAAGAGGAGAAGAAGTGGAGGTACGGAATATAGAAAACTTTTCTATAAAGGGTAGCTGTCAAATGGAGCAGTACGGATGGGAGTTATTTCAGCATGCTTTGTATTGGTAGCAATGATGCAGTTAAAAAACAACAATAAAAAAAACTGATGATGGGGAGCAGGGGATATGCATAGGAGCTTACTTCTAAGTCATTCAGAAGATGGGATCCAGTGCACAAGAAGGTGGCATTAGATGAGACAGAGTTCCCAAGGAAGGAAAGCAGCAAATAAACATACAGATGTGGACAGGCTTATAGATTTGGCTGATGGAAGATATGTAAGTTCTCTCCTGATTGCTTCAGTAGTATCAGTGATAGCTGAAACAAAGTCATCAGCTTTGAGTAAGGAGTAGAGAGGAGGGGGAATCGGAGTTTTCAAAAGAGACAGTAATATGATGTGAAATACCTTCCCTGAAGAGAGGCAAAGTAGAAGGCAATGGAAACTCAGTAGGATTGCTGTCATACTGAGAACTCACTTAAGGTTAGTGATCATGTGTCTAAAGGGAGACCAGTAACTGTGACTCTTTTTCTCCAGCTTCCTCATCTATTTCTCATGAGTGCAGGTGCGGAGGAGCACAAAGGAGGATTTAACCAAGGTTGGAGTTTTTCCAAGTAAGTATGACAACAAGAAAAAGGCTAGGAAAGAATAAAGTGGTTAATCATAGAGTCAAAGCTAAGTTCGAGTCAGACTGCTAAAGCGAGCAAGCTGGAAATGTGGGAGGCGGTGGATAGAGTGGGATACCAGCTAACAAGATGGTAGAGGGTATGCAATTATTTGTCACAAGGTCTAGGGCACAATTATAGAGTGGAGGACTGGAATAGGCAGAAGGACAAGATCACTGGAGATGGGGGGTCATGAAACTGAGAGGTCAAGGTATTAGATGAATAGACTACATGTCTTTTTAAGTCCATCAGGAAAAATACCTGAAATAGTGGGAGGCCGGGAAAGGGAGAGAAAGAGAATGAAGATACTTTTTATTTTTCGGAATGACATGGTAATTTATTCTTACTAACTACTAAAAACATTTGAGTATTCTTCACTTCAGGAATAGCATCAATTCAATACATAGTATAATACAAAATACCGCCATTAGTGTGCACAGAAAGCAGCTGGTTATAGGCTGTGCCTTTACACCAAGCACACTGGGGAGGTGTTCAGAAAGCAACTTCCGTATAACGGAACAGGCTAAAATCATGTGATGAATGAGGTGTATGTTCGAATTTTTTCTGAGGCTTTAAGAAACAATTGTGACTAAGGCATCTTTTCCTCAGCTACTTTCAGGTAAACACAGAGCAGATAGTTTGGTCCATGTTTTCAGATGAAGAAACTGAAGTTCAGAGAATATAATTGACTTGCCTCTGCTAGTAGTATATTGGAAAGAGAGCCGCACTATACTTACTACCTTTATACTTCATTAAGAAATAATTTAAAATTATGATACCTTTTCTGTTAAAACAGATATAAGGGACCGTATTTTACCACTGCAAGAATTTTGAGTTCAGGGAGCGTGACTTATGAACCTTGGAATCTAATGTGCCATATGATATAACTGCTGAATAATCCTTTCTAAGATGATTAAATGAATGGATAATGAAATTGTACCCAAAGGCTGAGGAGCTCCTTAGTTACATTTGAACTCTGCATCATCTTTCACACAATCAAAACAGTAACTTCATTGTTCCTCAAATCATAAATAATCCATTTATTCTAGACAAGTGTTAAGATACTTGTTTTATAACTTCAATCTAATTTAAAATGCAGTATAGTGGCTTATTTTTTAAAAAATTAATATACATTTTGTCAAATAATCATTCTCAATTTTACCATTTTTCTTGAAATGATTGTTTAAAATGATGTATATTTACATAGTGATGAATAATGTACTAAATAAATAGTTCTCAAAGACCATAAAATAGTGAACTCAGCTATTAGAAACACTGGGAAAATCTGGACAAAGGAATTTCAGTAAGTGAAATTCCACAAATAAAAATGAATAAATGAATCATATCAGGGAGCATGCTAAAAATTACCAAAAATGTTCACTGTCTTCTTTTGGATCAAACAATACTTTATGATGATATTTCAAGTTACTTCATTTTTAAACCATGACTAATTACAATGCCAATGTTTCCAAAACTAACAATGATCTCACTTTTAAAACATTCTTGTCAGGATAACATTTTCTTACTAAAACATTACACTCATTCCTTTTAGCCAACCCTAATATTGAGTTCCCAAAAGTTCAATCAGCTACATTTTTTAATCAAATAAGCCAATTGTTATAACACTGGGGGGAGAAGATTGGTCCAAAATGTTATGAAAAAAATAAATGACTACTTTAAATGGTAGTCTAAAAAAACGTACTCTTTTGTCAGAAAGAATAGCTTGCCATGTTACTAGAGAAGATATATACAGCCCAAAATTGATCTTTTATGTGCATTTTGGTTAAAAATTAAAAGCTGTATTGGGAATCTTTTCATTGAACTAGATCACTATTAAAGAAACAAAACTGATCCCCTTATGCATTCTGATCACTAGTACTTTTCTCAAACTCCTATTATGGTGCTGAAGCAGTCAGTTAAGGAATTACTAGTTAAGAGTCATCCCAGGCTATGAATTTAACCTAGTGTATGCCGGATTCACACCTGAAGCTCAGCAGAATACAGGTACAAGCAGAACATGATTCAATGAAATGTAAAGGATTTTACTTTTTCTTTGACCAAATTTAATTGGTATAAATAAGCAAATGCCATTCAAGTTGCATGGGGAATGTTCATAAATTAAATTCGTGTTTGGATTCAGGTATAAACCAAGTAGAATAACAAATCTAAATAGAATGAGCACTTCAAGACAAATACGTCAGTTGTTATTTAAAAGAATTAATACTGGGGTATGTGGGTAGCTCAGTTGGGTAAGCATCTGACTTTGGCTCAAGTCATGATGCCAGGGTCCTAGGATGGAGCCCCACATCAGGCTTCCTGCTCAGTGGGGACTGCTTCTCTCTTTGGCCCTCTCCCCCAACCCTGCTAGTGCTCTCTTTCTCTCCCTCAAATAAATAAGAAAAATCTAAAAAAAATTCAAAAAAAAAAAAAAAGGAACTTAATACCAGCAATATTATGCTCAAAAATTCCTCCAGGCTTCAAAGAGGAATACAGGTTAAATGCAAGTTCTAACATCACTTAGATTATCTTCTATGAAATTAGAAACGATAGTTTTAAATTTTAAAATATCTGTCTATATTTTATAATCCTACATTGTTTTTAAATTGCAATGCTTCAGCATGGGTTTGAAAAAGTTAAGGAAAACCTAGTCTCAGAACAGTAAAAATAGCAACAATAATGGGACAAGCTACAATTATTAAATTTCCACTGAATTTTTATTTTTTTAATTTTTGAGGAAACTCCATACTGTTTTCCATAGTGGTTGCACCAACTTACATTCCCAGCAACAGTGCACAAGGGTTTCCCCTTTCTCCACATGTTCAGCATTTCTTAATTCTTTTGATAACAGTCATTGTAAAAAGTATGAGGTAATATCTTACTGTAGTTTTGATTTGCATTTCCCTGATGATTTCTGATATTGACCATCTTTTCATGTTTCTGTTGGCCATCTGTGTGTCTTTTTTGGAATAATGTCTATTCAGATCCTCTGCCTATATTCTAATTAGGTTTTTTTTTTTTGCTATTAAGTTCTAAGAGTTCTTTGTGTATATGGATATTAACCTCTTAACAGATATATGATTTGAAAATATCTCGTCTCATTCACTAGGCTGCCTGTTCATTTTGTTGATGGTTTCCTTCACTGTGCAAAAGCTTTTTTATTTATCCAAAGAAAATGAAAACACTAATTCAAAAAGATGTATGCATCTCTATGTTCACTATAGCATTATTTATAATAACAAAGATATGGAAACAACCTAAGTACCCACCAATGGATGAATTAGATAAAGATGTATTATATTTTTATACTCAGCCATAAAAAAGAATGAAATCTTGCCTTTTGCATCACCACGAATGGACCTTGAGGATATTACGCTAAGTGAAATAAGTCAGACAGAAAAAGACAAATACCATATGATTTACTCATATGTGGAACTAAAAAAACAAAACAACAAATAAAACAAAACTATGAAGTATAGAGAACAGACTGGTGCCTTGCAGAGGAGAGGTGTGTTGGGAGCTTGGCAAAATAGGTGAACAGAGTCAAGAGGTACAAACTTAATAGTTATAAAATAAGTCATGAGGATGTAATTTATAGCATGATGATTACAGTCAATCACATTGTATTAAATATTTGAAAGCTGCTAAGAGTGTAAATCTTAAAAGTTCCCATCACAAAGAAACAAATCTTTAGTTTGGAATGGTGAGCTAGTTACTAGGCAGTAACTAGACTTACTGAACTGATCATTTCTCAGTGTATACAAAATTGAATCACTATGTTGTACTCTTGAAGCTAATATGTTATAAGCAAATTAATCTGCCCTGGGTCACAAAAATAATATAAGACAGGATAAAACATTACGTATTCACTGCCAAACATTGAGGTTTTATAATGAGGCTTGAGTCCCACTGCCCCCCCCCCACCATTTTTTTTTTCCCTTAAACAAGCTTTAAGGTGTATGAAACCTTAGAAATGTCTCTAAGGAGGCTCCTAATAAATGATTGTGTCTAAGAATCCTTACCTTTTATATGAGAAAACTGAGACCCAAGGAATAATGTTAACTTCTCCAGGATATTAGGGGTCCTATCATTGTTTTGAATAAAGCAAAATAAATTTTGCTGTCTAAAAAGGTTTTTAAAAACTACTGAACTCAATGGAAAATTCTTGATATAATTTAATCAAGAAAAGCTTTAAGAAGGTAAAGGAAAAAAAATAAAGGGTTCCTTACTTACTTTTCAATGAGATTTATATGAGGAAAGACTTAACATCTTCTATGACTATTTTTCAGAGGAAAATGGGGGGAGAAAACCCCTATTTGGATCCAACAGATCCAACAGATTGTGATATCAACTTATAACTCATAAACTGTAATTTTAAAAACTAAAAATAGAATTAAAAATCTGATGACTGTATTATAGTAAGGGCTAAGTATTGCTTCATGAAATTTATCTGCTTATGCTACTGTACACTCAGTCATGATGTAAAATGTATTTCTTAGCACAGGCCTCAATTGAAAGAGACTGAAAGCTACAATACTAGAATCCCAAGACATTATTCATATGTAAGTATCCGACATGAAAAGAGTTATATAACTATGTTGTGATGATTAACATTCCCAAGGTCTATAGACCTGAGCTATTTTGCTTTTTATAATTCATAGTGAAGTTATTGACATGTTGAAGAGCCAACTCTACCAGAACATGCAAAGAAATTCTAAGAATGTACTCTAATCGACAGTTTTCCCAAGACACATAAACAAAACTATTTGTGCAGTAACAAATGCAATGTATAAAGAAAGTATCTGAGAGAAACCAGGGCTCCTTGAAGAAATGGTGACTCCAAGTTTGGGCTGAAAAATTCAAGATGAATGTGGAACATCTTGCGTCAGAAAGCAAAGAAGCTATCAGAGATTAGGTTATGTCAAAAGCTGCAGGAGTCAGCTGAAAAGTTTGTCCCTGATCAAAGTTAGGACAACTTGGCTTCAAAGAGAATAATAACTGTAACAGATTGAAACACAAACATATACAAAAATTCAAGACTTCAAATAAAAAAGAACATTGATTACCTCCATGGTTGATAGAATAGCAACTCATAATTCTAAAATTGGGTAAATAAAACAATCTAGCATTTTTTTTCTCGCTTTCCTCCATCAATTTTTTTTCCATTTATATCCACAGTTCATGAAGGAAACGTCTTCTTTAGAAAAATTCAAAATTTTAAAAAAAGTGCATGACCAATTTAGAAAGTCACCAAATTATAATCCCTAATGAAATAATTATCAGTAATAGCTGCTAAAACCATTAGATAAAATATTGACACGGAACTTCATAATGGATGAATTGGGCTGGCAACACCTGAACCCACTGATCAATTTTAATATAACTATAAGTGGAACAAGGCCTCCCAATGGGAGACAGTAGGAAGTACCTATAATCAATGTGAAGTATTACTGCCTAAAAAAGAACCTGAATCAAATCAGTCTTCTAGATCTACCAATCAATTGTAAGGAAGCACAGGGGATAGAAAAAGATGTTTAAAAAGATAAGATGCAATTAGCTAAATTCAAAATATGGTAAATTCTACAAGATCTGATTTCTTCAATAAACAATGGAAAGAAAAAAGTAGGCAGGAAATCATTAAAGATTAAAAGAAACTTAAAAGACTCACTTAAATGCAACATTGTAGACCTCATTGGATCCTGATTTGCACAAACAAATTACAAGAGGACATTTTCATAATTGGGGCACTTTGAATACAGACTGGATATCTTTCTGATATCCAGACAGATATCAGATATACCAGCTGACATTAAGGGCTTATTTTTTTGTACATGACAATGGTAGTGAGGCTTTGTTATACAGAGATAAAATATTTTTTAAAATCTGTAAGAACAACGTATGACAAATATAGAAAATCAGTTGGTAGACTGACAAGCAGCAAACACTTTGACAAACAGTCCCTTTTAAAGAAAAACATTTCAGCTTTGTGGTAGGAACTGGAATTCCAAATCACTAAAACATGCTATCCCCCCAACTTCCTAATTTCAAACTAAAGATATTAAGAATACCTCAACTGGGTAAATTTCAGTTTTGTTTCTACTTCAGGATGTTTTTTCAACTTAAAATGAAACTTATACTCCATATACGATACTTTAAAATGTCACAAATACAGAGTAATACTATGTCACTATGAATGCTGTCGTTAAAAACTTACAAAATAGGAGAACTGTAGGATGAGCATGTTTCATGATCTTCTTGAAGCACCAAATTTATTTTCTTCCCTGTAGCTTTACTTATAGATGTCTTCAGTTTCTTAGCTAGTTTTTTTGGTGTGTTGGTTATAGAAGATTCTTCTGTACAGCAGCTGTAAACCTCCACCTTTATCTGAAAGTCTGGCCCTGCTTTATTACTAAAATCAAGAGCATTCATAACATTAGAAACTTAACTCACTAGAAAATAAAATTGAAACATCCTTTAGTGTTTTCATAACATTTAAAAATCACAATTTGAAACACAATTTATGTTAAAAATGTTAATGAGATAGAACCTCCCTGTATTTATTTAGTACCTAAATGACCTGAGAGAGTGGCTACAACTTCCAGAGCTAAGCAGCTTCTAAGTAGGGCCAAGTTAACACAATGCAATCTACATAAACAGGCACAGTCCTAAAGAAAAACAATAATATGCCCTGGTCTTCTTGTTGCCAGTGCTATTTTCCTGATGTGACGTCTTCAGTTATACCTTCTTGGAAGGTATTTGCATAATATGTGTGATTTCCTAAAATAACTATTCCTCCAAAAGGAAAAGACTTAAAAACTGAAGAAGGAAAGAGAACAGAAAAGGTTTCCTCTGTTGAAAGCTTTAGTGTTCATTTCTTTTTCATAAAGAGTCACTGTCTGATCACCAACCGCCATGTCTTCTCCACCCCATCTTGTACCCAATAACTCTAAAATAACACTGCACTGTTTGGTTATCTAGAGGAAAAAAACACACAAGCAAGAAACAATACAAAGACCTATATACTACAAGGCAGGAACTCCTTGAGGGAGAGTGCGACCTTGGTAATATTCCTAACCTTGCATAAAAGATACTGAATACACTATTATACCCATATGCAAAAACTCTGCACTTTTAGCATATGCTAAGTTTGCTTTGCCCTTTTTCAGACACAATGAACTACCTTTACTATAAAAGCTTGTGGTGGTGTTACTAATAATAAAATTTACTTAAAACCACAAGAAAGGTCCATCAGCAGTAGATGTTGCCTTAGATGGAAGATCCATGAGTCTCAGAGATTTTAAATGGCCAATCTATACTTTGGATACATCCAATGAATGCCTCCCAGATATTTTTATAGTTTACTTGGCATCCTTTAAACATACAGTACTCCTGGTAATGACTAACAAATGTCAATATTTAGAGAAAAACCAGAGATTCATAAATATTGAATACTTATTAAAAACAATCTTAACAAAAGCATATTTTTTAAACAATATTTAGAACATTTGTCAGCAGCTATTTTTGGAACAATTTAAAATATTTACAGAATTTTTTTATAATTATAAATCATGCGGTGTCTTCCCAAGTAACTTGCATTGCTCTCTCAATGAAAAAAATTATGATTTTTGTCTTTGTGGTAAAAACAAACAATAGCACAGTGATGTGAAGAAAAGAGCCCATTAACAGGACAGTTTTGGTAGAAAAAAATGCACTTGAGAAAGTTGATTATGGAGATAAAGGTAGTTAGATAAGCAAGGAAAATTACTCTTAGTTTCAATTACATAAGTAAGAATTTGGTGATATTTTGAAGATCCTAAATAAATTCCTGTGGCTCAAGAATTTGTAAGAATGCCTGCACAATGGCTAATAACTCAGAACAATGCATTTTATTTTTCTGTGCTACACCATTATTTACGGGACACTAGACAGAAGCCACAAAACATGGTCTGCAATAGTTTTTTCTAATGTTATGTGAGTGGCAAAACTACTCTCCAATCTCAACTGTTAAGCTCCACAGCTGAAAATGGCAAAAACCATGTATATTGTTTTATTTTAATAGTTAAGTAGCTATTAATATTTAGATACAAAGACAGTGTTTTTGAAACCCTCAAAGAAATACAAATCATACACTGATTTAGGCTAGTGGAAACTCTAGAAGAGGCCAGGAAAAACTTATGTTAGTTGAAAATGATTTCTATGGCTACCTGAGGAGTTCCTTCTGTATTATGACCACAACAAAATGAGCCTATAAAAGAGCATGGGCAATAAAAACAGCCCTAAGGATCACCCCATTTTTTACTGTTTGGGAGTACTTGAAAGAAGTATGATGTAAGAAAAAGAACGTGTCGAAATTTTACCGAAGTGCTTTCCCTATGGTACATATTTCAGGACTATCTTTTAAATAAAGTTGTTATAACTATTTTAGCATTTCTGTAACTAAATATCCTATATGAGATGTAAGAACTGTTTTATGCCCAAATTCACTCTATATAAAATAATGTTATGAGATTTCATTGTATTCATAGTTTGGTTAATAATGAAACTGTACATGTTCACAAAAATTAATAAAAATTTATCATATCCAATGAGTCAAATATTTACAACTAACATTACATGATTTCATTTTAATTTACATTGAAAAACTTCAAATGCTAAAATGGGCTTCTTCTGAATAAAGTAATTTTCAAAATCAATTTAAACATTTAAAGATCTAAATGCTTCAAAAATAATCCAAACACCTAATAATTTTGCATTCCTTTAAAGGTAGAATTTAAACTGTTCTCATTCCCTGAAGACTTAAACATACTTACAATATAGTTACATTTTCAAAACATAGATCTGTGATAGTTTTATCCACAATCACCATGTCAGTATCAAAAACTTCAGCTCCCATTTTGAACAAACAGAAAATGGCATACTGCTGTGATCCTAGGGAAAAAAGAGTGCTCCATGAGATGAATCATGCCTATACCATTTTAAAATCTACTTGGAAATGACAAGTTAGCACAAATATTTGTTAATAGATTCTCATTTTCATGTATGTTACACCGTAAACGTTAACTTTTTATAGGGCCTGCTCTGGCAGTATATGTTAACACCTTTCCCAGCCAGAACAAAGCAATTAAGGAGTATTGAAAAATAAAGCTGAAAATACAGACCTCTCAGCAGCCTACAGCAAGCACCATGTTCATAAATTTATTCCTAGAAACTCTTTAGGTTTTCATTAATTGCCAACTTATTATTGTATATATACTATTATCTCTGTCATTTTGGTTTCCAAGTCTATTCAAGAAGAAGTTTTCTATTATAAGACGTTAGGGGCAGGCATGCTAACATCAGCAAAACATTTCCCACCAAATTGACAGCAAGAGAGGAAACCACAAAAACAATAAAAAGTAGACATGCAAACAAAAAACGCAATTGCTGAGCCTTTTAATTTGGTGACTTTTTAAAAAGTATTGGGTGATTAAAGGTCTAAAACCTCATTATTGAGAAAATGTAGCTCTTCAGAAAAACTTATTCTCTATAGTAATCAGAAAGATACGCTTAATCCCCACATGTACTCCTTTGTAAAGTAAATTATATTTCCTAATTGAATAACAAATATACTAACCTGATTTTGGATTCTTCATATAAAACTAATTATGCTCAATATGATTCAGTTTTTAAACTATGAGGAACAAAGCTATCACAATAGACAAGAAAGATAAAGGATTATCATATCTTTTCCGCTTTGCCTGTAACAGCTAGAAATCATTTGAGGTTAATTTCTATGACCTAAGCAATACATGGATTTGTGAAATCTATATAAAGCTATAAAATGCTGAAGGGGAAAAAAATCAGATCAAGCTAAAAACCCTTCGCTCTTACACCCTGTTAAATAATCTGAAGTAACAAAACAAGGCAGAAAAGATCGCCAAGATTCTGGTCAAAAAGAAATACTGCCTTTACGTTTACTCCTTGCACATTTTCTTTTGTTGTACACTTCCCTTCCCCATAACCTGTTACAGTCCTTGCATAGGTTCCAATCAACAACTAAAAGTACACTAGATAGGCATTATCTTAATTAGTATCAAGCAATTATGACATATTTGTACTAAAAATAGGAAAAAGCACGGTTCAGCAAGATACTGCTTATTCTGCCTAATGACATCAATTTATTTCAGTGTGGGAGCAGCTTTTTCTCCCAATAATCACAAATTTACTATACCCTAAAGAAAATATTTCAAATATAAATTAAAATCATACATACGTTCCTTATTGCTGAAGTGATCAGAGTCTTTCCACATTAGTGGTATTCGTATATCTATGAAGGAGGAGAAAAAGAAATGATAAGTAATAATCTTGATAAATTTCATTTCTTAGAGTGAAATGAACTTCTGAATTCCATAATGGATTCCAACCATTAAAGCCAATATAAAATTTATTATTTAAATATTCTAACATAGGCAATATTTTCTCAAAAATAGCTTAGACTAGGAATATAAAATATGTTACAGTTATTTAAATAATTTACTAAAAAACCCTGCCAACTATTACTCAAGAAATTATTAAGTAAGGTCTGTAATAAGCTTATGCCATAACATTTTCATTTTGTGATTTATGTTTCTGAAATAGATGAAATAGTTGAATTTCTATTTTAGATAACCAGTTGCAACAAATGTAAATACATTTTAAAATCATAAAATAGTAGGTAGAAATGATGTCAGTACTTCCATTACGCAAACTTTAAAGATGAAGAAAATTAAGTGATTTGTCTAAGACCATTGTTAGTGACAAACAAATCCAAACCTTTCCATTAAGAGGATTTAACTTGTCTACAAAAGAATTTGCAGATCTTTGTTTATTCATGTTACAAACTACAGCATTTCCTTTAAGAAATAAAACTGGGGGCGCCTGGGTGGCTCAGTGGGTTAAAGCCTCTGCCTTCGGCGCAGGTCATGATCCCAGGGTCCTGGGATCGAGCCCCACATTGGGCTCTCTGCTCGGCAGGGAGCTTGCTTCCTCCTCTCTCTGCCTGCCTCTCTGCCTACTTGTAATCTCTGTCAAATAAATAAATAAAATCTTTAAAAAAAAAAAAAAAGAAATAAAACTAAAAAGAATAATGCATTCCTTCTTCAAGACCAAGAAAAGGGCATGTGTTCTAAAAGTGATGAAAATGTATCTTCTCTCATTCACACATTCTTCAAACCTTAAAGTAAATGTGTTAATGATCCTTATTCCAGATGTTAATCTAGACCTTTGACATAGTCAAAATTTTACTTTCCTAGTTTCCTCCATTCTTTCCTTTACTTTTAATACTAGGTTAACAATTTTCCTCTGACATTCTAGTGGTATCTATATATTTACAGAGAATCAAAGTTCTATCAACTAGATTAAGATGTATGAATTAAAACATAACACAGCACAGTAGAAAGCTCAATGATAAAGTGAAATTAGTTTCAATTACTCACAGTGTAAATATCTCAAACCTTTGTGGTGAATTTCTCTGTTTAAGACAGTTCCCTATTACACTTAGGATGTTGATATGAATATTTTCATACCTATTAATTATGCCATTTTCTAATAATTACAAATCTTTATGAACATAAGCTGCTTTGGCTACATATATGTTGTTCTTCACTTTAAGTCCTTTGATCCTTTGTCTATACTTTCATTAGTTTAGAATCCTTTTTAAGGTTCTTAATGCCTATTTCTAATTTCCTTTCTAGAAAATCTTTATAATACTCTTTCATCCTTACACATCCAACCAGACATGTATGTATGAATGCCCTTGACACTTCTGCCTTAGCAGTTTTGATTAAAAAATATTACTTATTGGGCTCTCTACATGTGCTCAGCTAAACACTTTATATATATCTCGTCTAACCACAATTTTTAAAATATTTACTAATTTAATAGCAATTGACAAGACTTGTTTAGATTTGTATTTTCTTCATTAATAAGAAAAATGTTAATACATTTATCAGCCAGTTCAGTGAATGTTTGTACCCATGACCTAAAATAAAATATAAAGTATAAATAAAAATACATAATTATTTCATCTATGTGAGTTTTAGGGTATGTGAAATAAAAATATAAACATTCTTCTTATAAGAATAATTGTTCCAGCCCCTTTTGTGTATATAATAGGCCTTCCTTTCCTCATTCATTTAATGATTCAGTGGATCTTTATCATATATGTCATCCTGAGTAAGTATCTGTCCTTTGGCTATATGCTTTACAGATCTAATTGAATCACTTAACAGTTACTGTCTATCCTAATAGCAGTACCATACTATTATACTTAATCTTTACAGTATACTTTACCATTTGCTAGAAATATATCCTTCCAAAACATCTTATTCTCAGTTGCTAATTTCTTTATGTGAATTTTAGAAGTATATTGTCCAAATTCCTCTAAAATGTTTTATTAGAATTCTATTATCCAAATTCACTTGAGAACTGGTAACTTTATTATATTCTGTCAATATATACAGTAGCACAACACAGTTACCCTTACATCTTTACTAAGGTTATTCTTGGCTATTTAATATTTTTGTTTTTTGTTGTTTTTATTGTAAAAGAGATCTTTTTGCCATATTTTCTCACTAGATATTGTTGGTTTTGACAGCTTACCACTTTTTGTATATTTACCTTGAATCTAGCCACTTTTACTGAATTCTTTTTTTTTTTTTTAAGATTTTATTTATTTATTTGACAGGGAGAGATCACAAGTAGGCACAGAGGCAGGCAGAGAGAAAAGGGGAAGCAGGCTCTCTGCTGAACAGGGAGGCCGATGGGGGCCTCGATCCCAGGACCCTGAGATCATGACCTGAGCCGAAGGCAGAGGCTTAACACCACCCAGGCGCCCCTACTGAATTCTTTTTTAGTTCAAATAGTGTTTCAGTAAATTTCCTTAGATATTCTAGGTTTGCAATCTATTGTTTTAAAACAGTATTCAGTTTCTCTATTTCTATTTCAGCAGTTTTATCTTTCAGTCTTGCTATTTTAGTTACAATTTCTTAAATTGTATCAAAATTACATAGATAACAATAGACATTTTTACTTTCCCCTTAATTTTAATGGGATTGCCTTTATTGTTTCATAATTATGATTTGGCTGATACCCTGTCAAAAAGCCTGCTTTTTGCTTGACCACAGTTGCTGACTCATTTCATTTCACAACTGTTCTTGTTCACAGCTGTTCTTGTCCTATTAGGGTGGTACTGACTATTTACACTATCTTGGGAGGAACATGAACCATGACTTCCTCTGCTATATACCAATAGCCTATGGGAAAACCTTGCCTTTTCCCATGCCTAGCTACATCAAATCCTCAAGAGAAGGCACACATTTCTTATCTATTTCCCGGGTAGTCAGGTACTGTTCAGATGACAAAGGAAATGTACCTTACCAACTATGATTTTTAATTCATAATTATCTTTTTATTTTTATAAGGACCTGGCCATGAATGGTGAAGCTGGAAATGGTTCCAAACCCAGGTATCACCCAGTAATCAATGTAATCTCAGAACATTCAGAAACTTTGTTGCAAATACTCATTTTAATCAAAACAAAAGTCATCCCAATGTCAAAAGAAAATGGATTTATAAAGGTGAATTAGTTTTTAATTTTGTTTTTATTTGTCTGTGTGTTTGTAATACACAAACAAGATATAATTAAGCCAAAGTAAAGATGAAGAGAAATTACATATGTATTCCATTTTCTGAGGCTTCTAGTTCCTTAATTTAAAATTATCTTTTGGAAAGAAGGAACACACGCAAAAATTTCTATACTTGAGTACTTGTGGTCAGGAAAATCACCTTTTTCTTTCACTTTAAATGCTTTTACTTAAGTACTCTTCTAAATGCGCAGTAAATGTTAATATGAATTGCTGTAGCGAATAAACTATTATGGCATTAGATGTTAACCCTATCATGTCATTTTAGTCTTCAACAGTAATTTAACATCTCACTTGTGTACTTAGTGGCACTAAATCAGAAGATGAAATGGAGGATTATGTTTAAGTATTTTTAGAAAATCTCCCTTAAAGATCTCAAATATTTTATTTATTCACATTAAAATGTATTGAACATAGTGCACAACTGCTATGTAAAAGTACTGTGTTAAGCATTAAAAGCATACAAGGAGGAATAAAACGTGTTTTATTGCAGTCTTATAATTGGAAAGATGAAAACATGAATATAAATAACTATAAAACAAGCAACAGATTTTATATAGTTCAGTTACTTTACCGAAGAATTTTTTACTGAAGGCAATTCCTACGATTTAGGACAATTACATCCTGTAAAATTCAGATCTACCTTTCCTGCATGAGAATTTTGTTTATCCGTAAAGACACTCCTAAAAACAGTTCCTTGAGCAAGAGAGCCTGAAATGTAGCAGCATGTTCCCTGGAGCTACGAGGACAAGGCTTTTGGCCAGTGAAACAAGTTAGTTATGACTTAAGGGCTTATGGAGGTCTGTTGTTCCCAAAATGTACTGATGAGAATAATATTTGTAAAAGGTACATTATCTAACTAGTATACATGAGTCAGCCTGTGTTCACTTCAATCTGTGCCATCTTTAACCGCTGTCTAGTTTCCTTAACACTTTGGAGAAACTGAGACAACACAGCATAAGTGCCATCTAGTGGTAAAGGGTCTCCTATCTGCATTAGGAATTCAAAGAAAGAAAACATTTCCAGCTGGAATGATAACAGGGAAGGCTTTATAGATGAGCAAACAGATCCTGAAGATAACATAGTTATTTCAAGAGCTAATTGGGTGTCAGAAGCAGGAAATGTATTGACAGAACAGGGAGAGAAATGTCTGGCTAAGCAGACAGTTTATGTCAAGAGTGGAAGATATGGTTAGAAAAATAGTTGGGTCAGAATGGAAAACTTGTGGGGGAAAGTTTCGTTTTCACCCTATGAAAAACAAGAAGCAGTCATCCATCCAATCAATGTCCAATGAGTAATTACTGTGTAAGCACTGTATTACCTTCAGGGTGTACAATAATGAACAAAAACAAACAAACAAACAACAAACCATAGTTCCAACCCTCAAGGAATTTCTAGCCTGGACAAACATTAGAAATGTTATTGAAACTTCTGACCAGAAAAGGAATGGAGAGTCAAAGATGTGAGTTTGTAGCTCAGCTCAACCACTTACAGGAAGTTGTTTAACCTCTGTGTCTAGAAAAAGAGAACTATCCTATCTATTTCACAAAACTGCACTGAAGAGAATATATAAAATACACATCAAACAGCTTTCTCAAACTGTAAAATCTTACATAAATGTACAGCATAATAATGAAAACAGTGTTTTAGAACAAATATAGATAGAGGTTATGCAAAATAAAATGAAGGAAAGAAATGCACTCAGGGAATCAAAACCCCACCAATGCTAAGAAGGTATGTAATAGAATTTATTCAGCAATATAAAAACAATCCATCTACAGCATACCTGATATGGCAATCTTTCCTTTACAAGCGGTTCGTTCTTTACTTTCAAAATTCACATCACTGTTAAAAGGAAAAAACCTAATGAAAAAAAGATCTTTTCTAATAAGCAATGTCTTAACAATCTTTCACAAATGCTTAAATATTAAAAACACACACATATCCATGCATAATGATTTCCAGTTAATATGACTACTTCACTCAAATTTCACGATGTTTAGGCAACAGCTAGCTGCTTTTAAGAGAAATATATAGAAGCACTCTCTTTCATTTTTCATATAATCTTTACATTCCATGATGATTATATACTGGCTTACCCTACAATGAAAGCCTTCTGTGAACACTTAATTTATAAGTAAGATGTGCAGTATTTGTTCAGGTACCAGGATGGATAATACCTAGGCTCACCATTTCATAAATCACATTTCTATCTTACCAGATTATAGTTGTCTGAAAAAGCTAGAGAGCTTCCCAAGCATAAACTTGCTGCTCAGGAGTATTTTATCTTTATAAAAACCTAAAAATACCAAAACAATTACTCTGTGCTATATATTTATATGCAGTAATATATATCATTCTTTGAAACTCAGAAAAACAAATATTAAAACAATAAATTAACTCAGGAACGAAAAGATGGGAGTGGCTCACAGAAAGAAAAAAAATATGGAGTAAAACACTGTCATGACAAGAGGAAAAAACTCTCAAGTAAAATTCCTGGTATATAAGAGACTCCAACAAGATCTGACTTTAGAATATACTATTACCATTTTAAAAAATTCAAAATACTTATCTCCTGGTAAATCAAATCACTCTGACCCTTGAATATTTTTCTAATATCTTATTTCCTAATATCCCACATGTAAAAATTAGCATTACATTTCTGGAGCAATATTTCTCAGAGTATTCTGCTTTGCATTTTTGGGGGGGGGTCTCCACTTAATTTGGTTAGTTAATTAACTACTGGCTAATTAAATTAGGTGCTTCAAATAATGTGATAAGATAAAAACTTTTCATCTGAATACTGTTTGATTCTAAGAGAGCTTTTGGAGAAAGGTTGGGTGGGATTCTGAAATGCAACTAATTTTCAGAAGAGTATGACACCATCTCATTGCGTTTCAGTAGGCAAGTTAAAAAGACTACACAGATATTCTTTTTCTTACATCAAAACTTAAAGACAATATATCAGTCTACTTCTCTTACTCTCTTACTCGATTAAGCACATAAGCATTTTAGGCAAAATCTATTCCATATGAGCTAAAATAATATACTGATGTACTTAAGTTGATAAATTTACATAAGACATGTATATAGTATTTATAGAACTACATATGAGCTATAACTAAAGTAATGTAGTAGACTTTAAGCCATAAATTTCAGGATCCTATCTAATTTCTTCGTGGTTACATTAGTATTTAAGTTAATATAGGAAATTCACTAAGTGAAAAATAAAAGTACTCATTGATTATTTAAAAATAATGTTTCATTAAATCATAAATTCTAAGAGTCTAGTTCAATATTTTATACTCAAGTTTAGTTTGTCAAGTTGGAGAACAGTAGCTTGCTTATTACTTAGTTGATCACAGAGGAAAAGTTCAGTTGAATAGCCTGCTATCAGGCACACTAGAAATCAAACACAAATCTCAATTTCCTCAAATTGGTATAAGAAATACAATATATATATACAGTTGGCTGGCATTTGTAAGTAATATTTCTAAAAACATCTTCTATATGAGCAATGAATAATATAAATTCTTAAAATGCTTATTTCAGTGAAGAAATATAAGAAAGGTCTAATATGGTGAGTAACTTGAGTTTTATGGAAAAAGTGATAGATTATGCTAAAGTTGAGATCCATTAGATATTACTAAATTGGATTAACTGTGAGGCTTTGGCAGGTGAGTGAAATTCTGAAATATAAGAACCACCAAAGCAAATTTGTTGAAAATGTACTACCAAAAAAAAAAAAAAAAAAAAAAAAAAAAATTCCCCCTTAAGGATTCAACCACATGGCAGAGTACAGCTTTCTTCCCTATAATTATAATTTACTTGCATAGGCATTTCCAGGGCCAGCCAACAAAGCTATTATAGATAAATATTATCAAACTATAATATAAACCCATTTTATCATATGAGCTTACAGAATAATTAAGTCTTTTTAAAAAAATGAGAGACACATTGAACTAATTCAGCCTCATTTTGCTGAAGCCTGAATTATCTTCAATTCAAATAACTCTTCAAACTGTTATTTAGGGTGCTAAAATGTGATGTTTTTCTAATTAATCCAAATTGACAATAAAATTGTTAAACATTCTCTGTTTAATAATGTGCTACTGTAGCTAATAGTTTGCTACAGTTAAATAAATACTTGTTTGAAAATCTGCAATGTTAATGCCAATTCTAAATGCTACAATTAGAGAGCCAGCCTGAGGAAAAAGCAAATAACCACAAAATTATCCAAACAGAGACACAGCAAAATAGTAGTGTACCTTCCTCTTATAAATCCAGTTTAGAGCATTATTATGGTGAGACTTGTAACTGCTAATTTAAGAGATAGAGACAAAAATATTAAAGACGAACTTTTAATTTTATCTTATTATTTAATTTCTGCCTGTAGGTAAACAAAATGACCAACAGAGGGTGCCAATCAACCACTTTGTTGCTCAAAAATCTGTATTTAAAATTGACTAAGTATAGATTATCCTATTTTATATTATTCAATACGGGAATTTAAAATAGAATTTATTTGCCAAAATTAACAAAGTTTAATGAGAAATTGAACAATTATGAAAGTATTTTATATTTTCTTAATGAAGTACTAAGAGAATTCTAACTGGGATCCTATTATTTGGAAGCATGTTATAAAATCCTTCACCTCTTATGCAAATGAGTGAAAACTCAGACATTCAGAAGAGCTTAATGTGGAATTTTAAACATCTTAAGTTATGTGGTATAAAATTAATAACTTCATAAGTATCTTAAATTGGGAAGATGAGGTTTCTATTTTAAACCTTGACATAACAGACTCAACAGACATAAAATACTATAAAGTTTAAAAAATAAAATCAGCTCTGTTTTTGATATACCATGTTCTAATGCCAGGAGTACACAATTCTCATTTGCTATCTATACTTTTTCTTTTTTCAGTTTATTAGTATTTAAGCAATATATTAGGCAACTGGATTATAAGAAACTGGTTAGTGTGGTGTTATTAAAAGCGCAATTATGTTGAATGATATACATAATTAGGCACTACAAATTACTTTGACTAATAGCATTTTTATAAAACCAAATAAAGTATTTCAGAAGTTAAGACAAGAAATACATTGGCAGGTTGGGAAAGGAGAGAATATTATTACTTGAATGTACGCTCTATAAGCATAGGGATTTCTTCATCTATTTTGTTCACTGCTGAATCACCAGTACCTGGTATACAGCTGAGTACATTGTAAGATACTCAACAAAATTTTAGTGAATACTGAATGAAGTGAAATATATGTAGCCATTGAAAGAAGGAGGGAGTATTTAGTAGGTTCAGTCTAAATCTTAGGTCTGATTCCTACCATCAATAACTACTTATGCTAAAGAGTTGCTGTTAATCTCTTAGCCTCAACATCATCATCTGTAAAATAGGAGAAATATCTACTTACCTCATAGGTACTGAATGAAGTAATATTTTAAATATATTCTATGTCATTCTTAGAAATGTCACACAAACAAGGATTAGTTTGTATTTATATTCTTGGCCTCAATATTTAACTTGAAGCTTAGGTGGAAGAGGCATTAAAACATTTGTTAAAGTAATCAGAGTATGACTCCCCAGCTCCTGTAAGATAATGGTAGCTAAATCTGAATTTCTTCAGGTATCTTACAAAAGCTTTTAGATCAACAGGAAAGCAAATAAAATCACCTATAGCCCATACTTCACAGCATAACTAGAAAACAGAGACTACAACAACATTCTATTTACATATAAGTGGAGAAATTGACAACTGAAACCATCAAAGTCAACTCCTGGAGTACCCACTGCAAAACACAAAACCAACCTGTGATCTCTCCTAGAAGAAAAGACAATGGATATAAGACCTGAATGATACCATAGCCCTGGTTCCTATAGAGAGCTGAAAGGGACTGCTAAAGAATTCTTGTTCAGAAGTTATTAGACTTATGGAAAGAAAGACACACAATGAAAGAGGTATCCTTTCAAGGTATGCCCATGAAGAAAAAAGCAGCAGCAGCAGCAGCAGCAGCAGAAGAAGAAGAAGAAGAAGAAGAAGAAGAAGAAGAAAGCAATTGAAGTTAAAAGCCTTAAAAAACAAAATAATATTTTTTAAAAAATCAGGAAACCAACTAACTAACATCTCAAAGGCATCATTTATTAAAGAAACTGCTCTTTGGAGTTCCAATAATTGAAAATACTGTTAGACAAACAAACAAACAAAAAACAAGTAAGCTCCTCTACCCACACATTATCAGTTGGTCCAGGAGAACTCTAGATCCTGCATACTTAACAAGGAACCGAAGAAAAGGGACCTAAACATCCATAGAAAGCTACTATAAAACAAAAGTAGGAGGAGTCAAAATGCTACAGCTGACAAAAATATGCCATCAACCACTCTCCAAAAAATATAAAGTAACAAAAGCACGATATTCCAAAATGAATTAAGAGCAGTTAAATAAGCTATTACAAATAAGAAAGAAGTGAGGAATCTGAAATCTTTAGATCTCAGACTAGTAAGGGACAAACAATAGGTAAATATGAAAAAAAAAAGAGAGAGAGGTAAGAAGAAAGAAACTGTAAAAAGTAAAACAAAATCATTTCTGAAATGATGAGTAAAATACAAAGTGCTCAAGGATGAAGACATAAAATTGAAAATACGTTAAGAGACACAGTGGGTGAGAATGAAAGAGCCAAAAGACAAAAAAATGAGATAAAGACTTTAAAAACATCAAAGAGAAAGTGATAGACATAGAAGACAGGCAAAGAAGAGCCAACTTATGTGTAATTGGCATCCTTAGATAATTAAAAACAAAGTTAATGAGACACTTAATGCCTTATTCTAGAGGCTTTAACTCCAGGAAAACTGTCTGAAAATAAATGGACTGAATCTACATATTGAAAGAGTCCTAAGTGAGCCAAAATGGTCATCCTTTAAACCTACCCCAATAAAATTATCACTTTCAGCCTCTAGACAAAAAGGACCAAGTCATTTACAAAGGAAAGAAAATTAGACATTAGAATTTTTTGATAAGACAACAGGGGAACGAGGTTTTTAAGAAACTCCAGGGAAGAAAACATTGGCCAAGGATTTTGTATACAGCCAACCTGTGCTTTTAAAGTTCAAACACTAAAGGAAAGCATTTTAAACATAAAAGAATGTGAAGAAAGCTATACTCACATTGAGAAATCTACTAGATCATAACCTTTCACCAAACAGGAGATGATTTTAGAAACTACAACAAAAGGAGAGTTAGTGAACATTATACATATTTAATAGTAGATCAAAGACTAAAACAAAGGTGAGACACAATTACAAGATTAGCATGTAAATATTAACTACTCAACCAAAGAAGAACACAGCTTAGAAAATAGTAATAATACTAAACCAAAACAAAATAGAAAGATAGAGAAGGAAAAAATGGAAAAATAAGTTCACTGATCTCCCCACAGATGATAAATGAAAGGAAATGATTTCATTTAAAGTAGAAAAACAAAATAGTAAAAGCCTAAGTCAGGGAAAAAAAGAGCTAAAGTCATTATGAAGTTACCAGTACCTAGGTTTTTTTTTTTAATATAAAGTTCCAATAACTACCATAACCAATAAAACTCATCTTAAATTAAAAAAAAAAAAATTAAAAAGAGCAGGGAAGATAGACCAAACACTAAAAGACAAAGCACAATATAACACATAAGTTAACATAACATAAAAGAATATGACAAAGCTAAAATCAATTACATCAGTAATATAAACAGAAATAGGCTTAGCACTCCCCCCCACCAAAGGATTTTCAGATAAGCTCATAATGTAAAACCTAACTCTGGGCTGAACACAGGAAACACACCTCCTACAAAGTGATTCATAAAGGTTAAAATAAAAGAGATGCGCAAAGATAAACAAAACAAATGCAAACACTAAGAATGCCTGGGGTTATGATCTTGTTAACAGGCAACTCCAGAATTCAAGTCTAAAAAAGCCACTATCAAACAACAGCAATAAAAGGACATTTATAATACTAAAGATCACAACTGACAACAAGTATGAAATAAGTGCAAAGATATCAAATGTTTCATAAAACAGAAAGTATCAGATATACGAGAGGTAAGACAGAAAATCTTTTTTTTTCTTAAGATTTTTATTTATTTATTTGACAGACAGAGATCACAAGTAGGCAGACAGGCAGGCAGAGAGGAAGGGAAGCAGGCTCCCCGCTGAGCAGAGAGCCAGATGCGGGTCTCCATCCCAGGACCCTGGGATCAGGACCAAAGCCAAAGACAGAGGCTTTAACCGACTAAGCCACCCAGGTGTCCCAAGACAGAAAAATCTTAATAACAAATATCTCAACCTTTCAGTCCAAGACAGTTCAAGTGTTCTTGAATAAGCAAGGCCATAGAAAACTATTGTTTTTAAGATCTTATTTATTTATTTGAGAGAGAGAGAGTGAGGGATAGAGAGTGCACAGCTGGGGAAGAGGTAGAGGGAGAGAGAGAGAAACGGACTTCCTGAGAGCAGGGAGCCCCATGTGGGGCTAGATCATCTCCCAGGACACTGGGATCATGACTGGAACCCAAGGCAGATGCTTAACCAACTGAGCCACCCAGGAACCCCTATAGAATACTTTAAAAACAATCAATAACATAGATCTTTGAATATATGTATTAAACTTTGTATCATGGTAAAAAGAAATATAACTTTAAAAGCCCACAAAAGTTATGAAAATTGACTATATTAAGTCAGAAAGAAATTACAAAATATTCCTTAAAATAGAAAAAATAAAAATCGGTTTGATCAAGATATAAAATGAATTCCTCTTTTGGTAATGTCCAAGTATTTCATATTAGAAAAACCCTACCTCTCCCTCTTCTCTTTCCCACAGAAAACAATATAAAATCTGGGAAAACTACTTAAAAAACAACTACCTAAAAGGACTAGCAGGCAACCAAAGGAGAGAAGAAATTAGAGAAAACTCAACACTACAAGGGAGTGGCACCATGATACATTCATACAGGGGAATACTACTTATCAATAAAAAGGAGCAAATCACTAGTCACATAATGAATCTTAAAAGTATTATGCTGAAGGAAGAAACAGAGTACATACTAGACAAGTCCATTTATATTAAGTTCTAGAACAGGCAAAACCTATGGTGGGAAAAAAATCAGTTAACAATGCTTGCTTTGAAGAGTGGGGGACACAGGTAGGTACTACTAATTGAGAGCTGGAGAAAAAGAAACAGGATGTATCCAAGAAGTATAAAGAAAAAGGCAAATTCAAAATGAAACATAGATGACTCTTTATGAAACTGATAACATAACTGTTCAGAAAGAAAAAAAATAAGTAATTTTTAATCATGGTCTCCCGTTTATCCATAGGAATGTATACATGCTTGCATGTACATAGACACACACACACACACACAAAGAACTTTCTTTGAATTGCATCACAAAAAATAAGATGGATTGATGGATGAAGAGAAGAATGAATTTAGAATAAGACAAATGTAGTTAAAATATTAATTGTAGAATCTAGGTGGTGGATATATGAGTTTTCACTGTATAATTCTTTCAACATTTTTGTATGTTAGAAAATTTCATAATTTCCATATGTTGGGAAAGAACTGCAAAGAAATGCTGAACTTGCCTAGCTGGGTTTTCTGTCAGTAACCATATTGATACTAAAATTATGAAACTACTTTATATAATCATATTATTAAACAAATAAGGAAGTAGATTACTGTTATTAGGAATTAAGTTTTTTAGAATGAGAAAAAGATAAATACAAAATAATTCAAGAAAACAAAAACCTACAAATATCAATGTAAACACCTAACTTTTAAAAAAAATCTCTCCTATAGCTATGTCTACTAAAAAGGTCTAATAGCAATGATTCCAAGTAACAATGGGAACACCCAGTGCCCAGATTTTAATTTCAAAATACCATTCACTATTAAAGGGAACCAGGACTCTAGTACTACATCACCCTTGACTGAATTCTGGTCTGGGAAAAAACACTGTAAAGGATTTTCTTTTTACAACTAGCTGAAAGTGAATTCAGACTGAATATTAGATGACCACTATGGAATTATTGTTAATTTTTTTACATATGATAATTACATTTTGGCTATGTAGCAGAATATTTGCTTTTAGAACCATTGAGATGTACATGCCATGTTGACTGCAAATTATTTTTAAATGGATCAATACAAAAAAAGAAAAATGTATATGTGTACATGTCTATGCTTGTACATATAATATAAAAACAGGATAGAGAATAGATGAACCTATATAGTGAATTACTAACTGATCCATCTAGGTAGAGAATATACTACTTTACAATTTTTATCATACTGTTCTTACTACTTTTTTACATTTGAAATTTCATATTAAAAAGTTGATTAAAAATCTGAACAAAGTAAGGAATAATACTCGACAAACATGGCAAGCATAGAGGCCAGTGAAAGTCAGAACTTAAGAACAGGCATGAAGGTGACAAAAAGAATGCTGGGAAGTTTAAGAAGAGGTTTGTACCTCTCAGTTTGCGGGACACCTTAGCACAATTATCTGGCACCTAAAAGGCTGTCAGTTAACACCCATTAACTTCCTACAGGGGTGAGGAGTCCTCAGATTTTTGGGTCATCTGGGTTCATGTCCTAGCCACGTAGTCACTGTGAGTCCTTTGAAACAGTTACCTAATATTGCAAAGTCCCATTTGACTACTCTTTAATAGAGGTTTATAGTTCTCCCAGCATATAACGTGATATTTGTGCACACCTTAACAAAATATGTGGCACTTGGAAATCTGTCGGTTAACAACCATTAACTTGCCAGCTAGCCTTCTACACATTCCTGAATCTTGCTTCCCCCTTGCTTTTCAACTTTGGCTTCGTCTTGAGCCTCAACCAAACACATCTTGTCACTACTCTTAAATAAATCATGGTCTCTTTCACCCTGAGCTTTTATTTTGCTATTTTTCTTTCTTGGAATGCTGCTTTCCTCTCACTCACCCAACCAAACTCTATCCATCCTCCAAAATCTAGAAGATTCAGATTTTTTTTTTAAGATTTTATTTATTTATTTGACAGACAGAGATCACAAGTAGGCAGAGAGAGAGAGGAGGAAGCAGGATCCCCGCCAAGGAGAGAACCTGATGTGGGTATCGATCCCACGACCCTGGGATCATGACCTGAGCTGAAGGCAGAGGCTTTAACCCTCTGAGCCACCCAGGCACCCTAGAAGATTCAGATTTTATTCTTTCATCAGATCTTCCTCAAGTTTGCCATTTCATACTGACTTAATTCTTCTTTGACAAAGCCTAGCTGCATTAATTTTTTGATATTTTATAATAAAATTTTAGAGAAGGTAGACTAAACTAGACTAGAGGTAGGCGGTAGACTCATTAATATGCCATTTTAACTCTGGTAGCCATGTAAAAAACAAAGCATTTTTCTACCTTAACGACTATCAAAACCAAGCTAAGGAAAAGAACACTGAGTCTCTAAAGGTTAAATATTTGACTGCTGAACATACAAATGTTCTCATATTTTGACAAATTCTGTCCTTTGAATTTGTATACACCAACACAGTACTTAATAATGTTGTACAAGTACTAGTCAGTAAATATTTGACCAACCAATCAAATGGCATAATTTACATAACTTAATTCCCAAAACTGAAAAACCATCCTAAGACTCTCCTTACTATCTAGATCATTTTTATGAAATTTCCAGTTATAGGGGCACCTGGGTGGCTCAGTGGGTTAAGCCTCTGCCTTCGGCTCAGGTCATGATCTCAGGGTCCTGGGATTGAGCCCCACATCAGGCTCTCTGCTCAGCGGGGAGCCTGCTTCCCTTCCTCTCTCTCTGCCTGCCTCTCTGTATACTTGTGATCTCTCTCTCTCTGTCAAATAAATAAATAAAATATTTAGAAAAAAAAAAAAAGAAATTTCCAGTTATATTTGATAGTGACATCAGGTTATATCTGTACAAAACAAAGTAGAACTGTAAACAAAAGAATTCATAGAGAATATTCAGATTTCTTTAAAGAAATAATTTTATAATTAAGGGAGACAATTTTTTATAGGAATTATGAATATAAATATGTATGTATAGCAGCAAAGCTATTTTCATCTAATGAAGATAATCCCTAAAGAAACTGAAAATTATACACATTTCCAATTGAGTCAAATATTTTTTCCTATCTTTCTTCTATCATTTCAATAAGGATTAAGTTTATTTAACATTTTTATAAATCAGTAACTTTAGAAAAGTCATACTACCAAATTAAGAAAACGGTCAATTCACAATTCACTAAAAATATGTACAGAACGTAAATGTGGAGGACACTGATTCCCAGAAGAGTATTTCCTGCAATGTGAGAGATGATATAATAGCAAGTGTTTAGTCCCACCCTGTACTTAAACCAGTGCTTCTTAAACCCTTCCACTGAAACGGCCCTCTCCTGACAAAATGTCCTTAAAAAGGATGGGCGGAGAACATACAGCTCTGTGAACAGAATAATGCAAATTATACCACAGTTCCTAATTTCTCATGTTTTATCTTAAGAACTCATGTATATAAAGAAGATATGCCATATTTATCCTATGGCTTTGTATATATCCTGAGACATATTTATGTACTCTCAGTGATATATGGGATCCAGTTTGAGAGGCACTGACTTAAACCAAGGTATGTCCATCTGAAAAAATGTTTTCTTAAATTACGACGTAAGAATAATTTCATCTTATAATGTCAGGGATAAAAAATAATGAAAATTATTTCACATTTGTTGAAATAATAATTATGTAAAAAGTATCAGATTGGGTTTTTAATATAACCTTAATTTTTAAAATATAAGTATTATCTTGCCAACTGTAATGAAGGAACTGAGGCACAAAGAGGTCCAAAAGCAGTACAGTAAATAAATATTGTGACTTTGTACGCAAGTGTTTATTGTATCACCATCTCATCACATTTTATTTTTACAAAAATCTCTTTCTGTAACCTGTGTTTTTTATCTTATTTTTCAAGCATTTAGTGGAAGTATCTGTGAACAGCACAATGGCCATTAAGGTATAAAAAGAAATTCTTCACTAGTGCTAGAGCTTTAAGAGTGATCAGCAATGGGTGATGTAAGACCATTTACATTAGAAAAGAAACCAAATTTAAGTCCATTCTTAGATTCAAGAAGAGTTGGCATTGTAAATGGGATAGAATGTAAATTTCATACACAAATCCTAGACCTGATCCAAAATGGAAACACAGAGTAAACAAGAGAACAAGGACCAGAAGATACTTAGCAAATCCTAAGCAACCTCTCATTAGTTTCTGTCACTGGCCAGTGACATGTCCTTGAGTAAATTGCTTGCCTCTTGAGGACTTATATTCACCATATGAAAGGAGTGTGTATTTCAATTTCTACACCTAAGCTTCCATTATCTCAGCTAACACCTCTTTATTTGCATTTTTAAGCAACTTTTTTTTAAATTCACATTTCTATATACTCAGCTATCAGTCTTGGTCCTTTTTCTAAAAAAAGATTTAGTTATTTCTCATTTGAGAGAGAGATAAAGATGCAGGAGGCAGAAAGAGAAGGAGAGACTCTCAAGCAGACTCCCACTGAGTGTGGAGCCTAAGGCAATGCTCATTCTCACAACCTTGAGATCCTGATCGGAACTGAAATAAGAGTCAGAGGCTTAACCAACTAAGCCTCCCAGGGGCTCCAGTCTTCCTCCTTTTTAAAATATTCTCTCAGCTCTTGCTTCTTAACCATTTCACTTCATAATCTGGGACACAATAAAACTGCCAAGCGAAAACTGCTACTATAATATTAATTTTATTCTGATTTCTACTGCCAAAATATTTCTAATATTAGAGACTACTTTGGTGTATTTATTTTTTAAAAGCTTTGATGATTTGATATTTGACATTAAAATTAAACTATATTGTGTTCTTATTCAAATACTTGAGTACATTAAAAGCCATAAGAAAACTATGCTACTAACCATCTTCCAGTCTGATTTGCAATCTGTTCTTCTAATTTCTGTAGCTCCGATGTGTAAGCCATTATTCGAGCATTGCATACCATGAGATTCTTAACTGCATGCAAGATCTGGTCTTTCTGAGTGCTCAGAGAAAGGAGTTTCCATATTCCTTCTCTCATTCGAATTTCTAAATCTATTTTTTCTTGAATGCTGCAATCCTTTAAAAAAAAGAGAGAAAAGTATTCTTGAAAAATAGCAAAAATTCAGAATTATAACATTTCTTTTTACCCCAATAGATGGAAAACATACTAGACATCATTTTAATGTTGTAACATATTGGGAAAGTGACAAACTTTTAATGTATAATAGCACAAATTATATAGCTATTTGATAATGCTCTTTGCAAAACCTTAATTTATTTTACTAGGAAGTTTTTACAATCTAGTAGAGAAACAGAACAGAAATGGGGGTGAGAAACATTACATATTCTTAGCATAATTTCACAAGTTTAAATAATGTCTCCCAAATACTCCTGTCCTCCTAGAACTGCAGAATGTGACCTTATTCGGATATAGAGTTTTACGGACGTAGTTAGTTAAGATGAAGTCATACTGTAATAGTATGAGCCCAAACCCAATGACTGGTGTCCTTATAGGAAAGCCACATGAAGAAAGAGACATACACAGAGAGATTACATGCAAAGACTAAAGCAGAGATGGGAGTAATGAGTCCACAAGCAAAGGACCACCAGGCAACAAAAGGAAGCTGGAAAGGGCAAGAGAAAAATTATTCCCACAGCCCTTAGCAGGAATATGGGCCTGCAGGTGGGTACCTTGATTTCATACTTCTGGACCCCAGAACAATGAGAGAATAAATTTCTACTGTCTAAAGTCACCCAGTTTGGTAATTTGTTAAAGAATAATCTCAGGAAACTAATACAATAATACATTAACTAATGTAAACAATATAGCATATGCACATATTATATATGTTGTATTGTGGAATGGCAAGATATGATTGATGACACTGAATTAACCAAGGTAAGATTTTCTAAAGGAGAAGATGCTGTAAAAGGGATAAGTTTTAGTGGCTATGGTAAGCAATGTAAATAAAATCTCAGAAGCAAGAGTGAAAGCACTGTGCCCAGAAAATGTCAGAAGCTTTTAGCTATTGGATGGAACAGAGATTTAGAATAGATTTTTGGATATGTTTACTTTAGTTTTTTTTTTTTTTAAGATTTTATTTATTTGAGAGAGAGAGACAGAGATAGTGACAGAGAAAGCAGGAGCAGGGAGGAGAGGGAGAAGCAGGTTCCCTACTGAGCCGGGAGCACCAGTGTGGGACTTGAACCCAGTACTCTGGGATTATGACCTGAGCTGAAGGCAGAGGACTTAATCTACTCAGCCACCCAGGCGCCCTGTTTACTTTAGTTTTAAGAGTCATCATGAAACTACTATATCACTTTAGTTCTGAAAGTCTTTTATTCCATACAATTATCTTGTAATGGCCTGGTTCTATACACAATTTATACATGTAACATTAAAATTCTATAAACTCCAACATACTATTTTGATTTAATTCACAGTGGCTTTAAAAAAAAATTATAAACCATTGGATACTCTTTAACTATACTACCAACATAATAATGCTCCAGTATGTCTATTTCTAAAAGTAGAAGTCCTGGCTTCTGTGGTAAAAAATAAATGTTATAATTTACCTTTTAATTGGATCAAAATCTGTATCAAAAATGTAAATGGAATATAATAATGGAAGTTCCAGATATTCAAAAGACAATCTTTTCAAAAGAAAACTAAAAGTTAGGAGAACAAGTCTATGAAAATTACCCTAAAAGAGAAGCTGTAGCAGATGATTTAACTTGTCTATCCAAATCAGTCAAATGCACTATTCGCATATAGAAGAACAGAGCTGTTTAATTACTTTCTGTAATTACATCATGTAATTACCACATAAAAACCTTCTCCAGTAGTAGAACTCAAAACTGGTATATTTTATAAATGTAGTCGTTTGCTGGTTTTCCTTCTTTACACATGGCTGAATTTCAACAATTCTGTTTCATCTTTTTATGAATTTGTCAGTCTCAAAGTAAATTCTTCTTTAATGTAATTAATAATTAATTATAAGAATTATCTATGTGACCCATATGTCTATAGAAATAAGCTCTGGCAGTCTGGTTAGTATTGGAGAGTTCATGTAGGGAACAACATGAAGCCAGGATGAATAGCTTTACCCTACAACTGAAATACAAACAAATACCATCTGCTACCATTAAATTCAATTTTGCTTTTTAATAGTGTGAGGCAGCCAGCTGAACCAGCAAAACGGTTCTTAAAGCTGGCTGCATATTACAATCACCTCTGATAGGGGAAGGGCCTTATAAAAGTTCCTAAGTTAAGACTCACCCACCAAAAAACAATTAGACTCTCTGGAGGTGGAGCCCGAGTTTTTGTTGCTGCTGTTTTTCTGTTTTTTATTTTAAGTTCCTCTGGTGATTCAATGTACAGCCAGGGTAGAGATCCACTGATGTAGTACTTGAAATTTCATAGCAATCCGTAAAGTTGCAACAACCTTAAGGAACCAGTAGGTGGCCACAAACACGTTAAAGAATCAGTTTGGGATTCTAGGGTCTCCATCTTATAAATGAAGATTGTCTTCTCTTCATCACTTATTGATAAAGACTATAAAATTATAGAGGCTTGGGAAATAGTGCAGAAATGAAATGCAAAGTTAGGACTTCTTTTTTAAATCACCTTATTTGTAAGGTTAAATATTCATTAAGGAAATGAGATGTATCTAATATATTAACATTAGAAATCTATCCTTTAGAGCAGGGATCAGCAAACTATTGCCCAGTCAATGCTAGTCTTTTTGTAAATAAACTTGTACTGGGGCACAGTCACACCCATTTGTGTTATCTAAAGCTACTTTCAAGTACCATGGCAGAGTTGAGTAGTCTCAACTAAGACCATGTGGTTCACAAAGCTGAAAATATTTACCTACCTGTTCTTTTGCAGAAAAAGTTCGCTGATCCCTAACCCAGCCAAATTAACATTCATAGTAAACTAGTTTACCTCACCTATTCTACAGTGAGCAAATGTGGATCCGGGAGGGCTGACATAAGTGAGATGAATTAAGTGTATGTACACTTTAGAATGTACTGGTGTTAAAAAAAAAAAAAAAAAAAAAAAGCTATGGTGTTAGCTAGTTTTGTGGTCTCCGCAACTTTAGTATACATCTATACTTCACAAACAGAGAAAACCTCTCTGGTTAAGTGATATTACTCTAGCCAAGAAAGTCTTTATGGAGTCAAAGAACTTAATTTTAGTTAGTAAGGGGTGCAAAGTGCTCCCGGGGTAATAGCTGATGTGTTATCCACAGTGAGAACAATGATCTTGTAATGAGGGCACAGACTGAGCCCTAAAGTATAACAGGACGGAGATAAAATCCCTATTGCTGCTGCCTCAACTATAATAGTAGAGTCAAGACTGAGTAGGACCCAAGACAAAAGCATATACCCGTCCTTCTTAGAAATGTCAGAAAGCAAGTCTCCAGAAAGAGCCAAGAATGGGGGGAAAGCCTTCCTTTTGCCATTTCTTCTTCAATTTTCTAAACGAGAGTTTCCTTGTAATCAAGTCAAATGAAGCTTATGGCACTGTCCTGATCATGTATCTAAAGTCAGGCTGATAAAAATAAATGGACAGACCAAGGCTAAAAATGAAACAGGAAAAGGACTTAAAAGTGCAAATCTAGATTATGTAGAAAACAGAAAGATACTAGTTTTGAAGAGCTAGAAGGGGACAAAGGAAGTCCAAAGAAAATGGCTTTAGTGTTGAAATTAAGTATGGACTTAAAAAATATATATATATATGAAGTTGGGCTGCTGATAAGACTACTGTAGTAATCCAGATAGAAACTATTACCTACCTAATGGATATAGTTAAACGATGTTCACTAAAAGGCCAGGATGAAAAAGACTGCAAATGAGTATTTATAGCATACATCCTTCTTCTAAAAGATATTGCATGTTATTTCAAGAATTGTTTATGTACAGAAAAAATCTGGAAATTGTTAATAGTGGTCACTCTGGGAAATGGCATTAGAGAAAGAATTCTTAAATTCATGTTTCTATATACATTTACTTTGGTGAAATGACATAATGAGATAGGGAAACTGAAGAACTCCATAAAAATCTGTCTTTTGCTTTTTTTCCTGCTTCTATTCTTGCCGGACTTGACCCACACCCCACTTTACACATGCCTTGTAATGCAAATAGTGTATGTCCTCCTTGTAAGGGTCAAGGAGTTCAAGATTTCTCTAGAACAGATAACATCCAAGAAAGAATCAGATGAGAATGACTGGAGGAATCTACCATATGTGTATTCCAGACCACCAGCACTAGACATCTTGACACCAAGACCCCCCTCAGCTCCTCCACCTGGGCTCCAAGCAATAACACTTGGGTCCTTGTCTTTGTTCTAACCAGTTCCTGGTTATCTGAGAGGACACATACACCACACCATTATCCTCAATAAAAATCCCCAGACCCCAAACTAAGACAAGACTCATGCTCCTTTTCTAAGTTTCCTGAGCATTCATCCTTATCTGCTCTCTATCTTCAATAAACTCTTTCACCTCCTATGGGCTCAGATAAGATTTCCATCCTGCAAGAAGCTAAGGACCTTCTTAGCTAGTCCTATGGGACCCCATTCTGGGTCCTCTGATCCAGCCTGCTGGCATCAATAGCATTACATCTTAATCTCATTTTTATTACGATTTCTAAAGTTTAAATATTTGTAAGAAAAGCTAGGTGGCTGCCCCAACATCTCAGATGAATGGGACAAGAGATTGTAAGAAAACTGTTTTCTCTCAAGTATATTCTGAGTGTTAGGTACTATCCTAAGTATTTTATTTTATTTTTGTTTTAAAGATTTTACTTATTTATTTGACAGACAGAGATCACAGGTAGGCAGAGAGGCAGGCAGAGAGAGAGGAAGGGAGACAGGCTCCCTGCTGAGCAGAGAGCCCGACGTGGGGCTCTATCCCAGGACCCTGGGATCATGACCTGAGCCGAAAGCAGAGGCTTTAACCCACTGAGCCACCCAGGTGCCCCTATCCTAAGTATTTTAAAGAGGTTCTCAACTCCCAATAACTTTCTAAGATAAGCATCTTACCCATTTTACAACTGTGAAAACTAAGGACTTAGAAAAGACAGATAACTTATTCAAGGTTGTATAACAAGCAGAGTTGGATTTGACCTTAAACTGACTCCAAAGCCAATACTGTGTGTACTCACAGATGACTCCAAGGTTTGAACAGAGGTGTTTCACTAGTATTTGACCACCCAAGAATTTCTGGCCCTATCCCTAATAGATGGCAGGTTCATTAATATCAAAGGAAAAACAGCAAATAAAAATTCAGTTAGTCAAGTATAAAATTCTCTTACTGACCCTCAATATTAGGTTGAAACCTATTACTATTTTGCAATTTTTATTCAAGATCCTAACAGAAGGAATTCCACAACTCTATTATTTGCTTTTCTTGCTGCCTAAGAAATCATTACATACTGTATCTTCTCACATGAAAATAATTCAGCCCTTGTGTATAATTATTTATTTTCATTCCACGTAGCTAAACTTCATGACCTTATCCTCTTCTTTCGTATAATTCCTAAATATTACTGCTTCACACAGCTAAATAAATATACTCGAACCACTATACAAACACCTATGTAATGCACACAAGAACTTCCACAGATTGCCAATTCACTAGAAATCAAGATTTTGTTAATAATCGGGACAGCCAAAGTACATAAAGGAGAGGACAGAAAAGAAGTATTTTACATTAAAATGTTTGAAATTTTTGAAAATGCTGGCATAAAACAGCATTACTAATAAAGGAGTTGGACTTTTCTGCATAATGATTCTTAATGTCTTGCTTTATTTTTCTCAGTATTATTGAAGATTTACTAACGATGTTGTATCTACTGAGGATTCTAACAAAAAATAATTTTCTAAGGAAAGGCTTTGCCAGGGTTCTAAGCAAAGACAATATAAAATTCCTTATAGTCTGCCAATTTTGACCTACAAAACTGGTATTTTCATATAGTTTAGGCTATCTCAGAATTCAGGAAAATAAGATAGAAATTTAAAATAGAAATGAAGCTCCAGCTTAAAGATCAGTTTTCTTTTACGACTCTAAAATTATGGTTAAGGGGAAAAACAACATTTTAATAACTGGTTTCCCTAAGAAAAAATGCTGCTCTCTATGAAGTAAAAAGGTTTCTAACCCGCACTTTACAATGCGAAATAGCAATCTATCTTACTTCTTTCTTATCCATTTCAAAAAGGACCCACTTTCAATTTTCTGAAGTTCCAAGGTTGCAGTTTGCTCCCCCACCCTGCCCCTCTAGTTTCTGTCGTGCGTAGACAGCCGTCCAGTACTTGTGCTGCCGTCAAATCAAGTGATAAGCAAACTGTCCTCCCCGGGCCTCGGGTGGGCTTCTTGGAAATCCCGGAACCTGCATTTCCCCAGCATCACCTACGCTTGGGCGGGTGTTCCAAACCCTGCCCGGGGCCGGGAAGCAGCTGGCAGGTGCGCCCAGAAACGCACGGCCGAACTCTGGCATCGCTTCCCCACTCGGGTCTGTCTGTCCCATGAGAAACCGGGGACCGTGGGGAATGCAGAGATTTCTAAGCTCCCTTGGAGCCTCAAAAGTGCGGCCTCCTAGTCCTTCCTTTTGTTTCTGGTCACCGCTGGATAGGAGACGCGGCCTGGGGTTTTCTCAGCGCCGAAGCACAACGGTGGCCTGAGGACCTGAAGCCGGGCCCTTCGTCACTCACCTGCTGGGCAGGAAGGCCCGCCAGGCGGAGCTCGGGACCCCTCACGGTCTGTCCCTCCATCTCCTGCGCCACAGCCGGGGCCGCCGCCACTCCTCCACGGGTAAGATTTGAAAATCCCGCCGCTCGCCTGAGCCGCGGAGGACGCCAACCGCCGTCGCGGCTGTACCAAGTCCGGCCGCAGGGGGAGGGGCGCGGGGGGCGTCCCGCCGGAGGGCGCACGCGCAGTGGGAGCGCCCCGCGCCCTGGCCTCCAGAGTGGGAAGCCGGCGGAGAACCGAGTTTGCACAGCCCGCGGAGAAGTGGGGCGCGGACGGCGGACTTAAAGCCGTGATGGAGTGTGGGCGGGCCTGGGGCGCGAGTGGGCAGGGCCGTGGGTAGAGCGTTGGCCACCGAGCTCACCCTGCCCGGCGCAGGGTTTCTGCTGCTGGTGGTGGTCGAGGCAAGTATTTGGTGCTGAATGCATTTTCCCTGCATCCCGGTGCAGGCTCTCCCTCCAGGGCACTTGCGCTGGCTGCAATCCCTGCGTTCTTACGAACGACTCGGGGACACACAGTATCACTGGGAGCCTATGGTGTCATTCCCAGAGAACCAAGGGACACTGCTCCCAGCGCTCACACAGCACAGGGTCATTCAGAGACCACGGCCCTGTTAACCCGGCTAGTGGGATGCTGTGGCATTTCACAAGGTCTTTTCTTTTGTCCCCGTTGTTTCTTTATAATTCCATATACCCCCACCACACACGCCCAAATAGTGTGTTCTTCTTGCAAAGACTTCTTTCCTGAAAGTAGTTTATTCTTTCCTTGCAAAATACTTTTCATTACTCCTTCCCCACCAGCATCCAAGCGAATGATGTATTATTTTCCCAGAGCCCAATTATTTTTGCTGTCCCTAAAGACCACCACAAAGCTCTTTTTTCTTTCTTTCTTTCTTTTTTTTTCTTTTCTTTTTTTCTTTTCTTTTTTTTAAGATTTTATATTAGAGAGAGAGAGAGCCCAAGCTGGGGGGTGGGGGGAGAATCAAAGGGAGAGATAGAAGCAGACTTCCCTCTGAGCAGGGAGCTCTTCATGGGCTCAATCTGGGGACTCTGATCTGGGGTCTCCCGGATCATGACCTTCAGCAAGAGGCTGAAGACTCCCAGGTGCCCCCCGTGCAAAGATTCTTTAAAGAGTCTTATTATTAATCATAATGGGAAAGTATGGAATCTTTAAAAGGAAAAATTGGAGTGCTGAAGATTTCAAGCCCTTGTAAGATCCTTATGAATATATTGTCCTGGCCTATCCTGACTTACCCTTGAAAAGGCAATAGGACTCCTCTTTGACTTCTGACAGTTTTTTCTCCTAAGTACAAAATCAACCAAATCAACTCTCCCACCATCACCTCATAGAAGACCTTGGGCACTTTTCCTTCCATGAACTGGATGAAAATATTTTTTTATTTGCCTGAGACATTCCCTGTTTGGATTTGCTGTCTCAGTGTCCCACCAATCTTGCACTTGTCCAAAGTGAATAATAAATTGTATGGTCACATAATCCACAAGGCTCTTTTTAAGCAGCTGGTTTGAAGATTTACTTCTGAAAATATGGAGAGTGCCTGTCCTCTCAAATAAGTAATTGCCTCTTTGAGGCCCTCTGGAATAGATGATACTCGAAGCTTCCCAGCTAGGAATGACCATCCCCTTGCATGAGGAATGTATGGGTCATTAGGAATGACCCATATTCTTACACACAACTATAAAATGTGTACAGCTCAAATTACCAACACAATGAGTTCACCTCATTCTCTCCAAGCACAGATCTGAATTCCAAAGTCATTAGGTACCCTTCCCCCAATGCACACCCCTCTCTTATGCTTACCACTTTGTGATATAATTATCCCCTACTCAAAGTGAGCTGCATGAGCCTAGTAGAATACCTGACTCATAAAGGAAATACACACAGGGAGCTCATCATCAGACATATATTATTTGTCATATAACACAGCTCTCAGACTCCAACCAAAATACTTATAGAAACCATCACTTTATGGAAACAGACAAGCCAACCAGTTTTAAATTGGATACAGATGTAGGAATATGTGATGAGTAAATACTACCTGGAGATGCATTTATTCTTGAAAAAAGAGATCTAGGAAAAGCCATATTTAGTAATTATTGTGGAATTGACAGTTGTTATTAAAGACCTTTCTCCTTGGAGAAGATATATTGTAGGCCTATCTCTTTATTATTATTCATCAAGGGATGTGTCCAGGAAGTACTTAAGTTATAACTACCATATGGTGATTTAAATACCTCCAAGCAGGAATGCGGTTTCCTTATTTACCCCCAGGTCCTTCTGGTAGTTTCATCAAACATAGTTTTCTCTGGTATATGTGATGCACATGAAAAAGAGATGGAAACTACCAAAAGGTTAAAGATTTCACATGAGTAGTTTGGTTAGCTTGAGAAGGAAGGAAAGAAGGAATTTAAACAACTCCCAGAAAGTAAAAAGTATGACATTTTACCATTTCACCTGTTTAAAAAATAGCAACTGGGCATCTCGTTTGAGAGCTAACATCCCACCCTCTGCGGGCTCCTCAAGTCGATGGATGCTTACCTAATTGCCCAGTATAAAAGCTTCACTGGGGTGCCTGGGTGGCTCAATTGGTTAGGTGACCACCTTCAGCTCAGGTCATGATCCTGGAGTCGCAGGATCGAGTCCCACATAAGGCTCCCTGCTCGGCAGGGAGTCTGCTTCTCCTGCTGACTTTTCTCCTCTCTCTCTCTCTCTTTCAAATAAATAAATAAAATCTTTAAAAAAAAAATAAAAGCTTCAGATGAAAGGTGAATGATGGGATTACTAGTCTACCAATATTACTTCCTGTGATAAGTTCAACATGTAAGACTAATTACAAGTATTTGTTATCTCTAATATAACAAATAGATAATATTTAAAAATTAATTAATATAAAATCAGTATTTGACATAGGACAGCCAATTTAGATAATACTAATAAATGTTAAAGCACATTTTTTCTTCTCGTAATCCCTGCATTCCTCTTTTTAAATCTCTAGAAGGCCAAAACAAAGGAAAATACTGATGGGGAAATCAGCTCTCTGACATAATAGACTCATTATGTTTAAAAATGTGACCTGCCCCAGGAACAGATAACTGTTGTGGTTTCTAATATCCTCCTATACTCTCGTAAAAAACTCCTATTAAAAAATTCTTTCAGTGCTTCCTTTATTCATCTGTTATCTTGTAAGCGATGCATTTAAAACGAACTTGATAGACTAGAGCTATAGTTTGAATCATATACAAAAAAAAGAAAAAACTGAAGTAATGATGCTGAGCAGAGGTGCAGCATTTGCTTAAATGAATAAGCCATAATCTACAAATAGCAGAAGCATCATATAATCATAAGGAGGTATGGAAGACAGAATTTGAGGACTTATTAGCTCTATGACCTTGGGCAAGCCACTCAGTGTCCTTATTTATAAAACAAGTATAATAATACCCAGCTCATTTTTTAAAAGTTGTTGGGAGACTCAGATGAGATAAGATTTGTGAGAGTGCTTTATAAACTGGTTATCCACACAAGCATGAGACATTGCTACTGTAGGAAGGAAGCCTTAGAACCTATGGGCCAGTGTACAGGACCCACAGAACACTGAGAACTGAATGAGAAAATCTTATGTGAATAGGGTTGGGTATATTCAAAATAGACCACCTACCCCTGAAAAATAATTAATACCATGATTATATTATAAAGAACTCAAATCAATAAAAAAATCCAACTGGAAAATGGTCAAATGTTATGGTAGGCATATTGTAGGAGATTAAACACAAATGGCAAATAAACTGTGAAAAGTTGCTCAACTTTATAGTGTTTTGATCTGTAAATTAGCAATTTACAGATTAAGGCCTGAACAAGATAATATTTTATAGTTACTAGATTGGTAAATATGAAAAAGTTTGATAATACTAAGGACTGGACAATTTACAGGTGAAAAGGATATTATACACTGATAGAAGTGATATAAATTTGTGCAATTACTTTGGGAAAAAATCAGAACTATCTTGCAAAGTTAAGAATGTATATACCAAGCCATTCCACTGTTAGTTATATATATCCTTGAGGAACTTCTTACAAATGTGTGCAAGCAACATGTTTGTAATAGCAAAAATATAAAACAATCCAAATGTTCATTTCACGACAATGGATAAAAAAAAATTGTGGTGGTGTACCTAATGACATATGTCAGTAAAAATGAGTAAACCATAGATACATGTAACATCATGGCTGAATCTTGGAAATATTGAATGAAGGAATCAAGTTGTAGAGGAGTACATAAAATATGTAATTTTTACGAAGCTGAATAAGAGAATCTAAACAACATTTTGTTTAGGAACACATAAATGTGATAAAATGCTTGTATTTTAAAAGGAAGAGAGTGCCAAGAACAAAACTCAGAATAGTGCTAAGAACAAAACTTAGAATAGTGACTATCTCTGGGAGAAAGGCAAGGGGATGCGAGGGAGACTGAGCAGGCAGATACAAAGCTACTAGTAATGTTTTAGTTCTTAAGCTGGATAGTAGGTTCCCAGGTTATTTATTTTAGTGTTTACCTAGTAACTTACATATATATTGCATATATTCTTTTGTGTGCCTTCCACATGTCATAATAGAAATCATTCAAAGATATTTGAAATATTCTTGTACAAGATAAATAATGGTGATAATGTATGGTCTTTTAAAAAATTCTTACTTGGCAAAATGATATTTTTTGGTTTCCAAATTTGACTTACATTTGATTCATTTGCAGTACATTTTAGTATGTGAAAGTGTGAAAGAACCGCTGAAATGCACTGTTGCCTATGCCCAGTGAGAGATGAAAACTGGCCATGTGGGTTGATCTATGAACGCTTAAAAGCCATTGCTTGGGAGCTTGGATGGCTGGTGAGGTAGGTAGATTTTGCAAAGGATGAGAAGTTTGTCAGCAGGTAGGGATGAAGTGAAGTGCAATTTGAGTAGTTACTGTTAATGTGACCTGTGTATTACACATAGGCCTAAGGACATTCAAATGACATTAAAATCAGAGGGCTCTCTATTGAGCAAGAAAATCTGCCAGAGGAATTAGTTACATGACTTGAATCAGTGGTCTGCAAACAGCGGCACACAAAAACTTCCCAAAGTTGTATAGGCTTGGGCAGTGTTAAAGGAATCATTGTTAAGATCTTCAGTTTACATTCCCCAACCTGAAATTGATCTATCTAAGGTGCCTGTTGTCTGGGCCTCACATTGATCCTTTTCCCACTTGACAAAAGACATCACTGTCAGCCATCCCTACTACAGCCTTGCTCCTGGGTATAAAAACCATCTGGGGGCAAAGGGGCAATTAAATTCATTGGTGTTGCTGTTGCTACAATTCATGAACCAGGGGCGCTGTTGCTTATTAGCAGAGGTAGACTTGGTGTTGAGAACTGTCTCATTCTAGCATTAATTTCTGCTCATGGATACATGAACTATTGGAGGAAAAATAGGGCTCATCTACCTCATTAGGAGATTCATTTCCAGAAAACTTTTACTTTTGATATTTAGTATTGATCTGTTATAATTCATCATACACTTATTTTGTATCAATTGTATACTACTAACAATTTAAATAATGTAATCCAAATCATTAAATCTTAAAGTCACGTGAAATGTAAAAATGTGTAAAATTCCAATTTATACTTATATGCTTGCTGAAGAGAAACATGATAGGATGAATAATAAAGACCTTGAGCATAAAAATATTTTATGTAAGCAGAAAAGTCTGTGGAGAAAGTGGAATAAAAATAGCAGTTCGAGTAGGAAAAGGAGCAATGTAAAATTTCTGATTTAGAGATAAAGTGGTTCAGGTCTTTTCTAAATGGACAATGGTGGCTGAGTATCAAATCTTTAACATTTGAGATTCCATTAGATACACTTAGTAAATATAATGACTTAAATTGTACATTGTAATTATTTTCAATACACCAACAATTATATCCTTTGAAACTATTTAAATATATGCTAAAACATGACAGATGCCCCCTTAAAAATAAATGAAGAGGTAAAAAGTTTTTATTTTATTTTATTTTTTTTAAAAGATTTTATTTATTTATTTGACAGAGAGAGATCACAAGTAGGCAGAGAGGCAGGCAGAGAGAGAGAAACAGACTCCCCGCAGAGCAGAGAGCCCGATGCGGGGCTCGATCCCAGGACCCTGAGATCATGACCTGAGCCGAAGGCAGAGGCTTTAACCCACTGAGCCACCCAGGCGCCCCGGTAAAAACTTTTTAAAAATTATTTTAGGAGTTTTGCACAAGTATTTTGGAAAACGGCTAATGTAGATATCTGATGGTTTCACACTGCAAGACCTGGATGTGTCTGTCTGACAGAGAAGCCTGGTTGCAGACTCACTTCTTTCAATTTTTCTCTGATTCTGCTCCTCCACTTCCCACCATCCCTTGTTGTCTCTCCTATCCACTTCTAGTTTCCCAAACAGACTCACCTCCTTTTCTAGGAATTTTTTTCTTCAAGTGAATTAATACTATCAATTAGGCAAAGGACAAATTCATGTCTTCCTGCTCTCATTCTGGAGATGTTCTCTTTATAGATATTCTCCATTGTTTCCTCCTTTCTCTGTCTTTGTTCTTTCACGTAAAATTCTGAATCCGTTTCTCAAGTTCTGAAGCAACAACAAAGAAGTCTGTTGGAATTCTATTGTATTGACTTAAGAGGAAACTTACATGTTTTGGGTATTGAGAGTTCTTCTCCATGAACATCACATATGTTGCAAATTTAGATCTTCCTTAATGTCTTTCAATAAAAGTTGTATACATTTTTCCACATAGGCTTTATGTATCCTTTGTTCCATATATTTTTGGATTCCTTATATCTCTTCTTGCTGCAGTAAATAATGGCTTTAAAAATATGTCTCTGTTTGTGGCTAGTCTATAAAAATAATCCTGAGAACCCTCCTACACTGTTGGTGGGAATGCAAGCTGGTGCAGCCACTCTGGAAAACAGCATGGAGATTCCTCAAAAAGTTGAAAATAGAGCTACCCTACAACCCAGCAATTGCACTACTGGGTATTTACCCTAAAGATACAAATGCAGTGATCTGAAGGGGCACATGCACCCGAATGTTTATAGCAGCAATGTCCACAATAGCCAAATTATGGAAAGATCATAGATGTCCACCAACAGATGAATGGATAAAGAAGATGGGGTATATATACACAATGGAATACTATGCAGCCATCAAAAGAAATGAAATCTTGCCATTTGCGATGACATGGATGGAACTAGAGGGTACTATGCTTAGCGAAATAAGTCAATCAGAGGAAGACAATTATCTCTCTGATAGGAGGAATTTGAGAGGCAGGGTGGGGGATTGTGGGGGATAGGAAAGGAAAAAATGAAATAAGATGGGATCAGGAGAGAGACAAACCATAAGAAACTCAATCTCTCAAAACAAACTGAGGGTTGCTGGGGGTGGGGGAGGAGGGATAGGATGGCTGGGTTATGGACACTGGGGAAGGTATGTGCTATGGTGAGTGCTGCGAAATGTGTAAGCCTGATGATTCACAGACCTGTACCCCTGTGGCAAATAATACAATATATGTTAATAAAAATAAAAAATAAAAACAAATAAAAAAAAACTCTGATTTCCATTTGTTGGTGTTGTATCCAAATACAAATTTATCTTTGATAACTTAAATTCTCTTATTATTTCTAATAAATGATAAGTTTGCAGAGGGTGGGGCGCCTGGGTGGCTCAGTGGGTTAAAGCCTCTGCCTTCAGCTCAGGTCATGATCCCAGGGTCCTGGGATCGAGCCCCATGTCAGGCTCTGCTCCGCAGGGAGCTTGCTTCCTCCTCTCTCTCTCTGCCTGCCTCTCTGCCTACTTGTAATCTCTGTCTGTCAAATTATTTAAAAAAATATATATAAAGATAAAAAAAATAGTTTGCCGAGGGCAAGGGGCAGTATTCCATGTAGACAACAAAGTGTGAATTATAACAGTTTTGTTTCCTTCTCTTCTAATTCTTGTTATTCTTCTTACCTGACATATTGAAGTGAGGAGGGCGGACTGCTAATATAATGTTAAAAGGAAGCTGGGGAAGTAGACATGCTTGTCTTCTTCCTGATTTTAAAGGAAATGTTTCTAATGTTTAACCATTTCTTTATTTCACTACTCTGGATCTCTTGTACTTTGGATTTATGCCCTTCATTTTCAAGTATTACTCTTTAAAAATTGCCTCTTCTCTGTTCTCTCTGTTCTGTCATTTAAGGACTATAATTAGACATAAGTTAAATCTTATTCTATTTCTTCATTTCCTAACCTTTATTTAATATTCTACATTTTCAAACAAACAAACAATCCTAAAATTTATATGGAACCAGAAAAGACCTCGAATAGCCAGAGGAATATTGAAAAAGAAAGCCAAAGTTGGTAGCATCACAATTCCGGACTTCAAGCTCTATTACAAAGCTGTCATCATCAAGACAGTATGGTACTGGTGCAAAAACAGACACATAGAGCAATGGAACAGAATAGAGAGACAAGAAATAGACCCTCAAGTCTATGGTCAACTAATCTTCAACAAAGCAGGAAAGAATGTCCAATGGAAAAAAGACAGCCTCTTCAACAAATGGTGATGGGAAAATTGGACAGCCACATGCAGAAAAATGTAATTGGACCATTTCCTTACACCACACATGAAAATAGACTCAAAATGGATGAAGAACCTCAATGTGAGAAAGGAATCCATCAAAATCCTTGAGGAGAACACAGGCAGCAACCTCTTCGACCTCAGCTACAGCAGCTTCTTCCTAGGAACATTGCCAAAGGCAAGGGAAACAAGGGCAAAAATGAACTATTGGGACTTCATCAAGATCAAAAGCTTTTGCACAGCAAAGGAAACAGTTAACAAAACCAAAAGACAACTGACAGAATGGGAGAAGATATTTGCAAACGACATATCAGATAAAAGGCTAGTATCCAAAATCTATAAAGAGCTTAGCAAACTCAACACCCAAAGTACAAATAATCCAACCAAGAAATGGGCAGAGGACATGAACAGATATTTCTGCAAAGAAGACATCCAGATGGCCAACAGACACATGAAAAAGTGCTCCACATCACTCGGCATCAGGGAAATACAAATCAAAACCACAATGAGATACCACCTCACACCAGTCAGAATGGCTAAAATTAACAAGTCAGGAAATGACAGATGCTGGCAAGGATGTGGAGAAAGGGGAACCCTCCTACATTGTTGGTGGGAATGCAAGGTGGTGCAGCCACTCTGGAAAACAGCATGGAGGTTCCTCAAAAAGTTGAAAATAGAGCTACCCTACAACCCAACCATCACACTACTGGGTATTTACCCTAAAGATACAAATGTAGTGATCTGAAGGGGCACAGGCACCTGATTGTTTATAGCAGCAATGTCCACAATAGCCAAATTATGGAAAGAACCTAGATGTCCATCAACAGATGAATGGATAAAGAAGATGGGGTATATATACACAATGGAATACTATGCAGCCATCAAAAGAAATGAAATCTTGCCATTTGAGATAACATGGATGGAACTAGAGGGTATTATGCTTAGCGAAATAAGTCAATCAGAGAAAGATGATTATCATATGATCTCCCTCATATGAGGCAATATGGGAGGTTTGGGGAGTAGGAAAAGAATAAATGAAACAAGATGGGATCAGGAAAGGAGACAAACCATAAGAGACTCTTAATCTTGCAAAACAAAATGAGGGTTACTGGGGTAGGGGGGGGGGGGGGAAGGGAGAGGGTGGTTGGGTTATCAACACTGGGGAAGATATGTGCTATGGTGAGTGCTGTGAAGTGTGTAAACCTGGCAATTCACAGACCTGTACCCCTGGGGCCAATAATACATTGCATATTAATAAAAAATTTTTAAATTCTCCATTCTTGCCTCTTTGTGGCTGAATTCTGAGTATTTTTCCATCTTGATATTTCTTTATCTGTGTCTAATTTTCTCTTAAATTCAACCACTGAGTTTCTTTATTTCAACCATTACACTTTTCATTATAAGAGTTCCACTTTAGTTACTTTTTTGGTATCTTTCTTATCATTTTGGGTAATGGTTTGTTGCCTGTGCATTCATGTGATACTATTTTTAATTTCTTTCTGTCTTTCTCATCCTTTACATTCTGTATCTAGTCATTTTTATATGTGTAGTTTTTTAGGATATTAATTTCAGGTTTCCACTGACATTTACTCATGGTGACTTATTTCCTTGTGCTTTATAACCTTTAAATGGATCTTCATATTAGCTAATCTCAGCTTTCTTCCAGAGAGGATTTGCACATGCTTCTTCTAGGAGCCATAAGGCTCTAGATAAATGAAACCAGTTGGCCCAGATTCCTCGGTTTGTTATCAGAATCTCTGGTTCAGGTCCTTCTACGTGCCACTGGCAGAGCAAAACCACATGTGTATGTGCATAGTTTGTGTGCAGGTAGAGCTTATAGCTCAGATTTCAACTCCTGGTTGTTTTGTTTGTTTGGGGGCTTGGGGGGTTGTTACTTGATTTTTAGTCCCTTAAAAGTTATTTCTTTTTTCCTGAGATTTCAGCAATGCTACAAAAGTTATATTTTACACAAAATTTATATTTCATGCAAACTGGTTCAATAATGAGAAGAATCACTGCTCATGAAGTCCATCCTACTGCTGACATGGTAGCCCACAGGAAAGGGTATTTTTAACACCAAAAATACAAGAAGCATATAATATTCTTCACTGCAGAATAAAGAGCAGTCTTAATACTGCACACCTTTGGTTTTAAGGGAAACTTGCCATGTTATCTGTTTTTCTCTTGCCACCTGAAAAAGTTGTTCAGTGTCCCAATAAGGTCACCATTGTTCATCTTTGGACAAAGATTGGCTTTTTCAGAGAATAGAACAAAGAGCCACGGAGAATAAATGCACTGGAAAGCCCCTTGTAGGTCTAATTTAAAAAAAAAAAAATTTTTTTCTCTCCCTCTGCAATAGGGATCCTTAATATATCTGCCCCCTGGGATTTCATACCTGCTATAGACAGAAGTATCGTGTCTCCCATTCTTCTCTTTCCTTAATAGGAATCTTTATTGAAGTTACCCTGAACATGTTTCACTGGTGGGTACTGGAGGCTTGGCAAGCAGATGACTTGCCTTTTTAGTTCATAGGTATTTTGGTTCAAGAGGAGCTATACCCAGACATGAAGAACATTTCTCCCTGCTGTAGAGACTATGCTGCAGTGTCATCCATAAATCCTGCTCTTTGTGCTTCTGGTCCTCACTAAATGGCACTTTTTGGGTTTTCTCCTTCGGCGGGGGGGAGGGGGTGAGTATATATTGCCTGTGGAAGGAGAATGAATCAAATATTTGGTGCCTTGAAGGATTATTGTAATCTGTGATATTCACAAAATATTTCTAGTGGTTCACTTCCTCATAGGCTTGCCCATTTGCAGTTAGACATGACTGTGAGGCATGCTTTGGCTGATGAACCATGAATAAGTGTCTGTGTAGCAACTTTAAGAGCAAGTGTGTGATTTGCTACAATTTTCTCTCCCTCTGTCCCAATGACAGGCAACTTTCCAGATGGTGGATAGTGCAATATCCTGGGCTGCAGAGGGAGAAGACTAAAGAGAGCCCCAGATATCTTGTCATAAACATGTATTAACAGCAAGAAATCCATCTTTGCTGTTTTGAATCTCTGGATCTGGGGACTTTTTGTTGCTACAGCATCTCATAGGCCATACTGACTGATGCAAGTACAAAACTGAGAGACAGGATTTAAAGTATGGTCTTAACTCTGCCACCTAGTATCCATGTGCCCAGTCACTTGGTGACTCTGAACCCAAATCCCTTCACCTGTCAAGTAGGACTAATAATTCTTCCCCTGTCTGCTGCACTGGCTTGTCTGCTGCACTGGCTTGGTTTTGGTATCTAGTATTTGTGAGTGTGTCTGAAAAATATAAAGGAGGTACAGACCTATTCCAGTAGTATTACCATTCACAATATTGAATTGGTTTATTCCCATTTTTAATGCCAATCCCAAGAAGAAAACATTAAAGAAGTTATGAAAATTCAAGACTTAAATCAGATAATGGTGTAATGAATAACTTGATGATTTCAGCATGAAGTAGTGACATATCTGTCTAAAATATCTAAATAGCTATGCACACTTTCTTTTGTAAACATAAGCTTCATTAAAGAGTCTTTAGTGCTTTTGAAATTTTATTGTAAGTTAAAGATTACACCTAAGAGAAATAAAACTAAAGGTAATTTTGGAAGAAAAAGAAGTTTATTTTGGCCTTAAAATTATATTTTTTGTTAATGTGATATCAAAGTAAATATTGAGCTGGCTTACTTACCATGAATTCCAGAACCAAGCTTATTAAACTGCTTTTTTTTTTAAACTTCTTCAGCCATTTCTTCACCACAAAATTCTGACTTCTCGTGAGCTGACCCTTGTCTTCCATTGAGAACACCACATTAGAAAGAATAAATCATAAAATCTTATAAAATTGGCCTTCCTGTTACTTTCTGAAAACCAAAGGCAGGAACACATCTTGTGACCACTTTCCAGAGTGTGTGAGCCTGGTTAGCAACTCTGTATTGGTTAACAAAGACCATAAACTGAACACTTATACTGTCCATGACAGGGAACTCTGGGTGTTACAGGACTGTTGTTTTGGGCTTGCCATTTGCTGTCTCATGAATGGCCAGGCTGGTAGGGCAGGCTCCATATTAATTCTGTAAAGTGCTGTGTTGACTGCTGCTATCATAATAATGATGATGATGTGTGATGAATAATTATACACGAAAAGCTGAGCTCCTTCTCATATATAAGACACCTGGAATGGATTACTTATTTCTGTCCTTTCTAGTTTTGCAATGGGAAATCTAAAAGATTTAGGATTCATTTTGAGCTGTATAACCTTTCCTGATTAGTTATGTTCAAATGAAGTGTTAAATAATAGCTAATGCTAAATGAAAGCTTGCTTTGACGGCCACTGCTCTAATTTTTTCCATTTGTTTACTCTGCCATGAATATAATTTCATTTCTTCAAAGCATTTCTTTATTACTTACAGAAATCATTCATTTATAAAGCACGCACTAAATTCTTTAGTTGTAATAAATAAAGTATAAGATAGTATATACAGTATCAATAAGAAACTTTTTTGTCTTCCGTGACTCAAATAACGTGGCTCTGACTTCTTCAAAGGACATTTGTGTAGGCTCGAAAATACAGTCATCAAATACACATCTTTATTTTTTTATGTCCTAATAATATCTTAACCACTTGGAGTTTCATTTCTTTGTCTGGTGGATGTTTTTATAACAATGTCACAAGATTGTCACTCTTTCTCCCTGGCATGGTATAAATAAAATCTGAGATTTTACCTGCAGATTCAATGTGTCTTCCTTAATGTATAACACTAAATATTTTGAAGAATTCTATGTACTAATCATACACTGGATTCATATTTGGAAGTGTCTAACTAAAATATTCTCTTAAAGTGTTGTACCCAGAAAAAGACACTCATATTGAATAGAAAAAAACAGGTGATCTCCCTGCTGAAACAATTTTCTTCCCAACGCCCAATATCTTGTTTTTGTTGTTTTTTTTAAGATTTTATTTATTTATTTCAGAGAGAGAGAGCAGAGAGAGAGAGAGAGAGAGAGAGAGCACACGAGTTATGGGGAGGGGCAGAGGGAGGAGAAGCAGGCTCCCCCCTGAGCAGGGAGACCAATGAGCAGGGCTCAATCGTAGGACCCCAGGATCATGACCTGAACTGAAGGCAGATACTTGACTGACTGAGACACCCAGGCGCCCCTAATATCTTGTTTTTCTGCTGGTTTTTATTTAATCAAATTCTACTTTGCTTCTTTGCTTAATAGTTTCTTATGTTAGGGCTAATTATAGAAATTATATATAAAATTATATGTATTGTATTATCTAAGATGTAATTAGTTTCCACTTTGGGACATTATTTATTTACTGAAACTAAATTTGCCTCTATTAGCTGTGTTTTAAGTTCACAAAATTAGTAAAATGAAAAGTATGGCTATGGAAATCTGGATTATCATAAATTACTTTCTAACATAATGCAGTGTTAACAAAAATAAATTATATAAGTGGAAAAAGTCTGTGGAAATGAGTAAAGAGATACTTGAAAGTCCTTTGTATCTTACTGATTTTTTTCTATATCTTAATTCATTATTAGAGGAAACAAATTATCGATTAAGTGTTTAATCATCTTTTATTACTCAAAGTATTTCCCCCTGAAAAAGTGTTGATTGTTCCAGAAAATTCATTTTAATGAATGACAGGTTAGATTTGTTAAATAATAGAAGATTTTACTGTATATATTTTGAATTATGAGACTGGTTTAGTAATTATCACCATGTGTACAAGGCAGATGCTATGCTGTGTTTTTCTAAGGTATGGAATAAAATGTATTATGTAACAATGTTAGCAAAAAAAGATTTGGGTTGATGTCAACTCTTTCTGGCTTAATCAGGTCAGAATTTTTATGACTATTGGCAAAATGTAGTACAAGACTTTCAGAGCCAGGAAGATTCAATCATAAAATTTTAGAAATTAGAACAAGCCTTAGTATCTATCCAGGTCTATTCTACAGTTTTATAGAAGAGGGTAGAAACAATGTCATCATTATAAAGCATTATAAGAATAACAACAAAATTTACTACTTATTAGGTACCTTTAATATCCTACTGCGGCATATTTGTAATCTCTTCTGAAAGATCTTGAGCAATATGATACATTGCCAGCATTTACTTATTATGTATTTGTCTAAACATTGATACATACTATATGGCATGAGGTGCAATTCCAATATATGATAAAACATTTTTTTCACGAAGTTGTTTTCTGATGCGGTCTTTTCCATGACAACATTTACTGAAGGACCAAAATTGGTTGTTAATGATGAGTTACCACAGTATTTTTTTCCATCATTTAAAAATGACTGCTTACTGTATTGGCCAGGGTTTCACCCACGTAGCAGGACGGGATCTCCCTAAGGGCCATCTCCGTATGTGTTCATCTTGCTAGAACAGTGGTGAAAGGCTCTTGTTCTGGTTTGTCTTTCCAACTGTGAGCCTGAAAGTGATAAATGCTAATGGACCTGTAGACAGTTCAGTGGGGAAACAGGAATATGAGAAAGAAAAGATGCCCAGCCCTGGAGATCCTGCCGTGTTTCTTCTTTTCCTGCCTTCTGGATCCAACTGTCATAGTTTAGATAAGACAAGACATTAATCGACCAGGAGCTCAGTGGTCCTGACAGTTGCAATGCCTTTTAAATGAAATGCTTCCTGGATTGGCCTATGCTACAGCTGTACCTGCCACAGAATATAGTCATTCATCCACTGAGAAAGTCCTTTTATTTTTTCCCTTGTAGTAGCAGCAGTTTTTCTCTTCCTAAATAAAGCAAAATCTAGCTTTTAAGGGGGAGCTCTTGAACAATAGCCATATTTTTCTGTCTAAAGCCAAGAGCCAGCCTCAATTCTATTGAATTTGTTTGCAGTTTTTATTGGAGAAAAGTTGGAGGTATAACCAAACATAGGATTTCATCTTTGAATATTAAGTCTCCAATTTTTCAGGTGAAAAATACAACAAAAAACCTTGCCACCTCTGCCCTCAACTTCAATGCTCTCATATACTTTGTAACATTAAATAATTTCTCAGGCTCATCATTATTTATTTCTGTGGATACATTTCAAACCTCAAATTAACAAGATTAATATCAAAAGGTTATACAACACTAGGTAAAATGTCAGTCTGATGCCATAGTAATTAATTTTAAAAATGAGACTACAAATTTGAATTTGTTATTATGATCATCATATTTATGATGGTATGAATAAAGTTATTCATTCCAGAATGTTAACAAGATATCTTTCATGTATCATTAAAATAACTTATGTCAAAAACTTGGCTAAATTATGGAAGTACTTCCAATATTAATAATTTCTTACACATGTCTAGCAAGAATAACCAGTCAAAATTAATTAATGATCAATTAGGATAGATTATTCTCTTGGCTCTCAATTTCTTTCCTAATAATCAACTTGCTTTTTTCTAAAATAGGTCAGTTAGCAATAAGTCTTAGTCATTTCACACTTCTATTTTTTAATAAGCCAAAACTGTTTAAAGAAATAAGTGATTCTCTTGTAAGTTGTTAATCCTTATGGATATTATAAATCGTGTTTTTAGCCTTTAAGTTTGATGTGCTCATTTTCTCTTTAATTATTCTATACTAATGTGATAATACTGCAGTAATTTTATTAGTTCTACTTCTAATACATTTTGCAAAACTTGATTTATTCTCCAATTAATTATATTTGACTTCATAGTATAAACATTCCTCTCATTATTACACTATTGATTAGGGGAAAATTATTTTCAAGCTAAAAGTATAAAAGGGTACATTAACATCTTTCATTTTTTAATTATTTTGTACCCTGGTTTGGATTTTTGTGAATCTATGTTTGCTACACAAATCTCTTATTAATTTAAGCTAGAACCCAAGAGATTAAGAATCAAATGCTTTGATTCATCTTTTAGCAGAAGATATAATATTAGCAAGAAACATATTACCTGCAAGCCATAGTAAAGAATAAGGATCTGAAATGTTGGGTAAAAATTAAATCTTTGAATTATAGGCATGTTGAAGAGATGTTGGGTTTCTGAAAAGGGTTAAGCTCTTCTATGGTTACTATATTTGAGAAATATCATTTCCTCTATGTATTTATAGAATTAACCACTTCATTTAGCAATTGCTAAGTTACAGATGAATATTAAAATGGAAAAAATGTGAAAATAACTGCAGAATAAATATAACAGAATCATTATCCTAAAAACACAATACTTGAAAATTCTACTAACCAATTATTCTGAATGTTAAGTTTATCACTTAATTTAATTGGGGTCAATTCCTTTCTTACCTGCATTGCTGAAAAGTAGTACATATTTTCCTAAGTGCGTTGATTTCATAGATTACATACCTACTCTTAAATTATTTCTACAGACCTTAGTATACTAACTAAATGATGTGCTTAGAAAAGCCTTCCATTTTTTCTGACTGCTTTCTATGCCTTCTAAGTATTCTCCCCATTTAAAAAGGGAATTGAAGTCTGTTTGCTTAGATACTAACTGAATCTTTTCAGTCACCCCATGATATAAAGTATGAATTAGAGACTTTACATAGAGTAATAACAGCAGGAGCAGCTAATATTTACTTAGTGTTATTGTTAGGCAGTGATGATACTTAGTGCTTTATATGTTCTGTCTTATTTAACCTTCACTGCTCTGAGGCAGGTGAATACAGGATGGGAAGGGGGGAAGACTCACAAATTCAGGAACTTGCTTCATTCACACAACTAATAAGTGGCACCCTGGCTGGGACTTAAACCAGATCTGTTTGACTCTAGAGCCTTCTACACTACCTTTCCACTTGTGACAGAATAGAATAGAAATACAACAGGAGAGCCTGTGTCTGAGAGGATTAGAGTCAGATTTTTTTTTTTTTTGCCATATTAAAAAAAAATGTCAAAACTCTGGTTTCTACCACAGACATTGCTCTCAAACTTGAAACGATTCAACTGGTTAGGGGAGGTGAAAAGTAGGAGGAAAAGCTAAGAGAGCTTAGAGACTGTGTGTCCCTGGAAAAGGGAAACCCCTGGAGATCAAGAGGACCAGGTCCTTACTCCTGGATAGAGACTGGAGAAGCAGTGAGGCCCCAGAGAAGGGATATTTGACTATGTACATAATTGTGCTGGAACAGGGGTCCACAGTTTCCCTTGCCTCTTTGTAGGAGCAGAGGATTCCCATGCTCCCTCCCATGCTCAAAGGGAAAGGTCCTTGACAGCCCTCCCAGAACCCAGCAAAGCTTGGGAGCAGCATGCAGATCCCTGCACGCCTTGAGAGTGCAGCTGACATTGCAGAGAGAACTGGACCCCAGAGAAGGGACCTTGCAGTGAAGGGACCCTCCCGGCAACCTGTGGGGATCTGTACTTAAGGAGCAGGCAAGTTAGTAGCCATCTCTGCAGATGTCACTGGAAGTAGAAGTTGCTGGGAATATCCTGTACAAATCACACTAACCAAGACTGCCCCCCCAGGGACAGAACAAAGCTGAATTGACTGATTGCCATAAAATGAAAATTTTAAACTTATTAGACATATGGAGAACGTGTTCATGTAAATGGAATCTTTAAGTAGAACCTGAAACAAGGATTGCTTGTAATTCCCACTGGTCACCCAAATGTCACCCTAGATTAAAGGATTTCCTTGATTTCATTCTTTTGTTATTTAATCCTTGACACAGTTGGCCTACCGATTTTAAATATTCATTTTGCCATTTTGAGGGGGAGGGGAGGGAGAAGACTGCTGATTATTCTCTGTCCATCCATGCCCATCATCCATCCATGCCCTGGGCTGTGTTGTGGAGATCAGCCCAGGGCCCAGGCTCCTTTGCTGCTGGCTCCAGTTGTTCAGCCAGCAGGAGGCACTGGCAGTAGTTGAAGGATGGCGGGAAGACAGGGGTCCATGTTTCTTCCTCATTCCCTCCTGCTTTGAGCAGTGGCTGTCTGCCTTTCCAGCTCTACCTCTACTTCAAGGCTTCAACTGTCTTTGGGTTTCAATAATATCACTTCCTCTCTTTACCCTTCTAGGCACAAGGACACCAATGGCTTCCCCTGTTGCTGGACCCTAGGTACCTCACCATGTCTCGTCCTTTCCCTTCACTCAGCTCACGTCTCAGGGAGGAGGCCCTTCGTTAGAATCTCCGGTCTTCCTGAGTTGACTTCCCTTCCCTCCAGCTCTCTTGACTGGTACTTCTAAAATTTTGAATTTAGAGTGTCTTGGATTTAGAGTTAACAGAGATGGCAGAGGTAAATTCCCTCTTAGTCTTAGGAAAACCAAATTAATATGCACACGTGCTTATTACAGCACAGATAGTACAGATAGGTAGATCTCCAAACTGAGTCTTTTAAATGGCAGTTTAAAAATTATTTAAAAATAAGTTGAAGTGTTTAAACTATGAAATTTGAATCAGGTTGTTCTGAAGTATTTCTGTGAAACCCCAGGATTGGTGAGGGACCCTACCTAAAAACTAATGTGTCAGATTTTGTGTCAGGTTTTGCTCTATTTAATATGAGATAGTGACTTAGCAACACTTGAATTAATCAATAGAGCCACCAAATTTAGATTAAAGTAAATGCATTGTTTTTCTTTTGGCAATTAACATAGTAACTAAGTTTTTTACTGAGTGCAGTAAAAAAATTAAAAGCTTCTAGTGTAAGGATGGTGTGTGAAGCTAAAACTGTTAAAAAAAAGATGTTCAAATATGTTTAAATTCTTTGTAATGGCATATATTAAACATAATTCTAAGTAAGAAGAATAATTTAATGAATCCTCATGAATCACCTGGGTTCAACACTATTAAATCATAATCAGTTTTATTTATCTAAGTTGCCCCCTCCTTCTAGCTCCAGCCCTGATTAACTGGAAGCAAATACCAAACCCATATCACTTCTTCTGGAAGTATTTCAGTAGGCTCTCTAAATGGCAAGATCTCTTTTTAGGAGCATAACTATAGTCTGATAATGTAAATAATTCCTTGCTGTCATAAAATACCCAGCCAGTGTGTTCATAGTTCTCTTATCATCACATCACATTTTTATACTTCGCTTGTATGAATCAGGGTCAAAATTGATCCATACATTGAAATTGGTCGATATGCTTCTTAATCCCTTTTTTACTCTTTCTTATGATTTCGTTGTAGAGAAGAAACAGGTTATTTGATCTGTATAATTTCCCATGGTGTAGGTTTTGTTGATGCATGTCCTGTTCCTCTGTCCTCTGAATTTCTTGTAAATTAGAGTAGGTTCTAGAGTAGTAGTTCTCAATCCAGGCAGTTTTGAACTCGGAGGACATTTGTCAATGCCTGGAAACAGTTTTGGTTGTCACAGTGAAGGGAAGTGCTCCTGGCATCTAGTGGGAAGGGGCCAGGGACACACTAAACATCCTACAGTACATGGGATGACCCCTTTCCCCCAAAAAAGAATTATCTGGCTAAATTGTCAATAGCGCCAAGGTTGAGAAACTCCAAAGGCATGGTTACATTCAACTTTGATTTTAACCCTTTTTCCCAGTTTGTCCATTTTTATCATGTTCATATCTTAGGTACTAATTGTTTGCACTAAATAAATAGTAATTATTTCTAACATGTAATTTGAAATATACTGTAGATTAAAAGAATATTGGAATGACTTTGGAGAGACTTCTAAACTACCGTTAGGATTAGCCTTTATCTTGGTTCCCTGATCAGAATATAGTTTTATTCACTAATCTGTAGTTAGAAGAATTTGATATCTCACTACAATTGTGGTTGAAGTACAAAGCTCATTTTTTTTGCATTACTCATTCCTAATTAGTCCACTTGCCCTTCTAATGCCTAGTTTCTGAGCCCATTATGAAAGCTGATGAAATTTAGTATTTGCTAAACTGTCTGAAAATTTTTGAGGAAATAAATACAAAAAAACCTGTAACCATTTTGCTCCTCATATGTACAGCTATAATTAAATTTGAAAATAAACAAGCCATCTGTCCTGGCTTTTGAAAAAAATTAAGCAACATCATTTAGAAAAAATTGGAAAGAATATCTAATTTACAAATGATTCAAGTCTTTAAAAGTGAATCACCAAAAAACGTACTAAAGAAATAAAATTTTCCATGAAAGTAGCCTAGTTTTTTTGTGTGTGAAGAGAAGAAAATTTCTGAGTCCCAATTCTGCCAGTCATCTGAGTTCAGTTTTTATGTCTTTATGCTCTTTGGTCTTTTCTCTGTAAAAGAAATTTTAAACAGTGAACAATGGAATGACATGCATTTATAGAATGTGTGGTGGATAAAAGAGCACAGCAATCTTAAATTCTGAAAATATTTTTACCTCAAAGATTGAAAACAAGATAAAGATGAAGAACCCTCTGAAATATTAACTGATTTTATGTTGAAATTGTTCCAGTGCCCTGTCTGTGAGATAACAGCTCAGTTATCTCCTCAGTAAGTGCATGAGTGGTCTATTTAATATGCAGGAATGTTTGGCTCACCTGTATGAAAATATGAAAAGCAAACCCATCTTCTAAAACTGAACAACCTTTATAATTTTTTATTTCTTTGGTAATATAATAGAAATGTATAAGAAATTTCTCTTAAATATTTTAAAATTTGTAATAAAAATGTGAATTTTTTAAATGAAATATTTTATGATACGCAATTGGTTGCAAAGCCTGATTCAAAATACCTAAATAAATGAACTATTTGTCCTTGGGTACTTGAAAAATCCATGGAAAATCAGTGTGGTAGACCCTACTAGTAGTTCCCCACCAAAACACACCCTCCCCACTCCCCACCTCCCATCCATACCCTTCTTTCCCTTGCCAGAAAGGCCTGTCTCTCACTGTGCAGGTGGAAAACGATAGATCTGCACCTACCCAGCTTCCCAACTTCGCTTGCAGCTAGGGTATAGGCATGTGACCTAATCCAGGCCAATGAGACACAAGGAGAGTCAACTTGGAACCCTTGGAAAAGACTTTTCCTTCCTGTCTTTAGTCATGGTTGTGTGAGAATGTGATGCTGCAGTGGTTACACAAGAGATGTTGGGCAAATCTGGAACAATCTACCCCTGAACTCTTTGCTAGATGAAATGCAATGATCACTTCTATTGCAGTGTTTTGTTGTGTGTAGCCAAAGGCATTGTAATTGATATTACTGATTTCAGGTATGGTTATGTTCAAAAGCTTTAGAGATATTATCAATTGTTTATCTGTTTTTCTCACAATTATTTTTCCCTCATTATTGGCTTCACTATCAGTTTCCAGGAAGTGCCCTAGGCAGGTATAAACTAACGTCATCTTTACCAGTAACAGTTTTAGCCTAGGCAGAATTTCCTCCAAAAGATTTCCCAAATTCTCCTAGGATTTAGTGAGATTCATCTGGCTGAGTTCTATACTCTTCCATGGGACAATTTCTCCAACCAAAGACATGAAATACAGCAATCAGTTTTCCTGAGACCCCTGGAGCTGAAGGGGGGTCCACCCTACTCAACCATACATAGAGTAGAGCTATTTCCCAATATTGTTAACTAAACATAGAAATGGGTGCTATCTAGACAAACAAAATAAATATGCAAAAAGTTCAAAATGTTTGGTATAATAATAAAAATAAATGTTTACATGGGACACCCAGCTAGCTGAGTCAGTGGAGAATGAGCCTCTTGATCTCAGGGTTGTAAGTTCAAGCCCCATGTTGGGTGTAAAGATTACTTAAAAAATGAAATCTTTAAAAAAAAATAAAATGTTTGTATTGCCTAAGTATAGAATGCATAGAGAAAAATGTAGTCTTAGAAACAAGGAGACTATTAAAAAAAGAAAAAAGAAATAAGGAGACTATACTTTTATAGATTGAATCTTTTTTTCAAGTTTTTTTTTTTTTAAGATTTTATTTATTTATTTGATAGAGAGTGAGAGAGAGAATGACAGGGGAGAAGGTCAGGGGGAGAAGCAGACTCCTCATGGAGCTGGGAGCCCGATGCAGGACTTGATCCTGGGATTCCGGGATCATGACCTGAGCTGAACGCAGTCACCTAACCAACTGAGCCACCCAGGCGCCCCTTGATTGAATCTTTTAAATACACAGATCATTAAGCTCCTAATATATTCTGGGTATTGTGTCGGTGCTGAGGATACAGGAAGTCAGATATGTAACACCTGTTCTCCCAGTCAGTCTAATGAAAGAGATTGAGGGAAATCAGCAATACAACATAGCAGAGAGATGCCATGTGCACTGTATATCATGGTTTTGCAAAGGAATGGCAGAAGAGAGGGTAAGGTGAAAGTTTCCACAAAACTTTCCAAGAGTTGGTAAGATGACAACTGCATTTTAGGACGTTGAGATGGTGAGAACTTCATGAGCAAAAATCAGAAGCAGGTGAACGCTTCGTGCATGTGCTTAAACCTAGGCTACTTCCAACTCCACTCTTGGCCTTCCACAAGCTTTCTGGCCGCTCTGTTTCCTCATCAGTAAATAAACAGGGAGTGGGTTGGGAGGCAGGGAGAGAGTGGATAGGGCTGGACTTTTCCTGGATTCTTTACAGATGTAGAATCTGATTATTCTATCTTGTTACAAAAAGGCCTAAAAACAAAGTTTTTAATTTTGACCCATTATGAAATTCACAACTGACCCAGTTTTCTAATTATTGCCCAAAAAGACTTTAGTTTAACACTAAATAACAAATAACAGAGTCATCACATTTGGGAAATAATTCCCCTAAAATTAACTTCCTTATAGTTAACATCCCATTTTCTAGGGATACATTTAACTATTTTATCTCTCAGTGAGTTCACCAAAAAAGCTGTTGTTTAAGTTATAAGTTCATTTGGTGCTTTCCTGAGTAGTTTTGTTTTGACAATACTCATTTCTTTTTAAAGTTGAAGTTCTCTTGGTCTTCCTTTGAGACTTCAAGGACCCATTCACACTCATTTACTATAATTATTGTGAAAATCTGAATTACTAAGTCCCCATTACACTCCCAATGAATAGTACAGTAAAGTTCAGAAAATGAAAAAGATAAAGTAAAGGAACAGAACTTACCCGGGAGGTTAAAGTTGAGGAGAGAAAATCTGCATCAGACTACTGATCTTCCTAAACTTGACATCTATATTTCTAAAAAAAAGAGGAAAAAAAAGCATCATTTTATCTCTTAATATCATTTTGTTGAACAAATACAGATTTATTCAAATCCTCCTCCTACAAACTTACATAATTCTAAAATGTGTCCTAAAGTTCATATTAACTTGGAATGGACCTATATTTATACACATCTGAATTTCATCTTAGAAAGCACTTTGCCCTACAGAAATGAAGGAGATTCTCATCTCTATCCCTCTTCTCGCTTCTCCAAACCACATCAGTAGCAGCGGAAAATTCTAATTTTCTAATTCTAAAGCCAGCTTCTCTGAAAATGAGAGAGAAGTTTGTATTTTGTTGATAAATATTGTAAGATTTCAGTTTTGAGGCTTAGCATTTTTAGTGTCCTATATTTCTCACTACATCCAGGAAGTTATATTCAAGTAAGGAAGCACTTACGATGCTTCTGTTATTCTTTCAGAAATTAGAATGGAAGGAATAGAAATGAGCTTTGAAAATATGTGAAACCATATAGATCTATTCTCTAACTATGGACCCGTTTATTTCGAGATTTGACAGCAGATCTGTAAAAAAACAACGTCATACATATTAACTGTGTGGTCCATTAATTTGAGAATATTCATTATGACAAGTAATGAGAGGAACAGAACGCTCTATTTGTTTAAGCGATCAGAAAACTCATTTGGAGGAATAATGGGCTTTCTCTGGGAGTCTGACACAGGAAACTCTGGGAGAGCACACGCAGCTTATTTAAAGTACGTCTTTGTATTTGCTTTTATTGGAGAGTTTCAAACTTTTGTAGATGAATCCCAATAATTATTTGAAAAGACAGAGCGTTCTTAGGTTGTACTGAGCTAACTGGATATTCAACTTGCTGCAGTCAGTGCAATGGAATACCTAGCACAAAGAAAAAAAAATACTACAATTTAATATATTTTGGGATAAAAGAACTCCCCCTAATTTACCACTCTCAACAAGAGACATATCCCCTCGTCTGAATTCCACACCGTTAAGGGAAGTCTTATTAAGATTTGTCACTCCATGGGGTGCCTGGGTAGCTTGATTTGTTAAGTGTCCAACTCTCCATCTCAGCTCAGGTCTTGATCTCAGGGTCGTGAGTTCAAGCCTCATATTTCACTCTACTCCCAGAGAACCCTACTAAAAAAAAAAAAAAGAAAGAAAGAAAAAAAAAAGTCATTCCATAAATCCCAAATAGGATTGCTACAATCAATTTTTTCACCATTGTTTAAATATACATATATTTAACCAAATGGAATATATGTTCACCACACATGTACACACATACATACAGGGAATGGAGCAAGCGGTTGGAGACATTCCATTCAATGGTGGTGGCATCAACTTACTCTATGAAAATATACACATCATTTCTCCTCAACAGGGCCATTGATCTGTTTATCATCTTAAGACCAAATGAGTATAAAACACTTTAAGGTTTGTTTTGAAATCCAGTGTCGAAATGGTGATAAAAGGTTATTTAATCTTATACAAATTTTCAAAAGGAAAGACCTACTTGCCAAGAGAAAATTGTTTTTACAGAGCATTCTATTTCCTTTGAATATTAAATACCCAATTATACCTCAGAAGTTGGTTTATTGTGCTGTGGTGAGCCTGATTTTCCATTTAATATAAAGGAACAGATGTTCTGTGCATGTCAGGGATGGGGGGAAATCTGTCCTCCTTTCCCTTGTCTCCCACCCACACCCCCACTGGCTGTTCTCCACATGGTAGAGACATCTACTCTCTGAATTGTGCAACCCCAAATTAGGAAGAATGCTACCAATTTCCTGACATTTGATCATCATTTTGCTAAAGAACAATTTTAGACTAATAATAGAGGTGAACTCCTCACAAAAGTTTGTAAGAGTCCCAGGCGGGGAAGAGTGGAAGTGGAGGGATAAACTTTAGAGGCAGAAAACAAGTTGTGAGAATTAAAACAACAACTTGGAACTTGTTATTTTGAATCTAATTACATTTCCAATGGCGATCAATGACCAAAGACTAAAATCTTGATTCAAATTAGTAACAAATAGAGAATTTATCTTTCAGAAATGCAACTTACATAGTTTTGAAATTATTTCACTACTAAATGTTTTATTGCATGTGCCTTCTAATATATTTTGTTTTGATGTACCTAATAGATTTTGTTTCAGTTTTGACTGATGTCGTTATTAGGGTTTGTTGTTGGCTTGCTTCTAAGGAATTTATGGTTAAGAAAAATAGAAGAGTGGTTTATTTGTTTGGGTTCCATTTTCAACAGCTGGGGGGTTAGAGAGTAGAGAAGGAGCTACCCACAGGGCAGCCCTGGAAAGTGGAGACTGTCAGCGTTCAAGGCTGAGAAGGCAGACAGCTAAGAAGGGTCCTGGAAGGGTCATCCAACTCTGCAGAGCAGAGCAGAGCATCAAGGTCACCAGTACCGTAGAGGGGGTGGAGCAAAAGCAAGCTCAGGAAACAATCATCTCAGTACCCAGGAGGGTTTCTAGATATTATAATTTTGGTGTTTGTTTGTTTGTTTTTAAATTGGCTGGAACAAAATTTGTTTTTCGGTATTTCAATTTCCTGAGTAAGAGCCTTCTAACAGACACTGCCTGTCACCTAATTGTCAGCCTTTCCTCCCTGCTGAGAGTCAGACCTGTTCAGAGAGAGAGGGGCGCTCTCTTGACCTTAGGAAAGGTAGGTCTTTACTTCAGGCCTGAGGGTGAATCAGGAGACTCACGACCACTGTGGTCATTCTTCCATTGATTCGATGTGTCATCAAACACCTATGAGTCAGGCATGGTCCTAAGCGTTAGGCATACAGCAGTAAACAAAACAGACAAAGCCCCTGCCCTCAAGAACCTTACATTCTAGGGGAAAGAGACAGTTACTCTCTACATAAGCAGATACAGTGGGCCGGCTGGTGATCTAGGGAGAAAAACTGAGCAAGACGAGGTAGGAAGTCAGGCCGAGGTGGAGGTTGGGGGTTACTTCATATAGAGTGGTTAGAGGCAGCCTCAGCAAAAGGGGAGTGAGTCATATGGCATCTGGAGGTAGAGGGTGCTGCAAGCATGGAGGCCTTTAGGGCGGCATACTGGGTATGTTCAAAGAACAGCAGAAGCCAGGGTGATTGGACCAGTATGAGTGAGGGAGGAGTAAGGGGAAGATCATACAGGGAAGACAGCAGTGAAGGTCAGATGGTGTAGAGCCAGGGAGACCTTGGCTTTTACCCTGAGCACAATGGGGAATCCATTGTAGATGTGAGCAGAGGCATCCCGTGATCTGGGATTTGTTTTTAAACAGCTCTCTAAGCTGTCTTGATGTCCCCTGGTCAGTGGGTGGTCTGAAGGCTGTTACATGGCCCACTTCTGTCTAATGAAATATAAAAGGACATCTACTAGGGAGGGCTTCTACTGCCGAATTTTTAATAAACTAAGCATTTTGAATAGAAGGCCCTTCCCTTTACCTTTTCTGCCTGGAACTTGAATGTGATGCCTAGAATCGCAGTGGGTCTCTTACTGCCATGAACTGAGGAGGTATCATGCTAAGGATGGTGGAGCAGATAAACAGAAGGAGTGGGTCTTTGGAGACACCACTGATCCTTCATAGTGGCTCATGACTACCTACTTCCAAACTTGTGTTAGACCTACTTTAATGGGTTATTGTTCCCTGTAAATGAATTCCAAACTGGAACTGACTTTGGGGAAAGAAAAAAGAAAAAAGAAAATGACAACCATTACGCACTCAAAATGACATTTAAGTACCAAAAAGAGTGGGAAGAACATAATCTCAGAATATGATATAAATTTTTAAATTGAATCAATTTAGCTTTATAACAAATCTCATGATTGGATTTTAATTCTTCTTTCCCTACAGACCAGTAAAATCTTCATCACAAACGAAGCTCTAAAGCAAAATGACAGAACAGCTGGACAGTTCAGCAAACCAGGCCCTGAAAGGTCATGGTCTTGTTGCGCACTACAAGGGTCTGGTTGGGTGACCTCGTGTCAAGGCTTGCTAAGGACAATCTTGGCTTATGCTTGATGTCTCTACATAATTATTAATAGCACCTTCTTTCACCCTCAAAAGCATCTTGATTAGGATAATAAATTATAAGATTGCACACACACATACATGCATATATCCACATAGAGGAGTAAATTAATCAAACCTTTGGGAAAGGATTTACAGGGAACTAAATAAGAGATTTTCTCTGGAAATAGGGCCAGATTTATAGAAGAGTTATTTTTAATATATTATTTGTTTGAGTTTTGTATCAAGTGCATGTTTTATTTTCAAAATTGAAAAGAAAAAAAAAGCTTACAGCAATGAAAAGAAGTACTTACCAAGCTATAAGGATTCTCAACTTTTATTTGTCCTATGTAAGAAATCAATCACAAACAAAAAATGTCAGATTCTATTGGAAACAACATCTAAAGAGACGGAAAGCTAATATTTGAGAATAAATATCAGTTACCCGCCTCTGAGTGTACGGTCAGTTCACAAAGATAGGATCTGAGGGGCCTGGTGCTGGTGTTGCCTGCGATACTTTATTTCCTCGAGTTCCCTGTGGCCCATGGTCAGCATGCTTCCTAACACTATTGTGGTTAGGGATTAAGGACAGAATGCAAACAATTTCTGTAACTTTCAACTGCCAACATGTGTTTTTTTGAATGCCTACCTGTTTTTTGAATGCCTATTATGCCAAAGGCACCGGGCTGGGGTCTGGGTCATGAAAGCAACAGGCTCCCTGCTCTTGTAGAACTTAGAGTTTAGTAGGAGAGACAGACAATAAACAAGCAAATACACACATACATAGGGAGTTACAGATTGTGTATGTTATTGTGAAACAGATGAGAAAAGCACAGTGCTTGAGAATAAATAGAACACAGACTAATTTTGCTGGGATCACAAAGATCAGAGTAAAAAATCTGAAAGCTTTTCTTTCCTTCTTCTACAAGGGGAACCAGGTTCAGGAATGGAAAGGAGAAGGATTTTGTCAAAAAAGTGCAGTTCTGGTTCCACTATAAAATAATACCATACTTGTAAAAGTGACAAATATTCTAAGCCTCATTTTTTTAGTTGACCTTCTTTTGTCATAAGGTTGCTGTGAAAAACAAGACAAAAATAATCAATGTAGATGAGGTGCTGCAAAGTACTATTTATTATCTACTCTGTCAACAAACGTTTGTTGAGTACTGTCTTTGGGATGGGCTTCTGTACTAACAGCATGATATATAAAGCTTCAAGAAAAAAGGCTGTAGTCACAAAAATCTCAGATTTGGGGAGATAAATAAATATATGGAAGTAACTATGTGTTTGTATATGTACATGAAGTTTATTTTTTTATTTTTAAGGATTTTTTTGAAACAAATGGAAGTAAAAAGCTCACATAAAAAATTGATCTTAAAAGGTTTTCAAAGTATTGCTTCTGCATTACTAGAGACCCAACCCTATATTTGTCATCATTTATATTGTGGTATACAATGAGGATAAATGTTTACAATGTGATGCTGAGACTCCATCTTTGTTGAATGACATTTGAATGACGTCATTTGAATGACATCAATTTCATCATTTGAATGACGAAAGATTAAAAATCATCAGCATAAATTTGCATGAGAAACCCATGCATATATGCTCAATTAATTAACAATGAAGAAGTCAAGAGTGTGCAATGGGGAAAGGACAGCTTCTTCAATAAATGGTGTTGGGAAAGATGAACAGTACATGCAAAAGAATCAAACTAGATGATTATCTTACACCACATACAAAAATTAACACAAACTGGATTAAAGGCTTGGAGTAAGACCTGAAGCCATAAAACTCTTAAAAGAAGACATAGGTGTAAGGTCCTTGATGTGAGTCTTGCTGATGATTTTTTGGATCTGACTCAAAAAGTGAAAATAAACAAGTGGGACTATATTAAACTAAAAGACTTCTTCACGGCAAAGGTCAACAAAATAAAAAGACAATCTACTCAGTGGAAGAAAATGTTTGCAAATCGTATATCTAATAAAAGGTTAATATTCAAAACATATACAACTCAATAGCAAAAACCCCAAGCAATTCAATTTAAAAATGGGCAGAGGATCTGAATAGACATTTTTCCAAAGAGGACATAGAGGTGGCCAACAGACAGACAGATGAAGAGATGCTCAATGTTCCTAATCAAGGAAATGCAAATCAAAACCACAGTGAGTTATCACTTCACACCTGTTACAATGACTATTATCAAAAAACACCAGAAATATCAAGTGTTGACAAGGATATGGAGGAAAGGGAACCCTTGTGTTGGGTTGGTTGGGATTGTAAATTGGTGTAGCCACTATGGAAGACAGTATGGAAGTTCCTTAAAAAATTAAAAATAGAACTACCATATCCAGCAATTTCACTTTTGGATATTTATTCAAAGAAAAAGAAAATGGTAACTCAAAAAGGCATATGGACGCCTGTGTTCATTGCGGCATTATTTACAATAGCTAAGATATGAAAACAAACTAAGTGTCCATTAATGGATAAATGAATAAAGAAGTTGTGGTATTTTATATACATAGAAATACTATTTTTTAAAATATTTTATTTATTCATTTGACACAGAGAGAGAGAGAGAGAGATCACAAGTAGGCAGAGTAGCAGGCAGAGAGAGGAGGAAGCAGGCTCCCTGCTGAGCAGAAAGCCTGATGCGGGGCTTGATCCCACGACCCTGAGATCATGACCTGAGCCAAAGACAGACACTTAACCCACTGAACCACCCAGGCACCCAGGAATACTATTTTACACATATAATGTAATTCACCTATAAAAAAAGAATGAGATTTTGCCGTTTTTGACAACATGGATAGAACTCGAGGGCACTTTGCTAAGTGAAATAGTCAAAGAGAAACGGATACTGTATTATCTCACTTATATCTAGAATCTAAAAACAAAACAAAAAATTAAAAAAACAAGATCAAAGATATAGAAAACAGATTGTTGATTGCAGGGAGGGGCAAAATGGGTGAAGGTGGTCAAAAGTAACAACTTCTAGCTGTAAAGTAATTGAGTTCATGATGATGTAGTGCTCTGCATAGTGACTATAGTTAATAATACTGTTTTGCATATTTGAAAGCTGCTAAGAGAATAGATCTTAAAAGTCCTTGTCATACCATAAGAGACTCTTAATGTCACAAAAGAAACTGAGGGGGGGTCGGGGGAAGGGGGTAGGGAGTGTGGTGGGGTTATGGACATTGAGGAGGGTATGTGCTATGGTAAGTGCTGTGAAGTGTGTAAACCTGGTGATTCACAGACCTGTACCCCTGGGGCTAATAATACATTATATGTTTATAAAAAAATTTAAAAATTAAAAAAAAAGTCCTTGTCATAAGAAAAAAAAAGACAAAATTTTTATGACCAGGTATGGTGACAGACACATTAACTAAAGTTCTTGTAGTGATCATTTCATAATGTATACAAATATCAAATCACTATGTTGTATACCTGAAACTAATATAATGTTATATGTCAATTATACCTCAATAAAAATAAGTTAGATAAATAGCAATTTTTAAGCAGAAAAAAATAAATTTGTGTGAGATATTTGCTTATATTTTATAGATGTGAAAACCAATAATTTATACAAACTATATATGATCATTTTGGACTACATAAAATTTATACAAACTAAATATGATCAATTGTGGACTATGCAAAGTAAAAGATATGTGGATGAATTGAAGATGATTTTGCCAAAACTGGAGTCTTTTAAAGAAGAGAATGTGTTGGAAAGATTTTCTTACAGCTAGACTCTCTCAGTTCAAGCAGAGCTTTTGCCTATTTAAATTTAAATTAAGGGGCACCTGGGTGGCTCAGTGGGTTGGGGCCTCTGCCTTTGGGCTCTCTGCTCAGTGGGGAGCCTGCTTCCCTTCCTCTCTCTCTGCCTGCCTCTCTGCCTGCTTGTGATCTCTGTCTGTCGAATAAACAAAATGAAGAGTCCATGGTGTTAACTTGGTCATAAAGAGTCATTTGGTTCACAAGTTCTATAACTGGTTTGCCTGAAGAGATTGAATTTTTAGGACTCAATTGATGAGCTATTTTGATATGTTATCTCTATGCCTGTAGATGCTTGGAAATTACCCACATCCATATACCCTCTCAAGTGGCCTATTTTTTTGTCAAAACTGTCTCACATTCCTACTTAAGTTTAGTTTAATCTTTATAAAGCATGTTATATAAATGCTACCTGAATCATGTAGTACTTAAAAAAATTCTTGAAACAGTTAAGATGTTCTCAAACAAAATTGAGTAAACAACTCAAAGAAGTGGGTAAAACTTCTTGAAAATTTATTTTGGTAACTTTATAACAACTTAAAAATTCCAGATTCCTTGTGCTCTTATGCTCCATGGCCCTCTCTGATTAATGGGGACCTAATTATTACTGTTTCTGAATTATTATAGTTTCTGCATCCTTCCTTTTCTTTCTCTTACAATGTGAAATTTGTCCTCAGCAAGAGACTAAATGATACGCCTTTTAATATTTCCCTTTTGATAGCACTTGTTATGAATAAGATGGTGATGGACACCAAAGCCATTTTCATAAAGGAAGCCCGTAGATTACTGGTTGATAATTATTTCCTGTCAAGTGGTAACACCAATGGGAAAAAGGGTCACATGCATCATGGTCAACACCACATCTCCACCTGGTATGGGAACTGGTATCTGACAACTGTTCAGTAAATACTGATGGGACAAGTTACCTCATCTTAGTCTTTGGTCTTGCTAATAATCATGACACAGGCTAACTGTATAATCATGGTAAAATCATTGTGATAGGAATCAGAATTTGACTGGCCCATAACTAGTTATAATGCTGAACAAGATGCTTTGTTTCTCAGGATGTGGCCTTTTTGTTATTGAAGTTTAATTAACATATAATGTTATATTAGTTTCAGGCACAAAACATATTGATTCAACAATTTCATACATTACTCAGTCCTTACCATGGTAAGTATAATCACAAGACTTGGCTTTTTTATTGTAAAATGAGAATTTCAGATGAGATCACTACTTTGAAAACTTTTTTGTTTGACAGTTTTGTTTTAGCAATGAAACATTTTTTAAAAGATCCCTTAAGTGGAATATTAATATGTTTTATGCAGCTTCTAAAAGCAGAACAAATGTGGTTTGAAACAGAGCCAACACCTCCCTTGCTTGGCAATTCTATCATTGAGTCACTTTTTTTTTTTTTTTTTTAAGAACCCTAAGGCTCCAGAGAACACAATTTGAGAGCCAAGGGACTTAGTTGTTTTTAATATTCTAGTTTGAAAAATTTATGACCAACATGAAAAGATGTCATAGTGAAGAAAGAACACATAGTTCTCAGTAATCACTGAAATCAAGCTCCAGTCCTGCATTACTGTGTCACTTTTTGGTTCAGATTCTTGTCTATCAGATAGAACTATGTTGCTGAGTAGTGGCATGCCTATCAGTGACTAGATAACTTAGGAGGTAAGGGTTCTGGCTATCTGTTGCTATAGAAAAAACTTCCCCAAATTTTGGTGGTTCAAATAACATCTCACAATTTTATGGTTCAGGATCTCAGGCCGGGGTTGCCTAGAGGATTTTCTGTTTGCTTAATGGTATTCAGCTGGAAATTTTGGGCAGTCTGGAGAGTCCAAATCATCTTCATTCATGTGTCCTTAGTAGGGATAGATGGCTGGAAGCCAGGACCCAGCTGGGACCGTCAACTGCAGCGCCTCCTCCAGGCCTTCCCAGCATGGCAGACTCAGCGCAGTCAGATTCTTCCATAGTGGCTCAAGGCTCTAAGAAGAATGTTCCAGCAAACAAGTCTTTCCTGTATGACCTCTTATGACCCAGACTTCTAAATCATACAGCATTCCTTCTGCCATACTCTCTTGGTCAAAACTGTCACTAGCTTTTCAAAGTCAAAAAGAAGGGCTTGAGCCCCTAATCTTTCAATGGTAGGAGTGTCAAAGAATTTGCAGCCGTGTTTTAAAGCTGACAGTTATTCTAGTCTTCAGCATCTGTGTCATTACTACAATAGTCAAGGAAAATTCAGAGGTGTGAGTACTACATTTCTCTCCACAGTCCCAGGGAGAGAATATTTTAAGGGGTTCCGCATTTTCTTGAAAATTTTATATTGGGATTAAATGTACCAAGCCAAACCAAATGACTACCGGGTTTCTTGAGTTCTGTGCTGTAGGCAAGCCTCACACCTATACTACAGAATGCTTTTGGCAGAATTCTTTGCCATCATTATCATTCTGTATAATCAAGGCTTTTATAGTTAGGATACATTGAGCTACTCCAAGATTATTTGGATAATGGACACAGGACATGCATATTTGGAGGGCTGCTCTGGAATTGTGACTCAAAGAGCTCCCGGCCTGTAGGTTTTGTTAAACAATTCAAACCGTTTGGATTCTTTCCCCCTGCTCCCAGTAATACTAGAAACAAATAAATTGAAACTACAGAATGTATGTTGCCTGGGGAAACATACTGAATGCACTTTGGACATAGTTCTTTTTTTTTTTTTTTTTTTTTGTATTATAAGGTGGGAAGAGAATGTGAAAGTGTTTAGGAAGCGAAATTCCTTATTGTCCTTGATAGTGATAAATGGACTTGGCTGGGCTTTTTCTACTCAAATGAAAGTAAGAGGGAGTATTGTTCCACCAGCAGAGATGATTTTCTTTTTACCTCTGTTAATTCCACATGTTGCCTAGAGAATTCCTTTCCCTATGTGGAATATATAACTCAGAATTTGTAAAGACACATAAGGGAAAATGATTTCAGGAAATCAAATTACTTTGGGGGAGAATTGCCACAGTATTTTTTCATAAAACCAAATATGAGAGTTTTTCTAGTGTGTTGCTTAAGACCACTTTGTACCACTGGGTCTGCGGTCAATAAGAACATAACCATCAAAATGTGTCTTTAAGTCATCACAGCAGTCTGTAAAACTACCAGTACAGGTTAAGCCCTTTGTTTGAATTAAGGTAACAGGTCAACTAGAGTTCTTGCTATGTATCAAGATAATTAATACTTAGCAGCAAGTTTTATGGTACGATTTTCTTGATACCTTGCTCCTCCTTCCACAGGGAAGGTAACTGTGGCCGGGGGGAGCATGATGGAAGGGTATATCCCTGCTAAATGCTGATTATACTGTATTGTATAAGAGCAAGACTCTAAGATTCCTGGTTAGGAAAATAAAAGAAATTAGTTAACAACTTGGTTACCGTTAACTTCTATTCAACAGCCTGATTTGTAACTTGGTTAAGTGTGGACTAGACTCAATGAAATGGCATACCTGGCAGTGTGTAGCACAAAAGAAATTCTTGATAAATGAGAGCTGTGTCATTAGGTTCCCAAAAAAGAAACAGATGGCATATTCCAGTTGAATTAATTTGAGAAGAGTTTTGGAAAGGAACTCTTTATAAAGGTCTGGGAAGAATGTAGTGAGACCCCAAGCTTAGTACAACTGGGCAGTATGACCACCAGAGGCCTGAACTAATAAGAAAAAGGGGCAGTTGTGAGAGCCTGAAGACAGAGAGAATCATAGTTGGAGAGGGTTGCCTGGCAGGAGCTGTGACTTTCAGTAGAGGGATGAAGCCAGTTTATGAAAATCCCACAGGGAGGGAACTGGGGGGGGCGGCGGGATTCTCTAACTAGAGCCAATGATTTAGGGAGTTCTCTGATAACAGTCACATGGGTCAGCCCCACAGGGGCACAAAGCAGGATACATGAACAGTGGATTTAGAGGAGCAAGTGGAAAATGGAGTCAGCATAATATGTTCATTGTTACTATTATTCTTTTATTTTCATTTTTCCAATATCTGGTCCCAGAATACTCAATATTTTGTGCAGCACTTGGAATCTGGAAGCACAATTATTATCTGTTGATTAAATGAGTAAATGAATGAACAAATTCTCACCTATGATTGTTTCAGGTAGGAATTAAATCAGGTTGATATTAAAAGAAACCCAACTACAGTGGCTTGAAAACCCAAGAGTTATTTTCTACATAAAAGAAATCTGAAGACAGACTCGCCAAGATTTCCAAAGAGGTAGTATTTTTCTGAGTACATTGTTACTTTAAATTAAAGCCATTACTAAGGAAGAAGGTCAGCATTCTTTTGACCAGATGAATGGACTTCAAAAAACAAATTTTGACACCTGAGAAAAGATAGTTACGGAAGAGCCATGTAAGCTATCTTACCATATCTGTTTCCTAGGTAGGATTTGAACTAACCGAATAAACTTGTGATTTGAAACAATTATCTGGACAGTGGAAGGAAAAAACCAACAGCAACCAATGACTGATGTACTCTGTGTGTGTGTGTGTGTGTGTGTGTGTGTGTGTGTGTATGCACACGCACATGTGTGCATTGGGGGTTATCTTCCAGGTTTAATTTTATAAATCCTTCCCCATCTCACCTGTGCAGTTCACAAATCATGAATCATGATTCATGATGCTGAATCATGTTTGTCCCCCCAAAGCTAGCTTTAAAAATAGCCCCAAAACATCATTAAATCTAGGGCCCAAATGGATTTTTCCTTCAAATTAAAAAAGAAGAAGAAGGAGGAGGAGGAGGAGGAAACAAATTTAGGAGAGTACAAAGGGTAATACATCAAACTCCCATGTTCTCTCCAGTCATAACGGAAAATTAACATTTAAAAAGCATTTGCTCAGAGCACCATATTGACTCAGTTGGTTAAGCATCTGCCTTAGGCTCAGGTCATGGCCCCAGGGTCCTGGGATGGAGCCTGGCTTTGGGCTCCCTGCTCAGCCTCTCCCTGTGCCTCTGCCTCTCTCCCTGTTTGTGCTCGCACACACACACACTCTCTCTCTCTGTATGTTAAATAAATAAAATTCCTTAAAAAAACATTTGCTTTTTTTAAAAGTAAAAATTATAAAACAAATTTGTCCTCGCTGGTCCAAAGCCAAATATACAGGAAGAGTGGAAGAGAATGCTAAGGGCAGGAGTTTTTTTTTTCAGAGTCACATTTGGGTCTCTGGGGGAGATAGCCTTGCAAGTTTTCCATATACCAACTTGGGAGTTGGCCAATTCAATGTGAATTGGGAAGTTCTCTCCATGGCCGGTACAGGGAGGACAGAAATATAGCTTTCCAGAACTCTTCTAATTCCTGTGTGTCACTGATTGGTCCCAGGATTTCCTGAAAGTGGAGGAGGAAATGAGGTTGGGGATAAGGGTCCAATGTGAAGATTGTTCTGTGGAAATCAGCAGGCCTGAGCAGGATGGTCTTATGGCAGAGGCTGTGGGATCAAACTCAGAGTAGAGCCAGAGAGAAGACATGGAAGAGACCCAGGAGGTCTTGAGTACCTGCAAGCTCTAAGATAAGACCAAGTCAGCCTGGTAGCACCACTCAGCCAGTCCCATTCAGAAAGACCAGACAGCAGAGGACAGCCGTTGCCAACTTCAGCTGCAGATGCCAGCAAGGAAAGCATGACCAGGCAGGAAAGAGAGATCCCAAGCAGGGATCCCAGTTCCCCTCACTCCACCACCACGGGATGACTCCATCACCCAGAGAATTAGGGTAAGTCTGAAGGGACCAGTCTTTTTACCCAGAGTCACACAATAGATACTATTTAAATCACTTTCATAGGTTGAATGTTAATTGCTTTTTAAAATATGCTCCATTTTTCTATCAATATATTTACATGATTTATAAGCTGAAACAATGTACAGAGATTTAAAGGAAAGAATCCTGTTTCCCTCTATCCCAACCCTACTCCCCCAAGAGCACTCCCACCAAAGACATTATTTTAGCTTCTGATGTATCTTTCCAGAGTTTATGCTATTACTAGCAAATGTGAATATATATTCTTAATCTGATTTTTCATTTTCTTAAAGATGGCATCACTATTTTTTTCTCATTTAAAATACATTATTGGGATTTCCATATCTGTATGGTATTACAATGTATTTGTTGTTTTTTGGGAGGGTATTTCATTATAAGGATGCTTCATAATTTATTCAACTCTTTCCTTATCGATGGACATAGATAACATTTTGCTATTACAAACAGTGGTTCAATGAATGACTTTATAAATGTATTATTTTTGTTGACATGAGATAGATCTTTAACAAAAACCTAAGGGGTTGAACTTTAAGTGAATGTGTATACTGGATTATGCCACAGCATACTGGAACATTGCTAAGTTTGATGGTCCCAGGCACGCAGTGACTAATAACTTTTGGGTGATCAAATCAGTTAATAAAGAAATAAAGAAGCCACATAATCTTGGTACATCTAAGAGTATTGTCAGTAAGTTTGTGACTTTACTTCATAGGCATGCATATATGTAAGCACACGTTAAAAATATAAAATTGGGCGCCAGTCTTGTAAAAGTTGTGTAATAGGGAGCCACTAAGGCCTGACTACACAAAGGGCTCAATGATAGGATTTACAAAGAATGGCAAGGAAATTGTCTTGGAAATCTAAGAGCGGGGGACGGGTTAGGGCAAGCCCCTTGTGGAACAGGCTGGAGTGTGGGTCTGCATCTGAGGCAGCTGCCAAGACTTCCAGTGGCTGCCCTCCAACTGTCTTTTCACTCTGTCTTCAACTGCTCTACTTGTTCTTAACTTGTGTGCCCCCATACTTTCAGCTTCCTACTTCTCGCAGCGGCTCCTCCAGTGTCAGTTTTACCTTATGACCTTTTAACTGAGCTGTCAAACTTACTGTCTCATGATTTCTGGATTTTTAGTACAAATTTCAAATTTTGCCCTGCTCATTTTTCCATCAAGCCTGTACAGATAATAGGTTGTTGGTAAATGGACTGTTTGGTTACTCTTCGATCTGTTACTCACTCATGAACCAATCAGCGACCCTGGAGTGAGGACCACGTGGTCAAACAAATTCTCAGTCACCGCCTCCCTGCAGGGAGAGGAGCTGGTGGGGCTTTCTTCCTTACAGCACAGTGTGGTCAGGCAGGCACTGTAACATTTCTAATGTCCAGAATCAAAACGTTTTATTCATGTCCTTTAATATCAATTTAACATGATTAAAAATGACTGCCTAGTTGTCTATCACATGGTATTTCTGTAATTTATATTATGAATTCCTTTTGCTTGACACTGGAGTATATACGTAGCCAGGGGAGAAGGATGAAACAACGATGAGCTTTGAAGAGAGGTCAAGAAATTGATCAAAACCTGATCAAACTTCCTCCCTTATACATGTGTAGAAAAAAATGATATTGAGGTATTAACTGGAGCATGTGTCCTCTCCCCTCCACCCTGTCCCCACCATCTTCCTTTGCCTCTTGTACTCTCCTCACCACCACTGGGACAGTTTCTTGGAAAAGATGACACAAGTAGGCGATTCTCCATGCTTGAGTATTAAAATAGACCTTTGGAATGATAGCAAAAATAACTGTCTTGAAAGAAAAGGTGTTTTGAGTTACAAGAGCCTAGGTTCTGAAGACTTCAGAACAGAATAATGAAGAAAATGTTCCCAGTTCAAGACAATTTTTCCCATCCTTTCAACTAGGGTATCCATAAGAGAGAAGAATCAGAGCACACTTAGACACTGTTGTTTTCCGGAGAGGGAGCTTGTACTTTGGTCCGTACTGCTGGGGCTGCTCCTCCTAGAGCCAAAAAAGGCAGCAAGCCTTATGGGTCCCATTTCAGCATTGTGGTAGGGAAGCAACAGAGTAGAGATGGAGAGCGGGGAATCTCTGCACAGAGGAGACTGAGTCAGCTCTGATGGTCCCCCAAACCCAGCAGATCTGGAGAAGCAGCAGAATGCTTTCCTGAGACACCAAGAATGGGCAAAGGCTGTTGATAGAGAGAGCCGGACCTAAGTGACTTTGAGGTCAGAAGGAGATAAGAGCCAGATGTACCCATGACCTGAGGCCAGGTGGGAAAGAGGATATTTCAGATATTTCTGTCCCAGGACAGAAGAGGACCAGGGCCTAGACCTCTGTGATGCCTTGGAATGCCCTACATCCCCTGACTTAGACACAACCATGGGCAGAGGCAGGCTGCATTAGACCTCAGGGGTAATAGGACATAAAAATAGAAATTAACTTAGTTGCAGAAAAATGAAATATATTTCAAAAACATGCACTTCTGTCCTGTTTCTGACACTCTTACCTGGTACATAGATTTCTCATGGGTGCAAATATTTGAGCTTAGATAGCCCCTTAGCGCTCATCAAACACTTGGGGGGGAAAACGTGATTTAAGAATAAACAGTCCTCTGTTCCTTTAAGTGTTTTTACATTTCATTAATAGTTGAACTGGTGCCTGACCTCTAAGATATTTTGATAAACATCTCAGAAATGTACACATGATGTTCATATTTTTTGAGGGGTGATTTTTCAGACTTGGCATACTTTAGCAGTAGAAACCTCTCTTCAAACAATATATGAAGGACCTCAATATATGAACAGCTTGAAGGGGTGCTCTGGTGGAAAATCAGAGTCTCCCCTTCCCTCACTGTCCCCTTGACCCCCAAGATGGCCCTGGAGACACCATCTTATAACCCTGGTGACTCATGCACAAGCTGGAAATCCACTACTTGTTCAGCCTCCTTCAGTCCCAATGGCCTCATAAGTAAGAAATGAAATGGTGACATCCCACTTAGCAGGCTGGTCCCCAGTCCCCATGTCTGTTAAGTGAGGAGGATGGACTAGCTCAATAGTGTAATGTCATTAAATCTCCCAAGGGACTTTAAGGATATCTATGCTTGCTCCTCCCCCCACCCTCTGCTGAGATTCCTTGAAGTGGGGCTCAGGAATCTGTATTTTTTAAAAGTCCCCCCCCCCCACTCTAATATGCAGCTAACACAAGAACCACTGAGGAAGATAGTCTTTGAGGACTTCTACAAACAATAAAATTCACATGAATAGGAATTTGGGGAAGAGTACCTTAATTTGACTATCCAGTTGGAACAAACTCTGGAGGGTAGGAGAGTCTTTTGAGAAGTCTTTTTTGAGGAAGTAGAAATAACACATTTTCAATTTCAGTGGTCTTAAGTCAGACAGTGAAGCAGAACAAAATCTATTCTCTCTTTAAGAAAGCAAAAATTTTTCTCTAGCAAAAAAATGTCCTTGAAATAATTGTTTGTCCTTGGCTCCTTGGAAAATCATGGCTGATTGCCTGGTGGTGGGTATAAAAGAAGGGTGATTTGTTCATGTGAATGTCAATATTGCCTTCAGGAGGTAGGAATGTTAAAAACAGTGTTTTAAAATTCTGGAGCCTAGTTACCATATAATTAAATTAAATCTCAGCTAAAATCTTGCCTTCTCTGAGAAGAGTATTATCCGATTTTTGTTAAATATTTAAAAATTAACCCATAAGGAAATGAAAATCATCATTTTAATCTTGCCTCATATTTGTTTAATAATCTCAAATGATTAATTTTCTAATTAAGGAAATGGAATTGATTTTGGAAAGTTATCATGTAGTATTCATGGTTGAAATGTTCAATATTTCATAATGACATTTAGCCCAGTTTAATAAAAATTCTGCAGTTTTCTAAAAAAGCATTCCCAAAATGTGTGCTATGACTGCCGCAAGAGGTTAATAGAAGTCATACACATGAAATATTTCTATATGGAAAGAAGTTTGGGAAACACAGCAGTCATTTATAGAAGTCTGGGTTTGAGTTTCAACACCTTAATTAAAGTTCTTAGAAATGTCCTTTATAATAGGTGCTTTCACCTCAAGATTATTTATAGACATAGAGTAAAAGGCAAAGACAGATTTTTTTTTTTTGAAGTTGTTATTCCCAACCTAACCTCTGTTTACTCAGAAACCATAACAAGGGGGGAACCCACTTCTGATTCTGGGTTCTCCAAATGGGAATATTAAGAGATTATATGGTAATTCTAAGCAGGGAGCAGAGCAGCTCAAGGTCTAAGTAATAAGGTTCCTGTCAGAATTCAGAGAAGGAAGCAGATGGAAGGACACAATTTGGGGATGAGTTGTTGATTTTTATCCCTTCATTACGGAGAAGTCTAACACGTGATGAGCTACACTAGTAGCTACACTGTCCAGTATGGTAGTCGCTAGCCATATGGGGCTATTTAAATTTGAATGTAATTCACTGAAATTACATAAAATTTAAAATTCAACTCCACAGATGCACTAACCACATTTCAAGTGCCTAACAGCCACAGATGAATGTTTCCATCATGACACAAAGTTTCTTTGGAAACACACAGGCCTCGATTATGGGTCCTAGCAGTTGAACCCTAACTCAGGCTCAGAGTTTTGTCCTCTGCTGTAGGTCTGGGACCTTCCCCATCTACCTATGCCCAGCACCCTTGTCTTAGCGATTGGTTTTCATTTTATATTTCACATGGTTTTCTCTTTCTAGGTGCTCTCTTAGTCTCTACAGTAGTTTCATTTACCTTTTATTTTCTGAGACTTAACTGAGCTCCGCAGTGGTTCTTCCTATTGTCATGGGGCCGACTAGGATCTCTCCTGTGCCTGTAGTCAGCTGCAAGCTCTATGGGACCCGAGTGTCCAAGATGGCATCAGCTCCCTGCTGGGCACATCAGCTAGGTGACTGGCATGGCTGCAAGCTGGCTGGGTCTCTCTCTTTCTCTCTCTCTTCATGACGGCTCAACTCTTATTTCACCCTATAAACAAGAGAAAGCAGAAGCTGCCAGACTTCTTAAGGGCTGGGGCTAGAATCTGCCCAAAATCACTTGTGCTACGGAGAGTGAGTTGGGAAAGGAAAGAAGCCTCAGGGCTTTTCGCTGCTGCAGTGAAGAAATGCAGGACAGTGCAATGAAATTCAATCAGAGCAAAGTTTTATTATAGTACACTCAAAGGATGGAGCGGGCCAGTCAAGAGAGACAAAGGTCCCAGAAACTCGGGGTGTTGGCTTTTATCATTTTTTTCTTTGGGGCAGGTCCTAAGGTTGCCACATTTGAGTGATAGGACTGGATGATATAACAAATTAGCCAACTACCCATGCTCTTTTGCAAAATGCATTCGAAATACCTGCAGGGGTAGGAAACAAGAGACATTATTTCTATTCTAGAGACATAGGTCAGATAAGGACTGGGGGCTGCTTTCTTCACAAGCACAGCAAATGTAACTCTTCTGCAAGGATGCTGTCACCCGAGATCCAGAGTGGGTGGAATGGGATGGTCTCCCTGAGGTCCTTGGTTGGGGCTCTCCAACAGGACCTCTAAGGTCCATCCTCCTGCCACTCATGCCTAGCTTCCTGCCTAATACTTCCATTGCATTCTGTAGGTTACAGCAAGTCGCAAGACCAACTGGAATCAAAGGGAATTAAAATAGTCTTCACTGCTTGATGAGAGGGACAGTTATCTTGGCAGACAATATATTACACTATCTAACCCCCTTTCTACTCATCACAGAAGACAGTTCTTGAGGACAAACACATAACACAACTGTGCAATGAGTAACAGCAAATCACCGTTTACATTACAGTTTTATACCCAGTGATATATAGTCATAAATAATATTCCCACAACATGTAGGACCCAGAGGTGAAACTCTTATAAACTGTTGTGGTAAGAAAGGTGGGGATAGGGATATGAAAAGAAGATTTTCCTTCAAGCCCCTCTTCCACCCTACCTCTGAGAGAGCCATAGTGCACAAGAGTGTGCCAGAAAGTCTGAGCAGTCCTGCAGAAAAGAAGGTGTTTTGCAAAAGCAATTTGGACTTATCTCGCTTCATATTTACTGCCTTCATATTTACACATCATGAGATGATTTCCCCACTTTGCTTTGAGGTGCTTAAAAGAAATTCTTAGATGGACCATTCATAAATAAAAGAAATCTACGCTGCTAAGTTCCATTCATAATTTCAGGATGCAATTGAAAAACAAGATATCTTATTTTACAAATTACATTTTCCCTAGTTAGAACTTTCAGGATGAGAATTTATGTGTGAAGAGGGATGGGACCCAGAGTACCATAAGCTTGTGAGAATATACATTTAAAGAACTTTTTAGAGAGCATTTTTGACCATAATTATCAAAATTCAAACGGTATATTATTTAGGTCAACACTTTCACTAAAAAGAATTTTACCCTCATTCCAATAAATCCTTGGTCGAATCCCCCTTCTAACACACCATATATTTAGTTGCAATTGTTTTCATTTAAGTATAATTAACACAGTGTTATATCAGTTTCAGGTCTACAATATAATGATTCGGCAGTTCTATACATCTGTCAGTGCTCATCAAGGTGAGGTGCTTTTAATCCCCTTTACCTGTCCCCTGCCCCACCTCCCCTCTGGTAACCACCAGTTTGTTCTCTGTATTTAAGAGTCTGTGTTTTCATTTGTCACTTTGTTTGTTCCTTTGTTTTGTTTCTTAAGCCCTACATGTGAGTGAAATCCTATGGTGTTTGTCTTTCTCTGACTTATTTTGCTTAGCATGACACTCTCTAGGGCCATCTCAACACAATCCCTATATTCAATGATCTTTTGTCTCTTGGGGAAAAAGACCAATACCAAGTTGTGAGATAACAGTTGTTTGCAAGTAAGTCACATCAGGACAGGCATACTCCTTTCTTAGAAAGAACTTCACATTACAAATTGAACATCCAATCATGGTAGCACTTATGAGAAATCTCTGTTCAAAAAGCCGATCCCAGGGCACCTGGGTATCTCAGTCAGTTGAGCTTCCGACTCTTGGTTTCTGCTCAGGTTAGTATTTCATGGGTCCTGAGATTGATCTCCACCTCCGGCTCCGTGCTCCTGGGGAGTCTGCTTGAGATTCTCTTCCTCTGTCCCTCCCTTTACTCTCTTTCTCAAATAAGTAAATAAATCTAAAAAAAATACAAAACAATTTATCCAACATACTTCAACAAATTAGCTTGAGGGACTTGGGACACCCAAGTGATTTCTACCTTAAGGAAGGTAATTAAAAGAATGAAAATTTATTTTCCTTTTGAAGCTGTCATTCACCTGTAGACAAAACCTCCATAATCATCTCGGTAAAACATGGTGAGTCCAGAAGCTCAGGTATATGAAAGAATTCTGCTCACCAGCAGCAGACTGAAGTCAATGTGGAAATATCTGATTATTGAATAATGTTGCTTTGAGTAGAAAATAAAGATGCTGCATAGTAACTCTTTTTAGCTGACTGCTGAATCTCCTGGGTCCCTAAATTTATGCCCTATTACTTATTATAACCCAAATTAGGACTTGCTTATAGGGTAATCCTTGATTTTCAAGCATCTAATTCAATCTGACAGATAAACTCATGTTAAGTATGCAAAGATATCAATACAGGACTGATCTTTGCAGTCTTGTTGGCAATAAAAATGGGGAAATGACTCTATTAGGGATTGGTCACGTAGATGATGTACATCCATAAATGGGACACAAATGTAGGTAGCCATTAAAATGAAAATATAGACTATATATACGTCTATAGAAAGATGTGAGAGGTATATTAAGTAAAAAAAGAAAGGAACAGAACAGTATGCAAAATATGTGTTCATCTAATTAAAAAAAATCTATGTGCATGTGTTTGAACACAGGCAGAAAATTTCTGAAAAAGACTATGTAAGAAATTTAACAGCGGTCATCTCTGGAAAGAGTATGGGGGGACTTTTACTTATATCTTTCTTAGTATTTGATCTTTTTTTAAAATAGCACAAGCAAGCATTACTTTTTTTAATTTCTTAAAACTAATTAAATGGCAAAGAAAGAAAACAACCAGCAAAGAAAATGGAAAGGAACATTTTAAAGATAATGTGTTCTAAAACAATCCCATATACATGTAGTTAAGTGATCATTTTTTAATTTGAATACATGCAATTGATGGTGTTATTATACATAAGAAAGAATGTAGGGTTTGGAGCCAAACTGATCCAGGATTAAATCTCAGCTACCCAGTACCAAGAGTAGAGCTTCGGGCAGGTCCCTTAAGCCTTCAGAAACTCAGTTTTCACATCTATCAAATGGATATAATCATATCTTCCCTGTGAGCTCATTCCTTACAGTTATGTTGACAAAATACTTGGCATCATGCTCGTCCCACAGTAGTCCCTCAGTAAAAGACTGCTGCTGTATTTATACTACACATAAGCTGTAATGTCTTAAGAAAGTCTCAACTTCAGTTTCCACATCTGAAACAGGAAGAGTTAGTACCTACTATACAGGTTATAAAGAAATGGGCTCAGGCAATTAGCAAATAGTATTTTTAGTATTTCTGCACAGATATCTTAAATGCTGCTTGGGGGTGGTTTCAAACTCATGGAATAGAGGAAAAATATTAGTTTTCATTTCACCCACTGCATGGTCAGCCTCCAAAAACCATACTGAGTTGAATGTCCTCACAATGACATTTTCTTCTTACATTGGGTGGCTCGCAGCCTTGTTATTTGATTCCTGTTGAAGACTGCTGGCAGTGATGACAGTTTACATCTTAGCAAAATTATTTTAGTAAGAAGTCTCACCTCAGTCAGACCACGTTTTTGGTTTTGGAGTTTATTTTAACAAATAAACAAAATTTTTCTTATGGGTTTCATTAGTCAGCATTCTCTAGAGAAACAGGACCAGTAGGATATATATGGATAGATTCAAGATATTTATTGCAGGAACTGGTTTTATGGAGGCCAAGAAGTCCCACAATCTGTTGTCTGCAAGCTAGAGACCAGGAAAGCCAGTGGTGTAATTCAGTCCGAGTCAGAAGGCCTGAGAATGAGGGGACCCGATAGTGTTAAGTCCCAGTCCAAGGTCAACAGCCTAAAAAGCAGAGAGCAGCTGATGTGAGTTCTAGAATAAAAAGGCCCAAGAACCAGGAGCTCTGATGTCTGAAGGCAGTAAATATAAATGTCAAAGCTTGAGAAGGGAAAGAAAGAATTCATCCTTCCTGCTTTTTGTTGTATTTGGGCTTTCAGGGAATTGGATGATGCCTGCCCACATTGGTGAGAGTGGATCTTCTTTATTCAGTCTACTGAATCAATCCCCTCACAGACACACTCAGAAATAATGTTTGACCAGCTATCTGGGTACCCTTAGGTCAGTTAAGCTGACACATAAAATTTACCATCACTTCGATTTTTGTTTTTTTTCTGAAAATATTCTCACCCATCTATAACTGTATATATTGGATTATTTTTACCCAAAATGTTTGTTAGCACATATAGAAACAGAGGGAATAACCATATATGAGTAATTTTTAAAAATGCAATTTTGTCTGTTTGTCTAAGGCCTATGACAAAATGTCAGGGTAGCTTTCCATGTCAAGCAGCTTGATATATTTATCATGTGATAAGTCAATCATGTCTTCATCATATCTTTATGAGTATGAAGAGTTCTTTGGTATAAAAAATCTTAAATATATTTCTCAGTCTTGTCAATTTGCTCTATGAGCAAATTCTATAAAATGCTATAAAATTTAACCCAAAACCCTTTAGTCTGTATCTCTACTAGATATCATCACATCCAATAAATTTAACAATGATTCCTTAATATCATCCAAGGTATAGTCTGTATTACAATGTCCCTGGTGTCTTAACATATATTTTTCAATCAGAGTAGAAACAAGATCTGTATACTGCATTTGGCTATAAGTCTTTTAAGTATGTAGAACAATACTTACAGACATAAAAAGAGGACTATCCAAGTCCACAAGAATGAGAAAATTTGCATATTTCTTTCACTAAGTGATAAAACAGTCAAAAATCCATTCCTGTACAATGCTGGTGGAAACGTAGATTGTACAGTCATTATGGAAAACAGTTCCCTCAAAAATTAAAAATAAAGCTACCATATGATCTAAGAATCCTTCTCCTAGGTATATATTCACAGGAAATGAAACCAGTGTCTCAAGAGACCCCTGTACTCCCACGTTTTCTGCAGGATTACTCATAATAGTCAAGATATGAAAACAAACTAAGGCCTGTAGATAGCTGAATGGATAAAGATGTGGCATGTATATACAACGGAATCCTATTCAGCCATGAGAAAGAAATTCTATCATCTGCAACAACATGGATGAAACTGGAGGGCATTTTGCTAAGGGAAATAAGCCAGAGAAAGACAAATACTATATAGTATCCCTTAAATATGGAATCTACAAAATAAATCAAACTCAAAGAGACAGAGTAGAATGGTGTTTGTCAGGGGCTGACAGTGGGGGAAAATGGAGAGATGTAAGTCACTTAAAAGATGAATAAGTTCCAAGGATCTAATATACAGCATAATGACTATTCTTTTTTTTTTTTTTTAAGATTTTATTTATTTATTTGACAGGCAGGGGTCACAAGTAGGCAGAGAGGCAGGCAGAGAGAGAGGAGGAGGAAGCAGGCTCTCTGCGGAGCAGAGAGCCCGATGTGGGGCTTGATCCAAGGACCCTAGGATCATGACCTGAGCCGAAGGCAGAGGCTTAACACACTGGGCCACCCAGGGGCCCCCATAATGACTATTCCAACAATATTGTGTTGTATACTTGTTGTATACCAGTAGATCTCAAGCATTTTTATGGAGAGAAAGAAAGAAAGAAAGAAAGGGAACCTCATTAAATGTAAAGAAGATTTAAAAAATGGGATTAACAGATTTGACCCAAATGACATTATAGAGCACCCATCAAACAGTGATAGAATTCACATTTTTCGGGATGCATGTGGAATAAACCTTTGTTGACCACATGCTGGGCCGTAAAGCAAGGCTCTACAACTGTGAAAGGATCGAAAACGTAGAGAATATTCTCTTTGATTATGGTGAGATTAAACCAGAAACCAGTAATAAAGAAAACTAGAAAATACCCCCAACTTTTGAAGATTAAGCAAATTCATTCACATAAATTATGAGTCAAAAAAGAAGTCACAATGGAAGTATCTGAAATGTAATAACATGAGAAAATATTTTAATAAATTTGGGGGGTGGATTTCTTAAACAGGAAACAAAAGGCACTTATTACAATGGAAGCATTGAGAAATTGAACGACATTAAATTAGAATTGAAAAGTGTACCTCCTTTTGGCAGAGAGTAGAGTTAGTGACTGGGAAGAAATACAAAGGAAACTTCTGGCAGAGGTGTGCTGGCAATGTTCTGTTTCTTGATTTGGCTAGTATTCACACAAGTGTACTTTGTGTTACTTCATCACGCCATGCATTATGATTTATACTCATATAGTCATGTATATGAAATATTATAAAAACATTATTGTAAAATGTAAGGTGAGTAGGACTAAATCTAACAAAGAAAGCAACTTCTTTTAAGAGAAAAAATTAAAACTAAACTAAAATAAGAGATGTAAAGACAACTTAGAGACCAATACTCTGTTAATAGATTGAAAGATTCACTAATGTGAAGAGGTCAGGATACTGACAGGCCTATTTAAAAATTGTATATGGAGAAACTATGACCTCAATTGAACCAGCGCTATTTTTTCAGTTATTTTTTATTTTTTTAATTTTAATTTTAATTTTAATTTTTTTTTAAGTAGGCTCCGCACCCTGTTGGACTTGAACTCCTGACCCTGAGATTGAGACCTGAGCTAGGAGTTGGACTTAGAACTGACTGAACGACCCAGGGGCCCATTCACTTGTTTTTTTAATTGCAGATAAATACTGATGACATAAAATTTTACCATCATAACTTCTTTGAAGTGTACAGTTCAAAGACATTTAGAACATTTGCGTTACTGAACAGCCATCATCATCATTTATTCCAGAACATTTTCCTCACCTCAGAGGGAAATCCCAAACTTATTAAGTAGTTAATCTCCATTCACCTTTCCCCACAACTCCTGGCAAACACTAATCTGCTTTCTGTTTCTATGAATTGGCCTATTCTGGGTATTTAATATAAATGGAAATATAGAGTCTGTGGCTTTTTTCATGTTTCATCCATGTTGTAGTATATATTAGGACTTTATGACTCCTTATGGCTAAATAATACTTCATTGTATAGAATATGCTGCATTTGTTTTTCTGTTAGTTTCTGGGTTGCATCTACCTTTTGGCTATCACAATAGTACTGCTTTGAACACTCTTGTACAAATTTGTCTGAACGCCTGTTTTCAGTTCTTATGGGTATATACGTAGGAGTGGAGTCAGATAGTACAGGCTGAGTCATATGGTGATTCTATGTTTAACTTATTAAAGAACTCCCAAAATGTCTTCCACGATGGCTATCCCATTTTCCCTTCTCACTAGCAGTGTGTGAGAGCTCCACCCTGGGCACCCACGTGGCCTTCTCGATTCCCAGGTTGATGAAGTTTTTCAAAACTCTTCTTCCTCAAAGGATCTCACTTCACAGCCTTTCTCTCAGACTTTTTGGAGTGTCAGCTGTTTGCCTCAACGGATAGCCTTAGTCCCAGTCGCAGAAAGTCATATTTCTGCCTGTAAATGTTTTTGAAACATTTCTCCATGCTGCTGCTTCTTTGTCCTGAGAGAGTTGCAGGTTCCGCAAAGTAAAAGCAAGCTCTTCTCTCGTCCTTCAGGGAGTGACCAGACAGGTCAAAGCACAACCACAGTTGTGGGTCTTTGAGAACCTTGTTCTTTGAGAACAAGGTCAGCTCTGCTGTCTCCATGGACTGTGGTTTTCCAGAGCATCACGAGAAGCACAAGTTGGGTATTTTTACACTGGGGGGCAAGGGTAGGTTAGAAATGTCACCAAGATTTCCTACCAGGTTTTGTTTGCTTCTTCCTGATTAAGAGTTTACTTGGTTGCTGTAAGCCATTGACCATTTTCCAGAGTTCCATTGATTTTGACAGTTTTTGTCAGTTTTTAGTATTCTGTTGAGGGACAGGACCTTGGAGTTCCTGACTGTGCCATTATTTCTGATAGTCTTCAAACACTCTTTAAGAAACAAAATAACACAGGGGCTCCCCATAAGTTATTAAGAGTTATTATAAAACCAGAGTAATGAGATAGTGTGGTTTCATTTTAGGGTTAGTCAAATTGATGAGTAGAAAAGAAAAGAAAGCACACAGGTGGGCTTCAGTGATATTGTTAATATTCTGTTTTTTAGTTTTGTTGATGGGTGCCCACACTTACAAATAGTCTTTTGAATGTAGCAGGTGTTACATAATGAAATATGTTTACATTCCAACTACTTGGACACTGTTCAGAAATGCACTTCTAAGTAACCACTGGGTTAAGGATGATTTCAAAACCAGTTATGAACTATTTAGAAAGCAATACAAGGAGATCACTTCACACCAAAATCTATAAGACACTACTGCAAACCCATACAAGGAGTAAAAGTATTAACCTTAAATACCTTCATTATTAAAGAAGAAATAACAAAAAAGGAGCAGATTCTTAGTCTACATCCTAAAAACATTGAAAAGGTCAACAAAATAAAAAACACTAGAAAGTTGGGGTTTTAAAGTAGGAAAGAAACAATAACTATACTGCTAAACGTTTTTCAAAAGACAAATCAGTCTTTCAAAATAGGAAATATCAAAAAAATTAAGTTCTTCTTGAGTTTGAGAAAAAATAATGTAGATAATAAAGACTGTGCTCAATTCGAATAAGGAAACAAACAAGGTCCTGTGATGAAAAAAATAACTCAGGTGAACTAATGACAACAGCATTGTGGGAGAAAGTTTTCCTAATCTAAGAATGAGAGGGACTCTTGTCTAGTTCTAGGACATTAGAGGCTGGCGAAGATTTCTAGACTCCCCGTGATGTCAGAAAGAGCATGGTGTGCTGAACTCAGTTTCCATGTCTAGGGCTCAGTAAACGAAAATCACGTTGGGTAGGACAATGCCTGAGCGAATGAATGACATCACAGAATCTTTGTTTGCAAGTCACCGCAAGTTGGCAACAAGAAGGAAAACTAAGAAATACATCTTATCCTTAAAATACATTCGATACTCAGCTAAAATATTATAGGCAGATACAAACTGAATAATCAAGCCCTGGAAAATCTGAAAACTGATCACAAAGGGGAAATTTTTGTTTTCTTTCTTCCTTTTAAGTTTTCAAATCAGGGAATTTCTACTTGCTTTGCTTATCTCATCATGCAACTTAACCCCTGCATTAGTCACTTCCTGTGTGTCCAATCCACCGTGTGGATAGATTGGATCCTCAGCAACCAGGAAGTATATGAATAATCTCTGTGGAGCTCTTACTCATCATGCATTAGTGATTTGAATACTAATTAGTATTTGTAAAGTAGGAGGAGAAATATAAGTGAAGTGTGGTTGATTTTCATTACCTGATAGTAATGAACATATCACAATATTATTGTAAAGAGTAACTTCCCAGCGTCCTTTAATCTTACCAATTTAAAGAAAATGTCTTTGCCTCACTCTATGTGGAAAGATCTGGAACAGATAAAGATAATTAAAATGTGGTCTTCAAAGGGATAAAAATAATAATAAAACCTATCTTTCCCCTCCTAGCATCTTCCTAATTGTCAGACGCATGTACACAAGGACTCATTCAGTGGATTCAGCTAGATGTCCACAACTCAAACATGTTCACAACATGACACATTGTCTTCCCCCCAGCCCAACAGGTGTGCCATGGGACCTTCCATCCTCCCCTCCAAATCTACTCTTCTGTATTTTCTATCTCCATATTCAGCACAAACATCTACCCACTTTCCCAGTCCAGAAATCTCGGAATTGTTTTATATCTTCAACTCTTGCCACAGCCATTAAAAAAGAATCTCCCTGTCCTGTTGATTCTACCTCCTAAATTCTATTTAAGTCCCATATTTTCTCCACTTCAGTTCAGTTCAGGTGCTCATAACAACTTTCAGATGCCCGGGATAGCCTCTTAATTGTCTCCTGACTTAATTCTTACACTTCTCCAATTTATCTATATGTAAAAGTCCCAGCTGATCCTTATAACATGCAAATCCCATTGCCTTTCTCTCTGATTTAAAATTTACCATTGTTCTTTATGGTATTTTGGATTATATACAAAAGTTTTAATTTGGTTTCTGATGAACTGGCCATCGCGTCTCTCCCACACGTACCTGAGACAATAGCCAGGTTGAGCTGCTTGTATTCACCTACATGCCACAGCGTTTTATTCCTTCTGTCTTTTTCGTGTGATGCTATTCCCCCAGCTTGAAACACTTCCCCCTTTCTCTTATTCTTCTCATTTCTCTTTAACACTTCTCAAACCTCGCGAAATTGTATCCAAATATCAGGATTCAGCTCCAACATCACTTCTTCCAGGAATAAAGTGTTCTTGATCTCCCACCTCCAGTAGTCTGAGTTAAATGAACTTCTTCTTTGCACTACCCTATAGTGAAGATTGGGGATTGTTTTCTGTGAAGGGCTAAGTAATTATTATTTTCAGTTTTGAGAGGGTAGTAGGCCGAATGGTGGACTCTTAAAAGATCTATGTCTTAAAGTCAGGAACCTGAGAATGTCACAGGATTTGGGGAAAAAAAAAAAAGATCCTCGCAGATGTAATGGATCTTGAGATGAGGAAAGCATCTTGAACTATCTGGGTGGGCCCTAAATTCAAGGACAAATGACTTATAAAGGACACACAGAAGAGAAGACCGGTAGAAGAGGAGGAATCAATGTAACCAGAGAGAGGGCTACAGGTGACGAAGCCATGAATTAAGCAATGCCAGCAGAAGCTGGATGAGGCCAAAAGAGGATTGTTCTCTAGAGCCCCTCATAGCGGGTGTGGCCATGCCAACACCTTGAGACTGCATTTCTGACCTTCACAACTGTGAGAGGTTTAATGTTTGCTATTTTAGCCACCCAGCTTGTTCCAGATGCCACAGAAACCTATTTCGGGAGCTACACAGTCTCAGGCACAACTATGAACCCCTGCCGCGGTGGTGTGAAAGCAGCCGTGGACAGTATGTCAACACATGGGCAGGACTGGGTTCTAATAAAGACTTCATTTACAAGAAGGGATGGCAGGACAGATTTGACCCACAGGCTTGACCACCCACATTGTAATATGGACACTGTCACACTTGATCATCACTCCTCTGGAATACAAGCATATTGAAGACAAGGAATATGTCTTTTATCTTAAAATGTCTAACCCAAGAGTCTTAAATTTTAATTCTAATAGTGACCAGGCAGGTAAATTAAAGGGGTGTAGTAGCCTGGATGAGAAAGTCAAAGTGTCACCTAATGAGGGCAACTTCTACTCAGTCCCTGGCAGTTATTACCCCATGGGCCCCCCCAAGTTGGGCCAAATAAGTCATATCTGGGCTTCAAATTTAGTTCCTGGGCCACAATCTTTCAAGTTTGCATAGCCAGGGCCTGACACAACACATAGTAAATACTTGAATGAATTGAATGAATTCATGTATTCACAAATACCAACATTCTAACACCAAATGAGGAGGATATTGTAAGTATATTAGTTGGGATATAAATTTGTACACTTTAAATATGTATAATTTATTGTGTATCAATTATACCTCAAGAGAACTATTTTTAAAAGGAGATAAACTAAGGGCAAGAGTATAAATAGGGAAGAAAAAGCATTAATAGTACAAACTATAAAAGCAAGATTCCTCCCTCAAATAAAATTCTGAGCTGGTACAGTGACTCAGCTCACTTAAAATGTGGGGACCAGCCCCCCCTTTTCTCCTCTTTTCTAAAGGAGTTGCCTTTGTCCTAAGTACAAGATGTAATACAAGATGGCGCACTTCCACATGTGTATTCCCACCTGTGAGAAGAGGGAAAGGGAGGCGAGAGCAGATTACGTTCCTTTGCAGATACCACCAGGAAGTTCTCTGCATAATTTCCACCCACATTCTAAGGGAAAAAAAGATTCACACCTAGCTCCAATGGAGGGTGGAGAACATAGTCTTTCTGGGGGGAGCCCTGTACCCAGGTAACGGTTGAGGGTTCTTTCACTATGGAAGAGGAGAATGGCTATTGGGGGACTACAGTAAATATTCAGTGAAAACAATGAAATAATTTACATACTGAAAGCAATAGAAAAATCTGATTTAAACTCTTCAACCATTTCCCAGTAGGACATAATAGGTCATGTCAGGCTAATGTTCTTTTTTATTTATTTATTTTTTAAATTTATTTTTATTTTTTAAAGATTTTTATTTATTTATTTGACAGAGAGAGAGATCACAAATAGGCAGAGCAGCGGGCAGAGAGAGAGGGGAAGCAGGCTGCCTGCTGAGCAGAGAGCCCGATGAGGGGCTCGATCCCAGGACCCTGAGATCATGACCTGAGCCAATGACAGAGGCTTAACACTTTGAGCCACCCAGGTGCCCCTCAGGCTAATGCAAAAACTAGAAGAGGCCAAAAAAATTCTAAAAATCATACTTTTAAAAACCTCAGTGAACTATGGAAGCAATGAAGGCTATATTAGTCTGCTCAGGCTGCCATAACAAAATACCTTAAACTGGGTGGCTGAAACAACAGAAATTAATTTTCTCCCAGTTCTAGAAGCTGGAAGTCCAAGATCAGTGTGCCAGTATGGCCACGGTTCTGATGAGACCTCTCTGTCTTGCAGACAGACACCTTCTCTGTGCTCACATGGCCTTTCCTTGGTGCGCTTATGAAGCCTGAGAGAGCAAGCCCCTGGTGTCTCTTCTAAGGGCAAACAAATCTATAAGGAGGGTCCCACCCTCATGACACCATCTAACACTAATTATCTCCCAAAGCCCCATCTCCAGATGCTACCATATTGGGGCTTACAGCTTCAACATACAGATTTTGTGGGGATGCCAAAGTTTGGTTGATAGCAAGGACAAGTTGGATATGATGCATTCACAGAGAGTAAAGAACTTACCCAAATGAGCTGTCAGCCACCAGCTCTTTCTTCCAGGGAGGCATTGCTGATCCTGGGCTCAGGATAAAGGTCTGGCTTAGCCAAAAGGAGAGCCTCTGCTCAGGACAAAGGAAACCAGTAAGCTTTTAGGATCGTGGGGGCTGGAGCAACAAATGGGAGCTGTGGGGAGTGTCAAAAGCACAGGGGATTCTGGAGTTATGTCAACATTGGGAGAGTTAGGCTTCTACAAAGCAAGGTGAAATCTTCTGCAGTTTCACACCCTTGGGAAGGGGTCCTGTCTCAAGCACATAGCTGGTTTCCACATCACAGATATTTGTTGTAACCTTGAACAAGGCACTGTCTTCAAGGGTGATTCTTCGGGAGGGACCAAACTAGGTTCTGTCAGCATGCAATAATTCTGGCTAGAGGAGAGTCAGTACCCCCATCTTACAAGAAGAATCTTAGTAGTACACTGCAACTGCCTCCACACAGGGAAAGACGGGTTGTGATGAAATCTTTAGAGAGCTAAAATAAAATGACACCTAACCTATAATTCTATATTCGGTGAAAATATCTTTTAACAATGATGGTGAAATAAGCACTTTTTTCAGACAAAAAAATTAAAGGAATGTTGATAGAATGTAAATTAAAGAAGTATCTTTAGGCAGAGGGAAAGGATCCCAAATAAAAACATGAAAATGCAGAAGGGAATGAAGAACACCAGAGAGGGAAACTAAATTGGTAAATACAAACATGAATCGTACAAACAATAATCATAACATCACCTGAGTTTTAACATTGTATGTACAACAAAAATAAAAAGTGAGAGATAGTTTAATAGTAAAAGTTGCAATTTGTCTTAGTCTATTATAAGAAAAGAACGTATGTTATATGTCTAGAAGAACCACACTGTATAAATAGTTAATGACAAACATTACAAAATAATGGAAGGGATAAATGGAATAATATTTTTTTAAGTGTGATTAGTCCTAAGGAAGGAAAGAAAAATGGAAAAAAGCAACATGAAACAGATAGTTTTAATAGAAAATGAATGGTGGGATGCCTGGGTGGCTCAGTTGGTTAAGTATCTAACTCTTGATTTCAGCTCAAATCATGATCTCAGGGTTGTGGGATCGATCCCCATGTCTGGCTCTGTGCTCAGCATGGAGTCAGCTTGTCTCTCTCCCTCTGTTCCCCGCCTCACCCTCCCACTCTCCCTCTCTCTCTCTCTCTCTCTCAAATAAACAAATAAATAAATAAATAAGATCTGAATGGCAACATTGTATATATAAACTCAACTATGCAAGTAATTACATTAAGCATAAATAAACTAAATACATCAAGATTTATGGTTGTTAGATTGGATTAAACAACTACGTTGTGCCTAAAGACTCACACTTGAAAGATAAAAACACAGAAAAGTGGACAGTAAAGAACAAGAGCAACAACAAAGCCACAAAAACACTGAACATAAGTGGTATATCTATACTAAAGTCAAAGTAGATTTAATGCCAAAAAGAATTATCACAGATAAAGAGAGAGGTTTCGTAATTATTGAAGTGGGAATCCAGCAGGACACTATCATACAATACTAAATTTGTATGTACTCTATAATAAAGCTTCAAATATTGAAGCAGAAATGGGCAGAATTAAAAGAAGCAATGAACAAATCCATACTTGTGGGCACCTGGGTGGTTTAGCTGGTTAAGCGTCTTGGCTCAGGTAATGACCCCAGGATTCTGGGATCCATTCCGAATCTGGCTCCCTGCTCCTTGGGGAATTTACTTCTCCCTCTGCCCCTGCCCGCCCCCCTCCCTCCCCACCCCTGTGTGCGCACCCTCTCTCTCCAGCTCTCTCTCAAAAATAAATGAATAATATATTTTGAAAAATCCATACTCTTAATGTAAAACTTTAGCATATCTCATTTAATAACTTATAAAATAGTCTAACAAAAAATATCTATAAAAACAGCACACTTGACCAGCTTGATCTGACTTATATAGAATACTACATCAAAAGACGATAGAATTCACCTTCTTTTCAAGGGCAAATTGGTCTTTTACTGAAATCATAAAGAAAGATTCAACAAATTTGAAAAAATTAAAGTCATTCATAGTGTGCTATTTTTCCACTATAAAATCAAAATACAAATCAATAACAAAATGTAACTAGAATAATGCAACTACTTGGTAATTAAATACTTTAACAACAACGAATTTGACCATTAAGGTGAAATGTATAAATTCCTAGAAAAATACAACTTACCCAAAGTGTCAGAGGTAGAAAATCTGAATAGTTCACTATCTATTAAAGATAGTTAATTCATTATTTTAAAAAAATCTCCCCCAAAGAAAATTCTAGGCTCTCTTGGTTTCACTGGTAAATTCTCACAATATTTAAGGAAAAGAAAAATAACACAAATCTTGCATAACCTTTTCCAGAAAACAGACTGTTTTTCAAATCCAACTTTTGTTGAGACCAATATAGCACAATTCCAAAACCTGACAAGGATATTACAAGAAAGAAGTACAGACCTATCTCTCATGAACATAGATGTAAAAATCTTTAACAAAATTTTTGACAATTGAATCTAGTGACATGAATCGAACCTATTCTAGGAATGTAAGATTGGGTTAACATTCAAAAGTTAATCCAACCATATTAACCAAAAAAAAGGAGAAACTTTAAATGAACATCTTGATAGATACAGAGAAATAATTTGACAAAACTTCTCTCTCCCTCATTTATTATATATTAAAAAATACTCTTAACAAACAGAGTAAAAAGTAAACTTTCTAAAACAAATAAAGAATATTACAAAAAATCAACAGCAAACATCATACCCAATGGTGAGCTATTGAAAACTTCCCTTCTGATCAGGAGTGAGACAAGGATGCCAGCTGTTACTACTTACATCCAATATTTTGCTGGAGGTCCTAACCATTGCAATATTTTTTAAAAGATACTCAGATTTGAAAGAAAAAAAGAAAAAGAAAAAGAACTGTCAGTATTTCTAGACTGCATGATGATATTCTACAAAAATTCAAAAGAATCCATAAACTATTTGAAATAATAATTGAAATCTGCAATGTTGTCAGATACAAGATCATTATTTAAAAATCATTTATATTTCTATATATTGTTACAAATACAATGTCATATTTTAAAATGTACTATTTATATTAGAATAAAACAGAAGCTATATAGTAATAATTTCAACAAAAGATTTGCAATGCCCAATAAACATTCTTGAGAAGGAATATCTAAAATATCTAAATAATATCTAAATATCTATATCTAATATTTAAATAATATCTAAATAATCTAAATATTATCTATCTAAATAATAATATCTAAATATCTAAATAAATTTAGGAATACACTTTCAATATTTAGAAGGCTCAATGTATCAATTCCCAAACTAATCTACATCTACAAATTAACATTATCCCAATCAAAATCCCAGCAGGTTTTTGTTTTTGTTTTTGTTTTAGAGAAGTTGACAAGCTGATTCTAAAATTTATACGGAAATGCAAAGGCCCAAGGATAGCTAAGGCAACTGAAGAGAAAGAACAAAGCTGGAAGTTTCATTGTACCTGAGAACAAAACACATCATAAAGCTACAGTAGTGAACTCAAAGTTATATAAACTAATCAGTTAACTAGATTAGAGAGCCCACACATAAATGGTCACCTGATTCATGATAAAGGCAATAATGCAATGGGTGAAGAATAATATTTTCAACAAATGTCGCTGGATGAACTGGACATGTGAAAAAACATATATATGGACCCCTTCTCTCCTCTTACTCAAATAATAATTTCAGTTGGATTGTAGATTTAAATGTGAAAATTAAACAAAAAAGCTTAGAGGACAGCATGGGAACATATCTTCATGACCTTGAAGAAGGTAGAGATTTCTTAAATGAGACCTAAAATGTGCTAACCATAAAGGAAAATCTCCTCATATGTATTTATAACAAGGGACTGTATCTCGAGTACACAGAAACTTCCACTGATCAATAAGAATGAGGCAGACAACCCAAGAGAAAAACGAAGAAAAGATTTGAACAGACATTTCACAAGACAATATCAAATATCCAAAAAAATGCGTGAATGGTGCTTCAACCTTGTTAGCCAGCAGGGGCTTGTGGATTAAACCACAATGAGATTGTCAGCACACATCTCCCAGAATGGCTCAATTAACATCAGAAAATTCCAAGAGTTGGAGAGGATGTGTAGTGTTTGGGACCCTTCCACATGAAGGGTAGGTTTGCTTATAAATTGGAATAACATCTTTGAATACTTTTAGGCAGCATCTACCCAAACCAAAAAGGTTACGTGCAATACGATTTCATTTACGTGAAGCACACAGAAGCAGGCCTGACCCATGCTGTTTGCAGTCAGGGTGATGGTTACCCCAGGGGAGGAAACGGTGGGTCCTTGATAGGAATTACAAAGGAGTGTTCTGGGAAGCAGAATCTCCGTTTCTTGATCTGGATTCTGGTCACATGAGTGTATCTAGTTGTGAAAATTCATTATGATTCACACTTACGATATGAAAAATTATCTGTGCGTTCATCTCCAATAAAAACTTTAATCTAACAACTTATTTTTAGAGAGGAATTAGACTATGTGGTAGAGACTGAAAAACACTACTTATTTTCACATCATAATAGTTATGCTCTAAAGAAGCTGTCTTTTTAAATTACCTTCTGATCTTAGCCATGAGCCTAGTACAATACATCTCTTAGCATAACCTAGAAAATCAGTCCTGCACTGCTGGGGGCAGAGCGGGGGAGTAGGGAGGGGGCAACCTTTCTTCCTAATAAGAATTATTTCTATACCCTGTATTTTATTTTCAAGTTCAGTTCTCTCTTGCCTATAGTTATAAGTGCTTTCTTTTCCCTCTCTGCTTCTAAAAACAAAATTTCACCTAAAATAGAGGAACAAAATTGCCCATGTATTCTGGGTCCTAGAAAACAGGCCCTATTTTGACAGAACATCAGTTTCATAATTCATTCTCCACATAATTGCATAATTCAGACTCATTATCTAACAATCCCCCTATTTTAACTGTATCTTTTTCTGTGTATTTTATTCCATAGCAACATGCTTTCTAGCTCTCCCGCAACCATTTCGCTTAGGGGAGATGTCTCAAAGGTTTCTCTTCACATAATAAACTACCAAGAAAGAAAAAAGCCTTGAAGATTTTTGAATAATAGGCACTGAGAACCTTCTAGCATACCAGTCATTTACTGCACATTTGACAATTAGTCTTTGAGAGCCCTATGGGTGCCAGGCGATGGTGGAGGCACAAGGGATACAACGGAATCATGGTCAGCCCGTTGGTTCTGAATTTAGATGGTTCCAAATTCAAATCCCAGCTAGAAAATCTGCTACTCCCGTGAAAATGATGTTTACTTTACAGCTCTGTGTCTCAGTTTACTCATTTTTAACATAGGGTACCCGTAATGTCTTTGCCCAAGTCTTGCTAGGAAGGTAAAATAGCATATTCTGTGGAGTCACCTAGAATCATCCTCAGCACGTGGTCAACAACTGATACACACTAGCTGTTACTACCGGAAGAGATGACAACTAAAGTTATTTGCTGAATTACCTGTTGACAAATTTTGCCACCATCATCACTGCCTGCGGTGTCTCCTTCCTTAGTCCCCCAATCTTTGTTAGCAAGACAATGACAAACATGTTGGACTAGTAACTAGGGGAGTCCTTCATTCATACCAGCTCCTGCCCTTTACAAACAAGGACACTAAATCCCAGAGATGTTGCCCCACCTGAACAGAACCTCACACAGCTCATTAGGGGGTGAAGTTGGCTTTAGACCTCGGGTCTCCACATTCCCAGTCCAGGAATGGGGCTGGAAAACCCTGCCAGTTGAAAGCCTGGCCCATTCTCCGATATGGCTCCAGGCTGACCCGAACCAAGGGAGCAAATAAGTAATAATCATCCTGGGAGGTAGAGGTGCAGGGCACCTTTCTGTAAATTGTCTATTTTTAGCCTCTTTATATGGCCTCCTCTCTGCAGACTCACTCAGGCTAACAGACTGCTGTGGGATTTAAGGCACTCTCCATGGTGTTGCTTGGTGGTTGCCATGCCAACGAAATTTAACAGAAATAGAGTTTTCTAGTAGATTATTCTGGTAGAGGGTTTAAAGCTAGATTAGAGTTCCGACTCTGAAGCTGAAACGAAGCAAGCAATTAGTAATGGAACATAGTAGGCACGCCATTATTACTTGTTGGATAAACAGAATACATAAATGCAATTAGGTGTGTTAGGGAGATGAAGATGTAACAGCAGAGAACTTATCTGCTACGTAAAGTCAATACTTAACGTCAGTCTGGAGCAAGTTTACTCATATCCTTCCTCCCTGGATTTTCATAATTACCTGACATTCTGTGTGACATGATTTGTCTGACTGAGGAGGACTGCCTCTGATCTTTAGGCCACTTCCTAGCTCTGTCACTCAGGGTCCCAACAGCACACAGATGCTAATCTGGGGGCCTCCTTTGATCTGGGGAGCATATTCACATTTGAAAGGGTCTGTGTTTCTGGCAAATGTAACCACTTTCTGGCAAATGTAACCACTGTATTTAGTAAAGTGCATTTGCCATTTAGAAAGCCTCTGTGGGTCAAGAAACCTGTGTTTGAAAGGCTGTCCTGGTCGCCATGAGAAGATGCTATTAGACAAGGAGAGAGGCAAGGCAGCCTGTAAATCTCCATTCGGTTCCCAGGGCTTTCAGCAGGATGGTCTGACAACCCTGCCCATAGTCTCTTTACCTTTTCAATGAAATGTATTTTCCCTAGTAATCATTTCGCCTTCCTTCCCTCCTTCCTCTTTGCCTATTCTTCCATCCTGCCCAGAGTATTTTCCGCTCCCCATCTCTCCTTCTTTGACAATGGCAGTGGAAACAGCACAGGCTTTTGGAGTCTAGACAATTCATATCCTTACTATCTCTGATGCTTGTAAGTGGTGTGACCTTCAGCAACTTTCATGACATCCCAAGCAGCATTTCCCCTTGTGCTGCCAATGTCTGCCTTGAATGGATTTTAACAACAAATTGTTTCTCAGACTTCGGTGGATGTGAGAGTTACCTGGAGATAGGGGAAAATGCAGATTCTCAAGAATCACACCACATAGATTTCAAGTAATTATTCCAGGTAAAAACTCCAGACATCTGCATTTTAACAAGCTTCCCAGACTTCAAGAACCCTACTCTGAGAAGCATTAGATATCCTCATAAACACTTAGCAGGAAACATGTTGTAAATATTCCAAAGGTGGAAGCTATGATCATTATTCATTCAGTAGTCATTTATTGAACATCTACTATGTACCTGGCACGATTCCAAGCCCTGTAGATATGTCCTACTTAATTTCTTTTACTACTATATACATAGTGGTACATACAAAGAGGACATTGAAAATCCCTATATACATAGTAGTAAAAGAAATATACATAGTAGTAAAAGAAATATATATAGATAGGTATCTATCTATATATATATATAGATATATCTTGTCCATCCCACTAGCTGTAAGATCCCGAAGGGCAGTATAAAATAGCATAATGTAGTATAAAAGAACATACATATTAGAAGACATGGATTCTAATCCTGATTCTATTACTTACTGGCTATATGACTTCAGGCAAGTCATTTTCTCTCTCAGAATTTTATTTTATTTGTCAGAAATTGGAAAGACTGTGAGAATAGTGGTTAAAATCTGGAGTTTGGAGTCCTTGCTCTAATCCTTTCCAGGTATGTCATCTTGGGAACGTTACTTAACTTTTTTGAGCCTCAGCTTCCCCTTAAATAGAAAGGGAATTTGTTTCAACATTTATTCCTTCAAAAAATATTTACTGAGCCCTTTGTGCTCACACCATAATATGTACTGCAAATATGCTGGGAAGTAGGACAGAGTCCCTGACTCATGTAGCTTATGATTTAATAATGGACGTAAATATTAAATAGGTAACTCTACAAATTTTTCCATTGTGATAAACTCTGCTGTAATAAATTTTACTAGCAGGAGCTAATTGGCTGGACAGGATCAGGGCAGACCTCCTAGGAATGGGACCACGGAAGCTGAGCCCTGACAGATAAGTAGGCATTATCCAGAAAAGAAGGACCTGAGATGGAAAAACTGAGCACTTGGAGGAGAAAAGCAATACCAGTGTGGCTGAAACCAAGTGCACAGGGTCCCCTCTCCTTCGCAGGTGTTGGCAAGATTAAATGAGATAATAAAATGCTTAGCGCAGTGCCCAGCATAAACACAATGATCATGGAGATAGTACACCTTTTGGTTTGTTGTAGACAGTAAATGAAGAAGTACTGTGTAAATGAGAGGTTCTCAAAACTAGTGTTCAGTAGAATTACCTGCAGAACTTGTTAAACCACAGAATGCCTGCTCCCACTTCAGAGTTTCGGATGTTTGGTGCGAGGCACGTAATTTGCATTTCTAACTAGTTACAAACTAATGCTCACGCTGCTGGTTGGAAGTGGGAGGATACCCCTTGAGAGCAAGTGGTGTAACTCTAAGGTCCTGAATGTCTATCAAAGTTGAATTTCCCACAGTGCTCAACTCTAATCCGTACATAATACAACCTCTCCATAATTATTTGATACTCTCCTTGATACTTTTAGGGTGAAAAGAGGACATTGAAAATCCCTATCCTTTTATTTTTACAGGGGAGGAACTCAAGGACCAGGGAGCTAAGCAGGGAGCTAAGAAATGGGAGGCTTAGCAGGGAGCTTAGAAATGGGAGGGGCCTGAACCCCAGAGCTTTTTTTTCCTCAAGGGCTGCATTTGGTCTATTTTGTTCTAAGGCAGGCAGCCCCTGAGAGAGGCTTACCCTGTATGCTCCTCCCATCCACTAGATGACCAAGATGAGATTGCCCTCCATTACATGTACATTTCACACTTAAAAATATTTTACTAATTGGTTTTTGAAATAAACATTTTTGAGATGGTCATCGGATGAATTCAATGAAATATAATCTTTTCAAAGAGAATGCACCCCAGCACAACAGCCTACCCACCCTTTATGTGGAAGTGAGTGCATATTTAGTTCCCCTTCTCTTTTTTTTTTTTTTTTTTTTTTTTAATAGATGTGTAGGCTCCTCTCTTGTACCTGAAATAACCAGAGCTGATTTTATCAGTGTTGTTCTGGATCAGAGAGAGTGTTTTACCCTCACAACCTCATTTGATCCTCATCACCCAAGTAGAAGGTAGTTCCCCACTATCTCTTTCACAGATGAGAAATCCAAGACAGAAAAGTCCAACTTGATGCAGATCCTAGGAGTCAGGATTTGAATCCCAGCATTAGGATTTGAATCATGTCTGACTCCAGAGCTTGGGCTCTTAATTACATAAACAAACAAAATCTAAGATAGTCATTGAGGTATTCACAGCTGAAATAAAATCAGCGTTGAAAGGAGCAGTATGGGAAGCTCTGAGAACAGAGACACCCTTAGGAGTCGAGAAGATGCATTGAAATAACTATATGGATGAACAGAATCTCTCTTTCTAATAAGAAAACCCAACAGTAACTTTTACCCTGGTTTCATACTTCAAGAGTTAGACCAGGAATACCCTGAAACAGGTTAAAATAAGATGCTGAGTCATCAGGGTCTTTCTGAAGGAAAGAAATCTCCGTAGGATGAGAGATCTACGCTCCTGCGGGGAGGGGCGGGGACTGGATGCCTGAGGACACCCGGAGGGAGAAGGCGTGTCCCTCACAGATCCGGGAGAGGGCGTGGGGGGGGGGGTCTTCTCGCTTTATTTATTCACAACCCACATACTTCACTAGATTTAGTTCTGCCTGTTAACATAGCTCCAGGATGCTCGGCTGGTAAGGCTAGAGGAGACTCTAGGTTATTCGGGGACATTCTCGTTCCCGTTGCTTAGGAAGAAGAGGTCCTAAAATGAACCACCGGACCTTCCTGCCGGCAGATTAGCGAAGATACCCAAGCCGCGCCTCATCCTCATCCACACTCTCCCGCTCCCCAGTAACTGTAAAGTGCAAAAGAGCTGGCCGGGGCCTGCAGAGAGCGCAGCGCCTCCGAGCCTGGCACGCTTTTCCCCTTCCCTCCCCCCGGGGAGCGATCCCGGCGTCTCCCCGCGTGATGTCAGTGGGATCCTGAACCCCATCCCGCTTCTCGGCTGGGGGCAGGGAGACGGTGCTCCCCCACGCGGGGCAGAGCGGGGTGTCGCTCGTGGGGCCGCGGCGCCGCAGGCCCCACCCCGGGGCGTCCGCTCTCGGGCGCCCGGGTCCCCGGCAGCCGCGCGCACCGCCCCCGCCACGCTCCGCCCCGGACGCCGCGGGTCCCCGCGCGAGGGTGCGCGGGGGGTGGGAGCGGGCCCCGGCTTAGCCTGATTTACGGCTCTGCTGAAAACCGCTTTGCTCCCGCAGCAGTAGCACCGGCCGCGGCGGCAGCAGCAGCGGCTGCAGCTGCAGCAACAAGTCGGGTAAGTGGCGGCGGCTAGGCTTCTGCGCCTGCGGCCCGGCCCGGGGGGCGCGGCAGAGGGGGCCGGCCGAGCGGTCCCGGGCTGTGGAGGGGTCCCGTCCTCTCCGCGTGGCGGGGAGTTGCACCGTCGGCCCCCACTTGCGGGAACTCATGCGCGCACGAATCCACTCTGGCACCTGAGGGCTGGCCCTTAGCGGTGCGGGGGCGGGGAGAGCCGGGACCCTCGGGGCAGCGTCTTTGCCAGACTGCCCAGGGCGGGCAGAGGAAATTAGGGCTTTTCCGCCAACCTTGTGGATTGGGGTTTCCGCTGGGCCCTTGAAAGCATGAGTACTCCCAGAGTGTGTGATTACCCATTTCCCCATTCAGGGATGCCAACCCTTTTCCATTGCCGCCTGGAATCCAGACTTCCCCTGCCTTCACCTCTCTGCTGCCTTTTCGGCCAGGGTTTGCAGCCTATCTCTTACAGCCCGGAGTAGCACAGGAAGAGGTTTTCCTCTCTGGGGGGCCAGAGGCTTATTAACCTGGAGGCTTTGCCTAGCTGGCTGGGGACAGTTTGGGCCTCTGCTTTTCGAAGAGGTTGAGGTTCCAATAACACCACTTTCCAGGTATAGACCCTTAGCTGAGCTTCCTCTTTTGGGGGCCCAAGGCTTGTTAACATTTAAATAGAAGCCATTCCTGGAGGGAATAGGTATGCCCCCCTTGCAGAATAGGGTTGCTAGCAGTCATCTGTTGCTAGGGCTAAGATAATAAATTCTTACAAGGAAATAAGAACTTCCTGTTATTGAAAGACTTACGCTGATACCTGCCAGGTTCACATATTGGCCATCTCTAAAGGTTATCATATTAAAACAGGATCAGAGATGAGATAAATCATTCAGAAAACCATATCTTTATAAAGTCTTGGCCATGGCCATGGCCCCTACTGGGTCAAAACATATTTGATATCTTGAGTTCCCAAATGTCAGTAATTCTGGAATATGGAGACTGTCATTACAATAACATTTTGATTTCTGGCATCACAGCAATAACTAAAAGCAAAATCTCAGGTTGAAAAATTTCCAGCTGATTCTGTGTTTAATGCCACTGCACCTAGCTTGAGTAATATCATTCTTATGTTTGAAGAAAGATCGCTGAACTCGCTCTCTCAGGACAGTTTTGCCAATTCATGTGAGTCTTCCTCATTTTTGGAATTCATGCTTATCAGGATTGTATCAGTAAAATAGGGCACAGATTTGCAGTTAGTGCACTCAATTCGGGAGGGCAAGAAACTTGAATTTCACTTCTGGAGCTGCCACGTTCCATCTGGCTTTGAATTCATTACTTTACCTCCTTGCTCCAGTTTTCTCATCTGCAAAAAGAAAATGTTATCCACCTTCTTTATCGTGAGCAGGGGGAGGGGAGGCTGGCAGGCTTTTTCCTAAAGGCCAAGGAGTAAGTCATTTTGGCTTTGCAGGCTGCAGAGGTCACTCACCTTTGCCTTTAGTGCAAAAGCAGCAGTAGGCAACACAGAAAGGAGTGAATGCGGCTGGATTTGGCCCACGGATTGTAGGTTTTAATTTTAATGTGAGATATTATATTACCAAAGGCATTTGAAGCCAAAGGCCTCTGCCGTGGTGTTGATGAATGGGCCACAAGTGTTTCAGGAGCATTTTTTAAACAGACGTGTGAACTATCTGTTTTATGTTGCCCTGTTCAGGACTTGAAGAGTAATGCAACAGAAGGCTTTTGAGGAAAGCAGATACCCCTGGCAGGAGTCCTTCGAGAATGTTGCTGTGTGCCTGCCATTCCGCTGCCCAAGGTGTGGAGACCATACCAGATTTAGAAGTCTGTCCTCGTTGAGGGCCCATCTGGAATTCAGTCACAGCTACCAGGAAAGAACCCTCTTGACCAAATGCAGCCTCTTTCCATCCTTCAAAGACACAGACCTAGTCACTTCCTCAGAACCCCTGAAGCAGGGAAAACTGCAGGGCACCGGCCACGTGGTGAAGCAGAAACCCAGCTATGTGAACTTGTACAGCATCTCGCACGAACACTCCAAAGACAGGAAGCCATTCGAGGTGGTGGCCGAGCGGCCGGTGTCCTACGTGCAGACCTACACGGCGCTGGACCTGCGTGCAGACTCGCTGGAGGGGCCGCGCTCCAGTCCCGGACTGCCCACCCCGGACACCAAAGCCGCTTTCGAGGCTCATGTCCGAGAAAAATTCAACCGGATGGTCGAGGCCGTGGACAGGACCATCGAGAAGAGAATCGATAAGCTCACCAAAGAGTTGGCCCAGAAAACTGCCGAACTGTTGGAAGTTCGGGCGGCCTTTGTGCAGCTAACGCAGAAAAAGCAGGAGGTGCAGAGGAGAGAGCGGGTCCTGAACCGCCAGGTGGACGTGGCGGTGGAGATGATCGCTGCGCTCAGGCAGCGCCTGACCGAGTCCGAGGAGGAGCTGCTGCGGAAGGAGGAGTAAGTGGTGCTGCGCCATCCCTTTAAGCACCTCCCCCCGGGGTACGGGCACCTGTAAAGCCAGGATTGGTTTTTATTGCGTGCAGGTACCTCGGCTACCTTTCTCACTGATACAGCTGAACTCGGACCCACAAGGCTTTTGATACTATTTACCCTCTCTGTGTATAGTCTGCGAGCCGGCTGCAGGAAAGACAAAATATTCAGTCCCTTCTCGCCTTGGAAACTACAGCACGTTTTGAGAGAGAGGAGTAGTGGGGTCTATGCATGGTGGGATCGGTTCCCAGCACTAGCTGGTGAGCTGGGGGAGGTGAGTGGGCGGGCAGAGAGGGGGCTCTAGCCCAGCCATTCCTTCTTGGTAGCCTCCGCCTAGCAGAGTCAAGAACATGAGATGCTGTCTTGTTCAATTATAAAAATATACTCTGAATACCAGTAATTCTGGCTGCTTTGCCATTTTGGATTATCTGCTCGTGTTAATTAAATGTTGGTAGCTGAGAATCCATTTAATTATAGTTTTTATTTGGAAGAAGCCGGCCTTAGTAAACCCAGAGGAGACTTTCTGATCCTGCTGGCTTCTGTGATTTTAGTTTGAGAATTTTCTTTTTGTAGAATGGTAAGACTAGAGTCAGGCCTGTTCGCACAGTTGGCAAGTGGTTTTCACAAGATAGATGTGAAAGACATCATACTTGGAAAAGCATTTCCTTATCAGTAAGTATGGCTTCAACTCAAACTAGAAAAGCTTACCTAGTAATGCAGTGTATTTCCCAAATGCAGAATGTTAGATTTAATTTTAAATGGAGGCTCAGAATTTGTAGAATCAAAGAGCATAAAAATGGATACCCTAGGATAAAGTAGGAAGAAGGTTTCAAATAATCTGGATTATATTATAGAGATCGACTTAATTTCCTACTTTCCGTGTCTACTAGCACTCTCCTACCCTGTATTATCTCTTAAAATGTAGTAGTTAAAGCTTCTCTGTTTGGTTCGAGGCTGAGAAACCCTATATATTAAAGAGACCATTACCTAGTGTCACTAAATACCTACATTGTACCTAGAGGGAAAACCTGCTCTGATCACCTAGAAATTTTCTTAATTACCTAGTGAGCACAGATTCGAATCAGCCGTGGATTTACTTGGCTTTTAGGGAAATGATCTGTAATGAAAATGTTTCTCTCTGGGCTTCTGGAGTTTCCCTGTGGGAAGTTAGTGCCATGATGACCCATTGTGGCCAGCAGGGTGATTAACATTGCATCACCGGAAAAATGGCAGTTGGGGTTCCCCTATGTGCAAAGAAAAGCTTAGAATTAAATTTGTGGTGTTTGATTGAAGAGCAATGAATTTAAAAGGAAAACAAACTGCACATATTGATTTGTCATATTTTACTTATTAATTACACAAGTAATAACAAATGTGGGATTTGGGCTGGTGGTTGCTGGGAAGAAAGCCAATATGATGGCAGGGAGAATCCTAGAGTTAGATCTAAGTTATTCTCAAGGATCTAAATTTTATTTAGCGTTGTGAGTTCAAAGTGCTTTATTATTAAGACTATCTGGTTGACTTTGTAAAAGTGGGCCATGCATGGATCAATTATGATAATGTTAACCCAGTGCTAGCACCTGAGGACCAATTGAAAAAGCAATACATACTCATAAAAAAAATTTAACAGGGTAGAATTGTATGTGTTAAAAGGGTCCCTTCCTCTCCAAGGATAGATACCCTGCTCCATCCTCCAGAGAAAGCTATGGTTTAGGTCAGTGAATGTCCTTCTAGAGCTTTCCTGTGTAGATACAATCATATGTACTTTATACACAGACATACTATATTCTCCCAAATGGAATCGTGACATATACTGTTCTGCCATTTATGCATGGAGTATTTTTTGTTTTAATGTAATATGTTGCAGGCATCTTTCAGGTCCTGAGTATAGGATTATGTCATTCCTTTTGGCTCTTGTATTCTGTGGTGTGGATGCATTCATGCCTGATTTCATCAGTTTGCTATTAATGAATACACAGTTTTGTTCTGTTTTTCTAGTATTAAAAATAATGCGTCAGTTAACATCCTTGTACATACATCTTTGTTCACGTTTTTGTGAGTATATCTGAAGATAAATTATGAATTGGTTTTTAGTATGTCATTTTGGACAGCCAGGGAGGAGGGGAAGCAATAGCATTAAAAAAAAAAAAAACTTTAAATGAAAATACAGTGAAACTGCCTTAAACTTTTAAATATAAAATTAACAAAGTCTCCATTTTTTTTAAGCCTTCATTTGGCCTGGCTTGTCAGTTTCTGTATTCAAGTCTCAAATAATCACTCTTTCTATACATAAAATAACACTGAAAGAGTCTTGTTTCTAGGAAGGACACTGGAGCTCTTGGTCTGAGAGGGTGACTATGGCCAGCTCCGTCAGGGTCTGTGGTGTTCAACCTCCCTGACACCCATCCCTGCCCCCAAAATGGGGATGGAGAGCAAGTCAGCCGCCCATCTGCCACACCATTGAAACCGAATTCATTTGACTAGATTTGCCTGCCCTGGACAAGGCCCTTCCCTCCTCACCAGCCTCAAAGAGCTGTGTCATGGACCCAAGAGGTGACCTCTTAGTTATGGGACAACCCTATTTGGCCAGAGAACAAACCAGGGGCTAAACCCCTCCAAATGAGCTCTCAAGGCTCATTTGTGAGAGAATGCAGGTGGTTACAGTCCTAGTCGATGTGGACTTCAACTTGGGGACCCTTTGAGACCCAGATGGGAGATTCTGTTTAAAAAAAACCCGAACACCTACATGAGGCTCTCTTGAGTATGGATTTTTTTTCCATCAACTTTAAAAACCTTTCAGGTGAGGCTTAGGAGGCTCACTTGGTTATGGATTTTGCATGAGGCTCTTCTGCTTACAGATTTGTTCTCTCAACTTTAAAATCCTTTCTTTCAAACTGAAATGAAAGACTCTAGGGCCGCTTCTGCCCCGAAGCCATCTATAGGCTGAATCACCGTGCATTGTAGAAGGCCTAAGTAAACTCTAACAGAGGAGATGGGTTGGATAGGCAGTATCTTGTACTTTGGGGCCTTTGAGTCTCATTGTACCTCTGGAGAGAGGTGTCTGTAAGTCTCTGGAGCACAAATCCAAGGGAGCTATTGCCCATCATCTTCGCAAAGTCTCTGCAACTTTACAAGTCCTACCGAAGCAGGTATTTACTTATTCAGGAGTTTTCAGAGCTATAAGGTAGCACTGCCCATAATCAGGTAAATCAATCCCAGCCGACCTTGCAGTAAGGTATCCCTTAACAAGAAAGGACGGACTTGGATGGTAGCTGAGTTGTGGTTGAGTCGGTCATCCAAGGTTTGGAGCATACCCGTGTAATGCCGCTAATCCCGAGTATTTCTGTACCTCCCTCTGGTGAGACTGGGAAGCCCTACCTGAGCACCCGTGATGGGCCCGACACTGTGCTAGGTGTATATAGGGAACATAAAACTCTCGCTGTTTTCCTCTAAGGAGCTAACATCCTACATAGGAAGAATAAAACATCCTGCGATCATGTCCATGTTCAGACCCAAGGTAGCTGAACAAGTGTTTAAATACAAGGCATGGTTTCAAGTTGATAAACCATTAAAGAACAGATTTTTCTTTTTTAACGTGGAGCGTCCACACTGAGAAAGCGCGGAGGAAGGGCAGTGTTTGCATCAGTGGCCAGAGGAGAGTGACGTTGAAGGGACAGCAGGGAGAAGAAAGACTGTTAGGGCTCCTGGGGAGATTGTGTGATTTGGGAACTGAAAGGTACTCCTGTCTCCTTCAGGATAGCACTCTCATTTTACAGAAGTGGAAAATAAGGCCCAGAGCAGTGGAGTGACTCGCCCAAGGACAAAAATTTGGTAGCAGAGCTGAAATCAAAACCCATATTCCCTATCTCTCTGCTGAGTGCTTTTTCCATTAATTCACTGTGTCTCAGCCAGACTTTTGAAAATGTGGTATTTGCCCAAAGCATCAAGACTTATGTAATACTGAATCTGGCCCATTTTGGAATGGGCTGGCTTCCTTGCTGTTTTGAGAGAACTGCTATGGTGACATCATTTATTTCTCTAATGAGATTAAAGCAAATGTCAGCTGGCATCAAAGGTGTTGGGAAATAGGGAAATGCTGGCGTCATAAGTGTGGTTATGCTATTCAGCTTCTGGAATACCAGGCCAGGTCTTTTTAACTTGACTCTGGATGTCCATGGCCAGTCAAAGTGGATCATGTGCCACAGCCAGCCCTTGATTGTGATGAGGGGCCCCCTTGTAATTCTGTCTCATCTCCATCCTACTCCCTTGCAAAGTCTGATAGAGATAATTCTTCCCTTCTTCCTTCATTATTTGCCCTGCTCCCTGCTGGGAGTCAGCCCAGGAGACAAACCTCACACTAAGTCCCTGCCAAGGGCCAGGTATTGTTCTAGGTCATAGGTAATATAGCAGGTGAGTCCTGTTTCTGCTTTCATGACAGCAAGAGGCCAGAAGGTAAAATTAAATGTTAAATGGATCCTTAAGGACATGATGAAAGAGGCATAAAGGGTGGCCTGAGCCAGGTAACCGACATTTAGGTTTCTATCCTAAGCTTGCTGTGGGATGCTGGACTTTGAAAGGTAAGTTTGACTTGGTAACTTGCTTTGCACAGCTAAACCCTCTTGCCACTTAATTACAGCATTCCTATTTTTGATCAGCGAAAGCAGTAACAACTTGGTCTCCAGATGGATCCATAGCTAGGAAACAGGCCAGGAAAAATCATGTTACATGTAGGGTTCAGTGGGACAGGGAGGGGTCTGTTTGCTCCATATTTTAGTGTGTTTATGTAAATGAGGTCCTCTTTTTCCAGGCTGCTTTCCCTGCAGACTTAAAAATAATGTAGGAAAAACTGGACGTCAAACATGTCCTGTTCGGGATGATTAAAGGCTGGAGACCAAGGAGAATATTCCGTTTTTCCCTGTCTGTCTAGTGTCAGTCGCCTTCTCTCTGGATTGAGGGCCTTACGTGTAGTGTTGATCCACTTAGTACCAGTAAGAGTCATTTGACTTTCTCATTAAAGGTATTTCTTAGCTCTTAATGAGAACTATATACGTTTTGGTTTATCAAAGAGGCCAAGAAAGAAAGTTGAGGCCAGAGGCCAACAAAAGTAGAGATGGCCTGGCTTCAGATGTGCCACAGGTGCCGATTCCACGGGGGGGCAGGGGGCAGCGTGGGGGTACGCAGGAGCCAGCCCTGAGCTCCAGGTCGGCAGCCCAGCTCCCAGCACTGGCTGGTAGTAGACTCCAGCTTCAGGATTTGCCTTGTGGCTGACATCGCGGTCTGTCTGAGGTGCTCTGTGATCAATAGCTAGCCTATTTTTAGCCAGAGGTATTTTTACCATTTCACATACCTCCAAAGAGGTTCATAAATCAGTAATGTAAAATGAAATTTAAATAACTTGGTAGAGCTTTGCCTTTGGGAGGAGAAGCTGATTTTAAAGTGTTGTTTAAGAATGGAAGAGAAGCATCCATTTTCGATCCCACCCTGGGTGCTGTGGGAGGTACCTGTGTTGTGGGTTACTTTTTGGTTTTATGCCCCTGTACTTGTCTAGAAAAAGATAAAAAGAAACCTCAGGCTCTTTTCATCAGTTAAGGATTTTCAACTAGAGATGGGTTGTACATTTCACGTACATTTCAGCAGAAATTTGTTGTGCCCCTGTTGTGTGCTGGCTTGTGTTTGGTGCAAGGGTGACCACAGTGAAAGAGGCGGCAAGGCCCCTAACCACACAGATGTCCCAGCGGAATGGGGTACATGGCATGACTAGTGCTCTCTGCAGTGTGCGTTGTGACAGGGTTCAACATTCTGCGGGAGAACACAGCAGGTCACCCACACCTAGGCATGTGTGGGAAAGCTTCCTAACGGGAGAGCCCTGAGGTCAGAAGACTCCTTAAGAACGGGGGCTAGGGAAAGGCAAGGGGAGGGACCCTTGTGGAAAAACGGCGTGTGCAGAAATAAGAATCTGACTCACAGCCAGAATGAAGGGAGATCCCTGGTGCTGGAGTGGAGAGGGAAGCGATGTTTATTTATGAGGCCCAAGGGGGACATCAGGCTACAGGACGGCCCTGAAAGCTGGAAACATAGGGAAATTACTGTAAATTACAGTACATGATATGATCAGTGTGTTGTCTCCTATTAACAGTGCAGGGTTCGATGGCTATGTAACATTGTAGCGAATACCACAGTGCACATAATCCCTCTGTCTCTATACCTGCTTCTAGAGTGGGTTCATCCCATGACAGTGTATCTTTAATTTTTCTGAATTATCCTATCTTTAACCCACCTCAGAAGAAGAAATGGAAGGGTTTGATCTGTAAAAAATTAAGTGTTATCAATGTTTCAGACCTTATGGCTGTCCTGTAAATGGATGAGTGCATGGGGGAAAAATACTTTTTCTAAATAAAGCTTTGATTGCACTGTAAGGGCTTTTTCACTCGGTGGCCCTCTGTTTCTGAATCTCAAGATATGGACAGATTTCTAGCTCTGCAATCATTCTGCGTAACAGTGAGCTTCAGGCCAGTTTCTTTTCCTATACTGGTATTTCTTTCTTTAGTACCAAATATTGATTTTAAATAAGCATATTTTCCACCAAAGCTTAAAACCTTGCGTTCTCTTATATTTAACCTCTAAAAAATACATATAAGAGAAGTCAAAGACAGGGCTGGAGGTAAGGTAGAATCAGTTAGCTTCCCCAAAGCTGGTTTGCACCACGGCCTGATGGGATTTCACACGGGCTCCCTCTGTCTTCTCACCCAGCTGGCCCTCCAGTCTTCCCCCTGTATTCTAGGTCACAGGGTTGAGAACCTAAAATAAAACCACACAAGTGTCTTCCTCTTCTCTCAGATGGCATCGTGTTATTCTTTCTCATAGTCATTCAGCTCAGCTTTGTAATTACATATTTATTTCAGTATTTGTTTCTTTTAGTGTTTGCTTCTCACACTGTATCCAGGCTTAGCACACCACCAGCCTGATCCAGCCTGCTACCTGTTTTTGAGGAGCTTGTGAGCCAAGAATTTTTTTTTTTAAGATTTTATTTATTTATTTATTTGACAGACAGAGATTACAAGTAGGCAGAGAGGCAGGCAGAGAGAGAGGAGGAAGCAGGCCCCTGCTGAGCAGAGAGCCCGATGCGGGGCTCGATCCCAGGACCCTGGGATCATGACCCGAGCCGAAGGCAGCGGCTTTAACCTACTGAGCCACCCAGGTGCCCCAAGCCAAGAATTTTTAATGTGAAAAAGAACTCAAAAGAAAACTAATAATTCATGACATATAGATATTATACAAAATTCAAATTTCAGTGTCTGTAAATAAAGTTTTATTGTTACACAGCCCCTGTGGTTCTTTTGTGCTAGGGAGAGTTGAGTAAGTGTGACAGAGACCAGATGGCCTGCAGAACCTGAAATACATACTCCCCAGTCCTTCCCAGGAAATGTGGGCTGACCCCGCGTTCGGCAGTCAGCTTCTCAAGAATAGCCGTGGATTCACGAAAGCCCCAACACTAAACCCAGTACTAGCTAACATTCAATAATTGTTGAGTTACAGAATAGCAGAATAAATAAATGTGTGGGCTGTGACTACATCCTCCTGGGCTTGCAGACCTCATTGCCCACCCCCCACCCGCGTTCTGGGATTCAGGAGCACTTGTACCGAGTGGGGCAGCGTCTCAGATTCCTTGGCCCCCCTTCCCCTTATATTGCTAAAAAAAAATACCTGAGGATCCCCAGAAGTTTTGTTTGCATGAGTTTTATCTATCAATATTTACTGTATTAGAAATTAAAAGTTAGGGGCACCTGGGTGGCTTAGTTGGTTAAGCGTCTGCCTTCAGCTCGGGTCTTGATATCAGGGTCCTGGGATCGAACCCCACGTGAAGCTCCCTGCTCCGTGCGGAATCTGTTTCTCTCTCGCCCTCTCCCTCTGCCTCTCACCTCCACTCGTGTTCTCTCTCTCTTTTTCTCTCAAATAAATAAAATCTTACAAAAAAAAGAAAACTTAGAAATTTAAAAAACAATTATTAATTTATGTAAAAATAATAAGAAATCTATTGCTTGTTAGCGTAAATAACATGTTTGTATAAAAATAACTGTTTTCCTAAAAACAATTTAGCAGAAGGAGTCGCATGGTTTTATAGCTCTTACAAATATTTGTAATATGCGACTTAAATAGAATGCAGCTGTACTTCGTTACTTTTGCATTTCTTCTGTTGCAAATCTTTTGGTTGAAGTAGATGAAGGAAATCCAAGCTCACATATATATGTAGTAAGAAAAGGGAGGGGTACTTTAATAGTTTTTTCAGAGAACAGAAGATATTCTGCTTGGCTACTATGCCAAAAGTTGACAACTGGTAGTTTCTTTAAGATTCATCAAGATATGAGATCTGAAATCCTATCAGGGAATATCTTGTTCTTCTTGATATTGAAACCCATTAGTATTTCTTCCACTTTGAATGGCTATTCAATGGTTTGGTCTAATTATTAAAGTGCTTATAAATGCAATGTGGTTAAACCTCATTCCTTTTCATTCAGGAAATTCCCAATTCCCTGGGGAAAATTCCCTGGGGAAATAGGAAATGCTTCTGGATATTGTTAGTCCAGATTGAACAGGATGTGAAAGGGGAATCTGAAGTTGTACACACAGGCTAGTCCCCAGTTAGTCACTGGGTTTGGTAACTGTTTTTATCTAATACACCCAAATGTATTCTCAGCATGAGGCACTTCTCCAGCCATCGTCTGATAGAACATCGTATTTAAAATGAAATCATCAGACTTCTTCTGTCTTTTCTTTTTCTTTCTTTCTTTTTTTAGTTGATGTGAACCACTCATAAACTGAAATTACGTTAGTATTGACGCCAGGTTGGTTGAAAAATGCAAAGGGTGTTAACTTCTCAGCTTCAGGGCACAGGGTAATTGGGTGAGGGAGATGTTAGAAAAAGATGCTTCTCTCTGCGACGTGACATAGCTCCCCAGGATCAGCTAGGAGCGTTAATGTTAATTTGCAAAAGTTTTATATAGAACCAATAGCAAAACATTCCATGATTTAAAAATACAGCCATAAACTTTATTGCACTCAGATTTGTCTTCTTGCTTTTGAGCTTAATCCTGTGGGATTAAGCTGTCAGATATTGCTGTTTTACATTTTAGGCATTACAGCCTGAGAACCCCACATAGTAAATATTGCATAGAGGAAAAAAAAGACTGGAAAAACATACTAGGATGTTGATAGTAGTTACCTTTGGGTGTTGGGATTGTGGGTCATTTTTTGTTTCTTCCTTGTCCTTTTAAAATACTCATTACAATGAATACATAGTGAACATTATGTGTCACGTATTCTATCGAATGATGGGCTTAAGCAGAGAACAAAAAAGCTGATTTGGCCCTTGCTCAGTTTTAGATCTTTCAATAGGTCAATTTTTATGTTTCCCAAAATAAATGTAAATAATATTTCTATAATGAGGAAATTTAATTTAATTTAATTTTTATTTATTTTATTTATTTATTGCATTATTTATTTATTACAAACCAAAATGAACTGGAAAAAAATTGGCTCTTTTTCTATGTTTTTCTTTTGGGTAGGGGAGAGGGTTGTGGGTTTTGGCTATTTTCCTGATAAGTACAGTTTGGAGACTTGTGTCGTGATTCCAGTGTCGTCTATGAATATCGCCTAATTATCACCTATGAAGTTTCTACAACGGAATTGACTCTGAATGAATGGAAGCCTTTTTGTCGGAAAGAGGAAGGCATAGCCATTTCCCGGGGTCTGTGTTCTAGTGGTACTTTTGAGCTCCATCTAAAGGATCCCAACCATTCCTTGGAGCCATGAACAGCTGTGGCATGCTGGACGTAGCACCCGGATGGACGCTCCATCCATTATTGTGCGGCTAGGTAAGGTTACTTAGAGGCAGATCAAAGCTGAATGACGGTAGAGCTTGAAAACTGGCCAGTGTCTGTGGCCTGAACAGCTTGGAAAACGCACCGCTTCCATGCTGGGTTCATACGGAAACATCTGGAAATTAACTTGAGACTTGATGATGGGAGAAAGCTCCTTTCCAAAGGGATTCATTTCTTTTATGTGAATATTTCTTAGCTACTGAAAGATACTAGAATTATTATGGAATTGGGGTTTATGTTTGATCCTGGCTATGAAACTAGGGGAAAAAAGGGGGCTACTATGATAAGCAGTTCTGTGATGCATTACATCAGAACCATCTCCTTTCTATTTTTATAAATACATAATTTCCAAGGTTTTGCAGAGATGTTTGACTCTGAAGGAAGTGTCAGAAAGGTTTCAATGTAGCCAAGTGTGACTTATTTATGAGAGAAAAAAATCACAACTAATTGTAAAAACGAGTCACTGACTGGTTGTACAGAATAAAGGAGCAATAAACCACTTTTTTGCAAAATCCTTCTGCCAAACTTCCTGGGTCAGGCTTACCTGAAGTCCTGCTCTCAGGAAATTATGGAGCAGAGTGGAAGGTGCAGAGACGGCAGTGGATTTCATCAACTCTCTAGAACAACTGCATGAGGTTAGATGTTTTCAAACTGGGATTTCTTAATCTGAAATGAAAGAGGCTGGGAGGAGAATGAGCAGTCTTTAGAATCTTGGTTCTGCATATGTTGAACATGGCCAGAAAAAGGAGGGGGTACTTCTTGACAGTATAGAGAGATCCTGAAGGCGTATACAAGAAGTGCTGTAGCCAACAAGTAGTAAAATGATGGCATTCATTACCCCTGGTGGTATGCGTGGCAGGACATACAGAGGGGAATGCCGAAAGGATCTTTATAATTTCTTATAGAGAACTGGATGAAGAGAGTGGTGATAATATGTTGGTCGTGCTGATTACCTGGTGCTGAGAATTCTCAGGCCAATCACGTGTGTGTGTGTGTGTGTGCGTGTGCGTGTGCGTGCGTGCGCAGAGCTGCTGGTGAGAATGACTACCAAATTGTTACAGGAGGTGGTCTCAGGATGACAGGGTTTCAGATGGTATTTTCTAATTTATATTCCTCATGTATTTGAATCTTTATAAAGAACAAATTTCATTATAATTCAGGAAAGTGTTGTTTTCATCCATGCATTAGAAATAAAAAGATACCAAATAGTAATAAAGTTATTGCAATTTTTCTGGGTCTATAAATGACAATGAATTATGTGGATAAAGGAATATTGTTTGAGATATTTTGCTCAGCTTTTTAGGGGAAGGGCAGTCTGCATGTGCATTCTTCTCTGTCAGCTAACACAGCTTTCCCGGTGGACCTTGAGTCTACCTCAGGATGACATTTCTTGGACTGTTTCACTTTTAGCTCAAAAATGCATAATTGGACAAGATGACTCATTTTACACCCTCCAGTGCTCAATATGCCCTTTCATTTCCATACCTTCCCTCCCTGTGCTCTTTTCTCCCCCAGGAGCTAGACTTTTAAAATGTAAGTTAGAACTTTTCTCAAAAGTGTCCACTGGTTTTCCATCTCATTTATAAGAAAATCTGGAGTCGTCACAGTGACCCTTGCTCCTCCCGTCCTCCCCGGTCCCTGCCCGCAGCCAGGCAGCCGTCCTGTCTGCCTGTTCCCATAAAGGCCTGGCTTACCCTCCCCGTGAACCTTCCTGGCTTCTTCCTTGTTTCCTTCAGGTATCGGGTCCCCTCTTTTCCCCATCCTGAAAGTGGTCCCCGACCCCTTTCTGAAATACCACTCAAACTATCCCTCCTTCTGTTACTTTCTATCCCCTTGCACACAGTTTCAGTTTTCTCCCTAGCACTTACCACTCCTGGCCCAGATATTTATTTGGATATTCGATAATGCCCCTCTCTTGGTACTGAAATGTAATCTCAAAATGTAATCACCAAAACATCATGTTACCTCTGTTGTCATTGCTGCGAGCACGCAGCCCAGGGCTGAGCCTGACACATAGTCAGCTCTCAGTAAGTACGTGCTGAAGGAATGAATTCCTGTCTCATTTCTCCGCTTTTGTGTTCTGACACTTTTGCCTTGCAGAGAAGTCGTTACATTCAACCATTTCTTGGAAGCAGCAGCTGAGAAGGAGGTTCAAGGGAAAGCTCGGCTCCAGGACTTTATTGAGAATCTGTTGCAGCGGGTAGAGCTGGCGGAAAAGCAGTTAGAGTACTATCAAACCCAGCAGGCCACTGGCCTCTGCCGAGGCATCAGCGAGCACGTGGTAAGTCACACAGGTCCAGCCACCATGCTTGCAGTCCTTGGGTATGGCGAGATTGGGTCGAGGACAGAGGAAAGGGGAGCTGGGGAATGACTTTTGGGAAACCTCTAGACATCAGCTCCAGTCATCCCTGTGTATGAGGTGATACAGTGAAGCCCAGACACCTACCTAGAAGTTAGCAAAATTCCGGATACATGGTTGTCTTCACCTGACCACTCCACACCAAGAGAAATAGGTAGAGATAGTTTTCATATTAAAGAATAATAGAGTTGGAAGTGGCCGAAGAAATCATCGGTCCCAACCCTGGTGCTCAAGTAGACTGGAAGTTATCATTACCCTGTTCGGGAGCTCTTTAAGGGGCTCTTAAGAAATCTTTGGCCTTTCTCGGTAATAGCAAAATCTAACCACATGCCTCTTTTTTTTTTCCTTTAGAGGAAGGGCAACACCATCCAATAGTCTCAATAGGTGAGACATTCTTTAAGTAGATTTTCAAGAAGTCTTAGGAAATTTCACAGGTTATAGTTCTGTAATAAATATTTGCATACAAGTTTATATCTTGTTTCAGGGACTTGAGAAACCCCTGGAGCCCAGACAGGAACTGTGGAAATGGCTGAAGGTCCAGGTTCTGCTAAGTGGCTTGATCAGAATCCCTGGTCTCTTTCGGGGAGGAAGAAGGTCTAAATAACCACCCTCGGGGTGAGGGGGATGGGTGGTTCTATCTGCCCTCCAAACAGGTTTTCTTGGTATCAGTAACAAAGCCAAAGGAAGGATTTTTGAAACCCCAAAGTGGTTTATAACATTTTCATGATCTGTTTGACTTTATTAATGCTTAATCCCTTTCCCCAAAGATTTTTAAATGATTCTTTTACTTACCCCACAAGTGGACTGTACATATGAGGGAAAGAAAAACAGGGAACATTTATGCGAACCGAAATGTTGGTACAGTTGCTACTGGTTATTTAAAAAGTTTAGTTTGAGCATATTGGAAGCCAAGATTTAAAGGAAACATGATTAAATAACAAAAGAAGGAATGAGATGACAAGCAGGTGGATAAAAGAAAGAAGGCGGGAGGGACAGACAGGCAACAGAAATAAAGGAGAGAGGGAGGAAGGAAGAAGTGAAGAAATGTTATGCAGTCTTACTGTAACGTACACTCAGCTTTAGAGCAGGGCAGGAACGAGAGCTCTAGAACTTTCCAGTCAGGAACAAAAGCGGACAGGAAAAAGTGAGTGTGTTACTTCTGTGTGGTTCCAGTAACTGTAATCAAGGCAGTTTCAGCCACCTGATATGTTTATTATTTTCCTTTTGGTGTCTGTGGTCTCCTGAGAGGGAGCTTACACTTCCGTCCTCAGTTATTCTCTTACCTTCTTGGGAAACTGTGAGTCCAGTCCCAACTCTGTGTAGCAGGAGGGACACTCTGAACCCTTCCCTGCCTTCTCCCCATCCTGCTGTCTACCAGGAGAGTGTGCAGCATGGGATCATGGGGCCTAGATGAGAGGTGAGAAGGCCTGGCTTCCAGGTCATTCCGGCCCTGCTCCTTGTTTTCCTGGGCCTATAAATCTTTTATTAAATGAAGCAGTTAGACTAGATGCTTGCTAGGGTCTCTGGCCTCTTAAATTCTCTGATCATCTCCTGACTTGGGTGGTTAACAATTCTAAAATAAAAATATAGCCTGAATAGTTTTAATATTTAGGCTTACAAATAACCCAGAAATGGGTAAACGTCTACTGTACTAAGCCAAGAGGATCTTAAAGAAAGAGAGAAAGCAATGGAAGGCAAAGAGGAAGGGAAGAAGTCTATCATTCTCTCTCTTATTTATATGTCTGTGCTCTTTCCTCTGCTCAATTTATTTTTCCAGCTTGAAAATTAAACATCTTTTAAGAGACATTGCCAGTGGTTCTCTTCTCCACGCTGGTACACACCATCGGAAGTTGGGCAGGTCTCACCTCTCCTAGTCAACTGTGTATGTACGAAGTTACGTGCGTGTGCACACGCATGTGTACACATAAATACATAGATGTACAGGCGCACGTGTCCACACACAACTCTACATACAAATAAGCAGGGAATTAATCCATGCATATGCCTCCTGTGTCTCAAACATGACACGATCTGCCCTCATCAGACTTGATCTACCCGAGGAAGAATTGACTGAGTGAAATACAGGAAAATGCCGTTAAGACGGTAGTGGGGAACATAGAAGTGAGAGCTGTCTGTGAGTAGGACACGGTCAGGCTGCAGTGAAGCGACTGTGACTGTTGTGGGGAGGATGCGTTGCCCTGAAAAGACCAAGAGCGAGGCCCTTTGTTTCTGGAAGGATCAAGCAGAGATGCGCTTCCCCCGTGTTCATGGAAGCCCCCCAAACTCCTCTCTGAACCTTACCTAGCACATCACCATGCAGTCTGCCGACCCTCAGACCTTTTCTCCCTTTTCCCTCAGCTCTTTAATCTTAACAACAGACACGCACCTGTGAAATTAGGAACACTGTCTTTGATGTATGCAAGTGTTAAGTCCGGCCTCCCAGGGTTCCCATGGCCTTCCACACACGGAAGAACTCGGATGCTTTTAGCAGGAAAAGCTTCGAGTCATCGCTTTATTGACTGACTTGGCCCAGCTTAGTGAAGGCACAGAGCAGTGAGGAGCCCTGGCTTCTGGGGCCTCAGCCCCTCCCAGGAGAGCTCCTTGCCCCCGTGCGCCCTGAGATGGAGCAGAACATTCCGACACAGGCCCTCCACGCTGCAGCTCAGGACAGCCTGGAGTGCCGATCCCAGCCGACCTGGCTCTTCTTCGCCATGAAGGCTGCACTGAGAAGCACTGTCTGTCCTCTCCCCTCGTTTTCTCATTACGACCTCCAGACAGCAGGGAAATCTCTAGATTGATGTATGAGGTGCTTCTTTCCAAGGTGCGTTCTAGCTTTAAGATTCTTTTATGCCCTAGAAAAATTCCCCCTCACATTTAGTAAAGGCCTCTTCTGAAATGATGTTTCAGCCTCTGTATTTCCCCTGAATTCTCTTGAGCATCTGTGTTCTTTTTCACCTGGCTGATTTCTAAAAACATAACATGCTTACTCTGATATTTTGTCTTTGTGCTCTAAAAAATGCTGTCAAATTAGACATAAAGTGACCTAATATCCCATCTGCCAAAAATCACGCACAGACCTGCTCAAAATGAAGGTTATGAAACAGATTAAGTGTTGCATTTAGTTCCTGCAGGTTGTAAATGAAGGCTAGCAGCCATTCATTTAGTATCTGTTTACTGGGACCATAGCACTTACTGGGTGCTGCAGGAACAGGGTGAATGAGGAGGGCGATGACCCCAGAAACAAGTCCACAAGTAACTAGGATGATCTCAGAGGCTGATAAACCCTGTAATGAAAAAAGGAAGAATGTGTACGAGTTCCTCTGTGGTCAGGAGATGCCTTGCAGACGAGGCTGCATTTGGACTGTGACCTGAATTAACAGGACCAAGGTGGCTCTGTGAAAATTGGGAAGTGGCTTAGGAGGGAACACGCTTGGCACATCTGAGTAATGAGCTGAAGCCGGAGATGCAAGAAGGTTCCAGATCGTGCTGGGGGCTTCTGGGTCACATAAGGAGTTTGAATCCATTCTAGAGCATAGAGGGAAGCTGTTGGAAGTTTGTAAGCAGGAGGTGATTTGTGTTTTAGCAAAATCCCCCTGGCTGCTGGGTGCAGAATAGACTAGAGGGGTGCAGGACCGAGAAAGCTAGAAGACCATTATGGTGTGGCAGGGGAAGGGGGGGATGGCAGCTTGGGGAGAGTGGAGGTGGAAAGAAATGGCGGATATAGGACATATCCTGGGGACAATGTTGACTAAACCAGTTGGACTTGCTGAAGGATTAGGTTTTAGCAGGTGAAAGAAAGGGAGGAATCAAGAATGGATATAAGATTTTGACCTGAACAGTTGAGTATACAGTGCTGTTATCTACACAGAGAGGAGGTGGGAGGAAGACCCAGCTCCCGGTCTCTCCAACCCAAAACAAATTGGGACACCATGTTTGCACTCAGATAGGCTCTCCATGCAGCTGCTTGTATTTTTTCAACGTGGAACCTTCCTTAAGGACTCTCTTGATCTCCATCCTCCTACAAAGTAGTTGGACTATGAGAAAATGGAGACAAATGATGGGACCTAAGAAGAAAGAGGGTTTCCATCTGCCAGAGGCTGTGGGGCCAGAAGGAATAGCGGCCTCTTGTGTTTGCAGGAAGGAGAGCATGTGAGGTTCTGGGGGCACCGTGGTAGCAGGCCCCACCTCCAGCCAAGCCTCATGATCTGTAGGATCACTGGAGAGATTCGGATCCAGCCACGGATTCCATTTAACTTTTTGGGTACAGACTTGCTCTTCCACAAACACACAGTCCCTAAGGAGGCTGAGCAGCGTGAAGTCTTGCTTGGACGTGGAATGTGCTAACTTGGGTTTGAAGTCCAGCTCTGAAACTGGTGAATCATTGAGGCTTCAAACCAGCTACTTAACTTTTTGGCCTTACTTTCTCTATCTGTAGGATGGGGATGAAAATGGTTACCTCATAGGGTTGTTTTGAGGGTTAATTGAGGTGGTTTTATATAGCCAGTATTTTGTCCAGTGTGTGGCAGATGAGACCTGCACAAGTTATGATACTTACGTATCTGTGTATATGTGAGGTTGATGGCTCATCTCTACCCATATTTATTTGTGCATTTCCCTTTCTGTAATACACAGTAAACTCCTGTAGTTTCCCGAGGTCCCAGCAGGGTCCATCAGTGACATTCATGGGCACCAAGGTTTTGGTTCTTAAAACATTTCGGAAGTCAGGGACCACTTTGAATTAGATAACATCTTTGGCCTTTTCCCCAGGGAAGAAGATATGCATATGCATGTAAATACACACACACACACACACACACACACTTAACTTTACACAAAATTCCAAAGAGTATTCTATATATATATGCAACATATCATCAAACTGTATGCTTACATACATATATACAGTAAAGTGAAAAAAAATTGCTATGCCTTAAGAATAGCTTTAGAAAGAAGGAAGCAATTTAAAGGAAGAAAAACTCTGTAAGCTTTTTTTTTTTTTAATAGTTTATACAAATACTAAAGTCCATTCGAGGAGCTGAGCTGAGAAACCCTTACTAGTGGTAGTGGGGCCATGGCAGAAAGATGGAAATGCTAAAACCTTCGGGTTTCCCAGAACCTGCCAGCCTGAGCCATCTGTCCAGCCTTCTTTGTGTATTGCATAATGTCAAGACCTTCCTGCAAGGAAGATGCCTTTTTCTGTCCACCCTATTAATCTCCTGTTGAATCCAGCCAGTATGAACAGGGTCAGTGGCAAAGCTTACTTTTGATTGAGTCAGAAAGCAGAAGCCAGGAATCTGGTCTTGCCTTCCTGGGGCCATGACCCTCCGAGGTTTGTTTAGGAAAGCTTCTTTCTGATATGCTTCTGACTGCAGACAGGGGACTCGGGGGAGTGACCCTGTTATGCTGACCTTGGTTTCTCTGATTATTTGAATATGATAAGACTCGTGTCTTGGCCACACTGGGCCCCAACACCAAGGTGGCCCTTTCTGCACATTTTCTTTATCATTCTCTTCTTCTGTGGGTCTCTGCCTGCCGCTGTGACAGCATTTCTTTCTGCAAAGCCTCCATGAGGGAGGTCAGGAATGAAGGCTGGGGATACACTGGGTTTGCCTCTGAAGGGAATGGTGGCATCTGGCTCACAAAATGATAGTTCTCAATTTGTTCTGCCAGTGATATTTGAGCCCAGCCACAAAAGGGCATGCAGACACTTCATTGGGAGTGGAAAATAGTCTCGATGATAGATGGCCCCAGGGACCGTTGTGGAGTTGGTCTTCATATGCTCTCACTTTAGAAATGATGTATTTTAGGCAATAAACATTTGATGCCAATTTTCCCTTTAGTTGATACACTGTGACCAAGCGCAGCTGTAGTAAATTAGCTGCACATGCCGCCTGAATTAATCAAGAAATAATGGCGCATCATTCTAGTATTAAAAAATATGTTTCTTCAAATGTTGCTCTGTGAGAGGGCTCTTTGACATTCTGAAATTTTTTAGATGGACCGGTAATGGGCTTCTTGGAAATCTCAGAACAAGGAGCCACAGAGGCTCCCTGAGGAAGCTGAGGCTGGGCACAAGACGTTCGCGCTCCCTGCCGTTCCGGAAGGTGCAACGGGCCGTGCTACTGATAATAGTTCCTGGCTTCCTTAATGGGAACGCTTTCTTAAAAATACAAGCAAGAAAGATTCTTAAAGCCAAATCCAACCTTTAAGCGAAGTAATATTTTTTCTTATTTGTTTTCCTTCAGCTTACAGATATCTCCTCAAATAGGAAACCCAAATGTCTGTATGTATATCTTTTTATACTTGGACCATTTGATTATGTTTGCATGATGTACTTTCCTGTTACATTTTTTTTTAATATAATATCTGTATTCTAAATGGATTTGAGAGTTTCCGATGAACATGCACCTGCCTGGGAACCTAATTTTGTAAATTGTGGTTACAACTTTTAACTATGCTAATAGCCTATTAGTTTCTGGCAGTATGTTAGTACCCAGTATTTTTACAGTATTCTATAGTGTGACTTTCTCTTACTGAGGTATAGTATAATCATCATAGCTCTATAGTAGTATTAATATAGTATATATTCCACGTTAGATATACATAATATAAATATATGTATAAATTTATGCTGGGAATCACATAATCACATACTTTATGATTGCTGCATGACTAATACTGCTATATACAGTCACTGAGTCAGGGGTTTGGATTCTGGTCTCATCTTTTCCATAGACCAACCGTATGTATTATTCCAGGGAGTCCCTTCCATTTTGGGGGACTCAGTTTTGTCAGTGGTAAGAGAACTAGTAACATCTCCCTGAGAATTTGCCATCATGAGATTATTTCATGAAAGCCACAGGACTTTTTGAAAGAAAAATACCAATTCCTGTTTGACTTACTGGCAGCATTTCTACCACTCCGGTGTGCGGGAGTAATTGTGCCGTGGATGGTGTTTGTTTTTTTTTTTTTTCCTCTTCTTTTCCTTTTAAGGTTCTAAACAAAATCTTTCTTTCTGCTCATCTTCGTCTGCTCAACCGTCTGTAGAAGTAGAGGGCACCCACATCCTGCATGTAACCACGCTGATCTCAAGACCCACTTCCATCCAAAAGGAAGGAGCTACCTGAGAAAAGCCAAGGATGACAGAGCCAGCATGCAGCCTGCTAAATCCATTCATGAACAGGCTGAGTCCCCAAGAGAACTCTGCAGACCGTCGAAGAAAGGGGAGCCTCTGGGGTTTAGCCGGAAGGGCAACATCAGGCCCAAAATGGCCAAAAAAAAGCCAACAGCAATTGTGAACATCATCTGAAAGAGTCATCGGCGGGCTTTGCAGAACGTTGCTCTGGGGGCCAACGGTAATGCCTTTTGGGGTACATCCCACAATGAGACACATTAGAAAAAAGAAGGGCAGAACACGTTTATTTCGTGGCCGAACAGGCACCTGGATTAACCAGAATTTAACAAATGGGAATCTTGGGGAACCAGAAATTTATTACAGGCTCCTTTTAGAACCAAGAGGCAGGTTACAGAAAGAATTGGAAAAAACAAAACAAAACAAACAAAACTGGCTTATTCCAAAATTTTAGTTAAAAGAAAGCTCCAACTTGTAAAATAAACAGACCACTCTCCAGTAGTTTCTGCATCTGGGGTTCTGTGTGGGGGTGATTCAGCCGAGGCCCAGGGCCACACCAGATGTCGGGCACTAGGAAAAAAGTCTTCTGTGTCTGCTGCTCTCTAAATTGTGGGACAAAGAATAGGAATGCAAAGTTCTCTTAAGAGCAGTGCAACAGTAATATTTTTACTTGTTTTTAACTTTGCCTTCAATTAATTTGAAAGTTTCCAAAATAAGGATTCCTGTTTCCCCAACTATTGTGGTTAATTAAGATTCCAGTGTTTGGGTGGCTTCCGGGATTCGTCTCCTTCGACTTCAGTTCTCATTTCTAGTTTGTTTGATTCAGGTTTGTTGTTTCTCTGGATGCGTGTTTTTTTCTGATTTGGGGGTGCCTCTGCTCTCTCCTTCAGCTGAGTGTTCTGTACCCCGAGACCAAGCTGCAGCCTCTGTCTTCAAAGCCCCTGTGGCTGGGACGGAGAACCCCATCAAAACCTTCCAACCACGAAACTCTTTGATGAACACCCATCAGCGGTTCCGGGTCTGAAGGGCTGAAACAGCACCGGATGGCACGTCTAGTGCCCCGTGAGCCAGGGCCTGGCAATGCTGGAGACGTGACTCAGCCCTTCCCTGCTTCCCTGGGAGTAGCAGCAGCCACTGTGGGCTGTGGACATGACTGTTCCCTTGCAGGCCTCACTTTTCCACCTCCTGCTGCTTCTGTGCCCTTTGATGACTAAATATACGTCCTTACCTTTCAACCAGGTGTTTGAAGCTTTCACTGGACACTGCTTTCTAAAGTAGTTTCTGAAACAGTGCATGTGGGATCTACAGTCTGAGACTGTTCTCCTGTCCCTCCCTAAAATAGCCTTCGTTTCCACAAAGAACCATCTGTGAAGGGCCTCCTGCTTTATGGTTCTCTTCAAGAATGAATTTCCATGTTAAACTTTTTTTTTTTTAACGTTAACAATATCATCAGGTCTTCAGAGTTTACAAGTGCTGACACCCTTCTGGAAAAAAGAGTAGTTATGTCCACAAATGTATACATATACATATATATATGTATATATATATAACACAAAATATATATGTCAGGTATATTAATAATTTATTTTTAAATACTCATGCAAAAGGTATGTGTCTGTGGTGGGTGGTTTTTAAACTATATACATTAGTTCATGTAAGCTGAATTCTCTTACTTTGAAAATTAAAACTGTAACCTAATTAACATTAGTAGAATGATTGTTATTGCAATAAACATCAGATTAGCAATGCATTAAAAATAGGTATAATGCAGTTACTTAAAATGCCAGTAAGTTGAAAAGTGTAACTTATCATTATACAAACATTTTGAACCTATCATAGTGAAAATGTTGTTTTTTGAACCTTCACTTTGACATCTGGCTCACGGGGGTGAGCCATTCGTCTGGTGTATAGGCAACTATCAAGTGGGAAAAAAACATTGCTGTGAAGTGAATATCACTGTTTTTGGCTAACATTGTAAAAATTGTAGTGTTACAATTATTGTTTATTTGGAGAGTTCATCTCCTCCAAAGTTATATATTATTGACATTTATACCATGATTGCACTCTAGCCTTTTACATACTAAAAAATTGACTCGTTAGTTGTATTGCATGCCCTTTGTCCTGTAACACGTGTGTACAATGACAACAGCTTGTTTTTAAAGGCGGTAGAGCCAGATTTTTTTCGTTTTATTTAACATAACCTACATTTCCAGTTTTAATTTAATATGCCTTGAGGGCATGACAGCTCTCTTTGACAGTGGTACTCTGTGATCTTCAGAAAGCACCATAATGTCATATCTACTCGATGTACATTACACAAGACAAATGACTTTTAAGATTATATTAAAAAATTCTTTTTAATTCCAACTAAATTCTGACCTTCATACAAGGCACTGCATTATATATGTTGTGCTTCCTTAGAGACATAAATTTGCTGTTGAACGTGGGAGCTGGCTCACTTTAGGGGATATTTCACTTACATGCCATGGCCCGGGCCATGTACCATGTCCCACTTGGGTCTTATTTTTAAATATATATATATATTTTTTGTCCACATGGCCAGTCAACCTGCGAGTTGATTTTTGGAGAAATTACCAAAGTTCCTGGGAAAACATGTTCAAGGCTAAACTGAAGAATGGATCTAATTTTATTATCTGTTTTGTAAGGAAGAAATTTTTCTTTGAACTCGTCTTTCATTCTTTTATTCCCAAACTAGGTTATAGATTTTCAACTGCAAAGTTCAGGTTGCTAAGACACTGTTTTCTAGCATTCTGCAGGGTAGATCAGTTTTATGGAATCTGGAATGTTCTTTTCCCAGAATTGAAAAGAAAAAGTTTTTAGATTATGAAATAAATATTATAATAATAAAGCTATATTTATGACTAATGTGTTGGTATGTTTTGTCTAGTTGAAATGTTTCTGGGAAGCCAAGTGTGCTGGTCTGTTGAACAGTGAACAAAATGGTTTTTCATGAATAAGCTGTTCACCGTACATAAAATCACCATGATCTTGTACCTATAAAGCTTTCTTGAGAACTTAGCTGGATCGTTTTTATTTATCACAATGCCTGTATCTAAAAGTTCTTTTTACATATGTTCACACTGAGAAGTCCTCATTAAAAGCCCATTTGTGCTTTTCTCCCATCTTCCTCCACACTATGAGTAATTTTCCTACACTCTATTTTTAAACTTGGCAACTCTTAGCAAAAACCATGGACAGATTTCACAGTGTACATCCCAGCTTATATAGGCCATACATCTCAGTCATTGTAAGACCCAGAGAGTGATTACAATAGATAACAGAACTACTGTATATCACTAGTAAGTTACTTAGCCATTTGTCCTTTAAGAGCCATGGAATTGGGAAAATTTAGGGGATGCCATTTGTTTAGGAGCTGTTAGAGCTTTTAAGGAGATAACCTTAGTCTGTTCTTACACTTACTTGTGTTAAAGTTGATGGATTCACCAGGTCATATAGTGTTCTTGAAAAATAACTGTAACATTCTCAATTATCTCTGGGCATTAGAAAACATAAATAAATCCCAGTATCTTAATTCTGTTTAGGCTGGATCCTTAAAAAATGAGTTCTGGAGATGGCATACATGCAGGACCAAACACAAACCCTGGAAACATTTCAAAATTTAAACAACGGGGAGCTTTAGACACTGAATTGTGTGTGTGTATGTATAATTAAGCTGGTGAATTTTTTTCTTTTTTTTTCCCATTCTTTTCTGTCCATGTTCTATATTAATAAAATGGACACATCTGAAATTTTCATTTAAGACAGACTTGGGATGCCTGGGTAGCACTGTTGGTTGAGGGTCAGACTCTTGATTTTGGGGTCAGGATTGTGAGATTGAGCCCTGTGTCGGGCTCTGCCCTCAGCAGCGTGGTCTGCCTTGAGAGTCTCTCTCCCTCTCCTGCTGCCCTTCCCCTCGACACTCTCTCTCTCTCTCTCTCTCTCTCTCTCAAATAAATAAATCTTAAAAAAAAAAAAAAAGAAGAAGAAGAGCATCTTTAATCTGTAGCACTATGCTGTTTTTACTCTACATTTGTAGACATTTTTCTAAGACCTTCTAAGCCATTCCAAGAAATGAGCTTTTCTCAGAGAGGAACCTCACATACAGGCAGGCCTGGCTCTCCTGCCCACGCTGTAGTGGGGACACTGGTAAGTTTTGTAAATGTGGAGGCAGGTGTGGGGGATGGTGAATGGGAGCTTTGATACCCATGTCCTGTGGGAAGAGGAGACATGATCGCTATCTCTGAATATCTGAAGTACTGTCTCATTCAAGGATACTTATTTTGTGTGGGTACGCAAGGCACTATGAAAATCAGTCAATGAGAGTTCTACAGAAGCAGACATTAAGTCATTCGATAAAACATGTCTAAGTGCAATGCGGAGGAGGTCATCTCGTGAAGAGTGAGCTAGCTCCCTGTCTCTGTGCAAGTTCCCTCCTTTGTGGTTGGGACTCTACTTTGGGTAGGGAATTGGACCGGGAGTCTTCAAATAACATCCAGCCCTGGGATTCTGTCATAAGTATGGATATCACATTATTGTAAATGTTGGCTGCGTCAAACAATGTGGACGTGACAAACTGGTTTTGGAAATTTTACTCCACTGACGTGGACTTTGTGAATTTTCCTGTGACGTGTTTCCACAGCTAACCTCATGAAATGCATTGGAGGTGGGTAGGCATGAGGAGGTATCATTTTCTTCTCTTAGTATGTGCAGAAACATTATCAGGGGAAATGGGAGAGGGACACCTGGCCCTGTTGCCTCAGTCGGGACCATGTACTTCTTGGGAAGGATCTTACCTCACGTGGTTTCGGTGTTTCAAGAGACAGTATGGCTGTCTCTTGGTACAGTGTGGCTCCCAAATGCAAGCCAGTTAATTCTCCTGGTGTTCAGTTGAGTCAACAGCAGTGCTGTCCAGTGCTGGGGGAGGAGGGAAACATTGGACTTAGAGATGACATGTGGTATATCAGGCTCCAATATCATGCCTTTCTCAAGCATTTTTCAGGTGGTTTTGATGATACTTGATTTTTGCTTCCTGATGATACTTAAGAACGTGACTTCACCATATTTTACAATGAAGGTGGGGCTTATAATTATTGAGAAATGTTGTCCAGGGCCCAAGAGCTCCTTCATGACAGAGCCAGAATGAGATCCAAAATACCATCTTCCTGAATCTCAGCCTGTGCTCTTTTCACCACTGTGCCATCTCTTTGACAAGAGTCCCAGAAAATGGCCCTAAGTCTGTGTATTTGTTGATCACACAATTGTTCCCAATGTCCTACAATTCAGTTTTATATTTGTTATCAATAATTGTACCTTTTTAGGAGCGCATGGGTGACTCAGTGGGGTTAAAGCCTCTGCCTTCGGCTCAGGTCATGATCTCAAGGTCCTGGGATGGAGCCCCGCATCAGGCTCTCTGCTCAGTAGGGAGCCTGCTTCCCCCCCAACCCTGCCTGCCTCTCTGCCTACTTGTGATCTCTCTCTCTCTCTGTTAAAGAAACAAAATCTTTAAAAAATAAATAAATAAATAATTGCACCTCTTTAATGCAAACTGCTGTGGGGGAATATAAATTCCACCACTTTGTAATCTCTAGATGCCTTCCTTATAACAGAAACACCCTAGCTTGGTAAGGAATTTCAGAGTTTCAGATCTGTCAAGAGTTTAGGGCACACATTTTTGGACACCTCGAATCGGTAGTTTGCAGACTGGCGAGAGGGGCACTACATTTACCTGATTGGATGTATCATAGAGAAACAGCTGATTTCTAGATCTCAATCCCTTGTGTTTGTTCAAGGCAGGGTAGCCTTTTCTCTCGTTCTCAAGAATGCACCCTTTTGATTTTATTCCTATTTAAGTCTACCTATAACTTGAGATCATAGCTGAAATTTCTTATTGCTAGGTCCGTTATTAAACGAAACGAGACTGAGACAAAGTGAAAGTTATTTAAAGCTTTCTTTTATGATAAGTATTAGAAGTTAGACTGGCCAGGGGAACAAGACTGAGACAAGGTGAAAATTATGCAAAGCTCTATTCTATGCTAAGCATTAGAAGTCAGACTGACCGGTCAGGGCCGCCTCCGAAAAGGGCGACCCCGCCCAGGCTCACAGACTACCTTTTATAGAGCAAAAGCCTGGCCACACATAGGTGGCCAATGAGATTGTAACATTGCATGGTCATGTTAGGTCACACGCAGGTGGCCCGTTGAATTAAGTTTACCCTATAGTAGCTGTTTGAACTAACCTATTACTCTGGTCAGAATTGGCGCTCAAGTTTGGTGCCCAAAAGGCGGGGTTTACATTCTTTGGTGGTTAGGGAGACAATATGTGTGCTTTTACTGACTGGATGTCTCCACCTGGCCTGACTCGTCCTTGTATTCTGGGCTCTGTTATCAGGGACTGGCCAACCTGGCCTTGTATTCTGGGCTCTGTTATTAGGAACTAGCTGACCATATTTTACTGATTTCCCAGACTTGCTTCTAAGTAAGTTTCTCTGAGGGGGAGGGGGCAGGGTCAGTTAAAGTTTACTGCACAAACAACAAAATGGCTTTTAACCAAGATGGAGTCGCTCTGGCTAAATAGGTCCTTACACTTATATAATCCTAAACAAAGGGCTGGTGAAGGGAACCAGGATTCCTATTAGGGGAGGGACACCCTAGCAGAAACACAGAGAGGTGTGAGGTGGGGGGATGGGCAGGGCAAATGAGAGGGGTTGCAGTTGGACACAGAACAAAGCCCGAAGTTTGCCTTTGTGCTCTCGCTCTGGCCTGCCTTTCCGATTTCCTCTAGCCCCTCAGTGCTGACTTGCGCCTCGCTAGCCACTGGCTTCCCTCCAGAACCTCTCCATTACTCTGCTCTCCCCCTATACAACAGTTATGACAGGTTAGGCCGGCCGGGTGCCTGGAATGCCCTTCTTTTTCTTCTCAACCTGGTTAATTTCTACTTAGCCTTCAGATTCCAGGTCAATTGTCACTTCCCCAAGGCAGCCTTGTAACTCTTAGAACACCATGTGCCTCTTCTCTGTAGGACGAATCCCAGGTGCCCCTTTAGACTTCATAGTGTGATTCCTTGACTCACACCTGCCTCCCCCACTAGCCCGTTATTCCATGAACAAGAGGCCATGTCTATGCCTTTTATCCACAGTATGTCCCCCCAATGCCAGGTGTAGGAGCTGGCACAGAGTGAGTCTTCAGAGGGAGTGTTTGCAGAGTATGTGAGCATCAGCTATGTTTAAAAAAAAGGTGGGGGGGAGAACAGTGAGAAAGTACATTTTCTTCCAGCTGGGGAGGATCAAAGAGGAAGTGGCATTTGAAAGCTGAGTAGGATTGGGGGTGGCAGAAGAAAGGAGAGCATTTTGGGAGTCTGAGCAGAGCCACAGAGGGAGAAGGCCCAGGACCAGTGAGACCTGGGAAATAAGGTTATTTCACCTATGGGAAATACAAGCCATGTTTGCCTGTCTGTCAAAATCACTAGAATTAAGAACGTATCCAACAATCCATCTATCCAACCAGCCATTCACCAGTAATCACTGAGGATTCTGTAAAAACCAATCACTGTAATAGTTAAAAGGGATATAGACTGCCTTCTGACCACATATATCTGAGGTGGCTGGTGAAGTTTTCTGAACCATCAAGGCCAATCTCAGTCACTGTTGGCCTCTGGAATGGTATCCAAATTACCTTGACTGGCCTTACAGCTTTTGTAGTGTTCCAGAACCACAATGTATAAACAGAATCCTGCCTCATTCCCTGTCCTGTGACACTGTTTATCTTCTTCATGACAAGGGTTACTATCTGAAATTATTTGTTTACTTGTTTATTGTCTGCCCCCCTACCCTTGCCTCATGGGAGTGCCTGGCCTGTCTTTTTCACTGAATACTGCCAAAATGCTGATTAATGAAGACTCGTTCAATGGACAAATGAATTGGTTCTAGAGCAAACCCTTCTCAGAAGATCCGATTTAGAACAGGGCTAAGGAATAGCTCCCTCTCTGTTGACTGAAAAAAAGAGACTTGGAAGAATCCCTCCAGCATGTAGAATAGAGAGAGGAATCTTTGGGGTGCCCCATGCGATCTGAGTGTTCTTTCTAAGATGGTGGTAGTTGATAGCTGATGCTGGTCCTCCCCCACATAGCATAGGCTTCTGCAAGGTGGAAACTGGGCTCACAGGTAGCCTGTGTCCCCAGATGGTAATGAACTCTTCTGAGATTGCTCTATAGCAGAGATTCTCAAACATTGGTGGGAATCATGATCATCTGGGGAATTTGGTGAAAATACAAAGGCCCAATACCTATCCTATTTCAGCAAGCCCTGGCATCTGTGTTCTCTATCAGCTCTCCAGCTAATTCCGATACACACCAGAGCTTGAAACCTACTGCTGTGTATGGCTGCCTTTCCCAAAGTTAGTTTCATGGAACACCATTTTCTCAGAATGTTAATAGTTAAATAAATGAATTATCAGGTTAAATATATTTTCCCACTACAGATGGCTCAGAATCATTAAAATGCAAATGTGCATTATAAATCTCCTAGAGGGGAAAAAAGTATACAAATTCTTCCCAAACTTCTCTGACCATGGAACCGTTTACTTCTAGGGAACATGCATACTTTTGCAGCTACAATAGTTAATATTCAGGATATACTTTAGTAAACACTTTAAAAGTATAAACACCGGACACCCCTCTCTCTCCTTAGGAGAACTTCAAGCACTTATCTTAAAGCACTCTGTCCTAAAGCAGTTCACAGTTAACAGCTGGAGTGGCCAATTTTTAGGTTATTTTTGAATTTACCTAAAACCTTGTTTCTTAAAATCATCCGTGGACCAACAGTTTCTAGTATCGCTTAGGTGTTTGTTAGAAATGCAGAATCCCAGGTCCCTCCCCAGAGCTACTGAATTGGAATCTGCATTTTAATAGGATTTCTGGATGGTTCATTTGCATATAGAGAAGTGGGTCATAATCAGAGGTATAGAAATATGTGGAGAGCAATTTAATATGCAATTACTGGCCCATTTCTCACCTTCCTTTATTCTAATTTCTGATTGACTCTTGTAAAGAGAGAGAGAAGGGGAGAAAGTGCCCCTAGGCAATACTCATATACTCTGGATCTTCCCTTCTTTGGCTCAAATTTTCCAAGGCTGGACTCCTGGCTGAGAAAGTCAGGGATCATAGTCCTTGATCTTCAGGATATCCAGCAAAAAGCAAGCACTTCCTGAAACTTGGAGTGTTTCTCAAAGAATAAATTCTATAAATTATTTATTAGAGATAATAGAGAGAAAACTGGTTGTGATTCAAATAAATTAGGGCAAAAATTTGCTCGGGATTTTATCATTGTTTTTAGGTTTCTTAACACAAGAGAACTAAGAATGAAGCTCGAGATTATCCTGTACTATTCTCAAGAGCGTTCACCTCCGTCTCTGAAAGAGCCTGCCAGGTGTACCGCCCTGGATCATCCAGGAAGTCATCCTCGTTTTGTTGTTGTTATTCAGACAGCCTTCCCCAAGTTTCTGGCCTTCACCATGTAGCTAGATTCTTTCCCTTGCCTCGCCTTTTGGTTTAAAGCTGTTTAATCATGATATGCCTCGATAATGGTTTTCTTTATATTTATGTTGCTGATGGTTTATTCTTTTTTTTTTAAGATTTTAATTATTTATTTGACAGACAGAGATCACAAGTAGGCAGAGAGGCAGGCAGAGAGGCAGGCAGAGAGAGAGGAAGGGAAGCAGGCTCCCTGCCGAGCAGAGAGCCCGATGTGGAGCTCGAACCCAGGACGCTGGGATCATGACCTGAGCCGAAGGCAGAGGCTTTAACCCACTGAGCCACCCAGGCACCCCTGATGGTTTATTCTTGAATCTGTGCCAGAATTTCATGAATTTGTATGTTGGTATCATTTTTCAAATTGGGAAACTTCTTGGCCATTACATCTTCAAATATGATTTCTGCTTCATTTTCTCTTATCCTTCTAGGACTCCTTATTATATGTATTAATACCTTTTCACCATGCCCCACATATCTCTTGTGCTTTTTCTATTACTTTCCATTCCTGTTTTCTCTGTGCTTCACTTTGGATATTTTCTATTGGTCAGTCTTCCAGTTCATTAATCCTGTCTTCTGTGTCTAATCTCTACTAAACACATAATATCATATGTAATTCAAAATTCTGAAATTTTCATTTGATCCTTTTTTAGAGATAATACTTCTCTGAAAAATTCTCCATTTTAAAATTTATTTTCTCTAAAACATTTATTTTCTCTGTATTCTTGAACATATAAATCATAGTTTTTTTAAAGTCCTTGTCTACTCACTGCAAAATCTATGTCTGATTCTATTTCTACTGAATGCTTTTACTTGTGGTTTTCATAATATGGTCCTGACTCACAGCAAGTCTGGAAATTTTTTATTGAATGCTGGTCATTGTATATTAAAAAATATGTACTTCCATATGACTTCTTCTTCCTTCACAGTGGATTCATCTTTTCCTCTGCTAGGCAGATGAAATTGGGATTGATTCAGTCCCAATCTTAAACCAATCAGACATTGAACTGAGTTGAGAATGACTTTCAGTTTTGGTAAGGTTTAGTATGCCTCTGATTTGTTACTGAAGTGTTGTCTTTCAGGGTTTTCAACTGAATGAATGGTGGTGTGTTCACTGGCCTCCCTATTCCTAGCAGGATCTAATCTTTGTCTCTTCAGCATTATGAAACAGTGGAAAACGTCAATCTAATTTTCAGAGGTTTTGGCCTAACTTCCAAGTTCTAAAGTCTACTCTTTGTCTCCTTAGCTCCAAAAGTCCATGAAAAAAAAAATCTTATTTTGGGTTTCAGAAGTTTTATGATTAGCTTTTAAATAACCTGCCCTCATAGCCTCAGAAATTAGACAATGTCTTGAAAGACTGTGTGTTTGAGGTCCCTTAAGACTTTAATTACATCTTTGTAGCCCCACAAGACCATTAAAATCTCTGCTGGTTTTTCTTTCCCACAGCTATCTGGGAAAAACTCAGATTGCCAATCTCTGAGAACCTGCATATGTCCCAAAGGAAAAGGTGGCTGTAGATTGCTGGAGAGCTGAAATTCTTTCTATTTGAGAGATTTAGTCGTTCTTGTCTTCTTTAATTCAGCAACTGTCTGATGTCTTTAAATGAATGAATCTGTGTGTTATACAGTATTTGTAGTTGTACCCTCAGCTCTGAGCAGTGCAAATATCTCATCCTTCCCCAGCATGGGTTCCCAACACAGGTCAAGGGTCCTAGATTTCCACCTGATCAAATGGAATATTACCAGAAAAAAAAAAAAACTATTATGAAACTATAACAGCATAAACTGAACACAGAATGAGCTAAAGCAAGAAATAACTTTTGGTGGAAGAATGATTATTTCTTTTTTTTTTTAAGATTTTATTTATTTATATGACAGACAGATCACAAGTAGGCAGAGAAGCAGGCAGAGAGAGACAGGGGTTTTAGGGGGAAGCAGGCTCCCTGCTGAAGCAGAGAGCCTGATGTGGGGCTCGATCCCAGGACCCTGGGATCATGACCTGAGCCAAATGCAGAGGCTTTAACCCACTGAGGCACCCAGGTGCCCCAGAATGATTATTTCTAATCTAGTAATGTTCTCCCAACAAAAGAAAGGGAAGCATTTTCTCTTGGCATTCATTCTCTGTAGAATTATTTTCATCTTAAATATTCCCATGTTTTCCTAATACTAAATCTAAAAAGCACATGTCTGATATCTTGAAGAGAGAACCTATTATTTCCAATTTCTTGATGACAGAAAATAGGAATAATAATGGATTAAAAATATTTGAAAAGCTATAGATCCTAAAATATTAGGTGACAACTTGCAGCTCAATATAATTTTTTTCTATTCACATGGAAATCTTATGAGAAAGAGGGAATAAGAGAGAGAAAAGGAAGTTGAGTGGATATATAATCATACAGCATGAGGTTATTACTGTGCTTTGATGTGTTTTTCCAAACCAGTTATAAAACCCTTGAAGGCAAGGTCCCTCTGTAGTTCCATAACCCAGAGAATTTCAGATTTGAGATCTAATAGACCTATTATGTTCACAGAAGTGTTATTGGAAATAATATTAAAGTATATACTTCTATTAAAGAGAATCAACCACAAGAAATGTACTTATTTTGTTTACCAAATGACCACTTATATTGCTTCTAAAAATTTCCAACATTGGTCATCAACTCCTTGAATCTACTTGAGCTAAACACACCATCTTTCTCCTTATTTTGCGTCATTGTAATATTTATTCATATATCAGCCTAATGCTGATTATTACTGGGCATCCTGTCTGAAGTCCTTAGAATAGATTATTTTAGTACTTTGTGCCCTAATAGTCATTTTTAAACATACCGGTAATGACTCCAGCAGATAAAACATTCAATAGTCTTTCATAAAAAGAAACTGCCCTAAACATGAACAAAATGTTCATTCTCATTTCTTTCTTAATGCCATATTTGAGTCAACTAAAGTTCTTTTCTACAGACTTTACCTCTGAAGGGTTGGCATGAAAAGTGAGGAAAAATTAAAAATCAGCTCATCATGATTAAAACGTTGGGGCATTGCTAATAGTTGTCAGATCTATTGTAGAGGAGGAAAAATGTTTTTCTAGGTTCTTGACTGTGACACTTCTCCCCTCCCCATAATAAAAGATAGATCAACCAGAGAAAAACTGTTTTAATTGCATATGTATGTAGGGGAGCCTCACAAAGGTATGAGACTCAAAGAAGTGACCCAAAGCAGGAAGCTTTGATACCTTTTAGACAAAAATAATAAATTTGTGAAGAATTGACAAAACAAAGAAGTTTGGGCTGGGGGTAATAAAATGGTGAAAAAGTAACAAGATTTGTTCATATAGCTTATTAGCCCGAAACTCCCTGCCTGGTGATACAGATGCCTTCTACCCTCCTGGGTAGAGAGGGTAGCTTTTCCATGGCAGATTAACCTCCTGCTTTCAGGAGGATACAAGAGAGTCAGAGTATCCTTTTTACATTGGCTGTTTCTCAGGTACCTTTAATTCAAAATAATCAATATGCCAAAGGACCATATTTTGGGGTGACATCCTGAATCTCTGCACAGTCTAAATCAAGATTGATGTACTTCACCACCCACAACTCAGACACTGTGACATTTTTTGTTGGAGATGGATAGGACTCTAGAAACCTGTAGTCTCCTTTCTTTTGTATACTTGGGGAAACTGAGAAATGGATTGATAGTGTGATTTTCCAAGAATCACATGAAGAGTTAGTAGCAGAGAAAGGACGACAGCCTAAGCCTCTTAATTTTTCTTAAAATTGAAACTCCTTGGAAACAAGTAACATATTTACTTTTCTTTAGAAACTCGCTTTCCTCTTAGCGTGCATTGGTATATAAAAAATACCTGAATCAGAATCTCTGTGTTATATTGTGTATTGTGTGCTCACCTTGTACAAAAAGGGAAAGGGAAGAATAGGAAATATGTATTTTTGTTGTTGTTTAAGTAGGCTCCATGCCCAGTGCATGAGGTGAGGTGGACTGGGATACTGGGTTGATCACCATTTTGTGGGTTCGGATATTTGTATTAACTTTATCAATGACAATGTTGATATGAACATTCTTATACATTTTCTAGGTGCAGATACACAAGAATTTCTCTAGCACGCACTCATGTGCATGGAATTGCTATGTTATAAAATGTATATTTAACTTTGCTGGGTAATTGCAAATTGTTTTCTGAAGTAGTTTACTAATTTATCATCACCCCAGCTGGTGTGAATGTTGCTCTTATCCACCTCCTTGTCAGTCCCAAGCATTGTCAGTCTTTTGAATTTTAGGCATTTTGCTGGATGTGTGTGCAGACTTCATTTTTGTTTGAATTTACCTTCCATGATTACAAGCTTAACTTGAGACTCCCTAAATGTTAATTGCTACTTTCTATTGAATTAGTTTTCTTTCTCTTTCTCTCTCTTTTTAAAATTAGCCGGTAGAAGATCTTTCTCTTCTCTGATTTTCTCACAGGTGTGTGTGTGTGTGTGTGTGTGTGTGTGTGTGTGTATGGATGAGCAGAAGATCAGAATGTTAATTTAGTCATTTTTCAATAGTCTTATGCTTGGTACATTTTTGTTTCTTTTCCTATTCAAGGTCATGGAATATCCTCATATATTAATGTTTTATTATTGAGTCTGATGATTGGCATGGGTTTTAGGTATGTACCCATTCCAGGTTATTATAGTTCTTTTCAGGTTTTGGTTGCTAAGAGATTTTATTTTTAATTATGTATCCCTCAAACGCATGCAAATTTGAAGGGATGTTTTCTTTTATACCTAATAAGATTTATTTTATTCTGTTTTTATGCTTTAGCCTCTTAATGTAGAGAAGTATAGTAGCTTATATCATGTTATGTTATAATATTAACTAAACTTGAATTCCTGGAATAAATCCTATGTGATTAGTATATGTTATTTTTATATACTTTATTGCATTTAAGTGGAGACTGATTGGTCTGTAAGTTTCCTTTCTTATGTTGACATTGTATTATTTGGATATCAAAGCTAGATTAGGATTTTCTATTTTCCAGAACAGTTTCTGCAAAATTTGAAATTAATTCATAATTAAATATTTGTTACAATGTGCGTATAAAACTGCCGGGGCTTAGATTTTTAGTTCTTTTGGTGAGAAGATTTTATACTGATGATTTGGTTTTGTATCAGTCATAGGATTATTCAGGTCCTTGTTCCTTGACTTTTATCAGTTAATGGTATACTGCATTTTTCCCTACTAAAATATCAATTTAATTAAGTTTTCAAGTTTCTCAGAATAACTTATCTTTGTTCTTCTCTCTTTTGTCCTTGGTTTATCTTACCAGTTTATTGTTTTATTAATTTCTTCAAGGAATAAAGTCTTACCTTTGTTGTTTCTTCTTATTGTTCTTTTTCTTTTTATGTTTCATTAATTTTAATTTTGTTGTGTTTTATCTTCTACTTTATTTAAATTTATTCTGTTACCGCTTTTCTAATTTCTTAAATCGGAAATTTAGTTCATTGTTTTAGGTTTTCTTCCTTTCTAATATAAGCATTGAAGGCTACAGTTTTCCCTTTTAGTACCTCTTTAGTTATATACCAAAAATTTCAGTGTGAAATGTTTTTATAATCTTCAATTCTAAGTATTTTCTAATTTTATTATGTTTTCTTTTTGGCCCATATGTACTTGAAATTGTATTTTTAAAATTTCTAATTGAAAGGATTTTTCCCCCTATTTATCTTTTGTAATCAGTTGTAAATTTGTTACATACCAATTAGAATATGTGCTGCTTTGACACCAGTCCTTTGGAGTTTGTTATGCTAGCTTTATGGCCTATTACATGATCAGTATTTATATATAATTAAAACTATGTATATTGTCCTAATGTTGGCTGCAATGATATACCTATTTATATCATATACATACAAAATTAACTTATTTGACTATTCATATACTATCTATATCCCTCCTGAATTTATTTTGCCTCCGTAATCTATCAACTATTGAAAAAACTGTGCTAAATCACTTACTATAATAGTGTGCGTATCAACCACACCTTATTAGTTCTGTCAGTGTCTATATTTATTTAAGGCTATATTATTAGGTACAAACATTTGGCATTTTATGCCTTCCCCAAGACTTGATTCTTATATTATTACACATGGCCCTTCTTATCTCTGTTAAAGTTTTTGCCTTAAAGTCAATTTTCTCTGATGTTTATAGAGCAAAAGCAGCTAATTTTGGTTGATATTTGCTTGGTTCTCTTTTCTACCCTATTACTTTCAGTCTTCCTTGTCCTTAAGTTTTGTGTATGTCTTTACCCAAATAACATATAACTGATTTTTTTTTTCCTGATCGGATTACTTGCTTTTTGATTTGAGAGTGTAAACTATTTATAATGATATGGTGACTTATACATATGTATTACTACCCCAATCTTTTAATATAATTCCTATTTGTCTTGCTTTAAATTTTTTTCCCTCTTTTTGCCTTTCACTTTGGATTGAGTTTTTCTTATCCTTATTTCCTCTGCTATTTGTTTGGAGGTTATCCACACTATTCCCATTCTGTATTAAACTCGGTTTTTATTTATCTAAATCACTTTATTCTCTCTCATTCATGAGAGTTTCATTGGATACTGAATACTAAGTCGATAGTCCTTTTCTCTCTGTACATTGAAGATATCATTCCATTCTCTTCTTATTGAAATTGTTACTATTCAGCAGTCAGTTGTCACTCTATTTTTTTTTTTTTTTTTTTTCTTGAGAGGTGATCTTTCTTTTCTCTTCGGCTGTTTTTAAGATCTTTTTTGTTTGTTTTTGGTATAGTGTTCTGAAATTTTACCACAGTGAGCCTAGTTATGGATTTCCTTGTATTTCATAGTTCAGGGGTTATTTGGGCTTCTTGAATTTGAGAACTGGGTTCTTTCAACAATTGAGATATCAGGGAAGTCTCAACAAATACTATTTTTAAGATCGATTTTCTTTTCTAACTTATGTACTTCTGGAAACTAGAGAGAACATGGATTAGTCCTTCTCATTCTATCCTCTTTCCTCTTAACTTCTTCACATATTCAATGACTTTGTCTCTCTGAGTTGAATTCTGGATATAGTTTTTACCTTCTCTTCCCATTCAATAACTGTTCCTTTAGCTATATCTATTCTGCCATTTCATCTACCCATTAGTTTTCCATTTCAATTCTTATGTTTTTAAATTTCTCCATATTTTGTTTTTCATTTATTGAAAAATCTTTGTCATTTTTTATCATTTCTTGTTTTATGGTTATATCTTTAAGTTACTGTTTTTGTCTTTATATATTCTTTCAGACTGTCTGTTGGTACTCAGCACCACCTTGCCTGTTTTCTTTGTATCCCCATATAGCAGGGACTAGAAGCTTTGAAACTATTTCCCGGAATTTCCTGCTAACTGAGTCCCAATTTATTTCTGCCAGTGAGTTACTCATACACAGTTTGGAAGGCAGAGGGAAGCAGAGGCTGTTACGCTTTTTGCAACAACAGGAACCTACATTAGTTTTGGCAGGTATGAAATTTTGCAGCAACCTCCAGATTACCTGTCACCTGTTACTTCAGTGCTGTAGGCAGCTGTGACCACTAGAAGGATTTTCTCTTTCCTAACCCAGAAATGATGCACCTAAATTCTCACATTTCAATGGTGTCTACATAACTGCAAGGAAACAAGAAATAAAGGAAAGCAAATAGAATACTTGGCAATCTTTTCTGTCTCTGGCAGCTTTTTGAGTTCTTGGCCTGAACGGGAGAAGTAATATCCTGATTCCCTGAAAATTGGCAGAGAACTTGAAAACAAGTGATGGCCTTCTCTGACTTTCTGTCTTATATCCCTTCCAATGATTTTATAAGAGCCTAATGTCCTAATTAGGTCTTATAAACACTTAATACCTTCTAGAGTGGTTTCTGTTTTTCTTACTGAACACTTATTGTGAAAGCATTTTGTACCAGAAGCAGTTCCAGGAAACAAACTCTCAAAGATGGGAATGTGGTCCACTTAGGTTTAAGGGCATTGATAACTGGTAGTGGTGATTCAGACATTCACTGGCAAAATATATATTTATCTATTTCATATATTTTTACTTGGATTGAAATGTTTATTTGAGAGGAAGTCTTTGGGAAACCAAGTGGCTATTACAATTGATTACTAAGGTAAGAATAATGAAAAGGGCTAGTGCAAATTTTAACTGAACTTAGAAGCTCGGGGTTTTAAATTCTTAGGTTTAGACTATTGAAAAATCATAATTATGACTGTCCTAAAAAATACATTATCTCTTGTAATTGTGGTATTAACATATCTTAAAACTACAGTTAAAGTGTAACTCTGCATATGGCTGAATGATTGTGTAAGTATAGATATCTTTTACAAAAATTATAGCATTGATGGAGACCCTGAGAATTGGAATCGGGAAATTTGCATGGGTAAATCCCCCAAATCCCACTAGGTCTTCCTGCTTTTTTGATTTCCCTTTGCTTGACAATTCTATTACAACTTTACCTTAGGCAATTACTTTGGAAGGGGATGCTGATCTTTCTTAAGACCCATCCCTACCCCACACCATCTCTAGATTGGCAACCAACATGGTATAGGGGAACAACTACAAAGTCTAACTAACAGGGGATAGGTTAAATGCCAAAGAATTTTGTGACATGGCTGATTTAAATTGGCAGAAACTTGGAGAATATGTGTGAGAATGGATGGCAAACCTAGTAGACCAGTTAGAAACAGGCCAACATTTTCTTTTGAGGTACTTATCAGAATTTCTATATTCATTATGTTAACTTAAGCAACTGAGAGTGGCTTTATTTGGTCTAGTTAGTTGATTTTAAGTGAAATCAATGATGACTTACATTAAATGAAGTTGAGTTGCTAGAACATTCTTGATATAACATAGAAGCATGAATCTAAAGGCTTAGGAGTCTAGAATATTGGAAAGGATATATCATGTGTGTCCTGTTCCCCACTCTTACACTGTATTCTCTCAGAAGGGCCATTGGACTCTTCATAACTAAGGCAAATGAGACAAAGAGTAAGTACCCTTGGAAAGCTTTGCCATAGATGTCTTCTGCAATTCAGAGATAATGGTGGGAAATGCCATAACTGAAAAAGACTCTCCTCTTTAATTATAGTGAGGATGAGGGGAGCCTGAAGTGGGAGCAGTAGAGTGGCAGCACTTAATGTCCAGAGACAAAGTAGATGTGGTTACTGTAGGGAGTGGTAGGACCAGAGCAGTATTCAGACTAGTTTTACCTTGGGGGGCACCTGATTTATTATGATGTACCTTGGACTGAAATAGATAGGTAGCCATTTGTTTGATTACAAGAGACCTAAGTCATAGACAGTTATAGTCTCATTCACATTTTCTAATCTGAGCCAGTTCACAGGGCCCTATTAATGGAGGGCCTTCAAACTGATGCCTGCATCTTACAACATTGGCACAATTACATACTGAAAGTCTATTACCTAGCTTTTTTTCAAAGGAATCTATGGCCATTTACCAGGGTGAATCATAGTACATAAAGTAAAATACCCGAAATTTTTAGAAATTGTTTTTCACTGGCTCTGAGCCCATGCAAACCTGTTAAGGATTCTAAATGCTCCTGCGGTCCATTAGTTAGAGTGGGGACTTTGGAGTTTAGGTAGAAAATGGAATGTTAACCTAAGTTCATATCACACCTGGCCTAAGAGGTCTGCAAAACCATACTGTGTTAATCTCTAAAAGCATGGTTGAAGCAGATCTAATTAGCTACTGGCAATACCCCCACAATGGCATCCTAACCACTGGAGTAGGAGGCTTATGATAGGATAGACTAAGAGGAAGTCCTTGTCTGTTATATGCTTCCCCCAAATAGTAAACAGTGATTAATACTGCATCCCCAAAGTAATTGCAAGGACCCGGCGCCACCATCAAGCTCTTGAAAGCAGCCGGGCTATCGATTTATTTCACATCAACATCAACTCATCTGTCTGGTCCCTACAGAATACAGATGAGTCTGGAATAATAACAGCTGCAGATGATTGCAGTTACAACTACAGCTCTTACAGGTGTGGGCTCCCTGCTTGAACAATAGCTGGGACTCAGCCACTGATCTGGATAATGGGGTCTGGATAATAATATGGGGTCTGCCCCCATACCCCAGTTCTGAATAACAAAATACATCAAAAGCATTTTGCCTTATCTGCTAGGGACAGCAGTATATCTTCATCATTTTCATTCAGAGCTGTGTCAACATTCTGGTTTGGGGCTATAGTCTGTCCCCCAGAGACCAAGATCGTCTCACCATTTTCTACAGGATGGCATGTGAGTCCATGACCAGATGCCTCGCACTGAGTGGACCAGGTGAGTAGCAAGTAACAAGTTCTTTAGATGCCTCGGTAAAATGCTTGCATACTGGAGGTAGGAGAAACAACATGGAAATTCAAGGCATGTCTTTTTGGTGAAATTTCTAAGGGTTGTGTGGCCTGGGAAATGTGGTATTTCCTAAAGAATGGAAGACAAATGGCTATACTTTATACCTTTATCACTAAGAAGGTACAACCTTTGGTGGGTTTCTTTAGATTTGAAAGGTAACACACATTGCATTTGAATGTACTGCTTTGACCTGTTTACCAGGTAACAACCTGTCAGTATGCCAATTTTGACTGTGTCTCGCTGGTGTAGACTGTTGTGCTATCTGGGCCTTATGCCCAGCCAGCCTGGCAGCTAGAGATCCTATATGGAGCTTTGAGAAACCCCCGTAAGGTAATCACAATGCAGAGCTGTAGGATTTTAGAGCTAAGTCATGCCCTCTTCTGAAAATATTTATTCTTTATTTATCAAATAATTCTCAGTGTTGCGCTCGGTCCTGGTGAAGACTGAATGCTGAAACAGGTCCCCACGTGACCATGCAACCTAGGTTGTCCATCCCGAGCTAAATGTCACCATATCCACCAAACATACAACTGAGCGTTCGCAGAGTACTCCATAATCACAGGAGAGAGAAAGAACTGTCTGTGGGATTAAAATCCAGCAGATCTTCTGGTTTCTTCGATTTTCCTATGACTTGTTGTCTGAAGTAGGAACTATCTGGACCTGGGGAATGGATGATTTCACACAGTATGTTGGCACCACCTAAGGTGGGGTTTATTGTAATGTTAAATGAATTTGCTGTGAAACTAGCGCATATAATAGATGTTCCATAAATGTTAGTCCAGCTCAGCAATTTCCAGACTGTTTCGTAGGGTGTCACTAAATGAGACACTCAAAAAGAATTTTTGATCTAACGAGTTTGGAAAAATTTGAATAGAAACTTAAGAAAAACCTGTAGAAATTCTAAAGGAGTTGAGATATGAAGATATATAGTGAATTTCAACAGTACCTCAACTTCTTGGGTCGTAAAACCCCTTCTTCACAGAGCATTTCAGAGGAGTAATGCTTTTCAGAATCTGCTTTGGTAATTGTGGTTTTCAGTGATTCAGGCTTTGACTGAGTAGTAGTTTTGATAGCTGGGAATGAAAGTGTTAAATTTTTATACTGTCTAGCATATAAGATGTGTTCAACTTGGTTATTCTAAATGACTAGAATTCTTAGTTCAGAGAGAGATTTTTTAATAGAAAATCCTTGCCATGAGGGCAATGTAGGTGACAGTACCCAAAAGGAGTGTATAAATCAAATTCAATGATGATTTTTGCATTTTGTAATAGGGATTAGGGTTACAAGGAGATCACAGCTCTGTGAATCCAATTAAGTTATAGTGAAATGCACTCTTTGAGCTTACAAACCAATTGATTTAGAAAGAGAAATAATTATAACAATAAGCATGATGTATTTGGCACTATGATTACACATTAGGTTACTCATGTTATTAAAATCATTCTTAATTTCAAAATTGAATGTACCTAGTTTTGCACAAGACATTAAAGTTCAGGGAGTCTAAAGTATATGATATTTTCCTTTGAGGACCTAGTGGAGGAGATAATTGTAAATAGGGTAAAGGCGTGAGGTTAGAATAAAAGGAAAAAAATAGATCTTATTACAAACGATTCTGTGTTATTAATGAACTCTATTAATTTGAGCAGCCACAAGTGAGTGTGCTGGCCCAATGGAGTTTAGTGTAATTTCGGTCCTCTTGCCCATCTTTGCTACCAGATTCAACATTTAGTGTTGTTTGTAAAGGATATGAGGTGGTAAGATGTAAGGGGGTCGATTTTTTCCTCCCAATAGGAACCGTACATATAGCTCTATTGTAGCTATTACATGATATTGTAGACAAGCTCTTTTCAACCTGGGTTTTGGGAAAGAATTAAATCATAATGCCCTCAAGAATTTATTAAACGCAATGAATTAGCTTCCCTCCAGTGCATCAAGAAGAGTGTCCCATCCTTGGGAGAATTGAGAAAATAGTCATTCAAATAATTTCCGCTTTCAATAATTTCAATAATTTTCCACATTCAAAGAATTTTCCTCTAATTCGCTAGCAGAACCTCTGTCTGCTCTGGATACTGATTCCAAAACACCAGTCAGTGAGAGCTAAAAAAATTGCGCTTGTCATCCTCACTGATTCTGATTCAGTGGAACAGGCATGAGGTTGAACTGTCAGTGCTATAAAAATCTCTCTAGGTATTTCTGATGTAACCAAGTCTAGGAATCACCGCTGCAGGCAGAGAACACCAGTTCCCCAGCTGCGTTATGAAACAAAAGTGCTCCCGCTGGAGACGCTCAATGATCTTAATATATTAGAGGATCTTGATTGTCCTGGAGTTAAAAAATAAGTATTCCAACATTCCCAAACTTCTTTGAACATGGAAATTTTTTCACCTAATACCTATAGTCATCTTGTAGAACTTGAGTGCCACAGGAGCACTCTGGAAATGACACTAGAGGATGGCTGGTGGCATTGGGCATTGTGAAATTCAGTAGGATCTTTCCCAGTTAACATGACCCTGCCTGCTACATTGCATTTAGAAATCCATTTCCTTGGATATTGGAAGTTTTTAAATTTATTTTTTTTAAAGATTTCATTTATTTATTTGAGAGAGACAGAGCACAAGGTGGGGGGAAGAGCAGAGGGAGAGGGAGAAGCAGACTCCCTGCTGAGCAGAGAGCCCGATGAGGGACTTGTACCCAAGACCCTGAGATCATGACCTGAGCCGAAGGCAGAGGCTTAAAGACTAAGCCACCTAGGTGTCTCTTGATCTTGGAAGTTTTTTAATTTCAAGAGTCCTTTGTTTCTTAAGTAGTAAATTAGTAAATCCTATTGTATTTATTACAATATGTTTCAGAGGATCCAAGTTCTAAGTGTCTTTTTTCATTTAACCATAAAATTAAAGGAAGGAAAAAAAAGAATGAATTTTTCTTTATCCTTGGAGTGGAGATAAACTTTCTAAATAAAACACAAAAACTAGAAGCAATAAAGAAAAGGTTGAAATTTTTTTAAAGATATTTTTTATTTATTTGACAGAGAGAGAGAGAGAAATAGGTCACAAGTAGGCAGAGAGGCAGGCAGAGAGAGAGGAGGAAGCAGACTCCCTGCTGAGCAGAGATCCCGATGAGGGGCTCGATCCCAGGACCCTGGGATCATGACCTGAGCTGAAGGCAGAGGCTTAACCCACTGAGCCACCCAGGTGCTCCAAGAAAAGATTGAAATTTTTTATTGCATAAAATTTAATACTTCTGAGTCACAATTATGTCTAAACATGACACATACTCATATATGGTAAATATATGGCAATATACCTACAAACACGAATGATGAAAATATTTGCAATATAAATGCTAGGCAAAGACTAGTTTCTTTTTTTCTTTTCTTTTTTTTTTTTCCTTTTAACTCCATCAGTGAATGAATGGATAAGGAAGATATAGTAAAAACTCTCTCTCTCTCTCTCTGTCTCTCTCTCTCTCACACACACACACACGAATATTATTGAGCCATAAAAAAGGACCAGTTTCTTTTCTTTCTTTCTTTTTTTAAAGGACCAATTTCTTTAACATGCAAATAACTTTATAAATCAATAAAAAGACTGGCAACCTAAGATAAAAATGAGCAGGCATTTCCCAGAGTAATAACAATGAATTCTCAATAAATATTTGAAAAGAGGAAATCAGATATGATCCAGCCAAAGGCCTTTATGCTCACTGTTTCTTCTGCCTAAATTGCTATTTTGACAGATTTCCTCTCCACACCCTTACCTGTGAAGCTTTTGAGACCTCCCTTATTTAAAATTGCACCCTCAATTGCCAGCATATTCTATTCTCTTTTCCTGCCTTATTTTTCTTTATAACACTGATCACCATTGAGTACACTATCTATTTTCTTATTTCTCTAGTTATTGTTCATTGCTCTTTGCTAGAAGCCAAGGTCCAGAGTCAGGGAATTTCGTTTCTTGCACTTACTGGTATATCCCTCACACAGTCCAGCACTGACACATAGTAGAAATTCAGTATTTGTGGAATATATGAGTGAATGAATAAAAAGATGCTCACGTTTGTTATGATGAACAAAATGCAAGTCAAAATGATCACTTTGTAACAGGTTTTCATTTTGACGCTACCATGGTAACTTGTCAACAAACATTCAAAATGTTATAAATCCTTTCCTTTACCTTAAAGCCTATATTAGAAGTTTTATTCTTGTAACTCAAGAACCAAACTCTTCATCTTTGTCCCCAAACTTGATTTCATAGTTCACTTTCTCTGTTGATGACATCACTGTCTTCTAGTCCTTGACTCTTCTTTATTCTCTCTGTGTCTTGATGCCCGCTCATCTGGATGGCTCCCGCAACTTTGTTAGGTTCCTGCCTCCAGCCTTGTCCAGCCTTGTCCGGAAACACAGCCCTGCCCCTGGTACTGCCCTGTTCAGAAGCTTCTGTCATCGATTTTCCATCACGGAGGTCTAGATCCTTCACAGACTTGGTCAACCGGCCCTCAGTTTCTCCTCCTAAACACCACAGCCCAGCAAACCAGAACTTCCTTCCTTTATAGCTGCATGTTCCTTTATGAGATGGTCAGTCAGGTATGGCCACAGGAGGGGACACAGGAGATGTGCAGGAAAATGAAGTGCGTTAGAATCACAGGTCCTAGAGACAGAAGGTGCACTGTGCCAGGCAGGGCCATGTGAGGAATGCCAGATTTTGGTCTGGTGGGCCAAGACAGGGCCAGAGGAAAATCTGGATGGAGTCTCTTTGGGGATTTCTGCAGGAGAAACAAGGCAGGACAGGGCAAACAACTTAGGACTGGCTACCATGAATACGAAGGGCTCTAAACCTTTGGGATGGTCTCTAGTTGCCTGGTAACTGGTGCTGGGAAGATTCAGGCGGAGAAATATTGCCTCTTAGCGTGCACTGGCCAGAGAGGAGAAAGGGCTCTGGATTGGTGGGTTCATCTATCAAAGGCACGCTCCCAGGGAGCCCTAACTAGCTCTCAGAATTGATTAGTCCCAGGAAAGGCAGTCGCCCCCCAGCCAGAAAGGATTTTGAGATGTCAAAACATAATACACGGAAAATAAACAGTAGAAACAATACAGTACTTCTGCCTATGTTGTCTTCATGACCTAGAATACTTTTTGCCAAACACTCCCCTTCCTCCCCATCTATTATTGAAAGCCTACTTAGCCTTTAAGCCCCAATTCAAATATCAGTTTCCCCCTGGGAAGTTTTCTGATTTCTCCCAGCAGGAAACACGATTTCCCAGTGTGCTCCCATAATACTTTGTAATTTTCCTTTTACCTCCCACTTGGGTAATTTGTGTCCTTGACCCATTTCCCCTCATAGCGCTAACCCAGAGGGATGCTGAGCCCTGCTAATCACCCTGCACATGCGATGTCCGGTCTATGACACGAGGAGGGGAATGACTCCCGTCCCTCCCTGTTGGCACTCTCCTAGATGCTAGAAGGCAGCTCCTGTGTTGGGGGGCCTTCGTTGGTTCTTGCTGCCGTAAGTGGCAAAACCACCAGTCAGAGCTACCGTCCTCCTGTGGAATAGGCCTCAGAGCTATTGAGAAAGACCCCTGGAGACTTGAATATAGGGGAAAATTCCAAATTCGCTTTATTTGGACATCACTGAGGTCAGGATGATGAAAAAGCAGGAGTGGTACAGGACGTTGTAGCTTCAGCCACAGGTTAAGGCAAAGAAACAATTTTTAGACCATCCCACACCATGTTGCTTATTGTGGCTTGTCGCTCTGGGCACCTCATTCCCTACATGTGCTCTTTTTGGGGGACTCTCCCAATGGTATGCTGGTAAATAGAACCAGCTGGCCGGGGTTGGGGGGTGGTAGTTGTAGGAAAGGCCCTGACTTAACAGCATTTGCCGCTTTCCATGTTCAGAGTCAGGCTACTGACCAGGGAGCTGGGCCGAGAGTCTTACCATGACCTTGAGGTAGCAGGTGCCCATGTGGCACCCCTCTAGGGGGTGAGTCTGTCTGCAGCCAGTCATGTCTGTGCTAGCATCTCTAGTTTTGGACACGGAGTTCTTCCAGGAAGCATCTCAGCCCCCAGGTAAATCACAGGGATGCACAGAGGGAGAAGCAGGAGAGGGTATCACTTGTGTTTAGTGCTCCTCTACCTAGATGTCCCAGTCTCAGCCTTGGTCCATTTGAGAAACCCGGTTTCACATATTGTTGGTGCTGACGAAGGAGGTACTGATTGCTGCATAGCACCACACCTCCAGGAACTCACATTTTTGTTATATCAAAAACTGAATTGTTATAAGCCTCTTTGCCTTTTTAAGAGTCTGCTCACGATAAACTTCCGGAGGGATTACTGAGTCCTTTGGGTGTTCCCTTCACACACGCTTATTGATGAATTACTCCAAGAAGAACTAGATCTGGGGGCGCCTGGGTGGCTTAGTCAGTGAAGCGTCTGTCTTTGGCTTGGGTCATGATCCCAGGACCCTGGGATGGAGCCCTGCATGGGGCTCCTTGCTCAGCAGGGAGTCTGCTTCTCCCCTGCCTGCCGCTCTCCTCTGCTTGTGCTCACTCTCTCTCTCTCTCTCTCTCTCTCTCTCTGTCAAATAAATAAATAAATAAATAAAATCTTTATTTTAAAAAACTAGATTTTGATCTTTCAAATAAATTAGGAGATGAACAATTTTATCTAATTGTTGGTAACACGTTGGGGTCAATCTATTACTCTTGAACTGTGTGTGTGTGTGTGTGTGTGTGTGTGTGTGTGTGTTGTGGGGTAGAACTCTCTGGATATTCATATCTTAGCTGCTCACAGTTCAACTTACTGGGGACATAGTAACAACAGATGTGTCATTCTTCTAACTTCTGAGGATGTTTCAGTAATTAGCTTATAATGTCAGGGTGAGAAGTGAACTTCTTTTTGATGGACTTCGAGTTACTGTCTTTCTTACGCTTATAGGAAACAAAGACAGACCAAATCTAGACGTTTGCCTACCACTAGGAGGCCTCATTGGAACTGAAGGAAAGGAAAGCTCTGGCTTTCTTGCACCAGCATTGCTTACCATTCAATCTAAGTTTTGGTGGCGTGCTTACTATGCGGACACTCATCCTGGCGTTGTGGGGAGCATGGGCCAGCGGGAAGGCAGTAGTTACTGAGCAAACTCTCATGAAAATTGGTGACATTTTTACATTTATGTTTCTCTGGTAACAAGAAAAGGTCATTGTAGGAAACTTAGAAAGTACAAAAGCAGAAAATCATCTCAAATCTCAGGAGACTGACAGCATTAAAAATAATAACATTAGAATGGTATTGATGTGCATAGTACATATGAATCTTGTCATTGTTATTGTTAATGACACTGAATTATTCTGTCATATGAATTTTACTGATTTTCACTACAGCTGATTTAACTCTTACTGGTCTATATAAGCGTGACTCCACTATAGTAATAAATCTTGTCTACCTCTTTGATTATGTGGTTAGGATGGAGTTATAGATGTGAAATCGTGATATCAAAAAATAAACACATTTAGAGACGCCTGGGTGGCTCAATCGGTTAGGCCGCTGCCTTCAGCTCAGGTCATGATCCCAGGGTTATGGGATCGAGTCACGAATCGGTCTCCCTGCTCAGCAGGGAGCCTGCTTCTCTCTCCGCCTCTGCCTGCTTGTGCGCTCACTCTCTCTCTCTCTCTCTGACAAATAAATAAATAAATAAATAAATAAAATATTTTTAAAAAATAAATAAACACATTTAAAAAGATCTTTTTGAGCCTAATTGACATACAATGTTATATTAGCTTCAGGTATACAACATAGTAATTCAACTTTTTTATCTGTTATGCTGTGTTCACCACAAGTGTATACATACACTGCTATTAGGACAACCTTGACTATATTCCTCGTACTGTGTCTTTATTCTTGTGACTTATTCATTCCATACCTGGAAGCCTGTGCCCCTCACTCCCCTTCACCCATTTTGCCCATCCCCCCCCAGCCCTCTCCCCACTGGCAACTACCAGTTTGTTCTTTGTATTTATATATCTGATTTGACTCTTTGTTTATTCACTTTTTGTTTTTCAGATTCCATGTATGAGTGAAATCATACAGTATTTGTCTTTCTCAGTCTGACTTATTTTACTTAGCATAACACCCTCTAGATCCATCCATGTTGTTGCAAATGGCATGATCTCATCCTTTTTAGGGTTGCGTAATATTTCACAATGTATGCGTGTGTGTGTGTATATGTACCTATATATGTCACAGGTTCCTTATTCATCTATCGATGGACATTTGGGTTGCTTCCATATCTTTGTTATTGCAAATAATGCTGCGATAAATATATGGGTGCATATATCTTTTCAAATTAGTGTCTTCATTTTCTTTGGACAAATACCCCATACTGGAATTACTGGGTCATATGGTATTTCTGTTTTTAATTTTTTAAGGAACTTCCATAGTGTTTTCCACAGTAGCTATACAAATTTACATTCCCACCAACACTGCATGAGAGTCAAAAATAAAGACATTTTTAATGGTCTTGTTTAGTAGGCTGGAAACTGCTTTTGAGAAAGGTTTTAAAAGATTGCATTTCCATGAGATTTCCATCTTCCTTAAATCAATGAAAGCCCTCCTTATGTTAAGATTCATAATAAAAATCAGATGGACCCTTGTGAGGTTTTTACCTTAAGCTTCACCTGCCATAAAGCCAAAGTTCTGGAAAAAAAAAAAAAAAACAGGAAACGCTAGTTTGGTGACATTTACAAACAGTCACCCATCACTCGTCATCAAAGTGCAATCTGCCAAAACAGGAAGGAGAAAGACACTGGCCAAGTTTGTGTGTCTGTGCAAATGCTTAGCTAACCTGGATAGCTTGTTGGGTGAAATTTCTTTGGTTATTTTTCTTTCTGCCGTAACACCAAGCATAAGGGATCTGACAAACAAGATGTAATATGACAAGGTGTGGCCTCGGGTGTCTTCTGAATGAGAGGCTGTCGCACCCATCTTCCGAGGAGGTGGTAATAAGGATTAAGAGTCCAATCCTATCATTTTGCTGCTCTTTTTACTTATCATGTAGGGTGTAATTATAGTGTTTCCCTTTTAAATGGCTCTTAAACGTGTTTGGCCAAAGGGGAAAACCAAAGCAGTGGGTAAAAGTCAAGTGTTTCACCATCTGTCTCTATCACGTTTCCCTGGCTCCATTTCCAGCAGCCCTGCCGGGGAGGACTAACTTCTTTTTTCAAATAGGCCAAATCTATTGATCTTGGCTAACAGTCTCAGATTTAGAAAAACACAATGGCTTTCCCTCCACCTGCTCTTTCTTATTACTTATGAAATTATCAAGTAATAGGGTGAATAGTAAAAACAGTACCGCTCTTGGGTATCTTTCCAGAATTTTCTATGTGGAAACAAAGAAATAAAGATATGCATGTATATGAACACTTAAAAAACAAGCCCACATGCAGTCATCCCACATACATGTGTACATGTGATATGTTCCATGACATATCCTGAACATCTCTTTGTATTAGTAAGTAGAGACATTTCCTTTCCTTGTTTTTTTAATAGCAAAATGGACTATGTATGTCTCTAATGCAATTTTTTTTAAACCAGTCCATACTGATGTAGATACATCCTGTCGTTGATGGTTTCAATCATTGCCTCAATGTAAATTACAGTAATACTTCTGGGAGTCTACCTTTACGATACATTTCTAGGTCAAAGGGTATGTGCAACAAAATAATCTTTCAATGATAAGGACAAAGCAAAACAGGTCATGAGCCTCTAGATACAAGAATGAGGTAAAGATGGGTGATATTTTAAGGAGGATTTCATAGAAAGAACCATCTGATAAATTTTCCATTCTGCCATTGTAAGTAAGTAAAGAGGCTAAAGTAGCATTTCTTCTTGTTCTGGTGTCGTTCGCTTTTTTTTTTTTTCCCCAAATACCCAGTGCAATGTAGACTCCAGTAATTGAGATATAATTGAGATATTGAGATCCAAAAATGATACTTAAAAAAAAATATGTGATATAGAAGAAAGAATAGGAGACCTGAGCTTATGCTGTGGTTGGTCACAAACACCTTATGATCTTTGGAAAATCACCTCTTGGGGTCTCAGCTTTCTCCTATGTGAAAGGAAAGAGTTGGATGATCTCTAAACTTGGTTTTCTGTATTGTGTCTGCCCCACAGGGTTTCTGGGAGTATTGCTCATGAGAGGATATGCTCAAACAGGGAAGCTAACTCGTTCTGAACATGGGCTCCATGTGCCTGGATTAGCACTGCTGGATGCTAAGGGGCAAATCTGAGACATCTGAGAATATTTTATATGAATATGAAAATATTCATTCAAAATATGAAATATTTTCATATTTCCCGTATTGTCTTTATTGTGTGGCCCAAACATGCACTCATCAGCTCCAGGAGGAATCTGAGCCCGTACTTGACCTGACTCAACCCTCAGGATCTTCCAGAGCAAGGAGCAACCTTAAGGATGACAGAATGTCAGTGTTGGTGCTATAGTTTGAGAACGTTGGTCTTTTCCATCTTGGAGTCTGATTTCCAGAGAGTATTTCACTGAAATGGGCACTTTGGCATTCACAAACCTAGCACAGAAAGATTGACCATTGATATTTTCTGGGTTCTCTTTTAAATCCCTCACTTAAACAAATAAACAATTAATATTTTTAATTTCCTTAAAAAGCCACCATCTTTTTAGACTACTCTTTTTTTTAAAGATTTTTTATTTATGTATTTGACACATATATAGAGAGAACACAAGCAGGGGGAGCAGCAGGCAGAGGGAGAGGGAGAAGCAGGCTCCCTGCCAAGCAGGGAGCTCGATACAGGGCTCCATCCCAGGACCCTGAGACCATGACCTGAGCTAAAAGCAGATGCTTAATGACTGAGCCACCCAGGCACCCCTTTTTAGACTACTCTAAGTAAATTAGTACCTCCGTATTTTCAAGTCAGCCCAATACTGAGTAAGAAGTAAATCCTGAAACAAACTGAGGAGTTTGGAGGGGAGGAGGATGGGGGGGTTGGGTGAGACTGGTGGTGAGTATTAAGGAGGGCACGTATTGCATGGAGCACTAGGTCTGGTACATAAACAATGAATCTTGGAACACTGAAAAAATGAAGTAAAATTTTTTTAAAAAGAAGTAAATGCTAACTAACTATAGCAACTATTAATACTATTACAATGACAGAAGGTGAGCAATTGTGTAGTAAGTAGCCAATTAAGATAAGGTTCAGGATTTGAGAGACTTTCAAATACATCAATAGGATTGAAGAGAATCTAGGTAGAAAACATAACTTCTTTATATCAAATAGTATATAAATAATTTCAATCCCCAGCACATTTTATTATAAATTTTAAAAATTTACGTTGAGCTCTCTCAGTAAACACAGACTAGGAACATATTTCTACTCATTTTTCTTTCTTTCTTTCTTTCTTTTTTCTTATTTTTCATTCATCATGAGGCTTAGCAAATCTATGGATTTATCCCTGGCAAAACCCACACTTTGGTTTTTCCCTGAAATCCCAGATTACCAGACACATCATACCAAAAGGAAGTAACAAGTTCACCTTAGATGTGATAGGTTCCTACAGGACCGGCTGCTTGCGATCTCTTAAGTTCAGCTTGGGTTTCTATGAGAAGGGATAAAAAGTGTTAAGGGAACAAGGCTAGGATAACTCAAGTGGAACCAGAAAATTCCTTATGAGCTTAATGAGCTTTCGGAGGTCCCTGGAACTTATGTTCCTGAAATGAATTTCCTCAGACGGTAGACAGATGACTCACCCACTTTGGCCATCAAGTCAGGCTGAGTCATCTAAAGTCAGCTGAAGCACCTGCTTTCAGCTCTGTTTTATAAGAATTGAGGCTGGATGGATATTTCTGTCTCTTTGATTGCAAGTATTAAGCATTTAACTATATGGAGGATATGATGTCCTTCTTTAGAAGAACCACACAAATGGCTCGTACACAGATGGACTGCATTAGTGAGAGCAGATCAGCAATTGTTCTTATTTCCTGATGACCAAAACAGTGGCCCGGACCCCTACCCCCGGGATTCTGTTGCACACCAGATAAACCAAGTGATGCTGGATGGAGTTCCAAATCAGGACTGAAGAGACCGATGGCTATCTCCACAGAGCTGTAGGCTGGTCCAGAGAACATCATGAGATGTCCTTTGTGGCGGGCGCTTGCTTCTAAAGTCTGGATGCTCCTTTGGAACACACACATACACACACACACAGTGAGTAGAGAGGCTTTGAGAAAAAAGATGTTTCAGAAAGAGAGAATATTGAAAGAAGTCAGTTTAACATTTTCACTGGAAATACTGAGGAAGCATTTCTAGGTGCTCAGTTCTCTTATTTTAATAGCTTTTTTTTTTTTTTTTTTTTTTTTTTTTTTTTTTTTTTTTTAAGGGGGATAGTGATTTAGTGGAGGCCAAGTGGCCTAAGAGAAAGAATCAGGTCAAAGCACATGAAGATTCTCAAGCCCTGTGACCCAGATGAACATTCAGATGAAAGGGTTGTGTTAGATTGGTGTTTCCCAAACTTGCTTGAATGTGAGGATCACCTGGGGCGCTGTTTAAAAATACAGATACCACTTGCCTCACCCAAGCCTACCAAATCCAAATCAACAGGGTGAGGCCTGAGAATGGACCTTTTTAACCAGCACCTTGGGTGATTCTTCTGTTTAGACAAGGATGGGAAACACCGTGTTAGATGAGCAGTAAGAGATCTTGCAGCTCGAAGATTGCTCGAAGGACCCTTCAAAATACCAAATCTTTCTCCCTCCCCGCAAAATTGGGGAGTTAAGAATCAAATTGAAAACAAATCAAGTTAGGTTGTGGGTGGAAAAATATTGGTGGGGCTGGTCTGTCACTGGATTATAATATATATGAAGAGTGTCTTGGGAACACTCAGCTTTAGACGCTGAAGATACTTCTGTGTTATGCCTGCTCTAAATTAACACCTCCTCTCAGGAAGGGCCTGATTAGTTCCTTCACTCTGGAGTTTAAATAGCTCAAGAGCCGGGACTCAGTTGGTTAAGGGTCTGCCTTCTGCTCAGGTCATGAACCCAGGGTCCTGGGATGGAGTCCCTCATCAGGCTCCTTGCTCAGCGGGAAGCCTGCTTCTCTCTCTGCCTGCTGCTCCCCTGCTTGTGCTTGCTCTCTCTCTCTCTCTCTTTCTGACAAAAAATAAAATCTTAAAAAAAAAAAATCTCAACAGCCTTCTTGAATTTTCTCTCTGGTACATTAGCAAGCTTGGAAGGCATCAAGAATGCCAGGAAGGAGGGTAAGCACCTAAATCAAGCAATGACCTCACCTACTCAGAAAACCATGCTGAGCTGGTTCAACAGGAAGCAGGAAAGTCTGCATCAGTTCAAGGACGGTGTCACAGCCTCTCAGGCCTCCAGGCAAGGAAGTATATCAGAAATCAGGGCACAATTAGTGTCCTCATTGCAGAGTACAAACTCTGGATGTTCTCCTTGAGCAGTTTTAATCACAGACCTATCTGCTAACAAGGGACATTGGAGTAAACATGTTTAGAAGAGCAATTCTTGCATGTATTCAATACTATTTATGGAGGAAATTCATCCGTTCCTATTCAACATCACCTACCGATGTGCTCACATGCACCGGGAACTTTCTTGGTCCTCTGGATCCAGCAGTGAACAAGATGCATTCCTGAGTGCCTTCTAGAAGATGTTCTGGAGCTTGGGTTCTAGAAGGTGAAGGGGATCAGAATATGCTCTCCCAAAATACGCCTCTTTGGCATAAATAATATTTTGAGCTGAACTGAGAAACAGCAGATGCAGGTAAAAGCTCTTTACCCTCTGGGACCTGTCTAAAGGCAGAGTACACGAAATTCCCTTCAGGAGGGTGCCCCTCTCCTGTGTCAGGAGGAGAAGAATATCCTTTATCACCAGAGACAGAGACAGTGGCCAGACGGACCTACAGAAACAAACCTCACTAAGATAATCCTTATCTTCTATCCGTTTCCCTTCTCTATCGACCTTCTCACCATTTTACCTCCATGCCAAAGCCCCTTTTCCTTTGTTTTGTCACTGTTCCACCAAAGTGTTGCTCTTTGTTAAAATGGCGTCTAAGTCCCTGGTCTAACCATTTCTTTGGGATTTTCACTGAATTCCTTTAGCCCCTTCATATACACATGAAATAACCCCTTTTCTCCTGTTTATCTGTCTTTAGTCAATTTGATTTTCAGGGCCCCACGTGCACAAGTAAGGCGAAGACGAGTTTCTTTTTCCTCTCCTACAAAGGAGAGATAGACAATAAACAAGGGAACGAAGAAATAAGACCACGGCAGAGTGAGGTCCAACCTCTGCCGGCCTTGCTCTGGAGACGTGGTCTGGACCGTGGGCTGGATGGTTGGACAGGACTTGCCCCAGCCGGAGACACGCGCGCGTCTCTGCGTCTGGAGGGAGGAATAACTGAGGTCCATGGAGGACAAAGGACCTAGTGTTCAGAGGTAACTTTTTTCCTGATAAATTTAACTTTCTGAATGTTAATTCCCAATGAAGACCTTTTATTATTGCCTCACAGATCCCCTCGCTGTATTTCTCTGAGCCCTTTTGTGTGTATCTATCGCCTGGGGGGTCTCAGTGCGGGAGTCCTGTGAGATCCTCCGGCCTCAGCGCTGAGGAGTAGTCATAGCCCGTTTTCAAAAGATTAAAGGACAACCATGAGCAAGAAATACTGAGGGGCTGTAGAACCGTAGACTTTTAACCTCACCTGACGGAGAATCTGGGAAAACGCTTTGTTCCCAATCAAAGGAGACCTGGCAGGGTTCGATTGCCAGAAAGACCAGTCCCAATTGTCATCCACTCTGTTAAGCAGCTTGAAAGTTATTTTTCCCATGGATCTCGACAGCCAACATTTCCCTCCAGACTGCTGGTAATGCTTGCATCCTTTCCCTGCAAGAAAACAATGAAACTCTTTTCTTTCAAAAGGTATTGACTCAGTCTACTTTGGTTCTCTTCCCATAAGCCACGTGGATAAGCTGTGTTTTTCGAATGTGATGCTGTCTCCAAAATATTAAATAAAAGATTAGTTGTATCAAAATGATTTTTCAGGATTAGTCCAGCTTAAGTTACCCATGGTAATGGTCCTGTGGCATTTTGTGCTCCTCCCCTGATGCTCGGAAGGTAAGATTTGACACCTGAAGTTGATAGAAATAATGACCTCTTTGGTGTTTGTTTGTTTGTTTTAAGATTTTATTTATTTATTTGGCAGACAGAGATCACAAATAGGCAGAGAGGCAAGCAGAGAGAGAGGAAGAAGCAGTCTCCCCGCTGAGCAGAGAGCCCGATGCAGGGGTCGATCCCAGGGTCCTGGGATCATGACCTGAGCCAAAGGCAGAGGCTTTAACCCACTGAGCCACCCAGGCGCCCATGGTGTTTGTTTTTTATAGTGTAATGCTTTAAGACTATGACTTTCCTTTCTTTATCAATCTAAGTGATGCACTAGTCTGAACATCTTCGTGTGGGTCACCTATATACAGATAAAGGAGCCACCGCCATCTGGTGTATTAGAGAAGACACTACAATTAGCATGTTGCGATCCCACCAGGCAAGCAGCCAATTTCCCAGACCATGGGAATTTTCTTATGGACAGGTGGGAAAGTTCCAGTGGCCACACAAATCTAATAGAATAAAATATGGGTTAACTGTTTCTAAAGTAACTAAAATCCTTAATTAAATTATCATTTTCTTGATGATTGAAAAGAAGGCCCAGGGCACCACACTTTACATTTAGGAAAAATGAAAGCAACTGTCAACAAAAGAAGTAATAATTGATGTTTGGTTAAATAAGAAAATTCTAGAATATGTCCAGATTATCAGTAATAGTGCATGAAAAATGTATCATTAAGGATAATAATTTTGATCCCCTGTAAGACTGTAGTCATCAGTTAGATTCACTGCTTCTTCTTCCTTTTTTTTTTTTTAAGATTTTATTTATTTATTTATTTGAGAGAGAGAGAATGATAGAGATAGAGCATGAGAAGTGGGAGGGTCAGGGGGAGAAGCAGACTCCCTGCTGAGCAGGGACCCTGATGCAAAACTCAATCCCAGGACTCCATGATTATGACCTGAGCCAAAGGCAGTCGCTTAACCAACTGAGCCACCCAGGCGTCCCAGATTCACTGCTTCTTAAGGTAGAATGATTTTCATCAGTTTTAATCCATAGGAGATAAATATTCCCTGAAGTTGTTTGAATATTGCTGAGGACCCTCCTTGCCCAATGTCTTGCCCTTACTAAGTTCTTGCTTGTTGAATAGTACCAATGAACTGAAAAATTGCTCAAAAGATAATTGATGGAAACCAGTAAGATCTAGTCCCGCAGTTGGCAACCTTGGGCCAGGAATTTAATATATACCTGAGCAGACTTGTGAAATGGTGAAAATAATGTGTCTATTTCATCAGTTTATTAGGAGGGTTATATGCCAAGTTCAACGCCTAGTACATAGTTGATGCTCAAAAAATTTTTTCCTAGTACACACACTCACACATGCGCTTGAAAACTTCAAACAAGTCCTATAAGCAAATGATATTCTCTCTTTAAATTCTCTTAAAAACTCACTATGACCTCGTTAGCTAAGAGAGAGAGTACCAAATTGAAATGTATATGTGAAAAAATATGTTCTTTGCTCTGCTAATACTTTCAGAATTAGAGATCATTTTGAATAGCTTATTTTTAAAAGCCTTCCTCAATCTATACCCGTAGATACAAATATAGGTTTCTGTGGGTGTTTTGGGGGTTAGAATCGCGTAGAATCAGGGAAATGTTGAATTCAGTTAAGTTGCTAGCTGTTTTGCAACTAATGATTTGTAAGTAGCAGTTTGGCTGAATTTTTTTTAAACATATAGTTTCTGAACTTCATCTAAAAAAAGTTGATCTATGTCAGGCTTTAGGGTAACTTCGTCATGATTTTCTTGCTTCCAGGAAAATCTGTTCATGTGATAGAGTAAATGTCAAATTTTAAATGGGAAATCAATACTCTTCTCTGAGAGGCTTTGAGAAAAAAATAGCTATTTTAAATCTTTCTTAGGAAAGGGTTCCATAAGCATGTGAAATGACATGAGCATATAGAGTTCAAAAGGAATTTTAAGCAAGTTAATTTTAACTCCAGCTATGTTTTCCAGGGTTAACAAACAGCCAGATCAATAAGATAAAGAGCAACTCATGCACTTTTTCCTTCTAAAATTATGTGTGTGTGTGTGTGTGTGTGTGTGTATTATATATAATTCAAAGGTTGTGAAATTGGTAGCAAAAGCACTTTTCTGCAATAGCGCCTGGCTTCTTTCCTCTCTTTTAAAAGATCCAAAACCAGGAAGCCCTGATAAATATATTGTTCACCACTAGGGGGAGACAGCTGATAATGAATCAGCTTTCTTTAACATGCGGCAAATCACTTCGGTTGTTTTAGTAGGTGTTCAGTGATGTTTCTTCTCTTATTGATGGTGTGGTGGTGTTTGGTTTGATACATTTTGTTTGCTGAACATGTTCCACACCCGGGTGGATTCCTACTGTGATGCACAAAGTGGGTCTGATGGAAGGACAGCTAGTCCTGGACAGCTTTGTAGATGTCAGGTAACTTTCTGGAAAATTAGTTAACAGATAGGAATATTTATTCACTCATGCATTTATTTAATAAATATTTGAGAGTTCACGGGCCTCTGACAGGCAGTGGGGATACAGTGGTGAACAACAGTTTATTATCTATCCTCACAGAGGTTTTACTGTAGGGGGAAAATAATAAAAACCAGGTAAACAAACATACCAATAAAATAATTGTGAGTTTACCAAGACAGATAAAAGAAAGATGAGGGTAAGATACAGAGTAACTGGAGTCAGAAAAGAGAGACTACATTAGATCAAGTATTACTTTAATCCAAGGCTTTGCTATTCTCCATCTAACCAGCAGATTTCAGAGCCACATTTCTGCCCTACTTTGGTTGTTTTCCACTCATATAGGTTCTGGCAGGTTCTCATAATTCAGCGTTTTGGAGACTTCCGAGCTTGGAATATTGCTAATAGTTGATATCTGGCACTAGCCTATTCCCTCCTCAGGACACCTCTCATGGATACTTGGAAAACTTCATTACAAGTGGCATCAAATGAAAAGAATATGCCTCTTTCCCTTCTGCACTTCGGAATGGAAATTTCTGTGACGTAACCAGCTCACTTGCATCCATTTTGTCTGAATAGTTGGAGCACTTCTTGGGAAATCTCTCTCTCTCTGTCCCCCCTGCCACACACACGCACACACACACACACACACACACTCCATATAAAAGATATTGTTCACTGTGGAATCATGGCTCTCAGAATCCTAAAAATATAAGGTTATGAAAAAATCTTAGAAATTATCTAAAATAATTTAAGATAATCGTCTCCTAGTTCTTCAGCATGACTTGTTAAAAATCACATATGCCAGATTTACTGAATTAGGCTCTGGGGATGAAACAATGCCAGATATTTTTAAACACTTCTCAAGGTAATTTTGATTCAAACAGTGAAAGTCATCCACCGTTTTACAGAGAGATACCTCAGTTCTAGAGATATTTAACAACTTAGCCGGTGTTACAGGGTTGGTTTGGACGAGTGTGAGCTAGAACCAGAACTCCGGACTCTCGGGTCAGTGAATGTTCTTCCTAAAATATCAACAGGTTAGACCGTTTAAAATATAATTTTGTCATCATTGTGAATGTACTAAATTCCACCGACCTTTACACTTTAAAGTGGTTAGTTTTATGTTATGTGAATTTCACCTTATAAAAACAATATTAAAAAATAGAAGAGAGGGAGGTGGGGTTATGGACATTGGGGAAGATATGTGCTATGGTGAGTGCTGTGAAGTGTGTAAACCTGGCAGTTCACAGACCTGTACCCCTGGGGCTAATAATACATTATATGTTAATAAAAAAATAAAAAAATTTAAAAAAATAAAAAATTTAAAAAATTTTTAAAAATAATAAATAAAAAATGAAAGATATTGTTCATTTAAAGTTAAAGTTACCCAGCATAGAAAATAAGAAAATGATCCTAATGCTGATATAAATATTGGGAAAAACATAACGTTGGTGCTATGAAAATAAATAACCTGGAAAACACTGCAGTGTTTTCTAGTCATTAATGCCATTTCCGAGTTTCTTGAGTTCTTTCCTTACCCGAAAGACCCTCCGCCTTTGTTCTCCATCAACTCAAACCCACCTCCTCTTTCATCTAATGGGTCTCTGTCTCTCTCTCTTTAAATTTCCCAGCATTCCACACCTATTCTCTTTTTTTCTTTATTCCAGAAGCACTCACGTAATTGCGCAATTGGTAAAATACTACATCCTTAGTATTTTATAATCATTTCATTTCTCTTAAAAGAAGATGTTGTCTGGCTTACTCAACAGTCCCTTCCTTTCCCAGCCTCCCTTGCAGCTAAGGTTGAGAAAAATGACCCAGTTCTAGCCAGTGAGATGTAAGGGGAAATATACTGGTATCTTATGAGAAGATATGACAAAGGAAAAAGGGGTGCATGCAAGCCGTCTCCTGGCCTTGGCTTCTCCCTTGTCCTTCCTTGGGATGAGGTTATGAAGGATGGAGTGCTTGGATCTGCCGAACCATCTTGTGAACAAAATGGGAAACCCAGGAGACTCTTGGAGATGCCAAGCCAGTCCTCTTGAGAATGAACTTGATGAACCAGCTCTGGAATGACCGCCCTTCTCATTATTTAATTTAATATCTTTATCATTTGCACCACTATTAATTAGTTCTGCTGTTCCTGGGGGCCAAACAGACCCTAGCCAACCCAATCTGAATATTGAAATCCATCAAAACCATCCTCTCCCTTTTAATTTGGTAATGCTGAGAACATGGCCCAGTGCTCAGGACAGAGTCATGCCTGAATGGAGAGATGCAGTCTACATGTTTACCTTCATGGTTTCCACTTTCTCAAGTTCATCACCAAATGAGCATCCAGAAATTAATCTCATGTGCTTGTATAAGAAACTGCTCCATTAGGACAAGGACATTGCCCCACGTGGGTCTGTTATATAAGATGCATATGTGTGAGAGGGTAGTTTATGCTCAGTTTGCCATGGCAAATTTTAATGATTATGAGCTTCTGAAATACATGCTTTTAGAAGGGGAGGTCATTCTTTTTTATTTATCTGCCAGCACCAGCTCTGTTCCTAGTACAAAGCATGCAGGCCGTGGGTGAATTGATTGGGGAGAGAGAGGAGGGAAGAAAGTTGGAAGCATTGGCTACTGACGTTGGCTACTTGGAAGGCTAGTTGGAAGTAGCTTTGGATTTGGCTACTTGAAAGGTCTGAGAGATTGTTGTAAATTCCTTGAAGCAGAATTATCCCTTATTCATCTTTGGATCTTCTATATTAGTGTTTCTTTTTTTTTTTAAGATTTTATTTATTTATTTGACAAAGATCACAAGTAGGCAGGGAGGCAGGCAGAGAGAGAGAGCAAAAGCAGGCTCCCTGCTGAGCAGAGAGCCCGATGCGGGGCTCAATCCCAGGACCTGAGATCATGACCTGGGCTGAAGGCAGAGGCTTAACCCACTGAGCCACCCAGGTACCCCTATATTAGTGTTTCTAAACACTAGTCTGCTATATCTTCTAAACGTTAGTCTTCCATATTTGTGTTTCTAAACATAGTCTGATCATTCAGAATCAACTAGAGCTTTGATAAAATTCCCATTCCTGGACCCTATTCTGATACTTCAGAAAGAAAACCTCTGCAGGCAGGCCTAGGAATCCATTATTTTACTCACCTATGAATCTCTGCCCCATTTCCTGGCAAAGTACTTGTGTATGTTAGAACCTCAGTAAATCACAGAATGAATACATGTATAATACAAAGATAAAGCAGTCTTTCAAACTCAGATCCAATCTCTGAAGCCAGTCCTTTAAAACCTAGTAATTACTGATAAGGCAGACTATTTCATTTAAAGTAGAAAAGCCCCCTTTTTAGATGGGCAAAACGTTTTCTGTGACAACCAAGAAGACAGACTATTTCAATGATTCTCTTGGTCTCAAACATAAATAAGTTGAAATCAAGAATAATATTTGTTTAAAAATACTTGGGCACTTAGAAATGAAGACAAAACATTCTAGATCCACAACCCCTGGTATATCCTCGACTTCTTCTCTATGAAGTTTTTCTCCACTATTCCTGCCTGGAACCTGGGCACTGAGCATAACAAGATTTGGCTACAAGTTGACTGAAGGGCGAGCTCACTTTCTAGACAGGGATAGAATATAACTATAGCAAAACAAAATGGTGAGCACAGATTCCTCTTCCAAGTGGTAATCTGGCTGTCACTCTGCTCTTCTGAGCCCAGGGTGAGGCCGAATCATCGGCATGCCAGCCACAGCCCCATTTCCTTGAAAGCTGTGGTTCCAGAGACTGGTGCCTCCCTGCTCTCCTAAAGTGGGGTGATGCACCATGTGTGATCCACCCTGGCATAACCAGGTCTGCTGTAGAAAGACACAGCATCTGGATTCTTTCAGAGCAGGAGGGGAGAAAGCTCTTGCTTAAGCAGCTGATGTTGAAGGATGTTCTAGTAGCGTGTGGATTCAGGGAACCGAGGAATCATCTGTTCGGAGGGAGCGAGACAAAATGGGTCATCTAACCCCACCATAGCTGTCCAATCTTACCTCTCCCCCCAACAGAGAGGCAAGCCAGTTTCCCCCTTTGGCCAACACGCTACAATCCTTAAAGACAAGTATGTATTTGCTTAAGATCTTTTAATCCAACTGGAATGCCTTATTCTCTTCTGGTCACCAATAAGAGTAACGCTCCTAAAAACCATGGAATGGTTACTACGTGCTTTATATATATTGTTTCTTTGAATGTTTGTTACAACTCCAGAAAATAGTACTGCTCCTATCCCCATTTTATAGATAAGAAACGGATGCCTTGGCAGCAGGGAGTGGGGGTGGTGGGTGGTGGTGCGGCAGGGCAGGGGTAAATTGCTTGGCTAAAGTCATCCAGCCAGCATGTGGCAGAGCTAGATTCAAATTCAAGTCCATCCTTTGACCCATCATGCACTCATTGGATTGTTGTGGGGGTTTTTTTTGTTTGTTTGTTAGTTTTTCTGGGGTTTTTTGCATGCCATGTCTCTCATTTTCCATGAAGCCCCCTTTGACGTTTTACATTGATTATTATCAAACTATACATATTGTTACTTTAAATCATAACATTACAGAATGTCAGAGAAAGCAGGAATTCAGAGGTCGTCTAGATCACCTCACTTCTTTTTTTTTTTTTTTTAGAGATTTTATTTATTTATTTGATGTAGGCAGAGAGGCATGCAGAGAAAGAGGAAGGGAAGCAGGCTTCTCGCTGAGCAGAGAGCCTGATGCAGGGCTCGATCCCAGGACCCTGGGATAATGACCTGAGCCGAAGTCAGAGTCTTAACCCACTGAGCCACCCAGGCACCCTAATCACCTCACTTCTTTTACAAAGGAGGAAACTGAGGACCAGAGAGGCTGTTCTTGTCAGAAGTCTTATAGAACTCAGTCATGTCTTAGGGCATAACCTTGCTGATTCTGGGGCTTCCTCCTAGAGTTCCTGATTCATTAGATCAGGTGCAAGGTCTTGGGAATGTGCATTTTTAAAATATATTCATGACTGAGTCCAATTGTCAGACAAAGTTGGGAATCATTAGTATTCTGTATCACTTGGTGTTTCAACGGTGTTGGCTGTTTCATTTATTTTATCTGCGTTGTTTTCTCTCTCAAAGCTTACTGTATTGAGACCTTATTCTATACTTCAGTGTACCCCCACCATTGTCCAACCGGGAGCTAGACGTGTCTTAAGCGTCTAGTAAATGCTTGTGAATTGAAACGAAGAAACTTTTAGATACTGAGTACTTGATGAGGAGGTGGCAGGGAAATGGATTATGGCAATTAGTTCCAAGGCCACATAGAGCAAACGCTCTGCGTGGGAGGCAAAATAGGTGGTGATTATAAGATTTGGCTTGTCTTATTTGCTTCAGCTCATAATGACTCAGAAGCGTGGTTGGCCAAAGATTTCAGATAGTAGAGTTCGGATTTCTGATTTTTCTTTTGCCTTCTCAACTGGGTAGACATGCTTAATAAATGTGATCCCCAGATGTTCAGGACATGTCATGTTCTGCTCTGAGCACATGGAATCAGGCCCCAGTGACACTCTCGCCGTGGAGCGGTAGTGCCTTATATGGAAACAAAGTGCACTTTTCGCTTTACTGGGGGATCTTTAAATAGCAGGGAACAGCAACTCAAAGCTTTTCAAAGAGCTACTTAAAGTTATTTTTCTCCATGACAACAGCCTGCCAATAAGGATAGAATTTAAAGAACTAGGACCCCAAGTAGAAAGAGAAAAGGAAAATTCCCCTGCTAAACTGAATGCTGAGAGATGAACCACAGCCAGAGTGTAAGTTCCATACATTGACTCACATCTATCGAACAGATGAGATGAGCAATCAGAGTGCACTCTTTAATTATCTGTGTGCAAAACCAGGAAGATATTTAAAGGTGTTCACTTGGCGGTGGAGATGGTAGGGTAACACGCACAGTCATGTGCTAGGATTGCTGATGTTGAAGGGATGGATTCATTTTCTTCTGTGTTACCCCTAGAGTTTTGGAGGGCTAATTTTGTTTTGGGTGCTTAAAGATCAACTTCTAAAAAATCCTCTCGGGTTTCCTGGGCGTACACCTTGAAAACTCACCTTTTGCCCTGCTCCTGAAATCTGCCTCCCAGGACAGACTATAGTGAACTCAACTCCTGATTTCCTCTTTTCCACCAAATGAAAATATTCAGATGTCTTCTCAGGGAGCCCCCACATTTGTTGTTTTAATTAAGACTTTATTTTTCTTAGAGTAGTTTCAAGGTCACAAGTTGGTGACAGGTTGGTACAGAGGTTTCCCATACATCCCTGGCCCCTCTCTCTGCATAGTCCCCCTCATTATAAAAGCCCCCACCAGAGTGGTACCTTTACTACAGTTGATGCCCTTACATTGACACATCGTAATTACCCAAAGGCCATTTTTTACCTTATGGTTCACCTTGGTGTTGCACATTCTGTGGGTTTGGACAATTGTACAATGACAAATTTCCATCATTATGCTATTGTATTGGGTATTTTCACTGCTCTGAAAATCCTCTGCGCTCCATTTTTCATTCCTCCCCCCATCTCCCAGTCCTGGCAACCGCTGATCTTTTTACTGTCTCCATAGTCTTGCCTTTTCCAGAACGTCACGTAGTTGGAACCATAAAGTATACAACCTTCTCCGACTGGCTTCTATCACTTTGCATGTAAATGTCCTCCATTTCTTTTCATGGCTTGATCACTCCTTTCATTCCTGTGCTGGATAGCAAACTATCCGCTGTCTGGATGGACTACAGTTTATTTACCTGTTCATCTATGGGAGGACATCTCAGTTGCTTCCAAGTGTTGGCAGCTGTGAACCCCAACTGCTGCTATGAACATCTGTGAGGAGGTTTTGATAGAGACATAAATTTTCATCTCCTTTGGGTGAATACCAAGACTGGCAATTGCCAGCTCTGCTGGATTGTACGGTACGAACATGTTTAGTTTCACAAGAAACCGCAAACCGTCTTCCAAAGCAACTGTCCCCTTTCTGCCTTGTCACCAGCCATGAATGAGAGTTCCTGGTGCTCTGCCTCCCTGCACATTTGCTGTTGTCCGTGCTCTGGATCTGGGCCATTCTAATAGGAGTGTGGCCGTATCCATTGTTGTTTTAATTTGCATTTCCCTGATGACGTGTGATGGGGAGCATCTTTTCATAGGCTTGTTTGCCATTTATCTATCTTCTTTGGTGTGGTGTCTATTAAGGTCTTTGGCCCATTTTTTTAAATCAAGGTAAAATTCATATATAACATTATATACATTTCAGGCATACAACGTTATTAGTATCTGTATGTAGTATTTTCAGTTGGGTTGTTTGTTTTATTATTGCTGAATCACATTGGATTTTTATTTCTCTGCCACATTTATCCCCCACATTGGAGGGATTTATGTGATTTATCTTCTATTCCTATTTGGCCCCAAAAAGGAGAATGGACTTGCCCTGACAAACTTCTTACCCTTCCCCTCCAGCCATGTCCTAGTCAGACATTAGCTTTAAAAGCGATCAATTTCAGAAATGGAATAAATAGAGTTTGCCGTTATAGGGATACCTTCCACAGTGTTTCTTACAAAGGCTTGTCCAGCCTTTAACCCGTGACAGATAGCTCTCTCGCTTGACAGTGGCAACTTTCACCACTGACCAGTATCAGGGCTTACCATCCATCTAACAAATATTACTGGGTGCCCTTTATATGTCAAGCTCTGAGCCAGGCACTGGAGCAGTGAATCAATCAGGCAATACCAACATCTCCCTGATGGGGTAAAAGTGGCTTTTCTAGAATGACCAGCTCTAGTCCTGCCATTTGGAACCGCATGATTGGCCATCCCATTTCTCCAGAAAATTGAAGATGGCAGTCAGACCCCCTCAAAGCCCATTGTCATTATGGTCACCCCTTTCTTTGGACACACTCCACTTGGTCAACGACCATTTCAAAGGAGACTGCTCAGTATTTCTACTTTCTGGGTTCTTCTGCCTCTGTTGGGATTCTCAGGTCTTAATACAGTTGCCAAAGTCTGTAGAGTTACATTGCTTGACGTGTTTCTGGAGTCTAGAGGGGCAAGCATACATATGTATATGTCCCTTGTGGAGAGGGAGTTGAAAAGATTAACTTCGACCTAGGGAGTTGTTTTTCTTCTGCTTTTTAACCAGAAGCATAAATGCGATTGTAGCTTTGAAAACTGAAATGCTAGCTTTTAAACAACTTGCAAATAATAGACTTTGAGATTTCAAGGGGAAAATGGGCTCCATAAAAATTCTGTGATAGGAACCCCTACATTGTCCTTTTAGTTGGTAAATTGAGAGTAAATGGTAAACAGAAAGTAATCGCCTCTAACTACACTTCACTGGGAACTAATATCCCTCTGACCAGTCAATAATGTTAACTTACAAAAAAAGTGAGCCAGGTTTCTCCATGGTGACAGCTTAAATCGGGAATGATTACAGTCCTTGAACTTTGCTCCCCTTCCTTTCCAGCTTGACTTTGCGGGAGCGGGGAAGGAACTTGGGGCCAGGCTGTCACACTAAAGCCTACCATGCCGCCCATGACAAGGATTTGTGGTTGATATTACCAAGGATAAGACAGTCCCTTTGCTCTCTGACTTGGTTTCTTCCAGGGCTAAGAAACATCCAGCTCACTCTGGGAAGAAGAGTCAACTGTTTTCTCCTACCTCAGAATTCGGAAGGAATGATTGATTGTTATCCTGACAGATTATTCTCTGCTCCCATTTCCCACCTTGCTCTCATCTCTGGATGTGTTCTCTGCCTTCTTCTGCCAGCTCCTGGCCCAGGACACAGCTCCACCCCTGTCCCCCCACATCTCCTGCCTTGCTCCTGACTCGCGGTTTCCTTTGGCCAGTGACAGGCCTGGCCCGGATAAGAGAATGGGAAGAGAGCGAGATCGGTGTAGATTTTCCAAACCCTGTGCTTCTGCAGTGTCTTTAACAGGAGCTGTTCCTGGCTACTCCAAAGAGCTCCTGCCAAGCAGCCCCTAACCGAGGATTCCAGCTCTCACTAGACTGTAGGGACTCTGGGTCCTCCTTTGGGCCCTGTGCGCTAGGGCTGATGATGGCCTCCTGTCCTTCTTGGCCTCTGGGCCCCATGACCTCCTTAACGTTTTCTTATCCCTGCTCTCAGCTCTGTCCTATCATTACGGCTTCTTCATTCAAACCATCTGGAATGACTTCTTTCCTGCCTGGTCCCTGACAGATAAACCTCTGCTGTTCAGGTCTCTTCTCTGAGTCATGGAGCACCATGCCATTGGCACTGGGGGGGCCTTCTTCCCTTCTTTAGGCAGGTGCAGTCCCCGGTCTCAGGACCGGAGTTTCGGCTACTCCAACCTGGCAGTTCCTTGAATCACCTGGAGAGTTTGGAAAAAGATACATTCCCGAATGCCACCATAAACCCCTCCTGGGGTAGGGTCTTATAATTTCAACTTTTAAAGAAACCCATGAAGCCAGAATGGCAAAATAGGGATGCTCGTTTACGTGGGGGTGATGGGGACATGGGGCTCATCATACCAGTTTCTCTACTTTTGTGTATGCTGGAAATTTTTCCTGCAAAAAAGAATCAGACATGTAAAGTTTTTAGTTGAGAACCCCTGATTCAAACTAGAGGGCTGCAGTCTGTTTTGCTAATTTTATTATTCCCTGTCTCCACTGGCCCCCATCACTCCATGGTAGGGTCACCATCTGGGTAAATAATGAGATGGAACAAAGAGACCCAGCATCTTGTAGTCCCTACCTACCCCTACTCCATTGCTTCATAAATTTTGGTTGAACAGATTGGCCCAGATCCCTTGGTCTTTTTTAGACAATTCCCAGTCACATGGACACTATTTGTGACCTTTAGCCAAATTCTGTCAGTGAAGAATTGAAAACCCAAGATAGTACACTCTGGTGTAGCTCTCGCCTCTGTCCCTTCTTTATGAGAAATTCCTTGCAAGTCTCACCATTCTATGTGTTCCATACAAGAAAAGAACCCAGAATTTTGAGTAACAAATTCAGGTTTCCAATCTTTGCTTCTGTGGAAGCTTGGGCAAGACTTACCTTTTCAATTTCTTGGATGGCTTTAATGTCATAGCACAGTAGTTAAAAGCACGTCCCTGGCTTTGAATCATAGTTCCGCCATTTCCTTGTCACATGACTTGGGCCAAGCAGCGTAGTTTTTACATGTCTCCATTTTTCCATCTGCAGAATGGAAATGTTAATAGAAACCACATCATTGGGTGACTGGGGAGATTAAATGAGCCATTGTATGTAAGGGGAGTGGCATAGTGCCTGGTGTCTAGGTTCTCTGTAAGTGGTAGCTGTTACCACTGGTGATGGTACACTGTTACCATTCCTGCTATTTAAATTTATACTTATAACTTCGGAGGACTCGGCAGAAGGAAACATAGCAACAGTTTCAGATATAGAGCTTCCAGGGATTTTCAAAATCATAATGAAATTTATGGACTGCTGCTGGAGAAATTGTAGAAATTAAAGGCTACAGACTCTGGGGGATGGGCCATCCATGCAAACAAGCCAGCGCAGCTGACTCCCTAGTTACTGGTCGTGTTGGACGGTTCTGGCCTTCTGCACCAGGCCTTCTGCACCAGGAAGGCCTGGCTGGATCTGGAACTCCTCTTCCCCATCTCTGGCCTGGACTGACATAAGCAGCCCAAGAGACTGGTTTGACGTGTGGGAGGTGACAGTGAAGGGAAGAGGGAGTGTGGAGGGTGCTCCTAAATCACACAGAAAAGACAACATGCCGAGACTGCCTTGGCTTACGTGGGTCTATTCTCAGCCAACCTGCGGACACACGGCTTCATTTAGCAAACTTGACCTCATGTTCCTGTCAATTAAAAACTATGCAAATGTGTTTTGAATTTTCTAGGCAAGGGTGTATTACCTCCTAACGCTGACTATTAAAATTCCTGATAAAATCCAATCTCCGAAAGTTGGATAGCAGGAGAGAGGGATCAAGGAGAAATTTAGGCTTTTTCATAACTTAGCACAAAAACATAGATTAATGAATAATTTTACCCTGAAGAGCACCTCCTTAAGCCCTCCTTTGGTTGGGGGGAAAAGGCTAACCTTTCTTTTCCTCACACCTAATCTAACCAAGCCAAGATACCTGTAGACTGCAGATTGAGAACCCCTTGTTTAAATGTCGTTGCCTTTTTTTTTTTTTTTAATGCAGATCTGGCTTTAGAGGAGTGACGTGCTCAACGACATAAACTGATTTAGCCTGAAACTAATGTCTAGCAAATTGCTGAAAGCTCGCTCTTCCTCAGACAAGTATGTCTTTGCTCTGAAATGCTGGGCACTTTTACTCTTTGGAATCTTCTGTTAATTTTTCCTACTCCTTGTGGCATGCATTTTAAAGTCACCACCTAAGAAAAGTCAGGTCTTCTGTCATTCGTTTTGATCCGTGAATGACAAGGAGACGTGTAGTCATAGTGCAAAGACCATCATCTGTCCCGTTGCTGTAAAACCATCAGGGGGTCAAATTGGGGCGGCTGCCTGCCTCACAACATGACCCCATGGCCCTGGCTGCACCCTAGTCCTTTCTGTGGGGGAACGACTTTTCTTCACAAGTTCTCATCCTTCCACTCTCTGCTCCGTCGCGTGTCCCGGACAGAGCTGTGTCACACTGCCTTGCGGTCCACAGTGGAAGGGTTTAATGGGAGGTAAGATGACCCAGCGTCTCACACCTCACTTCAGGTTGGGGCTGGGAGGGGCACCCAAATTGGTCCAACCGGAGTCCTTCCTCAGGATTTATCTCCCCATACCCAACACTTTACTATGAGAATTCTCAGACAAATTCTAAAAGAATTTTATTGTGAACACCCACCACCTCAGCTCTATCATTTAGCATCTTACTACATTAGTTTTATCGTCTATCTATCTATCCACCCTTCTATCCAGCTATTAATTCAAATTGGTTTTCGTGCGTTTCAGAGTAGATTGCAGACATTTGTACGCTTCGTGAGAATTTTAGAATGCATTCAAATAGGGTTCAATATTTGCTCACAGTGGGTTTTCCTTCTGACATAAAAGTCACATACAATAAAATGCATATATCTTAATTGTACATTTGCAGAGCTTTTCTTTTTCTTTTTCTTTTCTTTCTTTCTTTCTTTCTTTTTTTTTTTTTTCCAAATATATACATTCAGGATTTATTTTCATCAGGAGTGGAGGAGTGGAGAGAAAGCTTCCTTCACTTTTGGAAGGTGAGGCTCAAAGATGTGAGCCCAGAGTGGGGCAATTATGACTCTAGCTTCAGATTCTGAAAGCCAGCTGGAGATAAGAAAGCTGACATATCAATGTGGAGGCAGAGCTAAGAGACAAAAATAATTTTGAAAGTATTGTAGTCATTTGTACCCTTTTTTTTGGCAGTTTGGTTACACGAGCCTATAAATTCTCATATTAGTCTAAACTATTTTAAGTTGTTTTTCTTTTACTTGCATCTAGTCCTGACTAATACATGCGTGCGTGCGTGTGTGTGTGTGTGTGTGTGTGTGTGTGTGTATAACTGTCCTCTTTAATTTTAAGGGCAGCACTACATGTCTTTTGCAGGTATCAGCACCCCATCTTGGGAGACGTTAAGAAGGTCTAAGGGACTGTGTACATCTGGTAAATTGAAAGCACTGGCCTCACCTAGGTTTTGGCTGTGGATCCATCCAATGTGGGGATAAGGGACAGGCATTAGCAACTTGATTCAACATGGACTCTTTAACCTAAAAATAGAAGCAAAACATGACATGCGTTCACCTTGATATTGGAAGTACAGTTGCTGATAGAAGTAAGGATCCTCAGAAGCAGGGCCCTAATGCACTTGGTAATTATTTTTTCTAACTTTGAACATTACCCAGTTTTTGTGGCTTTAGCTAAATAATTACAGAAACAGAGGCAGTATGTTTTCACTGTTAGAGGTAGAATCGGTTACAAAATGCCAAAATGGGTCCAATCTGGAAAATGTTGAGTCCATATGTGAGAGAAGGCCAGGGAGAAGAAGGCTCTCCATCATCCGAGGGGGAGTAAAGGAAGCATTTTATTGCCCAAGAGAAATTTCTATTTTTTTTGGATTTGGGTTCATACATATGATACTATTTATCAGTTGTGTTATTTTGGTATTCTATGGTAGGATTTCTTTCTCTTTCTCTCTTTGTCTCAAATTAAAATAAAAAGTTTCTCTTTGATGAGTTCTAGAAAAGTGGTTGCTTTTGGGGGAAAGGAAGGGCTTGTGGATGGAAAAGGGTCCATGGAGGGCGTCCAAGGGTAGGTGCCTGAGTTCTGTTCTTTACCTGAACAGTGGTTACGAGTGTGTTCCTCTTGTATTAAAGTACTCATTCATTTTTGTGTTTTATAATTTACAGTAAAAATCTTGAAATCTGAAGCAAATATATAAAGACAAGATTTGATCAAACTATGAGGTAAGTACATTATTAGTGCTTTAATTCATCATAGACTTTTATGTATCATTAGAATATTTCATAACATAAAAGTTTAATTAAAACAGTTTCCTCCTCGACCTCCAACTTTTCTTTGAAAGGACAGAATTTTTATATAGGCTTTTATTTCTGAGGTCTGTCCAAAGTGATAGTAAATGATGGTCATCCCCAAATTGTCACTAGCACCTTTTCCCTTTGCACTGTCCCCTGAAATGTGCTCTTCAAATCTCCAGATTTTCTTAGCTCCTCTACTCTTTTGTGTCTTAACCTGATTCCTTTTATGTAGAGCATCTGACCTTTATATTTTTACAGCTTCATATTAAATTTTATCTGATCAGATCAGCTCATGGCCAAAGTGAATGGGAATGATAAAAGTAATTATTTGGATAATTTATGTTAAAGATTTCTTGTTCAGATAATTCAAAGAAAAGCAGAGAAAAGAGTGTAGTGGTGAAAAAAAAAATAAAAGAGTGTAGTGGTGAATGTCTCCCATTACATGATGGTTGCCCTGATTCCTCATTTTGTTTGGATATTGAGGTGCTTTATTTTTTTAACAAGACTTTTTTTTTTTTTTTAAAGAGCAGTTTTAGGTTTGCACCAAATTGAAAGGAAGGTACAGAGATAGCCCAGACACTTCCTGTCCTCATCCATGCATAGCCCCCTCTTATCACGATCCCCTATCAGAATGATACATTTGTTACAATTGATGAACCTAAACTAACAAGTCATTGGCATCCAGAGTCCACGGTTAACCTCCGGGTTCACTTTTGGTCTTGTACATTCTATGGATTTGAACAAATGTAGAATGAAAGAATCCATCGTTGTGGTATCACATGGAGTATTTCCACTGCCTAAAAGCGTTCTAGGTTCCACCTATTCATTCTTCCCTCTCTCCTGTAACCCCTGGCAACCACTGATCTTTTTACGGTCTCCATAGTTTTGGCTTTTCCAGGATGTCATATTGTTGCAATCATGCAGCATACAGCCTTTCGGACCAGTTTCTTTCACTTTGTAATATGCATTTAAACTTCCACCATTTCTCTTTTGTGGCTTGAGCAGCATCGAGTGATATTCCATCATTTGGATGTAGTGCAGTTTATTTACCCATTCACCTACTGAAGGACATCTTGGCCACTTCCAAATTTTGACAACTGTGAATAAACCTGCCGTGAATGTCCATGTGCAGGTTTTTGGGTAAATATAAATTTTCAGCTCCTTTGGGTAAATATGAGGAATGTGATTGTTGGCTCTGCTGGATTGTGTGATAAGAGCATGTTTAGTTTTGCAGGAAACCACCAAACTGTCTTCCAAAGTGTCTGTACCTTTCTGCATTGCCACCAGCCAGGAACGGGAGTTCCCATTACTCCACATTCTTGTGAGTATTTGCTGTTGTCCGTGCTCCAGACTTTGGCCATCGTAATAGGCATGTAGTGGTATCTCATTGTTTTAATGGAGGTTCTGAAACCCATTATGATACCAGCAGTTATGGTTGGTAGCAACAGCTGATAATGTTTAACACTTGCCATGTGCTGGGCACTGTACAAAGCACTTTACAAATATCATTTGATTTAATCATTCCATAGCTCTTGTAACCTAAGTACTGTTATTGTCTCCAATTTAAAGGCAAGAAGATTGAGGTTTGTGAGGGTGACATTCCCAAGTCCCACAGTTAGCGTGGGACTGCAGGGCTGGCTTCATGGACATGTGACAGGAGGAGTCACACTGGCCCTGTGGTCATAAGAGCTCCATATTTGGTTTAATGTTTGGAAGTCACTTTCTTGAAATTCATTCTTTATTCCTTCCTTCCTTCCTACCTTCCTTCCTTCCTTTCTTTTTTTCAGAGAGGGGGAGAGAGAGAGAGGCCAGGGGAGGGGCAGAGAGAGAATCTTAAGCAGGCTCCATACAGAGCACAGAGCCTGACACAGGGCTCCATCTCACAACCCTGAGATCAAGTCAGATGCTTAACCAACCGCGCCACCCAGGGGCCTCACTGTCTTGAAATTCTTGCTCATTTGTGCACAGAGAGCCCTGCACTTTCATTTTGTAAATGAAAATGGCAAATTATGCCCTGCAGGGTAGAAATGGATGTTTGACTCTGCTGTTAGCCTCTCAAAAGAGGCTGTCCTCTTAACCACGATTCTGTGCTGCCATTCTGCACCTCTCTAAATGAGGTTAGGAGAAGGAAAGACAAAGAAACAAAACAACAAAACCCAAACACCTCAACAAAGAAATAAATGAACAAACACAAACCCACTAACAGAGGACCAGCTGATACAGCACACACAGGTAACTAAAGACAGTAAGAAACCAATCTGGGGAAACTAGTTGCAATATGTGTGACTTAGATACCATTCTTGGTAAATAAGATGAATATGTGTGCCTCGTTCTACCTTAAGACACATACACTCTCTCATGATACAAAGATCATTTCCCTCCATTCATTGCATGTAGTTGAGGCAAGGGTCTTTTCTAAAACAAACCACTATTTCAGGAACAAGGGGAAACTCATCACATCTGGACATTCGCTCATTGTTTTCTCCGACTGAGGAGAGCCGCTCACTGCCCAGCATTTAGACCGACCAGCTCATCCATCCTTGTGCCAAGTGAAGCTTCTGGCACTACAGAAAGTACCAGAGAAGCAGTAGCTGCAGATTGGGCAGGCGACACGGGGAATGCTCCCATACATGGGAGATCGAGGGAGGGGCAACCATTGCTTCTTCCTGGGCCCTTCTGATTTCCCACCTCTTCTGGTGTGGGTCTTGATGCTCTCTTTCGGACAACTGCTATTGGCATTATTTTGCTTGTGGTCCCCGTCCATGCTTGCCTCCTCCCTCGAGTTGCTCAATTTGAGCTGCTAGTTGCTAGTCTGTCTCATTTAGCCTCCAGGGTCTTCATGGCTTGGCAGTGAGATGAAGCTTGGCTTCTACTCCTCCCTGACACAACTGGCTTGGTGGAGGGTGAGGGCGAGTGCTGGTGGCCGCAGAATCGTGAAAGCTGGGGCAGGGCTCTGGCCTTGGTTACCTGTGGCCAGCTGAGGCGTCTGCTGCCTGCCCCTGGACAGCTTGGAGGCTTCGATGCCTCAGGAGTTTAAAATCTTAGAGCTTAACATGACTTCTTAATTGGAAAATGGAATCACAGGAGAAACAGCTTTGCTTGCTGCACAGGGGATTGGCTAAGGTTCACGGGTGGTTACCGACATTCCCTATCTTGCCCCACCCAGCTCAACAATGCCCATCATTGTTTCTGAGAGCCGTTTCACCTGTGTCTGGTGAGAACCTGTCCAGGCAGGTCAGCAGCAGCGCCCAGCTGAGACTTCTGTCTTCTTAGAGCTGGAACGAAATTCCCAACGACCCACATTCCAAACTGAAGGATCGTCATGTTTAAGTAATCTGTTCTTCACTATGGATTAAGGATGGATTTTTAAAAATAAAAATCCTACCTGCCCCTAGTCCCAAGGTTTATCTGTTCCTCACCACACACCTGTCAGGTCTGTATTATCAATCCAGAAACTGAGTTTCAGGGAAGTTGTGATTTGCCCAAGATCTAAGATATCAGCCTCGATTTCTCTATGCCAAGAATGGCGTTTCTCCATTACTGCATCATATTACTTCCATCATGAAACAGATTCAGAGTAGAAAGGAGGAAGTTATATGAGAAAGCTGTGTGTTGCTTTCAGGATGAAGGTGGGAATATTAATGGTAGTAGTGATTTTAGCATATGGACTTAACCTTTCAGTGATGGTCAGTTATGGTCTAGGCTGACCAGAAGGATCAGCTCTGTGTCAGGGACCAAGAAACTTGTTGGGGAGGAAAAATGCTGATCCTTCTAGGAAAATTAACTATCACTCGGAATAATGAACTTGCATTTCTCTGTTAACTACAAAGCAGATCTTGGGCACCTGGGTGGCTCAGTGGGTTAAAGCCTCTGCCTTTGGCTCAGGTCATGGTCTCAGGGTCCTAGGATCGAGCCCCGCATCAGGCTCTCTGCTCAGCTGGGAGCCTGCTTCCTCCCCCTGCCCCGCCTGCCTCTCTGCCTACTTGTGATCTCTGTCTGTCAAATAAATAAATAAAATCTTTAAAAAAAAAGAAAAAAAGCAGATCTTGTTCTCTAGACTCTTATACTGACCAAGGTTGAAGGAAGTCTTGGAAAAAATTCTCAAAGTGGAGTACATGGCAGTGTGTTGGGGTCCTTGAAGCTACATATGAAATTATGGCACATCTCCCCATATTGTGAGAAAAAACAACAGACAAAGAGAACAAATAAGCAAAGCACGTTTATCTATTAAAAACACCAACATCTTATGGAGGAGAAGGCAGTTTGGGCCTGAATTTTTTTTGCGGGGGGCAGGGGTCGAGGGAGAGAGAATCTTAAGCAGGCTCCACACCCAGCATGGAAACCTGTGAAAGGCTCCATCTCACAGCCCCGTGATCATGACCCAAACCGAAATCAAGAGCTGGACGCTTAACTGACTGAACCACCCAGGTGCCCTGGGCCTGAATTTTAAAGAAGAGAGAAACCTTACATCTGCAAGGAGTCTTTTTGGGTCAGTACATCCCAGGTACTAACCCTGGGAATGAATTTCACATTCTGGTATCTTTGAACTATTTCTGTGAAAAGTTTGAAAGTACCAGTCATTTTAGTAGTAGTTTTTAGGAATTGCGTGAGTATTCACGAACAGGGTCTTTAAAAGACTAAAGTAAAACTAATCAACCCAGTCCTCTGGGATTTGCTCAGCAGTGAGATCCAGATACATGTAACACCATACATATAGATCTGGCTGGTGGGAACATTGGAGAGCTTTTTTGGAGTGGGAGGCATTTATATATATTCAACATTTTTTTTTTTTAAGATAAAAAAAATGCTGATGAGTTGAAACTAACAGATGATAAATGATTCTGCTGTGGTTACAGCAGGACTGGGCCCAAGATCCCCTAAATCCTTGTCTCCCATTGTCTACCATTCCATAAACCCATTCTTTGTTGTGGCAGTGTTTCTACGAGGAGAGTATGTTTTCCTGCCTCAGGCAAACTAGAATGCAGAAATAATGAATGACGTGTTGGGTAGACCACGTGTTCCGGCAAGCATCACTTCCCCTGGCCCAGCAACATGGGACATGGGTTGTGGAGTAGTTTGAAGTGAATGTGAATGGAACCTACACAGATCCAATGAGGGGCTTTCCCAACCATGTTTCAGCTGCCATCTTGCTTCTAAGGCTTTGCCTCTTCTAAAGTAAAAAATAAATTCTGGTTTTTAGGATAAAAACACTCAACCTCCTTAAACATCAAGCAGTGCAAATTAACATAACAATATGCTACAACTTTCCCCCTTAATTTATTGGTAATGCTTTTTTTTTTTTTTAAATAATGAAAATACTCAGTGAAGGTGAGAAAAAAGTGAATGGAATAGATATTTATCCAACTTCTCTGGTAGAATAATTTGATAATATATACCAAACACCTTGAAGTTTGCATATGTTACCCTTTGACAAAGCAATGCTACTCCTAGAGATTTTTCCCCAAGGAAATAGACAAAAAGCATGCAGGGAATGATTGCTCATTTCAAGGTTCTTGAGAACAGTAAAAAACTGGAAATAATTTAAATGTCTAATATTTGGGATTTGGTAAAATAAGTTATAAGTATACAAATTATAATGGAATATGGAATATCATTCTATCTTGAATGGCACATTTCATAGCCTGAAATGAGGCTGTGAATGTTAAAAGGCATTAGAGGAAGGTAGTTAAGAGTGGGGATTCTAGGACTTGATGTCTTGGGTTAACAACCTGGTTGGCCTACTTACTAGCAAGTTTCTTAAATTCTCAGTGCCTCAGTGTCTTCATGAAGATAATGCTATAGTGTTACATCTCCCTCATAAGAAACAATTTAGGTAGTCATCAAATATTAGATACTGTTAGATAAGCACAACCAAGAGGGAAATTATTTTTTACTTGTTATTAACTAGAAATGACACGCTAACAAAACAGTTTGTATAATATAACAGAGTATTTTTCTTTAAAAGATCCTTTTGGAAAATGTAGACCAGTGGTTCTTAAATTGCGTGCCAAGGCACCCTAGGCCTCTGTAGGGAATTCACATGGACCTCACAGGGTATTTCAAAATTTCAAGAGAATCACAGCGACCCTTCTGGACACGGTGTGAACTACTACTATTAGGTTGTTGGGACCAAACTGCATAATAAACATAATTTCTATGGGTTTAAAGTACGAGAAAAAAAAATTACTGATACACTAAGAGTGCCATGAACTGAGGAAGTTTGAGAACCTCTAGAGTAGAATTTACCAAGGTATTAAGTGTTACTGAGAGGCGGCATTATGTGTGCTTTATATCCTCTGCCTTTGATGGACCCTAAATTTTCCTAATTTTTCTACCATGGACTCTTACTGTTTTGGTAAGGCAATAGAAGTTATTTTTAAAAAATTATTTCTTCCTGAATGTATCTGTGCAAGAGCTGTTGACTGAGTACAGTTTGGACACACTCTCTGGGCTGCCGCACTGGAGGGCAAAGATGCCACCCCCTCGAGGAGCCCACAATGAGGGTGAGCCGAGAAGGTAAGCTAATGGTTGCTGCTCAGTAGACCAGGCTGTGAGTCAGAGGGGCCCGTTGACGTGGGAGCTCTGACACTGCCCTGGGAGCCTGGAAAACCTTCCCAGAAGGCTGGCGTTAGCTCGGTCTTGGCAGAATAAATGGAACTTTCCTAGATGGGAAAGGTGCAGAAGAATGGTTCCCCTTATAGCCCATGGGGAGGGACTTGGATGCCTTTGGGGGTAGAAGGAGACTGGAAAGGCAGGCCAGATCTGAATGGGAAGGCTCCAGTGGGTCAGGTCCTGGACCGGGCACTTGTAAAGGATGGGTGAGCACTGATACGTTTGAAGCAGGGGGGTGTGGTCAGTGTGGTGTATGGGGAGAGACGGGGAAGCTGGCGCGGAGCTGGCCAGGGGGAGGGGACCAGCCAGGATGATTTTGTAATCATCCAGGAAAGAGGTCACCGAGCCCTGATTGACTAATGACGGAGGTTATATAATGGGCCCCTGTGGACCAAATCAGCAAAAGCAAATGATCCAGATCCAAATTATTCATCTCAAAATATGTTGGTATCTTTAAAAATAAAGCCTTTTTTTTTTCTGATGCTAGAGACAATATGTGATTGGTATAAATATTTGGAAAATACAGAAATGTATAAAGAAGAAAATGAAAGCATTTATATCCCATGAACTGGAGCTGAGATAGGATATAGGTACATATGCCACATACAAAATACAAAATATTACATATTATATATAAATGCTGATATCTAAATTTCATATGTGTACATATAGTTTATATAAAAGATGCACATTTGGGAAAATAAAATCTAACTTACAAGAGGATAACAAATAAAAAATAATAATTACTGAGTGCTCACCAAATGCTAGGCACTCTTAGAAGCACAACATATGGGCACCTGGGTGGCTCAGTTGGTTAAACATCTGCCTTCGGCTCAGGTCATGATGCTGGAGTCCTGGGATTGAGCCCCCAAGTTGGACTCACTGCTCAGCGAGGAGCCTGCTTCTCTCTCTGCTTCTGCTGCTCCCCCTGCTTGTGCTCTCTCTCTCTCTGACTCTCTCTCTCAAATAAATAAATAAAATCTTAAAAAATAAGCACAACATCTATAATAGTTCATTATATTTTAGCTTATTTAATACTCACAACAACACTGTAAAGTTGGTCTGTGGTATTTTGCCATTTACAAGTAAGGGAGTTAACATACAGAAAGATCAGTAACTTGCCCAAGGTTCTGTAATTTGTAAGTGTCAGAGCTGGGATTTGCGCCTGGCAGTTTATACCCAGGAATTATACCCTTAAAGCCCTATGGTACAATTATGAGTCATATGGTATTTAAACTTCTGTTGTTTGATTGATTGACTTTACATAGTGACATGTGACACTACCCTAGTGTTGTCCAGCGGAACTTTCTGTGATGACGGAAATATTCTACACTTGCCCTGTCCAATAAGAAGCCACCAGATAGATACATGTGGTGTTAAGCCCTAGAAATTGTGCTACTGTGGATTTAACATTTCACTTCATTTTCATTAATTTAAATTTGAATAGCCACCATGGCTAGTAGCATTCATTGGGCTGCACAGATTGATAGAAGATTTAAAAAAATAGACACCTCATCCCTTTGTCATACTTTCTGACCAGCAATGATGGATAAACTACCTTTGTTTGTTTCTGATGCTAGTCCCTTCCGTTGCTTTTAAGTCCAGAAAACATGCCTCTATTTGTATCTCTTGATTGAGACATTGGATTGACTGCACTGTGCAAGATGGGCAATTCATTTGTGGGCCTCTCCCCCACATCCTTTTCTCCTTCTAACTTTCATTAGTTATTTTAGTTTTCATATCAGTTAGGATTCTTCTGATTGCAAGTGGGAAAAAAGAGCCCAATAAACCTGATTTGAGTAATAAAAGGGGATTTTTATGGGTCATATAAATTCCAAGATTAGAGGCAGCACTGCCATTCAGGAGGCTGCATTTAGAGCTCAAACACTGGGAGCCGGACTTGAGTCCAGCTCAGCTCTCCTTGGTCTGGAAGCTTCATTCTCAAATCCTTCATGGTGGCCACAGCTGCAGGAGCTGTAACTTCAGATCCTCGTAGAGTATAGACTAGCATAAGTCTTCACTGTTGTGCTGTTTAACTGTGGCCACTGTAATGATGAGTGCACACACAAACACACACACAGAGTCTCTGTGTTGTACAACAATCATGTATCTGTGGGTTGGCTGAGGTCAGCTGATCTAGGTTGGGCTTGGCTGAGTGACCCTGCTGATCTTGGTTAGGTGACCCTGCTGATCTTGGTTGGGACCCTTCACACCTCAGGGCTGGGATAGTTCAGGGATGCTCCACGTGCCTCTCAAGTTTTTCATGGGCCTAGAGATGACAGAGGCCCAGGAGCAGCTACATAAGTATATCCCATTAGCTAAACAAAATCCCATGACTGCACCCAAAATCAACAGAATGGGGAAGTATACTCTTCCCATAGAAGTGAGAAGGAGGGAGGGAATATTTATAAGCAAGTAAGCTTGACTTGCTTATTTCAAAACCAGTGACTGTGGCCAAGGGCCTGGGTCATACAATTTGGCCTAGGTCTTAGGTCCACAGTCCATCCTGGAGATAGAGTTTGCATTCAGATTCACCCTAAACATGTAGCCTAAGAGTGGAAGAGGTATGTCTACCCCCAGCGAAAGATCAGAGTTCTACTGGCCACACAGAGAGGAGATGATTGGGAGATGGCTGACCACGTGATTATGACTTTAAACAATATTTTAAACTCTGTTTCTTGAGCCTTTGGGTTCTAGATTGTATCCCCAGACCTCATACTCATGAGTTCTCCTTCAGCCCACGTCGCCCACTTGAATCACCTTTATCATATAAGATACTTGTGTCTACTTAGGAAGGAAAGACTAGGTGATTAACAGAGGTGGCTTGGTGTGGGTAGTGATACACTGGCTAAGCATGTTTCCTCAATCAGCATATCTCTCTAAAGGTAGAGACCGACTGTGTACAGGGTGGTCATGTCAATGGACAAACTTCCCTTTAGGGTATTAGGGTATTAGGGAATCATGCAGATGGTGATCTTTACCCCACCAAAACACCAAAAACAAAGAACTTCCCTGTGGAACACCAAATCCCCATACAAAAGGCCTTAGTTCTGTCTAGGTAGCAATCTTATTTTCTTCATAGGGGAGACCCCAGGGAGCAAGTGAAGTCTCCCAGTCTTCTCCTGCCGGCCTATTTGCGTGCATAGAAAGGTGAAGAAGGATGAGAAAGGCCAGATGATACAGCTGGCCTTTGAACAACCTTTTGGGCTCCTTTTCCAATTCAGAGCTGGGACTGTGTTACTGCCCAGTGTGGAGATTCCCCCAAGGCTTCTTTAGAAAGAATATCTCTATCCTTTTTACAACCTTCTCTTGAGTAAACCTGGGATGCTGCTTCCTCTCTTCTGCTTAGGCCATCAGTACCATTCACTTCCTTTCCATCTTACAGAAAATTCTCAAATCTCAGCTGACTGTCCCCTTTTTATCTCCGGTTATCCATTTGTTTGTTTTGCTGACTCTTCAGCAGAATTTTGAGAATATAGAAAAATGCATGTGCTCAGTCTTGAACACACACACACACACACACACACACACACACACGTAATATTGTAGATAGAATTTTTAAAACAAAATTGGATCTTGCCTATTTTGCCACTGGCTTGATCGGATACTGTTCTCAAAGAGTCTCAAAAGTTGTTTGTCAGAGTCACCCTGGGAAAATGGGAATTTCTTTTTACTCCTTTTTTTTTTTTCTTTTAAATAAAATTAACAGGGTTTTGGCTTGCTTGTTTTGCTACCCAAATGAATAAATGATTCAGATTTCAACTTCAGGGATGATATGATCTATTACACAGAAATTAAATTGAGTTGGCATTGAAAAGCAGGAAATGGTACACATGAAAATCAATTGATTCTAACCTCTGGAGGTTAAAGTGTTGTTGTCATTGTTTGTTTGCTAGTTTTTAATCCTGAGCAATTCTAAGCCATGCCTTTTCAAACTAGAGCTTTCACTTCAAGTCCTGAGGGAGGTTGGTGAGGAAGGGTAGCAAGGAACCCCCAATTAGAGCGGGTGAGTGACCCAGGAAGGAAACGGCTGTCTTATGTGGGATCTAAAATCCAGCAAATATCTATTAGTAGGACTATGTATATATTTACTCTATGCCAATAATATTCAGAATCTCTAGGTCTACCGAGGATGGCTAAAACACACAGAGAGTAAGAGGAAGGCTCTCTGTCTGGTGGGCTTCAGATCGAAGAGATGCACATCATTCGGATAGACACTTTCCAGGAGAGAATGATGACTCACACGGGGATGACTTAAATGGCATCTGGTTTCCATTTTCTTTGTTTCTTCTCTTGGACTCCATTCAGAGGCACTTCCTTCCAGCTGGAGCTTTTAATGGCATAATGTGAAGGCAAGATCCACAGAAGTGGGTTTAGAGGAGGGACTTGAAGGAGAAAATGCAGATCGTCAGGGGAGACTATGGAAAATTACACCCAGATGGGTGGTAACAGAGAATGTACACACATCCAGACTAAAATATACCAATTAAAATATTTAGGGAAATGCAAAGAAGTATATAATTTTTAATATGTGATAACAAAAATTTCAACTGAATAAAAAGTCAAAGGGATATAGTCCTGACGGTAATTAACAGCACATTAATGCCATTTCTGTTTCCGGCCTCGGAAAATATGTCGGCTTTCTTTATTTAAATGAATGTAGCATAGCACTACTTGTGGTTTTGCTATGATCTATTCATTCTACACACTAGCTCCATTCACGGTGGTGATACCCTTCTTCTTACTTCATAGTTGGAGAAGCACTATTGAACCTTGCCTGCTGTTCCAAACTGGTCTGGAAGTGGGTAGAGCCATCATCTGGGTAGAGGGATTGGCCTGTGTTGTTATAATAACTGGCAACTCATGAGAGCCCATACAAGACTGGAGGGGTATAGCAAACAATTGCTTTCCCTATGGACGCACACATTCTCGTTCCTCTCGGTCTTTCAGCAGCAAGGAGAGAGCTCATTTCTCTTTTAAAAATGAGAATCCATCATATTCTACACCTTTCTTTTTTTACATTATGTTTCTTTCAGACAAGTGTCACCTCAAATGAGTGATCTGCCCTGGTCTTGTCCTCTTCCCTATGCCCCAAAAATACTTGCAAGAGGTCATATCCGTAGAGGTGTGTATAACGGCATTAGAAGTTATGACAATGGTTCTGTTCGAGACACTGTGGTGGGTAGAGCTAATTAAAACTGAGAACAAGTCAAAGAATAATTATTGGGCATTTGATGAAGACATGGCATTGTCCAGGTGTCTGGGGAGATAGGGTTTAATGAGTGAGAGTACATATATACAAAATGGTAATATGATACTGATTGTATTACACTCTAAGAGAGGTATAAATAAGGCTAATAGGGATAATAGAGATTAGTTTTGATGGTGGGGGTCAGAGAGGGGAGTACAAAGTAGAGAATACTGGTCAAAGGAGAATATGGAATGTGTGGGGAGGATTCTCTGCCTCATTGATTTAGGTAAATCCAGAGGGAGTGCCGACTTCTCATGTAGGCCCCAGGGTCCATGAACACAGATGCCAAACAGACCAGGCAGGTACCATAAATACGTGAATCCAGCCATGTGTAAGGCAGTTGGAAATGGTAGAACTTGGAATGAACTGAAGGTGTGTCCACCAAAATTCTATTTCATATTAAAAATTCATAATCAAACAATTCAAGTCATTGCCTGCAAATCTTCTCTGTCATCCAAAGGTCTTCCTGTGCCTCTAACTTTAGACCCAACCACCTCCTCCAGCCCAAAGAGAGACCCAAGCTATCCTTCAATGACACGATCACATCTGCATAACTAACAGAGTCCTCTAGAATTGGCGCTCTGGAACTATGATAGAGGTAGGCCTCAGAGACAAATATACTTTTCCACAGTGGAAGACTAGATTCATTAAAAGTCAGTTTCATTAGCCTCCACAGGATATTCCATCACTCACGGGCCACAAAACCAGCAGTGGAAGAGCTGGCAGAGTTAGCTCAGTCTGTCACTGCTCTAGGGGTGTTTCTGGAATCTGAGCACTGCAGCAGGCTGAAGAGAAAGAGGAATGCCACTGCTTCATGTGTTGGACTCCTGAGTAAGATCTTGTCTGAGGAAAGAAGACCTTTGAATATTTTTACAATGGAGACAAGCAAATTGCATCCACCTCTTCAGAGAAGGACTTGGCTGTGATGCCCTGCCTTGGTCTTCCTTCCAGTGTTCCTGTGAGGGAAAACTCCACTGCTCTCATTTGCTAATGACCCTCAACTCAGAACCCTTCACTCTTGGTCACCACATATGTAGGCATTTCCTCACACCAAACCTCTAATTCTTGGCAGAGACTGACTGGGTGGCTTACAAATTTAACCCAATTCTGACCTCTAGGAGAAGGGCTCAGTCCTGCAAGGCTGCCCTCAGCTCAGATGATAATCTCAAGTGGAGCTTGTCACCTGTACCCCTGACAGACCAGCTATAAATCAGGGTTCCTATGGCCCTCTCTTCAGGTTTGATAATTTGCTATAATTGAGGGAAACATTACTTATGTTTACTGGTTTATTCTAAAATGTATAGCAAGATGGAAGAGATGGGGGAGGGGCAAGATGGAAGAGATGGGGAGAGAGCTTCCAGGCTCTCTTCAGGTATGCTAACCTTTCCAGCTCCCCCATGTCTTTACCAACCTGGAAGCTCATCCATTTTCAAGAGTTCTTGCATTTAATTTCCAGCCCTCTAATCATTTGGTCTTTCTAGTGACCAGCCTCATCTTGAGGCTATCTAGGGGCCCCACCTTGGGTTACCTCACTAGCATAAACTCAAGTGTGCTGAAAAGGGCTTATATGAATAACAAAAGACACTCAAATTCCTTAGGAAATCCCAAGGGTTTTAGGAACTCTGTGGATCAGGAACCAGGAACAAGGACCAAATATCTTTCTCGTCCTGTAGCACAGTTCCACTCAGGGATCTTCTTTGGCATGCAAAGACTCATCCCTGCCTACCCTATCCCATTCCAGTAAATACCATGCCTCAGATGTAGCTGCTCAATAAGGATAACTTATTGAAATAAAGTCACATCGGTCCTGATTAAATTAACAGCTGACTGTAAAATTTTCCAGAATTGAAGAAGGGCAATCCTGGGATTGAACAGTGTCTACAAGTGCTCTTAATAGGATTAGGAGAAAATAATAAACCCGTACATAGTAAAACTATAGAACACAAAAGAAAAGGGGGAAAACTTACAAAAAATTAAATTAGAATTGAATCCCTGCAAAAAAATATCTAAATTCTCTCCTTTAATAAGCAAACCAATCAACATGTATTAAGGCTATATTAATTCAGAATGGTGTAAGTCTGGCATTTTGAATCTTTCATATTCTCCACCATCTTCTTTTTACTACTAGGGATTTTAGTTAGACATCTGAAAATAGACTTTCTTCTTGTTCCTTCTGTTACTGGTGGGAGAGTCTGTGTTGTGTGAATGGAGGTCTCAGTCCTCGGATTCCCCATGAGAAAATTTATGAGGTATCCATGCTCAAATAAACACACCCGGAAGTAGCAAACTCAAAGCAGTTAATTAAAGCAAAGGTACACTCTCCAGGTTGGGGAGCTGGCAGGTTTCCCAGAAGTGGAGGCAGCCCTATGGTTGTTTTGGGATTGGGAACTACTGGAACTCTTTGGGCTAGGAGGTGCTGTGACTGTATAGTGGGGGTAGTCTCTAATGGAGGCTGCTTCCACTCATTTGGGGAGCTCTTCCCACAGATTTGGAGGAGCGTTTTTGCCCCTACAAAATTTGTACCAGAACCATCATGGCTGCCTTTTTCCATGGAGGGGGAGAGGTTACACCCACAGTACAAATACATTATGCTGAGTCTAGGGCAGAGGTGGAAGAGGAAAGCACATACTCCACACCTGTGGCTTTTGATCTGTCAACCCCAAAGTCTCGGAAGGCACAAGGGCAGGAAGTTGTGTCCCTGGGCTTTCAACATGCAGCTTATTGATCACAGTCTTGCGTCCGTCTCACGTCTCTATCATTCTCCTTCAAGGACTTGGGACTCTGCCTTGGGTGTTGTTTCCACTGTTCACGTCTGGCTTCTACCTAATACTTCTTTTGCTTTAACTCAGTGGTTTTCAAACTTCAGTGTATATTTTGCACAGGGTTGGACTGCTGCCACCAATCAATATAAAACAGGGATTTTGAATCTGTGAGATCCTCACCTCACAGCCCCCACCTCCCCTCCTATACACCCACACCCATGAGACACCCACACCTGCCCACCCACCCGCCTACACACACACATACACACACACATGCACACACACACAGAGCTGACTGGTGAATTCAATTGTGTTTGCTTTTCTTATGTTTTTCACTTTCTCTTCATTTCAAACATGTAGTCAGGCTTGTTATTTCTTGCTTAAGGCAAGAAAGGAGAAAGCCTGTTTTTTTTTTTTTTCCCTAAGATTTTATTTATTTATTTGACACAGAGAGAGAGAGATCACAAGTAGGCAGAGAGGAGGAAGCAGGCTCCCTACTGAGCAGAGAGCCCGATGTGGGGCTCAATCCCAGGACCCTGAGACCATGACCTGAGCCAAAGGTTGAGGCTTAACCCACTGAGCCACCCAGGCACCCCAGAAAGCCTGTTTTTAAAAGGATGAGTTAAGAAGGCCGGGGAGGAAGGACAGCCTCGTGGCTATGGTGAGTTGTGGGGCTCCACTCAGAGGGGAGGGTTGTGTGTGCCCAGAAGTAGGTTAGACCCCTGGAGCAGGTCTCCTCACTTCCCCAGGGAGTCTCACCCTCCATGTGACCCCGGAATCAGTAGAGGTGGAACCTGGCTCACGTACACTGGTGAGAATTGCGATCTCAACACTAGCCAGTGTGGACAGATGACAAATACTGGAGGAGTCTTCCCAACGCTTCTACCCTGCGTAAGCCCAGACTTTTGTAGAATCTCAGTGTGTGGGGCGTGGGAGCAGTCCCAGCATGGCTGGGTTAAATTTCCTGCCAGCTTGGTGGGCTGGTTACTCAGAATCCAAATTTAATTTGATGTAAGGAAATCTAAAATATTCTTGTTTCTTGAACACATGAATTTATAGACTGAGATTTATACCTATTTTAAGTATTTGTTGAATGCCTTGCTGATGGGAAGGATTCCCTGACAGCTACCAGAGATCTGTCTCTGCCAGCTTGGGGAGGATATACAGGAGGCCATAAAAGATGAGCCATACCAGTTTTTGTCTTTCCAAGGCCTCATTGTAGATTGTTTAGGTAGAGCTAGTACCCTTGTCCATCTCTGCCAATATTGGGGGGTGGGGGGGAGAGTAAAAATGCACATATTCAAAAACAAATCAACAAACAACTTCACTCCAGCAAATCATTTTATTAGGCTCAAGATGAGTTCCTGCCTGCAAAGCTCTCAAATCAAGAAACTGTGGGCCGGGCAGCCGCCTACTTCCCATCCCAGTCACGCTGCTTAGGGTTCGCCTTGAATGGCTAATTACTGGTCACCTCACCTTCTTGTCAAAGCTGAAAGATTATACTTAACGCACAACTTAAGCCGTCCCCTGGACCTCACTTGTTTGGGCTGGCAATCACGTCTTCTGTTTGCTTCCCCACTTACCTTAAGTTTTAGTAATTGCCCTCTGGGCTCAAAAGAGCATCCCACCAGGCCATTGAAATGTTGAACAACCCCCTGACATGGGGAAATGTTTATCTGCACTCAGAGAAAGAACTGGGACAAATATGTACAGCTTTGGTTCATGACAGGATGCAGGTTTCTTATGAGCAATTTCCTAACCTTCAGCTTAATAATAACTATAATCAACTTGGCACGTTGAGAGTTGGTTAGAAGTGTCGTTAAGCAGTAACTAGAAACTTCCAAGACCGTAAATAAGTCAGAACGGAGATCTTTCGCACAATGTAAACAATAATGCCCAGTGTTCCTTCGAGCTTTACAAGATGCAGGAATACTTCCTCAACCTATCTTTGCAGGTACAAGGAAGATAAAGCTCTTTGTCTAACTCTTTACCAATTCTTCCTGCTGTGGGATTCCTGGAAGACGACCTTGCTCAGCCTCAGACAGCCCTTTCCAGGATGCATTTGTATCATCAGCTCTTCTTCCAACAGGTGGGAGACTCAAACTGTGTGCATTTTGGGGCCACTTCAAAACCCTGACTCCAAGAAGTAGATGAAATCTTCAAAGAGAAACCAGGCACACTTTATCAGGAAAAACTAAAATCTCCGAACTCAAATAGCCCTGATATTAAACATCACCCCCAACAGCTAGACTTGAGACAAGTGACTTCAGAGACAAGTAGACATCCAGGCCTCTTCTGTAGCATAAGGATTACAATGTCCTTCGGACTTACTGTGTTCTTTTCTGTTTTGGGTCCTCACACCCATCATTTCATCTGCCTGCCTAGGCAATGCTTACTCATGCTGACTATCTCATTGCAAACATGATTGTCTAAAAAAAAAGCAACTTTCCTGACATGACCCCCATATTCTACAAGGCCTCATTACATGATCTCCCACTCAAAGCACTCTGACCTGCTTCTTCACAACCCCTATGAGCATCATGATGAAATCACAATTTGTGTAATCTGTCTCTACTGCTGGAATATAAACTCCATGAGGGTGAGAGGTTTTTATCTGGCCCACAGTGGCATCCCAAGCTCCTTGTACACAGCCAAACTCACAGCAGCAGGTCAAGAAAAAGCTGGTGAAGTAATGGGTGTTGATCTGTCTCTTGCGGTTGGCGACACGACTTTGTGGCAATGCCTCCAAAAGAGCCTGCGCCTAGAAGCAGTGGAATCGATTCATTTTAGCCTGCTTTCTCCCTCCTCTGTTTCACTGGTGTTTGACAGATGCATTCATTTTTTTTCCTGATTTCTTCTGCAAACTCCAAATTGGTCATATCCTGCTAAAAAACCATAATTTTAGAGCTGGTGAGGAGCAGGATCACTACTTTATGGCCCCTCCTAGTAGACACTTGACAGCTGAAGTCAGAAGAGCACTTGTTAATTGTCAGGTCCCATAATCTCTTTGGTGACATGTTCAGCACAGTGTCAGTCTTCTGTCCCAGCCTCCTCCTCACACTCAGTATATACTCTACTTTGCTTTCTTAATCTCCAATCTTTTCTCAAGCTCTTGCCCACCTCGCCCGAGGCATTCAATATGTTACCCTAGTGGCAAACTGACAGAGGTCTGGCCTGGTAGAGGCTTTCCACAAGAAAAAAAAAATTCTGTATTAAATTGAGCATATATTAACCATTTGCTGCAAGTAAAATAATCTAAGAAATTTGCTTTAAATCTAAAATGAAAAAGTAGAATTCGCTGGCCACAGGTAGGGCACCTATGATGAAAAAGGAAATAGGTTTTTATGTTTTATTTTCCAAATCCAATGAGAAGTTTAGTGTTTTCTTCTCTTTTATGATTCAACAGAATTTAGATGGTAACAGTCGCAAATTAATTCAATGCATGAGTCAATGCAAAAAGTGACCAAGATTATGGATTTTCTTTGACCTTTGACATTTTATGGGTCATTTGGAAGGAGTGGAAGTTGACCATGAATGTTTGATTATTTTGACTGGTTAGATGACTGAGTGGCAGAAAGTTGTTGAAGGCATTTACCAAACTCCAATCTAAGATCCCTGGGGATTCATGAACATCCTAGGAGAATCAACCTAGCAGGCCTCAAAGAGAAGCTGGACTTATTTTCCACTGTGACCTAGTCTGAACTTCATGGGATCAGAAATTCTGAAGAAGTACAGAACTATTTGAGAAAATGAAATCACTCTTTCGGAAGCAATTCACTCATTTTGGTGCTATGAATCATGCTGTAAGCTTCTTTGCTTGCTTTTGATGCTTGAACATGGCAGGTTCCTGAATGAGCAACTATCTGTCCTAGCCGTGTCACTCAGTTTCTGGAGTCTTGGTGTTCAACCCTGGGGCAGTCTGTGTTTGCATGGCTCTGTGACAGTACACTCCATTTTGTTGACACGGAGACCCATCCTCCATAATATAAGCCTAGTGTCAGAACTGCAATGGTTCCTGACTGAATACACCCTTAGTTCTCAGAAAGATTGAGTTGTTCAAATACTGGTATTCTCCCTGAACTCATCATTAAGGATTGACTAGCTGTAGGCTAAAATCTATATTTTTATGTGTTGAAATTTGGCTAACCTACCTTTTTTTTAAAAGATTTTATTTATTTATTTGACAGATAGAGATTACAAGCAGGCAGAGAGAGAGAGAGAGAGGAAGGGAAGCAGGCTCCCTGCCGAGCAGAGATCCTGATGCGGGGCTCGATCCCAGGACCCTGAGATCGTGACGTGAGCCAAAGGCAGAGGCTTAACCCACTGAGTCACTCAGGTGTCCCATTGGCTAACCCAATTTTTGACACACTTTAAAATTGTTAATAAAATTCATTATAACTTTGGCCATTTGAATATAAAAATAATAATCATAAAAATAAGAAACATATAGAAAAGCACATAGAAAAAATCCATCATCTTATCACATGACATGCACAGCCAATATTTTTTGTGTATATTTCCCATTTTTTCTATGTCTATAAAGATATGTGGGTGTGAAGATTTTTATATGTATGTTTCATGTGCCTATGTGTTAAAATGATAGAACATATTGTTTTATAAACTCATATTTTATTTTATTTATTTTTTTAAAAAGATTTTATTTATTTATTTGACAGAGAGAGATCACAAGTAGGCAGAGGCAGGCAGAGAGAGAGAGAGGAGGAAGCCCAATTCGGCGCTTGATCCCAGGACCCTGGGATCATGACCTGAGCCGAAGGCAGAGGCTTTAACCCACTGAGCCACCCAGGCACCCCTAATCTCATATTTTAAACTTTTGAAGATTGATTGATTGATTGATTGATTTTAGAGACAGTACCCATAAGCAAGGAAAGCGTCAAAGAGGAGGGAGAGGGACAAGCCGACTCTCCACTGAGCACAGAGCCTGACCCAGGGTTCCATCTCAGGACCCTGAGATCATGACCTAAGCTGAAACCAAGAGTCAGAAACTTAACCGACTGAGCCACCCAGGCACCCCCATATTTTAAACTTTATAATGTATTAATATATTTTAGTATCAATGGTGACAGTGATGATTATTGTTACTGTGTGCCAGGCATAGGGCTAAGATATCGTCTTCATAATAACCCTAGGAGATGCTAGTGTCACTCATTTTACATATGAGGGAGCAGACACTGAAGGGGGCTAAGTGCTGCTTGAAGTCATGAAGCAAGTAGTTGCTGGAATCAGAACCTGAAGTGAGGTTTCATTCCAGAACCTGCAATTTAACATTCCACGATACTGCTTTCCTTCTCCAGACAGTAAATATTCTTAGATCATATGTTTTTATTAACACTATATTTGTTAGAGAAATTTAAAGTTCATAGCAAAATTGAGGGGAAGTTACAGAGATTTCCCATGTACCTCTTGCCCCCACACGAGTAAACCTCCCCAATTATTCACATCCCCCACCAGAGCAGTGCGTTTGTTACACTTGATGACCCTATGTTGGCTCACCATCGTCCTCACTCAAAGTTCGTAGTTGACCTTAGGGTTCACTGTTGGTGTTGCACGTTCCATGGGTTTGGACAAATGTATAATGACATTATCCATCATTATGGTATCATGCAGAGTATTTTCACTATCCTAAAAATCCTCTGCGCTCTACCTATTTGCCCCTTCCCATGCCCCCTTCTATCATACTTTAGTGGGTATATACTGTATCATAGTATATAATATTATTATTGTTATTAATATATGATACGTCCAGTTTTCCAGTAATGTGAATGACACTGTGATGAATATCCTTTTCAATAAATGTTGGCATATATCTTTGGTGACATGGAAATAAGGAAGTGAGCATCGGTCGCTTATTTGGGAGTGATCCCCAAAGGGGAGCAGAATCAGTAAGGGGAGTGAGAAGGGAAGGGAAGAAAGTCAATATGGGGTATTAATGAGCAGGTTGCCACAATGGGCAGCTGAGGCTCATTTCCACCATGACCTTTGCGGGTCTATATTGAACTCCCCTCACTGTTGTCCCCCCTGAGGCTGAGGAATCCTTAACTTCTGTGTATAATTAGTTGAGAACTGCTTCCAAGGGTGTTAACTTCTTGCAACTTCTTGCCAGCCTCCAGTGTGATCTGGCACACTTCCTTACCCAAAAAAGATCCCAGGCAGAGTGTGACCAGTGCTGGCCATTGGAAACCAGCTTGTGTACCCAGAGGGATATAGATGGGTGCTGACAACATCTGCTACAGCAGATATCCGTGATCTTTTCTTTCTGGATAAACTTAGGATATTTCAAGATATCCTTGCCAAATTGGCCCACAGAAATGTTGCACCAGTTTGTAAATACCTTCTGTGCTACAACCAATGTTGGGTCCACCATGCTTACTCAGTTCGTTATACATAAAAAGTTACCTTGCTTGCATTTTCTTAATCAGTGTTGCAGTTAAATTTTTTTCATTAGCTAATTAGTATATGTAGTTGTTTTTTTTTTACATTGTCCTTCACTTACTTTAAGCATTTTTCTGTTGGAGTGTTTACCTTTTAAAATGTGCTATTTTCTTATGTGTTGTAAATATTTTTTCCTAGTTCATTCTCTGGATTTTAATTTTTATAATTCATTAATGTGGAAAGTTTTAAATGTTTGTATACTTTTATCTGTAGTTCGACTCCTTAATGGACTCATATTTTTCATGTATAATTTCTTTAACTTTCAAACAGTTTATGTTACTATATTATGTTAACATACACAAACATAGGGATCAAATAGATAGCCTATTTTTCCCAAGCTGACTTGAAATTCCACTTTACTAAGTTCTGTGACAGATCAATTTATTAAGAAACATACTAATGGATTTTTAATTGATTTGTATTTTCTTATTTTTACTGGTATCCATGTTCAGAATACTTATTAATTTTAATGTATATAACATATATTAATTTTAATATGTATAATTAATTTTAATTCACTTATTAATTTTAATGCTACTCACAATACTCATTAACTTTAAAAATTCAGATTTCCTTTATTCATATTAATTTCTGACCATATGGCTCACTATTGCAATATCTTGGCTACCCATTGTATACCCACACTTGCCTATAGTCTGGCATGGATATATAACAGTCTTCATGATTATTCTCTAACTTCTTGCATTCTTTAACATTCCAGCTTTTAAGTCACACTCTTAATGTCAACCAGAAAGAAAACATTCCTCTATCTTGAATTTTTATTATAAACGTAACTTGAACATGATTTTGAAATGATCTCGTCTCTGCACAAGGCAACACTGTCTTCAGTGGGATACGTTATTTGATTATAAAATAAAATTCTAGAAATTGGTGCATGTTGAATCAGCCACCAGGGACTCCTTATGTTTCCACAACTGCAATATCAGTAGCATTAGAATGGAGATTGCCTCTAAGTGTTCGAGCTTCAACAATATGCCTTTTCTGATTTTGTAGCTACATGGAGGAAGTGAGCCAGAACTGGGGCACACACCATCATAAGCTGCCTGTCGCTTAGATACCAGATTCCCTGATTCAATATGTACCTGTCACGTATTACACTTACCACTTTCCAAACTGTGTGCCTCAAAACCCATTCTGTGTGGTCTCATCCCACTGTATCGAAATGTCAAGGGGTTGCTTATTATCAGAACTTGAAAAAATTGAGTGTTCTAAGACAAGAAGCCTCAAAATGGTTTCCTGACTGTACGGTATTGAAGGAATACATCTTCTCCAGAGAGCATTCCTACACATTCTGTGAGGGGTTGAGTTGTGCTCCACCAACCCCCTAAATTCACATGTTGAAGTCCTAACCCCCAGGACTTCAGAATGTGACCTTTTTGGGATACAGGGTCTTTATAGAGGTAATCAAATTAAAATGAGATCAAACGAGTGGGCCCAAATCCAGTATGACTGGTGTCCTTATAAGAAGGGGGAATTTGGACACAGAGACAGACATGCACAGAGAGAAGAGGTCTGTGTATAAACCAAGGAATGCCTGAGGCCACCAGAAGCTAGGAGAAAGACCTAGAATAGCTCCTTCCCTACGTTTTCAGAGCGAGCATAGACCTCTGAACATGCTGATCTTGGACTGCTGACCTCCAGAATTTTGAGACAATAAATTTCTGTTGTTTAAGCCACCTAATGCATGGTACTTTGTTATAGCAGCCCTAGCAAACTAATACCTTGTCCCCGTCTTTTTTACTTCCTTGTACTCTCAAAGCATTTTGCTTATACCTCTACATGGATTTGTCACATTTTATTGAGTTTCAAACTTTTCTAGTTATTTTTGAATAGGTAGTACATGCATATGGGAAAAAAATTCCAAGAGTACAGAACAGCATAAAACAGACTTGGAGTGGAAACAGTCCTCCTCAGCTGCTTCCCTATAGCACTCCACCCTCACTCCCCCAAGTGCCTTTCCAAGAGGCAACCACCATTATCTATAACTTACATCCTTGGTTTCATGATCATTCCTAGTTTCATTTCCTCTTCCCTCTCAATGACCATAAGCCCTTGGGGGAAGAAATATTGCTTTGTTCTGTGTAATTTCAGCTCTCAATAAATCTGATTTTAATGAACTGTTTACCAGCTAAGTTCAGGCACACTGATACATAAAATTCAAGCTGGGTTGAATGCTCTGATTGTGATTAATATCTAAACACTCCTGTTACTTAATTATTTACACCATTAGTATGAAGCAGGACTTGAGTGAAGATTTTGCCTGGGGGGCAGAGCCAGAAGATAGTGAGGAACCTGGTGATGTCGCACAGAGTGAGTGGAAAGAATTTCACTGAAGAGGAAGTGAAAACTGTGTTAATCTGACTTCTCCTTTGCTATTCATAATGATTCTCAGTAATGGGGTTTGAATAGGAGTAACCCAACTCCTGTTGGTCAATCTGAGAGGCATTCTAACTTCCTGGTTGTTGGTGCTCTGATTTGGGGTCCAAACTGCCTATCTTTGTAATATTAGTTCTAGGACTAGTTAGGTCTATGACATTGAACAAGTGATTTAACCTCACTGTAACAAAGTTCTTCATCTGGGAAATGAAAACAATAGTTCCTCCTGCTTATAGTTGTTACAAGGATTAAATTGACTAAAACTCTTAGAACCATGCCTTACAAATAGTAAGAACTGTAAGTGTTGGATTTATTATTAAGTCACTCATCAACTGTCCCAGTATGCATTTATTAGTATATCATTTAGGATGCTTTCTGGCTACAAGTAGCAGGAAAACCAAGCAAAATTTTACAAAATAAGGACATTCATCATCTCTTGTAATGGGAAGTCCTGAGGGAGGTTCATAATTCAGTGGCTCACTGACAGCATCAAAAATCAGGTTCGTTCTATCTTTGGAACACGAACGTCTGAGGTAGAAGCATGTTGACTTTTGTCCTCAGCCTTGTCTCCTCAGGGTCACAAAATGTGTATCACTGTTCAAGGAAACACACACAGACATTACAAAATTTAGAGAGTCAGGCAAGGGAGTACCCCTCCCCTCCCCCACCACATATCTCTTTTAAAGAACAAACAAAAAACTTTTCTAGAAGTCCTCAGAAGTTTTCTCCAGTCTCATTGGCCAGAATCATATCATGTGTACATGCTTAACCAATCATTGGGGTGTAGAATGAGAATCCTGTGATCATTGGTTGGAGTCATTTTTCCTTGAAGGACATGACCACTTGGACCAGAGTTCACAAAATTAAGGTTCTGTTAGCCTGGAAAAGTGGCAGTGTTTTGGCAACAAACATCTCTACTGTAATTAGTTTGCCTTTCAACTCTTGCTGGAGTTGTTGAAATTTCAATTTGTTTATTTAATTATTCACACAAATTTTTTTGGTCTTAATGTGTTTCTACAGACTCAGTTAATTTGTCATGGAAAATTATGCTCTTTGCTGTGTGTATGTATGTGTGGTGGGGAAGAAGAGGAGAGACAGGGATGGAGTATATTCAACTTCTTCATGATAGTCTTTATTTGCCTATCCTGTGAGAATCTCAAGTTCAAAATGGAACATATTTCCCCCTAAATTCACATAACTTCAAGGGAGAAGAGGACACAGCTCCGTCCTATAGAGTTCGTAACACCATAACACTGGTTCACCTGGTCTTGCCACCCTTAATTTCTTTATGTTCTGCCCTGCCAACTTAACCAGTTTTTTATTAGCTATTCTCAATGCCAACCCTCCTTATCTGCTTTCTCATCCTCAAGTAAACAGTGTCCCTTTAGACAATGCTTGTTAGTTTATATCCTGATGAGGATGAGTTCCACCACTGGCCCTCTTCCCTTCATGAAGTCCTCAGGGCCACTCTACCAAGATGTAGTCTTACTCCATGGCCAGCTTCTTTTCCCTGTCTCAGTTGTAAAAGACTAAGAGTTTGCTATCATCTCTTACTTCTTCACAAAGGGGTCAATCGAATGGGTTTGGGGCCATCCCATTTGCTAATGGGATGACTTGAATCTAATAAACAGAAACTTAGAATGGCATATAACTGGGACTTCCACTAATTCAGGCTTTCCTGTCATGAACTGATATTAAAGAAAACCACTCTCACCTCGTGCAACCTTAAAAAGCAAATCATACAAAACTAAAGAGACACTAGAAGACTCAGGGTAGAAAGGAGGGACCTTGCATTCTTCTCTCAAGCCCACCAAGCTAAGATCAGATTCCTGGCATGGAACTCCATCTAGGAAATGCCCCAAGTTCTTTAACTGGAGAAGTGGGAGTCACATTTCCTCCCAGTCAGTTCACTGGCCCCGAGGGCACTGTGCAGGATGGAACCTTGTATCTAAAAGGAGCTGGCCTTCCTGTGACAGGCCCAATTAAGCCACCAGCTGTGATCAATTATCCAAAAGGCCAATCAGGTGCAAGCATCTGGGTAGTGTGGGGGCTGGACTGGAATCTTCCAGAAAGCTAGCAGATTCTTGGCTGCCTAAAACTTGTATTCAATTTGTATTTATGGAGCCCCTCTTAAAACTCACATGGATCTTATTGAAGCTCCTGCATCTGAGGGTATTAGGATACTAGAAGGAGGTAGCCAAGATCAGGGTTTGCTCTCTGAGAAGTGGTAAAGTGACACATTGAAGAACATTTTGTTACCTGTCCCATGTCTATTTTCTGTGGGGTGAGGAAAGGGTCCCCATGCTCCGAAGACCAGTGTCCATTATACTTTATTTGCACTCAGGAGAAAAATCTTCTCTTAGGAAAGGACCTCAAATTCCTCTACCTTTGACGTAACACTGACTGGTGCCATATTTTAGTTGTTTTCTACAAATATCTCTAGGTGATATAGCCTTGAGCTTTGTACTGGTTTCAAACCACGTTCCTCACAACCATCTAAATTCCAGTTTCCACAGATTCTGGTTTGAGAGGCAAGTATGCCACAATTGGAAGTTTATGTAACATTTCTTTCCAGGTATTTAAAAGTTGTTTTTTTAAACTTTCTATTCTGAAGATTAAAGACTTAATTTGGGGGATCAGCCAACAAGTAGATAGATATTTTGGAGGAATGAGAAGTTTTCTTAAAGCTTTGAAATCCACCATACACTTTTCACTCACTCCATCAAGCCCTAATTGAAGTTAGATCTAGAGAAAGATATTGTTCTGGCAGATGTCAAAGAAGCCAGTAAGATCACCTAAGATCTTGTGCTAGGAAGTCCAAATACAGACTCCTCTAATTCCTCCTCCTTGGAAGCTCTGGAGAAAGGCTGGAATGTTTAAGTCAGATAGCTCATAATTATTTCTATAGTTGAAGCAGCCCTCATATGAATACTATTTCAGCATGGTTGGATTTTAGAAAGCAGAGAAACACAGTATACTATTTCATGCTATTGGAGCATCTATACATTGGAATTCAATTACGTTTCCTATCCTGCTTTGTGGGTATTAGTGGACAATGTTCATCATTCATTACTGAAAGCTGAGGATACTTGTCTCTTAAAATTTAATTTACCATTTTATGATTAAGTATTCTTGTCACAGGAAGCATATAGGAAGTTAAAAAAATGTAGCATCTTGCTATTAAGTTTATTCTCTGCCCTAGCTACTATGCTATGTGAGGTGTTGAAAATGGAGAAAGACTCAGTCCCTGTACTGAGGTACCTCATAGTTTAATGGAAGATACAGATCCTAATGTAATTCTAAGAAAACTGCAAGTGAGATCATAAGGTGGAGAGCTAAATAATGAATGCAAGTCTGTGGTAGGTTTTTGAGATGAGGTAGTGGAGAGAAGGAAGCTGTAGTCAGAAAGACAGTGTTAGACAGAATAAATGAAAAGAAATCCACATTTAAACCCATCCTGATGAAATTTCTGAACACCAAGGATAAAACAAAGTTCCCAAAATTTTCCAGGGCAAAAAATAAAGGCAACTAGAAAGTCCAGGAAAAACAAAATGCTGTATAAGAAAAGTCATAGTTCAAACATGAAGCAAACAAATGTAGCATTTTGTGTGTCATTGAATACCTAGAGCTTTCTCTCTTAGGTATGTGGAATTACATGTTCTTCTTTATAGGTCCAATCACATTACTTGGGATTATGGTGGATAATCTTTACATAATCTTAATATTGTTAATGTTGTTTATGGGCATGACAGAATAAACTAGGTTATACTGCCAATGACCCCAAGTCTCAGTTGCTTCCAACAATAAAAGTTTATTTCTTGCTCACCTTAAATGTCCATCGCAGGTCAGCTGAGGCTCAGATGAATGTCACCTCCATTTTGGTATTCTGGAATATTGTCAGTCTCATGGCAGAGAGAAAAGAGAGTTGTGATCCATGTTTCTTGACACTTGGCCTAGGAATTCAACACTTTAATCCACATCTTATTGGTCAACATCACTCCTTAGTTTAACATAAAGGGTGTGTAAAATCTTCCCACAGGGAGAGGCACCAAAGGGATGAAATAAAAATATGTGGTGAATTGCACTATAAACTCCTATATTCCACCTTTCTAATATTCAGTTACTCAGTAACCTCCTTTTTCCACACACTGAACATATTCACTCCATCTCCAAGAGAGACACCTAGAAGTCCCAAACAGGACTTGGTCTTAACTTTACTTATAAGGTAAAGACCAGTATTTCCAGGTGATATGAGGTACTCTCTGTATCAGGTCTGGATGTAGCTCTTTTTGATCCAAGCTGCAGGGACAAAGGGAGAAGCTATCTGTCTCTCATATAACTTATGCAATGGTGGAATAAGAATGAGGAAACCATAATATATACTCCTCTTTGAAGAATGGGAGACACACAGATGTCACCAGTCTCTACGAATTCTAAATTCCCCTTGGACTTATGTTATCTGGGAGAGGGGAGTATGCCTAGATTAGACCTTGATTCCATTTCCTGGGAATATCTCCTAAACATTTTTCTCCTTAGTCCTTGGCTCTAACATTTGGGAAGTCTTTTCCGCTGTTCTCTGTCACACAGAGAATTGTAAAACATGGCTTTTTGGAGGCTGAAGTGTTAGTCCCCACCTCAAGCTCAAGCAGGAAGGATGGGGGAAAGGCAAGCGTTTTAAGTCCTGAACAATCTCTTTTAATCTAGACTAGTGGGTTCTCCTGGTGGCACAATGCTTTCGACTTTTAACTTACCTATTTGGTTCTTGTCAAAGAGTTCCTATTCTGTTTTGAAATATGTGTCTGTAGATGTTTAATTGCTTGTACCTTGTCTCTATCTGATTTCTCTAGAAGATGCATTGTTAATCTCTTCTTGAGCCATTTTGCATCATTCAAAGGATTTACTAGACGCTATCTTAATAAGTTAAGAAGTTTCAGCAAATGACATATGGCAACCCTTTAATTTGGTCCTTGACATAAGGCTAAGTTTTAGTAGGAATTTTTTATTCAAAGATATTCTTTTCCTATGCTTTATTGAGTAAAAAGGAGAATCAGTTGTATCTTCAAAACTATAAAAATCCCCAAGTTTCTGGATTTTCTGTCTTTTTCCCTCTTTCCAGACTGACCAATTCTTTTTGAGCTCATCTTTTTTTTTTTTGTCAAAAGCATCTAATAACAACCAATAAAGTTTCTAAAATATTGTTTGCTCACATCTTCTTCTAAAGCTACAAGTTTTTTAAGGATATGGTTCTTCATCTTTTCATCTCCAAAAGCAATTTCCTTTCTTTCCACTAATGAGCCCTAGAGTCAATGCAACTTATTTTAGTTTTTGTTGTTGCTGTTGTTGTTTACAACACTTTGTGTCCATTAACAACATTTCTATTAGTCAGGATGGGTAAGGTTATCCTGAGGTAACAAATGGCTCCAAAATATCATGGCTTACGATAACAAAGTTCTCTTTCTTGTTTTCATTACATGTTCATTGTGGGGTGGCTGTCACTTTGCTTTATGTCACTTTCACCCTGGGACCAAGACGGTTGGACGGCCACTACCTGAAACATTCATGATCTCAGAGAAGAAAGAGAAGAGACAATGATACATATGTTATTACTCTAAACTTCTGCCTGGAAATGACACTTATCACTTCTACCCACATTGGGCAAAGCGAGTAATATGACTTCCTTCTGACTTCAATAGACAGGGATATATATTCTTCCCACAGAGAGGAAAATGAGAATATTTAATAATTGGTAATATTACTTACCACAAGTACTCTTAATTTTAGAGTCAACAGGAGTTAATTATAGTTATATCCTATAAAATGGAAGTACTAAAAACGTTAACCACATGAAAAGAACATACCTACAAAAGTGAGGTAAAAGTGTGTGCCATCTCCCTCCTTAACCAGAAGTCCTGCCTCAGCTTTCTGGTTGAGCAGGCTTTAGCCTCTACTCCTGGTGATTATACAATTTATCATGTGGATCAGCACACTCTAGAGAGGGAAAGTTGGTGCTACCAATAATGACATCAGGAAAACAGGTAAACACAGAGAGCATCCCGTGCAAACCAGGTGGATGATTCCCTTCCTGAGCTGCCTGCGCAGCTCAAGTGCCCAGGTACAGGTTTTGCTGGAACAGTATGAATTCTCAGTTGTGAAAAAATAACCTCTACGCATCAATCATCATTTGGCAGTGTGTAAGTGAAGGGCTGCCAGCACAATTGTTGGCCAAGACCCATGGCTGAATCCACATTTTTGACTATTGCTGCTGGCACCTAGATCCCACTTTTAACTGTTTAACCTTTGCTCTTGGTTTTTATGACTAGAATTCTGCACTTTTGGAATAATGAGCTTCAGATGGTATGGTTTTGCATGAGGCCTTAGATCAAGAAAATCACATGTTCGTGGTGTCTGAAAAGTTTTATTTGCTCAACAAGGATTTATTAGGTATGTTTTACATGCTGGGCACTTTGCAAGACACTTGAGCCAAAGCAGAGTGGGTTCAGACTTCCAATGCACTAGTTTCAGGTAATTTTTACACAGCTGTGACTTTTCTGCCTAATGATGCAGATTTCTTAAGGGCACAGGCCAGTCCCCATGCTTTATATTATTCATAGAACCAGTCTCAGTGAGTAGAAGAAAGTTCAGAATATCTAATCATACAAGATAAGATCATACTCTATTTAGTTTGGGACATAGCAGGTGCTCATTTATTGTTAAATGAATGAATATTTATGTGTAATTTATTTATTCAGTGCTGTTTCCTGGGTAGAACAAAATCTAGTTTCCTGTGCAAAGAAAAATAATCAATTGCTTAAGGAAGTCCAGTTGAGTTTGTTTCAAAAGTACTCTTACCAGAGAAGTTGGGGACTACACTGATTCCTCTCATGAAGTAACACTATCTTGCTCTTCTCAAAATCAGCAACCTTATAATAGAAGTCAAAGGGGAAGTGTCTTTCCCTAAGCCATATTTAGCACAGCCTTATTAGAATAGAAGCATCTAATGTAAGTTTTCTCCATCTCTTTTGAGATATTGGTCAGGAATCCATCATGACAGGGTTGTGCAGTATTTACAAAATTCTCAAGTTGAGGAACACATTTGCTCATTTTTTTTCACTCTGAAGTTGCTTCCCTTAACAGAGGGGCTGGATTTGGCTGTTCTCTCATGGTTTAAATTGCCTGCACCTCATTAGTGTTACCAGCATTTATTTAATAAAATCAAATCAGAATAGCATTTAATTTAGTTTTAATAGGATAGTTAATATATGTTAACTAAATATCAATTGATTATTAAAGTGGAGAGTGCTGAGGTGTAACAAATATGTGAGATATAAATCTTGTTGCTGTGCCATTAATTCAGAATTACATAAGCAATAAATGTCTAATTAGATTCTTAGTAGTGATGAGTTGTAAGCATTTATTGAGATTCCATAAGATCGATGTTACAGACTGGTGCTGAGGGCCACAGCTTAATTAACTCCTTCATTCTTATTTTCTCTTGCCTTTGCCATTGTTTGTGGTACAGGGCGCTTGAATGGAGGAATGGTGGTGGATGGGAGAGGTTCTGAGCACAGCGCCCTAAATGATTTCAGACCGACCAATAACGAGAGGACAAGGATGGCCATTCTTTTGTGGGCTTGGATCCCAGGACTTTTGCTAATGCAATCACTGATTTCTAAGGTCTTTTTCCTGCAGATTAGTTTGAAGATTCAGCATGAGGTGGCAATAGAGTCAGACCATTTGCATCAGGTGAAAAGTAGGCCCGGAATTAATCCCATCCTGCATGGGGGAAGAACAGAAAATCTCTTATGCAGTGTGATTTTAGGAGTCCTTGCTACTCCAAAAATATCTATCCTACTTCTCTCTCACACTGTCTAAAAATCATTATGCAATTATTCCTTTGGGCTCAGGTTACCCTTTGATTTCTGGATTATACAGGATGGGCAAAAAGTCTGGAAACATAGGTAATTATAGAAGATAAATGGGTAATTGTCATAAAAATACACGACATGTTCAATGATTTTGCATAATGTACTCGTTGCGTTGTTCCTTGTTAAAAATATATATCTCAACGCACTGTGCAAGATTACAAGAAACGAGATTTGTGAATGCAGTGTTTCCATCAATCCCTGTACATGCGCATGTGATCTGTTGCCTTATTTGTGTCTCTGATTTGCATCGAATAAACTTGTTTCTTTAACGTGCCCCAGAAAAAGTAGCCAAGTGGGTTCAATCTGTAGAAAAAATAATTTATCTGTGTCACCAGATTTTATGACACCTTAATATTTTAAGCTAATACTAGACAGCTCTCTAACACCATTTGGAAAATTAATCAAACAATTTATTTGGCATAATGTCATGGAGACACACCTGAATTTGAGGTCTGTGTCCTGTTCCTAGCTGTATTAACTCCTGCACATTAATCAACCTCACTGAGCAAATAATACTGATCCCATAGCTTAACTGGGGGGATTAAATGAGATAATGGATTAACAGTGTCCAGTACGTAGTTTCTTACATTTTCTGAATAAAATTGATGTTGATATCCTTTGTTCTTCACTGTTCCCCTCCAGCCCCTTCCTGACCTCCCATCCTATCTTCCTGCCTTTAATGCATGGACATTATCCTTTCTCTTTTCTTTCTTTCTTTCTTTTCCTTTTTTTTTTTTTTTTTTTTTTTTTGCGGGGTTGGGGGGAGGTACAACACTATTTCTTAGATGGGTGTAGGGGTTAGTGCTCTGGAAGCCAGAGATGGGAAGTAGAGGAAGGACCCAGAACCATGGAAAGAGAAGGGGGCAGAATACTAGGAATGTGATTCCTTGCTGCTCACATTTTGCCATGGCCAATCCTGGTCTAGTTCAGACTTCCAAGGGACCCAGCTACAGAGGCTGTAGGCAACCCATTGCTCTGTTGACAGGGGTTAAGTATATCTCAGAGCAACTGCTTTCTCTGCTGGAGCTTCCCTGGGGGTAGGCTACTGCCTGCAAATTGCGTTCCTAGACTAGGCAGCATTGAGAGTAGACCTCAGAACCTGCATGGGGGTAGACATTGGCTCTGGGCTTATAGAGTGGTTTAGGCATCGCTACTTTATTCATTCATTTACTTATTCATTGGCAACATCCCCTGGAATCTTCCTTTGTTTCAGGCCATCTGCTAATCTCTATGGATAGAGAGGTGATACAGAGAGGCAGCTCAGAGTTCCACATGCCCACATTGCCTTTCTTTGTACTTAGGAAACCCATGCCTGCTATAATAGGAACTCTCCAAAGGAAAGAAAGCATTCAAATTCTCACCTGCAAATTCAAACTTAGTGAATAACAAATTTAACTATTTTCCTAGGAAATTTAGTATCAGAAGCTATGGACAAATATTTGTTTGTTTGTTTTTCATCCTATTTGCTCATTTCTCTCCTTGTTCGTGAGAATTGGGGACAGGAATCCAGCTGTGGAAAAAGGTCTGATTACCCAGGATTTTTTTTTTTTTTTTCATTTTTCTAGTTAGGTTGTTTCCTCTGCTCGTTATAATCTCCACCAAAAGTTAAGCAAGAGAAGGGCACCTGGGTGGCTTAGTGTCTGCCTTCAGCTCAGGTCATGATCCCAGGGTCCTGGGATCCAGTCCCTCATCCAGTTCCCGGCTCAGCAGGGAGTCTGCTTTTCCTCCTGCCTTTGTGCTACTGATGCTCTCTCTCTCTCTCTCTCTCAAATGATTAAATAAAAAAAAATTTAATAAAGTTGAACAAGAGAAGAAGAATTAATTAGGTACATTTTATTTTATTCCCTTTATCAACAAATATTTTCTATGTCTTCTCCTGTAGATTCAGGTTCTTCTGAGCTCTATCAGGGGTATAAAGAGACACAGGGAACATTCCCTGCCTTCATGGAGTTTTCTCAGACTTCTAAAAGACACAGAATTCACTAGTCTGCAAAGATGGAAACCAACCGTGTACAAAATGTGGTGGTTCTCGCCAATATGAGCCCAGAGATGGAAAGCAACAGGATGCACTGGGTTCTCCAGGTAAAATATTGCGGGAAGGAAATAACTAAGTTCTAGGAGCATCCCATTTTTCTTTAAATTAACTATCCTTAACCCTCCAAACAAATCTCTGAGACAAACATTAGCCCCATTTAATCAATGTAAAAACAGGCACAGAGAGGATATAGTCCTATTTCTTAACCTCTCTATAGTCCCACAGCAATTAAGTGTGAAACTAGAATTTGATTCCGAAACAATTTATCTTCAGAGCTTTGTTACATAGAACACTGGACACCGAGTGGGGCTTGAATCAAGTCTTGACAGATGGGTAGACTTTGCCTCTTTGTGCAGGAGGACAAATATTTCAAGAAGCACTGGTCATTTGGGGGGTAGTGAGTTTTAAGGCTGATGACACCAAAATGGACTGGGGATAGTGAAAGAAAACATTTTATTTTAAATGAGCTGTATTTCCTGGCATATTTCAGAAGAATCACTGGTATCAAAAAATAGTGTTTCAAATAAACAATAAAAATAAATTTGGAGTTATTCCAATGTTTAAGGGTTATAATGGTCAATAAACATCTAAACATGTTTATCTTCTTTATATGGTGTAGTTTTGCACGAGTTATATAAATCCATTGCTACGGCAGCTCCACTTGGAGGGTGCTGCACAGTGTGGCCCAAGTGAGAAGTGGATCAGCTGCACACTGACACCAGCAATTTGAAATATTTTGTGATTTATGTGATTCAGGAACAAACAAATACTTTCTGGGGAATGTGGACCTTTGAAAGTGAGGGAGTAGTTTAGCAATCAACCAGCAAGATGTATAAATCATGAGCCTACGTCCTCCTAATGAGCCAGGCTCAAACTACATAAAACAAAATTTAAGAAAACCACAAAGAGAGGCTAATCCAGGATCATAGCGGGAGATTCTAATATATTTCTCTCAGAACTCTACAGATCAAGTAGACAAAGGAAAACTAGTAAACGTGTAAAGGATTTGCACAACCTAACTTAAAAGCTCGATCTAATGGTAGATACAGAACCTTGTACATAATAGACCAAGAATGCATTCTTTTAAAGCACCCATTGAATGTTTATAAAAATTAATCACATACTAGGTCATGAGAATAGTCTCAACAAATTCCAAAGACTATATTCATATGGTCTATGTTATCTAACCACAAAGAAATAATTAAATTAGAAAAAAAAAACAATAAAAGACAGTTATAAACAAGAGCAGCTGTCATATTTAGGGGGTAGACATGCTTCTAAAAAACTCAAGTGTTAAAGAGGACAAGTATAGAAATTAAAAACTATTTAGTACCCAGTTAAAACAATAGTATTACATTTTAAAATGTAGCTAAAAGTAGTACTCAGTAGAAAATTTGTTGTCTCTAAGTTCAATTCTGTGTCAATAAAACGTGAATTGGATTTTTTAGGAAACTTAAAAAGTTGTACTTTTCATAAGGAAGTCAGAAAATACCAAAATATAGTCAACAGCTTAAACTATTCTCAAATAAGAACAGAAAATGCAGACTTGTGCTACCTTATATCCAGATTAGTTATAAAGCTGTAGTAATTAAGGTAGAGTAGGTTGGTATTAGTACATGGGTAGAAAAATAGATCACCAGAACAGAATAGAGAGCCTAGGAATGAAACCAAGCATATGTAGGCCCCAGTTTTATAATAGAGGAGGGGAAAAAATGCGATAAATCAGAGAGGGAGGTGAATTAATAAATAACCCTACATATGAAAAATTGGTTTTCATATAGAAAATGTAAAATTAGATCACCACCTCACATTATGCATAAAAACAATCTCCCAGTGTATTAAAAAACCATAATATGAAAAAAACCCCTAAAAACTATTAGAAGAAGGTATTAGAGAATATTTTAGAATCTCAGGATAGGGAATGATCTCTCTAGCAAAATAGTAAAAGCTTAAATCAAAACAGAAAAAAATATTAAATTTGACTACTCAACGTTTTTTAAAGGCACAGTAAATTTAAAATATAACTGACAAAGTAGAAGGAACAAAGATACTGTATTTTAATGCATATGGCAGACAAAAGACTATCATCTAAGATGACCTATATTACATATAAATAAGAAAAAGACTTAAAAAAAAAAGCCTAAAAGAAAATCATCAAGGATACAAATAGTCAATTCTCAGAAGAGTAGATCTGAATAGCTAAAATAAAAAAAGAAAATGGCATGCATGTAAATGTAAATGAGCACAAGTAAAACTGGGAAAATCTGAAGAAAATCGGTGATATGTCACTGTCAATATCCTGGATGTGATGTTATATTGTAGCTCTGCAAAATGTTACCACAGGGAACATGACAAAATGTACAAAGAATCCCTTCACTTTATTTCTTACAACAGCAATGAATCTACAGTTATCTCAATAAAATTTTTCTATAAAAATATAAATATAAAAAGATACTCTCACTGGTAATCAAAGAAATTCAATTTTTAAACAAGATACTATCTTACACGTGTAAAGTTGATAAAAATTAAGAACTGTGACCATAACCAAGGTTGGCAAGGAAGTGTCTATTTAGAGAAAAGGGAATTCTAGTATTTTGCTGGTGGGAGTGTAATTTGAAGAACAATTTTGCAATAACTCTTAAAATTGAGAGTGTGCAGACTCAACAAATTTCCTTGTAGGTGTATATCTGGATGTAGTATTTTGCATGTGCCCAAGGGGACATATACAAGGATGTTATGTAATATTAAAAAATTGAAAACAACTCAAACACTCATGAATGAAAGAGTGGTTAAGTAAATTGTGGTATATAATGGATTACAAGACAATAATTTTTAAAATGAATGAACTAGGTTGTTATGTACGGACACGATAACTCTTACAGGCACAACACTGATTGAGAAAATCAAACTGCAGATGTTGCATTCACTATGAACCCATTCATTGTAAGTTTTTCTGTATTGTTTATAAAATCGTATGTAACAAGATATTAAAGAAAGTTTCTTTCTGTTTCAGTTTAAAACTGGAGCCCCAAGTCAAAAAGCAGATGTGGTCCCACATTTTTAAATAAAGCCCAGCTTTCTGGTGATTGATCCCAACTTTAATCTTTGAAAAAAAAAAAAAAGGAGAGGTCAAGAGAGAGCATGGGGAATAGAGAAAGGTTTGCTTTGGAATAAGCATCCAGCTTTGGAATAATGAGAGTCCCCCTTCTATCATTCTGAGAAAGGTGAGGTGCAGAGTTCCATCTTTTTTTTTTAAGTTTTTTTTTAATTAGCTTTTTTTTTTTTCAGCATAACAGTATTCCTTGTTTTTGCACCACACCCAGTGCTCTATGCAATCCGTGCCCTCTCTAATACCCACCACCTGGTTCCCCCAACCTCCCACCCCCCGCCACTTCAAACCCCTCAGATTGTTTTTCAGAGTCCATAGTCTCTCATGGTTCAGCTCCCCTTCCAATTCCATCTTAAGTCAGATGAGAGGGGCTTTCATGGGACCTCTTGGAGGTTGGTGGTCTACGAGCTGTTTGTTGAACACGGTGGGCTGGCATGAGGCGGAACCTGAGCAATCAGGGGTTCAGAGGACATGGCTGGGGCTCAGTGTTCCAAGGGCCCAAAAGGAGAGAGGCTGTGCTGGGAATGGCCTGGACCAGAGTCAAGAGTGCATGAGTATTTCCCAGAGACAAAATGAGCCATGAAAAGGAGCCTGCCATTGATTGACTGATTGATTGACTGACTGATTGATTGATTGATTGATTCATTCATCCATTCAACAAATACTTACTAAATGCCTATAATGTGCCAAGCACAATTTTAAGTATTTAAATCAGGTACTGATCCTCGATCTTAGGGAGCTTATATTTCAGTTGGGAGAAGGAGACTAGAAAGAATAAACATAAGAAATAATTGAATGATACAGTATAATACAATGTGATAAGTAGGACAGGAAAACTAGAGCAGAGTAAGGGGCATTGGGAGTTCTAGGGAAAGGTGGGTGAATGGGTGCAGTTGTAAATAAGGGCTGCAGAGAAGGCTCTATGGAGAAGGGAAGATTTGGGCAGACTTGGAGGGTAAGAGAAGCTGCCTACTATGTTTTGGGCAGAGAAACTAGCCAGTTAGAATGCCCTAGAAGGAAGCAGGAACAGCATGTTCACGGGGCAGCATGGGGCCAGAGGCTGGAGAGGAGGGAGCAGGGGTGACAAGCAGGAGAAACAGTCTGAGGTCGGAGAGGTAATGGTCCAGCAACATGGGGAAATGGGTGAGCAGGTTATGAAGGACCCTATAGGCCCTTCGAGTTCTTTGGCATCAACACTGAGTGAACCCTGGATTCCTGCAGGGCTTTGAGCAGAGCGGCTGGTATGATCTGCTTGTGTTTCAAGGACCTGCTTGTGTGTCACTAGCTGCTGCACTGAGAATAGGCTGTGCCATGGCCGCGGGTGGATGAAGGGTGACCCGATGGGAGGATTCATCGCAGTGAACCAGGGAGAAACGGTGGAGTTTAGGTGACGGCAGTAGGTGTGAAGGTGGTGAGAAGCAGGTGGAGTCTGGGAAAAACCCAAATGCAAACGAGTGTGAACTTCTGTGAGAACAACTGGACGGCCGCACAGAAAGACACAAAAGAACACTAACAAATAGAAGACATACCATAGCCTAGGAGAGGAAGACCACATCGCACAGACGACAGTTCTCCGGTAATTAATTTGGAAATATAGTGCAATCCCAAGAAAGATACTGACAGCGTGTAAGGTTATTTAAATTAGACAGACTGATTCTAACATTTGACAGTACGATAAGAAGAACTGTCTTCATGGGAAAGCACATCAGAAATGAAGAGAAAAGATAAATGACAATTTGGGAACAAAATTTCCAATTGATATAACTGATTTTGTTAATATAAGACCTTCTACAAATAAGAAAGCAAGTTGACAACTCAATGGAAAAAGGGGCCAAGAAAAAGAGATGAACAGTGAAAAGAAAATACAGATCGATTTTAAGCACATGAAATGCTGCTCAAGCTCACTTAGAATTTGCTTAAAAAAAAAAAAAAACCCACAGTGTGATACTGTTGTCACCTGTCAGGTGGGCAGAATGAAAACAAAACAAACAAAACAAAACAAAAAACCACTGTGGGCCAGATTCCAGGAAACAGGCCCGTTCCTCCATGGCTAATGGAGGTGTCCACTGTTGCTCCCTCTGAAGATTAATTGAAAATGACTATCTACAATCAAAATGCCTCCAATGTCCTTTGATTTAGAAATACCACTTTTTGGACTTCCCTGGAGATGTGTCTTCATTGGAGAGAAATAACAGATGTATTGGAGTCTTCACTGCAGTATTGTTTTGAATATACAGAAATTAAATCTGCTTAAATATCTATAGAAAAGGGACTGGATAAGTAGGGTTCATCACAGCACTCGACAAGGGACCACGAGAGCTGTCCAAAACCATGAGGCAGTGATACACGCCAATGAGCAAATCTCTCTGAGATACAGTCCGTGGAAAAAGCAGAACAGATCAGTGTATAAAACGTGTGCAAGCTTGTTAAAGATATACATATGTGCTGTACGTTCCTGGAATAAGGTAATGGGTGGTCGCCTCTTAGAACGGAAACTGGGCAATCAGAGGGAGAGACTTTTTCCACCATGGGCACGGTTGAATTTTAT